>NC_133324.1:139153739-139816558 GCF_042186555.1 Aquarana catesbeiana | reverse complement strand
TGTATTCTGCTACATGTCTTTGTTTAAAAAAATCCCGTTAAGTGTATAATAATTGGTTTGTGTGATCATGGGCAGATGTATGCAGATGATCACAGACATATGTGTGCAGATGATCATTGAGACAGTTGATTTTACTGTTACATGTGTGGGGGACAGCTGTTTTTACTGTGTGGGGACATATGTGTGGTGACAGTGTTTTGGGGACACTGTGTGGGGACACAGGGTTGGTGATCAGTGTGTAAAAAGCTGTAAAAAACAGCTCATACTCACTGATCACCGACTGGCTGCAGCGATCCGCTCTCCTCTCCTCACTGACAACTGTCGGTGTGAGGAGAGGAGACTCGATCGCCTAGCAACCGGCTCTCTATTTACATCACATGATGGCTGTGATTAGACACAGCCATCATGTGATCAGGAGGGCCAATCACAGAGCTTTCCTGCCAATCGGAGAACGCATCAGGATCGCACCGCAGCACGGACATGCGCGCGTGTGATCCCCCTCTTTCTGAAGGATGTTCCTGAAGGTCCACTCAGAAGGAGGAAGCGCCCACCCGGCCGTATATGTGCAGTGGTCGGGTGGGAGGTGGTTAATTGTATACCTGTGTGAGGAACGTAGGGATGCACAGGTGGTATCAGCATCCCCGTGCAGGCAGTCCCATTCATGTTAATTGGGATACAGCGTCTGTACGGACACAACTACTGCTCTCAATTTGATAGCTGTGTGGATACATGGCCCCAAACGCACACTGCCTGCATTCCGAGCCATGCACCCGCACAGCTGTTAAATTGGGAGCAGCAGCTGCGTCCGTGCAGCTACTGTGACCCAGTTGACATGAATGTTACTGCATGCACGGGGATGCATGAAACCTCTGTGCATCCTTGCACAGGTGTATACTTCAGTACGCCATTCTGAACGAGGACTAACACTTTACAATAGCTAGTAAGCTACAGATTCACCCTAGTTCCCCCTGCTATCTGAAGTTGAAATGTCATAATAGCGGAAGGCACAAAATTAGAATTTTGCTTTCTCGCAATTGCAGCTTTATATGTTGGGCGTGATGTCCTGACTACCTTTTCGAAAAGACAAATAATACAGTTTGCTTACTTCCATTCTTTGGAATTCCAAAGATGACTCCCAATGTGATAAAGGCAGAGATTGCTCCAAGGGTGAGCAGCACCATTCCACTGATACAGAAACATTTCCTCTTGAAACAACAGGTGCAGTCTGTAAAATATGCCATTCATTCCATTAGACTTTAGTTACAAAGGATACCTTTTTTCCATGTTCCTGTTATCTGAGATGCTTGATGGTTTACACAGATAATAGAAAATAGGAAATTGTTTTAGTGTAGAATAGATCATACTGTATGATAAACAAAATAAGCAAATGGAGTTCTGACTATAATTTTTATACAGGTTCAACAAATTACCTAAATACAAGTGAAATGTCAAGGTACATCAAAATTATTCATGTGCAAACACCGATCTTTAAAATATATTACCGAACGATCATTAAATGTGCTCAAAGACGTTGGATGACATCGCCTGATCTGTCCAATCAACTGGTTTAGGTGAGAAGCTATTGTTTGCTGTGTCATCAAAACCGTCTAAAGGTGGCTGGATCGTGTCTGCACTATAGTGTCTATAGTCAGTTTTAAGCTGGCCACATAACATAATAATTGCAAAATCTTATTTAGAACTAAAAATCAAATAATAAAGGGGAGCGCACGGAATACCAATGTGTAAAAATTTAAAAGTGTAAATCAGGCAAAATAAAACATGAAACAATAGTTCATTTCTCTATGTGCAATCTTCAATATTAAATGAAACCATCAATGTGTTCTCCAAGTGCAATATCACCACCTACTAGATTGGAGCTACCTGGATAATGCCCCATGCACACTTCAGCATTTTGTAGCTTGAAGCTCAAAGCTCCAAAATCCCATGTACTTCAATGGACACTGTTCACATACAGTACAAGAGCTCAGACACCTGTAGGTGGATGCCGAAAGCTACTTGAGCTGCTTTGGAAGCAGATTTGAGCATTTTGGTCCCATAGACTTCAATAGGAATGCCAGAAAATGCTTGAAATGAGCATTTTCAAGCATTTTTTCAGCCATTTTGCGCATTTCAGAACTGGTCTTCTCCCCCTAGTGCTTTCCATTGGCTAAAACAAGAATGCCTGAAGCTTGTATACACATTTAAGGTGCTTGTAATATGATTCTAAAACACTTGTTTTTGCCATAAAGCACTCAGTAAACCCCTCTCCATGGAATCTAACTTGCTTCTCTCTATTTTCTTAAACTCTGTATAGTTGGAGATCCCACTGACAAATCAGTACATTATTGTACCAGTATAGAAATTTGCAATGCACTGAAAAAAGGAAAGAGGCCATAAAACTTATGAAAACTAGTAACAGATCACAGCCACAATCCAAATCTCCAAAGTGTCAAATAGTATTGGACTTGCACCAGTGAGGTTGATTTACTAAAACTGGAGAGTGCAAAATCTGGTGCAGCTGTGCATGATAGCCAATCACCTTCTACCTTCAGCTTGTTCAATTAAGCTTTGACAAAACAATCTGGAAGCTGATTGATTTCTATTCAGAGCTGCACCAGATTTTGTACTCTCCAGTTTTAGTAAATCAACCCCAGTGTGTCCCCAAAAGCTTACTGGTGCATTTCATCTCCTGGAGTATTAAGTGATACCAATCAAATATTTATTTGTTAGTAAGCTTGCACATAATGATATGGACTATTGTTTCAGGTTTGACTTTGTTTAGTTTGCACATTTTATTTTTACATGTTATTGTGTGCGCTGTCTTTTATAAAATCTCTTTCAGATTTACTAATGGCTGTGTAGTGTCAAGGACTATCTGACTGGACATAAATTGACTGTGTGGGTAGGCCATTTTTTATAAAAATTAAAGACATGTTGTACAATCGGGATGTAAAATGTGGCATCTTTAAAAATATAGCGAACTATAGTCTAAAAAAAATATTTTTTAAAATGCAAACTTAAATTTAAAGTGCAAACTTAAAGTGGATGTAAACCCAATGTCATCCTTTCTAAACTACTGCCATAGGGGTTATCTATAAGGATATACTTAAAAGGGAAGTTGGGACTTTATATGAAGCGCTTGGGTAGTGGAGGTGAAATAGACCATAGTAAAAAATACATTAGGAAATGTTTATTACTTGTAAATAATATCAGACAATAAAAAAGTATTCATTTCATATACAGTAAACAATTCATTAATGGTCATAGGAGATGTACACATGACATAAACATGATAAAAATTGTATATACGTAAAACAGCACATGATCCAATGTAAATAGAACAGTAATGTAGCGTAGTGTTGCTAGCAACAACAAACCTGATACCGATACATGCACCCATATGGTGAATGTGCATTTCTCGAGTAAGAAGGAATTGATGTAATTAAGGAGAACATATGGTATAAAAAAAAAAACGACGGCTGAGTGTTACTCGGTTCGGGTGCGGCGGCTCCTCCTCTGCGTCACCCACGTGGCGTTGGCGGCATACTTATATTCCCCATTTGGAGCTGGCTGCTTACACGGCCAGTTTCTTTCTGGGGTCTCTGCAGACCAGCCCCACGTCCACGTTCGGCTGGTGGTGCCTTCTTATGCTGCATTTGGGCAGGTTCGTTGTCCCCTCTCTTCTCCTCCTCCTTTTGCTTTGTTTTTTGCTGTTCCTTGGTTTCGTGTCTATCTTTATGGTGATTCTGCCTTATTCCCACTCATTAGTCACTCCTCACCTTTAATCTCTCCTATACTTTTTGCTGTTATGCTTTCATCCCCTTTGGTCACTTCCACTTCTACCCTCATGTCACTCACCTGTAAGCACGGTTCCCCATACACTCACACTATTCACACCAACACTTTTCTCGAAACTCTCTGGGTACTCTATCTACTCTTCAACTAATATTACTCATAAATATATTATTTTAAACCAGATATACACCTAATGGAATATATTATTCTGTTCCCAGAATTGTTTGTCCCTACGATAGTACATTTTCACTTGTGGATACATCTTGCCCTAATTCATTTCTTTCTTCCTGCCCGATGTCGCATCTATAATTATGCCACCTCGGCTCCCGTGGAGAGGCAATGTCCCTGGCCCACCCTGCTCCCACCACAGCACACTGCACCTGTTACCTGAGTCGGTGAGTGCGCTTGGTAAAAACAGCTATAGATACCTAATGTTCATTTCATTATTTTCTACTTTTTTACATGTACTCTATGGTTCACTATACTTCTATATATATCCTTTAGGAAACTCAATCGCATCAGCTCCTGATGAGTGGGGACACCCACGAAACGCGTCGAGCTTTGTATTTACGATGCCCCAGCTACATCTCACATGGAACCATAGTTTTTTATACCATATGTTCTCCTTAATTACATCAATTCCTTCTTACTCTAGAAATGCACATGCACCATATGGGTGCATGTATCGGTATCAGGTTTGTTGTTGCTAGCAACACTACGCTACATTACTGTTCTATTTACATTGGATCATGTGCTGTTTTACGTATATACAATTTTTATCATGTTTATGTCATGTGTACATCTCCTATGACCATTAATGAATTGTTTACTGTATATGAAATGAATACTTTTTTATTGTCTGATATTATTTACAAGTAATAAACATTTCTTAATGTATTTTTTACTATGGTCTATTTCACCTCCACTACCCAAGCGCTTCATATAAAGTCCCAACTTCCCTTTTAAGTGTACCCATATTCGGGATGGAGGCACATCAGTGTGCCTCATTTAAAGTCCCAACTCCCCCTCATATATCTATAAGGATATACATGCCTCCTGCATGTATCTTTACCTGTCAAATGTCTCTCCTCTGTCTGTTATGAGACCCGAAAAACTGCAGATTCTGTGGGTGGGTCTGTTGTCTGGAGCTCGGTGGGTGGAGTCGTGATGTCAGACTCCCCGCCCACCTCTACACTCCCCTTGTCAATATGCATTTTCTCCTGTGTATTTCTTACACTGAACTTCTGCTATGATCTCTAATATCCAGTGAAAAGACAGGAAAGTAACCACATGACTTCAGCATGCCAAATCATGCTGAGGTGTGGAACAGCCAATCCTTGCAGAGCTGCTGAAGAAAGGAGTGGGGGTGGGAATTAAAAAATAATGCATGTCTTAGGCTAGTGCACGAGATATATAAATCACCTGTCACTCACAGCAAGGGGGAGGATTTGACAAAGTTTTTCTCTGTTTGTCAAGATTTATCTCACTGAACAATAAAAGAGGATTGCTCAGAGATGGATTAACTCTTTGTGGGAAGACTGGGCTCAAAATGATCTTAAATGATCTTGGAAATCTTATACTCTACATCAGGGATATGCAATTAGCGAACCTCCAGCTGTTTCAAAACTACAAATCCCATCATGCCTCTACCCCTGGCTGTCATGCATGTGGCTGTCAGAGTCTTGCTATGCCTCATGGAGCTTGTAGTTCTGCAACAGGTGGAGGTCCGCTTATTGCATATCCCTGCTCTACATTATGACATAAAAAAAAACAAAACATTTTTTTTCGGGTTTACATCCACTTTAATTATAAGAAATGTCCCATTACCCTAATAACACAGCGACTTAAAGCGGTCTTAAATTATGATTTTTGTTTGTTTCCTTACAGCCATTAAATTAAGAATCTTTGAGGACAACCTAAGTTGGCTAATACATAGACAGAAATTGCCTTGGTTAGATGTAAAAAGTCAACCAATGCTTCATACTGAATTTTTAAAATTCAAATTCCTGCCTGAAGGTGCCTATAGACATTTGAGCACTTACAGTTAGATCAAGGAATGTTCATATGTATAGTATGTAGGTCTCCCCAGTGCCCAAGCCTGCTTGGGAGAATAATTGATTAACCAGAATATTTTATTGTTTTCCTCTGTAGCAGCCATTTGCCTATAGTGATCACCCTCAGCTCTCCATAGGCAGAATTAAAGGCTAAGTTCACCTTTTTTTCTAATATCCAGCTCTATGTACCAATATAGTAATATTGTACTTCTTTTGCAAAAAAAAAAAAAAAAAAAAAAAAGCTTAAAAAGCTTTCCATTTATTCTGCACACATTTACCTCACTGTCCTCATGGCTGTTTGAAAACACGTATCCGTTACTGCTGCCTCACATCCTGGGCAGAATTCAGGTCATGACTCGGGAAGGAGTTGACCAGCTGACCTCATTAGCACACACCCTGCATCATCTACCCTCAGCTGGTCAACCCCTTCCTGTGTCATGACCTAAAATCTGTCCAGGAAGTAAGGCAGAAGTAATCGAGCAGTGTTTTCAAACAGCCATAAAGAGAGTGAGGTAAGCGTGTTTTAGAATAAATGGAAAGCTGTTTTATTTTTGCAAAAGAATTACATTAAGCTATATTAATAGGGGAGCTGGAATTTAGTAAAAAAAAGTTGAACAAAGGTGAACTTAGCCTTTAAGTTCACCTAGTGCAAACCTGCATGTTTATACAACAATTCTTTGTAATAGTGATTGTTGCTGGTACAGATTATGTATATAACAAAAAGAAGCATGGCCGTTCCTACAAAACAAGTGCTCATGTAATGGTAAAATAGGTAAATACCCTCAATGGATAAAGAAAGAAGCAAATTAAGGCTACAGCTGCTACCAAATAGCCTGCCAAATGGCAGGTGACACATGTATTTTTGTTTTACATGGTAGAGATTGTACTTGAACAGCTAGCGGTCATCTAGTATCTATAGGCACCATAAAGAGTAGGCACCATCAGATACACCAAATTCATTAGCTCAGTTCTACTATAAATAGGACTATGTAGTAAGCCCCGTTTACCTAGAGGTTTTGCCTCCTCTGTAGTTCTGCTGCAAACTGATTGTGCCAGTCTGCTCAGTCTATGATTAAATATTCTCTAGAAGGCTTATCATGTAAATGGTCCCATCTATGCAGATGTTGAACAAGGATGCTAACTGTAGATATATAAAATGCAGATTATCTCAGACAACCTTATCCTGTTCTTTGCTTATCACACAAAGATAGGCAATCCAGACTTTGGAGGTCAGGATTCATCAAATCACCTGTTAATAATATATCCAAATATCTTAAAGAGCATTTTTAGGTGACAGTATTTCGGCATTATAGCTCTTCCGGGATTAGAAGGATGCGGCTACATGCATGTGTACTGCCATGCTTTCTATGCTAGGTCTGCATTTTAGCATGTCTATGTTGCTTTCTGTGCTACATGCAAATAGAAATTCTGGAATATTTTACCTCTGTTATGCTGTAATGTCATAGATCTTCTGGAATCAAATGTTGACACTGAGAATGTGTCATAATCCTGTTAGGGATGCAACAAGTAAAAGTTTGGTGAATAAATTTAACATGGAAACCAATGCTGGTTTACAGTTTAATTCTGTTTCATAGGTTTGAAAGTTACAGCATAACATTTAATTTATTCAGGAAAGTAATTTAAAGCCATCAGATACTTGTAGCAGTTGGGAAGCTGCAAAGAAAAGGGCTACCAAATAGGTAAGTATAGAACCTCTTCTATCACAGGTATGTAGGTATACATGTGCTGCTAGGGTCATTGTTAGCTTTATTAATGCAGCTGGTAAAATAATACATGACACTGCCCAGATAAATATTGAAATATGGAGGAGGGGCAGGAGGCGGAGCCTAGCAGAGCAGACATGCATTGTTAGAGCTCCACACCGCTGAGGAGAGAAGAGAAGGACAAAGCGGAGCCTGCAGGCTCAAAAGGTATCCATTTGAACCTTTTTGCCCCAGGGAACAAACTGTGAAAGTTTGGGCAGGAAATATGGTACTGGGAGGAAACCGTGGCAGAAATAAAAATCACCTCACAAAGAGCTCACAGGCACTCACTGCAGCTGAAGCAGCTCCAGTCACCTCACAAGATACAGCATCAGGGCGCTCTCACAGACAGAAAATGTCACAGCAAGACTCTCCATTTGAGTCAGATACAGAACAAATCCTCTCACAAACTTCTCCACAAGACTCCTCAGTATCCCCAGTAATATTATTACAATTTGAAAAGATGCTTCATAAGGCTTTAAAACAAACCTCAGACCAAATAACAAAAAGCCTAACCAAAGAAATAAGAGAGCTGGGAAACCGCACCGCAGCTTTAGAAATAAAAATGGATGAAATTGAAATTACAACCCAAGAAAATATAACAGAATTGGAACAATTAAAAAAAGAGAATTTAATACTTCAAACTAAGCTCGAAGATTACGAAAATAGAGCCAGACGTTCAAACTTACGCATAAGGGGAATACCTGAAACTGTGACAGACCTGCAATCTACTATTACTGCTCTATTACAAGAACTAAAGCCAGATATCCCTATTGAACGTTTAGAACTGGACAGAGTACACAGAGCCCTCACAGCCAAAAAGAAAGATGGACCCCCACGTGATATAATCACAAAATTTCATTATTACAGAACGAAAGAACAAATACTAATTGCTGCAAGAGAAAAAAAGGAACTTAATTTTCAAGGACACAATTATCAAATTTTTGCTGACCTATCCCAATTTACTATTACTAAAAGACGATCCATGAAACCCCAACTAACGGAACTGCAACGCCACAACATTATGTATCAATGGGGCTTCCCCTTTTCAGTCAGATTTAACTACCAAGGTACAATTTACAGAAGCAGATCAGCAGATGAACTACAACAAACCCTTTTAAAATTAAATCTGACAGAACCCACAAGCAGCAACACTCCCACACGCAGAAGAATGGCATCATCTTCACCTTCAGGCAGCACCCAGAAAATTTCAGAACAAAATGGGAATCACCATTCTCACAAAAGAGGCCGTTATGCCACATCATCCATGGACCAAGAAGATTCAATGGACTGACATCCTAATTCCTGATATCTTTTCATTTATTATACTAAGAGATGGTTCTCTATAAAAAACCTATATTTATAACTGAATGTAACTGCATTCTGATAGTCACACACTGTGTGGGATCATGTTACATTCCAGTTATATTTCTTATTACTTCTGATTCATATAGCCTTAGAATATATAAGTGAAATAAGGAAATTCTTGTTCAGTTATATATTATCAGGTAATAACAATAGATTTATTACTTTTTAGGACAAATATGTTCAATAATCCAGAAGTAATGGAAGCTTTTTCTTTCTTTTCTTAAAACAAATATATTATTATCTAACTAGTTCCTAGAATTATGTTTTTGTTTATTCTAATCTGAAGCAATACAACCTCAATTTTATGAGTTAACATATCTAAACAGTTACGTATGAATAAAATATGTAATTGTTTACTCTAAAAGGGTTAAAATCCCAAAATAATTCAAACTATCTTCATCAATACCAAAGTTATTAACAGTACCTTTCTAACTGAATTATTTAGCCTAGGGCAAGACTAACCATATACAACCACCCTGGAATAAATAATTTCAACAAAAACTATATTCTGCACTCCAATTAATGAAACATCATTTTGATGTCTTTTGACATAGCACTTCTCTCCTGTAAGCGGAAGATCCGTGTACTCCCATTAGCCCTCCTCATTCTCCCAACCATATTATGTGGGAGTGTGACGAAGGCACTTATTCCCCTGAGAGAGATATTTATTCTCTTTCACGGGTAAATTATGATTACTTGCAAAAAATAATTTATACAAAGTATCATCTAATCTCGTATGTTTTTTGTTTACTCTTTACTCCAGAATTCACTGGTTTCTTTTCTATCTATTCATCTCTTCAGTCCACACAGGTTGATCTGCGCAGTCAGCTCTGCATAACAAAAAGTAAGTCAAAACTATTTGATCTATTGCCATGGCACCACTGAATATACTTTCCCTGAATGTTCAGGGAATAAATGTCCCTCAAAAAAGGACCAAAGCCTTCCGTACTTTCCATAACAAGAAGGCTCACATAGTATGCCTCCAAGAAACACACTTCACCAAAGATTCTACTCCAAAATATATTTCTCCTTTTTATCAACAAATTTACACGGCTTCTGCCTGTACCAAGCAAAGGGGAACTCTAATTGCATTTCACCGATCCACACCATTCACCTTATCATCAGAAATTAAAGACCCAGAAGGTAGATACTTGATACTCAAGGGTTATATAATGGATACAGCAATCACGGTGATTTCCTACTACGCTCCTAACAAACAACCTACACCATTCCTCTCACATATATTACAAGTGATTAACCACTTCAGCCCCGGAAGGATTTACCCCCTTCCTGACCAGAGCACTTTTTACAATTTGGCACTGCGTCGCTTTAACTGCTAATTGCGCGGTCATGCAATGGTGTACCCAAACGAAATTTGCGTCCTTTTCTTCCCACAAATAGAGCTTTCTTTTGATGGTATTTGATCACCTCTGCCATTTTTATTTTTTGCGCTATAAACGGAAAAAGACCGAAAATTTTGAAAAAAAATGATATTTTCTACTTTTTGTTATAAAAAAAATCCAATAAACTCAATTTTAGTCATACATTTAGGCCAAAATGTATTCGGCCACATGTCTTTGGTAAAAAAAAAGTCAATAAGCGTATATTTATTGGTTTGCGCAAAAGTTATAGCGCCTACAAACTAGGGTACATTTTCTGGAATTTACACAGCTTTTAGTTTATGACTGCCTATGTCATTTCTTGAGGTGCTAAAATGGCAGGGCAGTACAAAACCCCCCCAAATGACCCCATTTTGGAAAGTAGACACCCCAAGGAAATTGCTGAGAGGCATGTTGAACCCATTGAATATTTATTTTTTTTGTCCCAGGTGATTGAATAATGACAAAAAAAAAAAAAAAAAAAAAAATTTACAAAAAGTTGTCACTAAATGATATATTGCTCACACAGGCCATGGGCATATGTGGAATTGCACCCCAAAATACATTCAGCTGCTTCTCCTGAGTACGGGGATACCACATGTGTGGGACTTTTTGGGAGCCTAGCCGCGTATGGGGCCCCGAAAACCAAGCACCGCCTTCAGGATTTCTAAGGGCATAGATTTTTGATTACACTCCTCACTACCTATCACAGTTTTGAAGGCCATAAAATGCCAAGATGGCACAAAACACCCCCAAATGACCCCATTTTGGAAAGTAGACACCCCAAGCTATTTGCTGAGAGGTATGTTGAGTCCATGGAATATTTTATTTTTTGACACAAGTTGTGGGAATGTGACAATTTTTTTTTTTTTTGCACAAAGTTGTCACTAAATGATATATTGCTCACACAGGCCATGGGCATATGTGGAATTGTACCCCAAAATACATTTAGCTGCTTCTCCTGAGTATGGGGATACCACATGTGTGGGACTTTTTGGGAGCCTAGCCGCGTACGGGGCCCCGAAAACCAATCACCGCCTTTAGGATTTCTAAGGGCATAAATTTTTCATTTCACTCCTCACTACCTATCAGAGTTTTGAAGGCCATAAAATGCCAAGATGGCACAAAACCCCCCCAAATGACCCCATTTTGGAAAGTAGACACCCCAAGCTATTTGCTGAGAGGCATGTTGAGTCCATGGAATATTTTGTATTTTGACACAAGTTGCTGGAAAGTGACAATTTTTTTTTTTTTTTTTTTTTTTTTGCACAAAGTTGTCACTAAATGATATATTGCTCAAACATGCCATGGGCATATGTGGAATTGCACCCCAAAATATATTCTGCTGCTTCTCCTGAGTACGGGGATACCACATGTGTGGGACTTTTTGGGAGCCTAGCCGCGTACGGGGCCCCGAAAACCAAGCACCGCCTTCAGGATTTCTAAGGGCATAAATTTTTGATTTCACTTCTCACTACCTATCACAGTTTTGAAGGCCATAAAATGCCAAGATGGCACAAAAGCCCCCCAAATGACCCCATTTTGGAAAGTAGACACCCCAAGCTATTTGCTGAGAGGCATGTTGAGTCCATGGAATATTTTATTTTTTGACACAAGTTGCGGGAATGTGAGAATTTTTTTTTTTTTTTGCACAAAGTTGTCACTAAATGATATATTGCTCACACAGGCCATGGGCATATGTGGAATTGCACCCCAAAATACATTCTGCTGATTCTCCTGAGTACGGGGATACCACATGTGTGGGACTTTTTGGGAGCCTAGCTGCGTACGGGGCCCCGAAAACCCAGCACCGCCTTCAGGATTTCTAAGGGTGTAAAGTTGTAATTTCACTCCCCACTACCTATCACATTTTTGAAGGCCATAAAATGCCCAGATGGCACAAACCCCCCCCAATTGACCCCATTTTGGAAAGTAGACACCCCAAGCTATTTGCTGAGAGGCATGTTGAGTCCATGGAATATTTTATATTTTGACACAAGTTGCGGGAAAGTGACAATTTTTTTTTTTTTTTATTTTTTTTTGCACAAAGTTGTCACTAAATGATATATTGTTCAAACATGCCATGGGCATATGTGGAATTACACCCCAAAATATATTCTGCTGCTTCTCCTGAGTACGGGGATACCACATGTGTGGGACTTTTTGGGAGCCTAGCCGCGTACGGGGCCCCGAAAACCAAGCACCGCCTTCAGGATTTCTAAGGGCATACATTTTTGATTTTACTCCTCACTACCTATCACACTTTTGAAGGCCATAAAATGCCAAGATGGCACAAAACCCCCCCAAATGACCCCATTTTGGAAAGTAGACACCCCAAGCTATTTGCTGAGAGGCATGGTGAGTATTTTGCAGCTCTCATTTGTTTTTGAAAATGAAGAAAGGCAAGAAAAACGTATTTTTTTTTTTCTTTTTTCAATTTTCAAAACTTTGTGACAAAAAGTGAGGTCTGCAAAATACTCACTATACCTCTCAGCAAATAGCTTTGGGTGTCTGTTTTCCAAAATGGGGTCATTTGGGGGGGGGTTGTGCCATCTGGGCATTCCATGGCCTCCGAAACTGTGATAGGCAGTGAAGAGTGAAATCAAAAATTTACGCCCTTAGAAAGCCTGAAGGCGGGGCTTGGTTTTCGGGGTCCCGTACGTGGCTAGGCTCCCAAAAAGTCTCACACATGTGGTATCCCCGTACTCAGGAGAAGCAACAGAATGTATTTTGGGGTGCAATTTCACATATTCCCATGGCATGTTTGAGCAATATATCATTTAGTGACAACTTTGTGCAAAAAAAAAAAAAAAAAAAAAAATTTGTCTTTTTCCCGCAACTTGTGTCACAATATAAAATATTCAATGGACTCGACATGCCTCTCAGCAAATAGCTTGGGGTGTCTACTTTCCAAAATGGGGTCATTTGGGGGGGTTTTGAACTGTCCTGGCATTTTATGCACAACATTTAGAAGCTTATGTCACACATCGACCACTCTTCTAACCACTTGAAGACAAAGCCCTTTCTGACACTTATTGTTTACATGAAAAAATTATTTTTTTTTGCAAAAAAATTACTTTGAACCCTCAGACATTATATATTTTTTTAAAGCAAATGCCCTACAGATTAAAATGGTGGGTGTTTCATTTTTTTTTTTCACACAGTATTTGCGCAGCGATTTTTCAAACGCATTTTTTGGGGAAAAAACACACTTTTTTAAATTTTAATACACTAAAACACACTATTTTGTCAAAATGTTTGATGAAATAAAAAAGATGATCTTAGGCCGAGTACATGGATACCAAACATGACATGCTTTAAAATTGCGCACAAACGTGCAGTGGCGACAAACTAAATACATTTTTAAAAGCCCTTAAAAGCCTTTACAGGTTACCACTTTAGATTTACAGAGGAGGTCTACTGCTAAAATTACTGCCCTCGATCTGACCTTCGCGGTGATACCTCACATGCATGGTGCAATTGCTGTTTACATATGACGCCAGACCGACGCTTGCGTTCGCCTTTGTGCGAGAGCAGGGGGGGCGCAGGGGTGCTTTTTTTTTTTTTTTTTTTTTTTTTATTATTTTTTTTGCTTTTTTATCTTATTTTTAAACTGTTCCTTTCATTTTTATTTTTTTTTTATCATTTTTATTGTTATCTCAGGGAATGTAAATATCCCCCATGATAGCAATAGGTAGTGACAGGTACTCTTTTTAGAAAAAATTGGGGTCTATTAGACCCTAGATCTCTCCTCTGCCCTCAAAGCATCTGACCACACCAAGATCGGTGTCATAAAATGCTTTCCCAATTTCCCAATGGCGCTGTTTACATCCGGCGAAATCTAAGTCATGAAATGCTTGTAGCTTCCAGTTTCTTAGGCCATAGAGATGTTTGGAGCCATTCTGGTCTCTGATCAGCTCTATGGTCAGCTGGCTGAATCACCGGCTGCATTCTCAAGTTCCCTGTTGGGACAGGAGAGCCAGAGAAAAACATGGACGACGGTGTGGGGGGGGGGGGCATTCCCTCCCACTGCTTGTAAAAGCAGTCTAGAGGCTAATTAGCCGCTAGGATTGCTTTTACAAGAAAGCCGACCACTGGCTGAAAAGAATGATACCAAGATGATACCTAAACCTGCAGGCATCATTCTGGTATAACCACTCAAAGTCCAGCAACATACCAGTACGTTGCTGGTCCTTGTTGGGCATACATTGTAAACTTTTTTTTCATGCAGCCTGTGGGCTGAACGAAAAAAAGATATTGATCGGTGGGTATGCCCACCATTAGAATACCTCCCTTCATCCACCCACTTCTAATGATGGGCATACATGCACCGTATATATATGCCGAAGCATGGGGGCATCCTCCCGCAAAAGGCAGGAGCAAATCGCTCCTCCACCCACTGCTGCCCCCATGCTTCGGCATATATGCTGAAGTATGTAACTGTGGTGGTGAAATCACCTCCGACAGCGCTGGAGTCGCGGCTTTATGTATCGTGGGAGCAAACGCTGTTGCTGTCAAGATAAATAAATCCGCTCTGCAGCTGAATGGCGTACCTGCTAAGCAAATGATGGTTAACAAAAAAACAAAGTAACATTACAGTATAACAGTAATACTTACCATACCTGCAAAGCAAAATACAAAAAAAACATAGTAAAAAATAAAACATTTAACGCAACCTGTGCCTACCTAAAAAATATATATGCCGAAGCATGGGGGCATCCTCCCGCAAAAGGCAGGAGCAAATCGCTCCTCCACCCACTGCTGCCCCCACGCTTCGGCATATATGCTGAAGTATGTAACTGTGGTGGTGAAATCACCTCCGACAGCGCTGGAGTCGCGGCTTTATGTATCGTGGGAGCAAACGCTGTTGCTGTCAAGATAAATAAATCCGCTCTGCAGCTGAATGGCGTACCTGCTAAGCAAATGATGGTTAACAAAAAAACAAAGTAACATTACAGTATAACAGTAATACTTACCATACCTGCAAAGCAAAATACAAAAAAAACATAGTAAAAAATAAAACATTTAACGCAACCTGTGCCTACCTAAAAAATATATATGCCGAAGCATGGGGGCATCCTCCCGCAAAAGGCAGGAGCAAATCGCTCCTCCACCCACTGCTGCCCCCACGCTTCGGCATATATGCTGAAGTATGTAACTGTGGTGGTGAAATCACCTCCGACAGCGCTGGAGTCGCGGCTTTATGTATCGTGGGAGCAAACGCTGTTGCTGTCAAGATAAATAAATCCGCTCTGCAGCTGAATGGCGTACCTGAAAACACAAAGGTGGTTAACAATAAAAAAAAACAAAGTATAAAAAAATTGCATACCTATAAAGCAAACATGATAAAAACATAACAATAAAACATTGCAGTATAGAATGCAGAACAATAGAGAGAGAATAGAGAGAGAACAATAAAACAACAACTATTTTTGGTTTTTTTATTTTATATTTTTTTTGTGTTTTTTTCTTTTTTTTACTTTTTTTTGTTTTTTTTACACTTTTTTTTGTAACTTTAACTTTTTTAACTGGTACCAGGTTTGGGTCTCTCAAAATGCGACAGCATCTTGGGAGACCCTGTGGAAGTGTGCCTAGTCTGTGCAGTGCTGTACCCTACGCTAATACTCCACTAGTGTATGGTAGCGTTCAAAACATTCACCAATGCAAAGACCAGGATTGCCAGGACAGAGGGGACAACAATACCGGGTGTCACGCCTAAATCCGCGCTTGCTGCAGACACGACATCTTTTTTGGGGGGTTCGTTGGGTAGGGGTACTCGGGAGGGCATAAAGAAAATGCCTCTCATGCAGCCGGCTTACTGCATTTGGTTGGGGAAGGTGAGGTGGAGCACCGTCTGGATACAGAAGGGCTCTGACGATCTCTTCCTGGAATTTAAGGAAGGATCCAGTCCGTCCTGAAGCTCTGTATAGCACATAAGCATTCAGCAAAGCCAATTGAAATAAATAAACAGACACTTTTTTGTACCAGCGTCTGGCCTTACGGGCAATTAGGTACGGCGCCAACAACTGGTCGTTGAGGTCCACCCCTCCCATATTAAGGTTATATTCGTGGACACAGAGGGGTTTCTCCACAACACCAGTCGCCGTAGGAATTTGGACCATCGTGTCTGCATGAAGGGAGGTGAGAACGAAAACATTCTTCTTATGCCTCCACTTCATAGCGAGCAAATTATTATACTTCAAGCAGGCTCTCTCCCCCAGCCTAAGACGGGAATCTACAAGCCGCTGGGGAAAGCCCCGGCGATTAGGTCGCACGGTGCCACATGCTCCAATCTGATGATCAAAAAGGTGGCTAAAAAGTGGCACGCTCGTATAATAATTGTCCACGTACAAGTGGTACCCCTTTCCGAATAAGGGTGACACCAAGTCCCACACTATCTTGCCAGCGCTTCCTATGTAGTCAGGGCAGTTTGTCGGCTCTACGTGACTATCTTTTCCCTCGTAAACCATAAATCTACATGTATAGCCTGTGGCCCTGTCACAGAGCTTATACATCTTGACCCCGTATCTGGCACGCTTGCTGGGAAGGTACTGTTTGAATGACAAGCGGCCAGAAAATTTAATCAGGGACTCATCAACGCAGACAACTTGATGGGGGGTAAACAAGTCTGCAAAACGTTGGTTGAAGTGGTTTACGAGGGGCCGAATTTTGTAGAGCCGATCGTATTCAGGGTCTCCACGAGGACGACAGAGTTCATTGTCGTTGAAGTGCATGAACCGCAAAATCTGCTCGTATCGTGCCCTGGCCATGGAAGCAGAGAACAAGGGTGAATGGTAAATTGGGTCAGTGGACCAATATGACCGCAACTCACTCTTTTTATTCAACCCCATGAGGAGGGAAAGGCCCAGAAAGATCTTAAATTCGGAGACCGTAATTGGTCTCCAATCTCTGGCAAGGGTGGACTGGGGCATAGTGGCGATGTATTGACCAGCGTATAAATTGCTTTGGTCCACAATAGATCTATAGAGATCTTCGGTGAAAAACAGCGAATAAAAATCCAGTGGCGTAAAGTCAACTGTTTCCACCTGAATTCCGGGTTGGCCAGTGAAAGGGGGAAGTACGGGTGCTGCAGAAGTGGTGGGTACCCAATTCGGATTGGCCAATGCAGCAGGAAGGGCACTATGGGCACGACGGGCCTGTGTTCGTCTTCTTGGTGGCAGCGGGACACTACTAGTGCTTGCCACCTCGCCAGCTTGAACTGCACTTATGGGACTCGCCACGTCACCACGTGATACTGCAGTGCTGGATGTACGACCAGGGTGTACTAGGCCGCTGGTGCTTGCCAGTTCACCAGAAGGAGTAGCGGCGCTAGTACCTCTCTGCTCCATACGAGAGCCCTGCGGTTCTTGCACTTCAAGGACAGCATAAGTTCGGGGTCTGGTACGCCTGACCTTAGCAGGGACCACAACTCCGTCGTCAGAGCTATCTGTCATGGAGCCGCTGTCCTCTACAGGATCGTATTCTGAGCCTGAACTTGACAGATGAGTGACTTCCTCTTCACTATCTGTCATGCTCAGAATCCTGTAGGCCTCTTCACTAGTGTACCTTCGATTTGCCATTTTGGCCTCTAAATTTAGGGGTACACTAGTGAGACTCACAGGCAAAAAAGCTCCCGACTGTCAGCGACTGATTCAAAACGCTACCAAAAAACTGTTAGCGATCGCAGGGATCAGGCCTGACTCTGCGACCGCTGCAGTTATGTGTGCTTAGTGTTTTGTAAGTGTCAGTAATCGATCGATACTGCACTTGGGTGGGCTGGGCTGGGCTGGGCCGAGGAGCAAAACGCAGGTGCTAGCAGGTATCTGGGCTGATCCCGCTAACACTGCGTTTCAGGGAACCCTAAACTGCTGGGGAGTATAGATCTGATCGGATCAGATATCGATCCGTTCAGATACTATAGCACTAAGGGAGGTGTATGCTGCGTGCGTGGGTTTTAGCGGTACTGGCGCTAACCTGACGCTGCCTGGGGCGACGCAGACCTTATCTGATCCTAAAAACTTAACTTCTATCACCGCCGGGCAATTAGGGGGTTAAACCTTTATAAGGTAATAAACGGCGGGTGCCCTAAAACTATAATAAACTGTAATAAACTGTAATAAACTACAAAAAACAAACTATCTAACCAGCGTCACCCGTAACACTTATACGGTGATTGCTGGTGAAAGGGTTAACTAGGGGGCAATCAGGGGGTTAAAACCTTTAGCAGGTAGTATATGGGGGTCCCTGTCGCTATAAAACACTGACAGCGAACCTATATACTTACCTCCCTAAACTAGCGTCACCTGTGTCACTAATACAGCGATCAGAAAAACGATCGCTTAGCGACACTGGTGACGGGGGGTAATCAAGGGGTTAACTTTTATTAGGGGGGGTTAGGGGGTACCCTGGACCTAAGGGGGGGTACCCTAGACCTAAAGGGGGCTAACCTAACTGCCCTAACACTTATAACTGACAAACTGACACCAATGCAAAAAAAAAAAAACACTGCTATTGGTGTCAGAGTGACAGGGGGTACAGGGGGGTGATTGGGGGGTGATCGGGGGGTGACAGGGGGGTGACAAGTGTGCCTGCGTGTTCTACTGAGTGTGTGGTGTTGGTGCACTTACTTGGATGTCTTCTCTCCTCGGCGTCGGATCAAAAAGACCGGCTCCAGGAGAGATTACATCACTTCCTCTCCCTCTGTTTACATTACAGAGGGAGAGGAAGCATTTGATTCGTGGGAGCGATCGGGAGGGGGTGGCCATCAATGGATGGCCTCCCCCTGACCCCTAATCGCCCGCGAACAAGAGCCGACCACTCAGGGCACCGGGGGGGGGTCCGATCGGACCCCCCGCCCGCGGGAAGGCATCACGTATCAGGTACGTGATTTTGCCTGCCCGTGCCGACCTGCTCACGTATATATGCGTGAGGCGGTCGGCAAGTGGTTAATACACACAAAATAGGAACAGTGATAATGTGTGGGGATTCGAACCAGGTCCTCCTCCCATTTCTAGATAAATCACCTTTTACACCATCTAAAATAACCTCTAGATTACCTTTTTCTCAACTTCTTTCCAAATACAATCTGGTAGATTCATGGAGAGAAAGTAACCCAATGAAAAAGAAATTCACTTATTTCTCGCACCCTCATCAAACCTTCACCAGAATAGATCATATTTTTCTAACAATAGGAATGATACCAGAAATTATTGCATCAGATATAATTCCGATTCCGTGGTCTGACCATAATGCAGTATACACTACTATAGCCTCAGCCATACCAAAAGCGCATGACCCAACGTGGTACTTACCGGACATAATGCTCAAACACCCACTACATCAGATGGCCATTGAACAAGCTTTAAAGGAATACATATCAATTAATAATACAACAGACATCTCCCCAATAACACTGTGGGAAGCTCATAAGCCTGTCTTGCGTGGTACAATACAAAGACAAATGGCACTATTTAAACGGGAACGCAAAAATCTAGCAAAAAAACTAGAACTCAATTTTAATGCAGCCTACATATCATTCCAAGATAATCCATCTCAGAGTACAAAATCTCATCTGGAAAAATCTAGATTGGAATACGATCTATTTCTCACGGAGTCAGTTGATAAATCCCTCAAACGCTCCAAACACAATTTCTACATGAATACAAACAAACCAGGTACATATTTGGCTCGGGCATTAAATTCAACTAACAAATCTTTCAAACCAATACGTTTGAAATTATCAAAAAATGTTTACACTTGTAATCCAGTTAAAATAGTCCATAAATTTCACTCACATCTCGCAACTTTATACAAGACAAACAATGAATTTAATCCTACAGAGGCTGAATCCTTCTTCTCAAAAATAACCTTACCTGAGTTATCTCAAAATCAAAAAAGCAGTTTGGATGAGCCTATAACTATAGATGAAGTTGCTAACACCATAAAAGACCTAAAACTTAATAAAAGACCAGGCCCAGACGGCTACTCGGCTTTATACTATAAAACATTCTCAAAAATACTCTCTCCCATTCTCACTGAAACTTTTAACAAACTTCTAGATGGACATTCTTTTCGGCAAGAAACACTAATGGCAATTGTTTGTATGATCCCAAAACCCCTTTCTGATGATACTTCCTGTGTGAATTATCGGCCTATCTCTCTGTTAAACCTCGATATTAAATTATTAGCAAAAATAATAGCAAAACGCCTCAATAGCATTATAGGAAAATTAATACATAGAGATCAAGTAGGCTTCATGCCAAATAGACAGGCAGGCGATAATATACGCAGGGCAGTGTTATTGGCACATATTGCTAAAAAACGGAAAATCCCTTTATGTTTTCTGTCTCTCGATATTAAGAGGGCATTTGACACAGTATCCTGGCAATATATGCAATATTCATTACAAAAATGGGGTTTTGGACCCCACTTTTTAACATGGATCAAAGCATTATATAATAAACTCAAAGCCTATATAAAATATGCTGGATACAAATCTGAAGCCTTTAATATCGAAAGAGGTACCCGACAGGGTTGCCCATTATCTCCCTTATTATTTGCCCTTATACTCGAACCCATGGCCCAATACATCAGAACAAACCAAACTATAACTGGCATTGAAGTAGGAGGTATTACACACAAATTATGTATATTTGCAGACGATATATTACTTTTTCTATCATCACCACAGGTCTCTGGTCCTAACTTAATACCAGCTCTTGATGGGTTTGCAGCCCTATCCGGCCTTATGATTAATCCTAAGAAATGCCTAGTGCTTAATATTTCACTCACAAACATGGAATTGATCCCGGCTAGGGCTGCACTCCCATTCACATGGGCAGAAAAATCAATCCCATATCTTGGAATTCATTTAACAGCATCTCATTCTGACTTATTCTCAACCAATTATCCTCCTGTATTAAGACAGATCACAAATCTAATAAAACAATGGTCGCAACTTCCTTTATCCTGGATAGGGAAGATTAATGCAATCAAAATGACTATTCTACCCAAATTGCTTTATCTATTCAGAGTCCTCCCTATTCCAATTCCTTCCTATTTTTTGAGAATAGTACAAAAAAGAGCAACTTCGTTTATATGGGGCTCTTCTAAACCACGTATACCTATACACACACTACATCTTCCCAAAAATAAAGGAGGCCTGGGATACCCTAATTTTACTAACTACTACAGAGCAGCACATTTGGCCAGTCTGTCCAAATACCATGCAAAACAGGAAATCCCATTATGGGTATTTATAGAGGCTTCAGAAAATGACCCTCTATTAATATCAAATTTATTATGGCTTGATCCTAAAGACCGCTTTAAAATTCATAATCCCATAACTAAACACTTCTTAGCTCTCTGGGATAAACTAAAAACCAAATATCAGTTACAATCTCCACACAATCCTCTCCTTTCTTTTATCAGAAATCCGGCCTTTTATCCGGCATGGATCTACCCAAATTCTTTTAAAGCTTGGACAACATCAGGCATTCAGACACTAAATGACTTCATAGCATCTAAATCATTCCTTTCATTCCCATCGCTTAGAGAAAAATATGATCTACCAAACTCTGAGATATTTAGATATCTCCAAATCAAAAATTTCTATACACCATTCCTAAAGGGGGATACACCATTATCCCAATTATCCATTTTTGAATCAATCTGTACAAAAGATCCATTTGCTAAAGGTACAATTTCATCACTTTATAATCAATTATATGGAGTAGCAAATCTTAATAGACCCTCTTACGTTCAGAGGTGGGAGGAGGACCTGGGACGAACTTTAGAAGACACGGACTGGTCTAACATATGGCTCACATCTAAGTCATCTTCACCCAACATCTTAGCACTGGAGACAAATTATAAAGTCCTAACTCGCTGGTACCTTGTACCCGCTAGAGTGGCAAAATATTCACCTAATACCTCAGCTCTTTGTTTTCGAGGATGCCCAGAAATAGGCACATATTTACACATATGGTGGACGTGCCCAGTAATCCAAACCTTCTGGAAGGAAGTCTTCGTGATTGCATCTAAAATATTTAAAAAAATAATACAACCAGATCCATATTTAACTTTACTTAATCTAAAACCGGAATGGTTAACACTCTCTCAATTCAAACTTATGATCCAACTAATAACGGCTGCAAAACAAACAGTGGCCAAGGCATGGAAATCTCCTACATTGGTACTAGCAGAAACAATTCACAGAATGAATAATACAATGTCCCATGCTAAGATGGTAGCCATCGATCAAAATCAAATTCCAAAATTTGAAAAACTTTGGCATCCTTGGATAAAACAACAGTTCCTGTCAAACTTCAATGACTCTGTCCTGTTGCCATGGTAACAGATTAAATGACTTACAGAGACACCCATTCTAAGGCTTCAAAGAGAACTAAAAAGAATAATAAACTGACGAGCGGGACAACCTTGTGGACCATACCTCTACCTTTCAACCCTTTTTCTTCTTTCTCTTTCCTTTTCTCCACCTTACGATTAAAGCTCATTATCAGAATTTATTTGACCTATATACACTCTACTTGTAAACAATATGTATAGTAGGTATAAATCATTTAAATACCTACAAAAGTAACTAAGGAAATGATATATATCTTTAATTTAGGTTTACGTGAACCCAATGTTTAATATTTGAAATTTCATGATATTTACCTATATAAACCCTACTGTAAAACAATGAGCTTACTTTATAGATCCTTGTAAACTTGCTTTATGTATCTTTATAACATTGTATACTCAATAAACTTCTTTTGACAAGGAAATATTGAAATATGTGGATGTTTGGACTGTTAATTCTCCATATTAACCAGTAAGATGCATCAGGGCCTGCAAAGCTAGATAGATTCCCAATACCAAGGATAACTTGCCACAAATTTGTGGCAGTGTTAAATTGTAAGTCTGGTAACTTGCACATTTTCACTGGCAAGTTGTACACTTGCAGAGTACTTGAAGCACAAGTTCTAGTTCACAACTTTCCAATTTGTAGCAAATTTGGGTGGCTAGTCTCTAGCGAGAGCAAAGTTGCAGTGGTTAGTCTACAACAAGAGCTCTGCAAGTATACAGTATTAAAATTCAGCCACAGTGACCCCTGTGGTGGGATGACTATTACACAACATAACTGAACCAGAACTTGCAGCAGACTTGCAGAATGTTTGCAAAGAAAGTTGATCTGGAATCATGCAATGTGGACTTGCTACAAATGTGTAACAAACTTGTGAAGCCTGGCAAGTCTAGCAATAGCTTAGCAATTCATTTTTAAACTTGCAGCACAATTGCTTGCTATCTGTGATCACTGTCAGCTACCTCATGTTTCACTTTAGGCATTTAGAATCATCTGTACAGTATTCCTTAGGCCTCATGCACATAGACATTTTGAGGCATATGCTTTAGTGTACAAACCCAGATTTTTTCCTGGGGAGCCGCAGGTGGCAAGTACAACCGGCCATTGGCGTATACCCAAGTGTGGCTGCATACAACTATTTACTTCTATGGCTGGGTGTACGTGCCACTTGCAGCTCCCTGGGCAGGGAAAAGTACTGAGACTTTACACTACAGCATATTTTAAGACTCAAACCACCTATGTGCATGAGGCTCTACTGGTGCATAGGAGCAGGGCTGCGATTGGAAATCATGGGGTCCCGTACAGCATTTGTTTTTGTCAGGACTTACTGAGGCTAATTGCAGATCACTCTGCCAGGGAAAGCTTGTGGGTGGCCAGAACATTAATTTTAGTGTTGGATCCAAGGCGCAGGTTTATCTGCCTGTGCCCCCCTCTCTGGACCAAAATGCAATATTAAGTTACCCAGGCCCTCCTGTTGAACTGATGTGGCCTGGGTCCCATTCAGGAGGGCCAGTTTTATTGCCTTATCAGTGGCCCTACATTGGAGTAAACTAAGAGGATGTTGAACAGTTGTAGTTATGACAATACCACAAAGCATGTGCGAAGATGTCATTTCACTATGGCCATGATTAAATATTAAGTTATAATAACCTGATATTATACACATTTTGACAAGCTGTTGAAAGAAACCTTTTTTGCAGACAACATGCAGGCTCCCGTTGCTGAGCTCCTTCTAAAAAAAAGGGTAATTCCCTGACCACCTCTGACTTCAATACTTTTTTGAGTTAGTGATGGAATAAGTATGCAGGTAGTGAAGTCAGAAGAAAGTGAGGACTTATGGAAACACAACAGAAACAGTGCTGGTAGATCCAATGATAGCAGCTGGCAAAAAACAACTAGGTAAATTGTATACAGATATAAATTCACATTGCCACGCTTATAGTGACAACCTAAAATTTTAATAAGTGAGCCATTTTATCCAGATTGACAAGAAATAAAGTGTAAATGCCAGTCCCAAATCCAAATCCACAGCTGTGATAACAGTGAAAAAATCTTGTGTGATCCAATGCTTGCAACACCTAAGTGCACTGTCACCTCCAATTAAGGGGACTCTTACTGGAATCTTTAGACGCTTTGTATATAAAGAGTCAAATTGGCATGTAAATTAAATCTCATTGGTAGGGGATCCCATTCCAAAACCGTCTCCAGGGGGTCTAATGCCACCTCCAAGTCTCCAGACAAGATCCATCTTTTATCCCATCCAGCAGCCTGGAGTATTTCACTATGCCAACAAAGCAAATCAGGGAAACTCACATAGTGTGAAATACCCCAATGGCGATCCCTTCATAACTTTCTAGTCCAGTGGCATTTCCTTCCCTGCAGCCAGCACCCTTCCTTCAGATGCCTGTCTTCCTTAGCCCAGTGTCAATATGGAGAGTCCTTGTCTGAGGCTGCACTCCGGGGTGTCTGCTGTGCCTAAACAGTTCTCAGCCCTCTCTGCCTCTCATTTGGGATTGTCATTCACACTTTATTTCTTGTCCATTTGGATATAAGGACTTCTGGAATGCATTCTTGTTCAAGTTCAGTGACTTAGTAAGTAGTAAAGCTTTTGGATCAACAAATGGCCGCCCATGCATTTTTACAGCTAATGAGAACATTAGGAGTCTGAGAACTACATCCTCAGTAGCGATGAGCTTGATGCTCGGGTCAAACATAGGTTCCATTCGAACATCGGGTGTTCGCCTGTTCGCAGAACAGCGAACATTATGGGGTGTTTGCGGCAAATTTGAGTGCCGCGGAACGCCCCATAATGCACTGCGAGATCGCAGTGCATTGCTGTATGATGATTGGCCAAAGCATGCACCTGACCTGCATGCTTTGGCCAATCACAGCGCCCTCTGCTAAGAGAGCCATAAATGGCCAAAGGCATCATGGCTCAGGGGGACTAAGTCCATGCCACATACTATATAAGGCTGCTTACACGGCGGCCCTGTGTTGTGTTGTTGGTGTGGACAGAGAGATAGCTTGAGTTACATTAAGCAGGCAGGTTATTCAGTTAGTGGCAGTGTATTTGATATATATATATATATATATATATATATATATACATATATATATACAGTCAGTCTAGTATATATATATATATATATATACACACACAATATCCCAACAGAATATCCACTGGGTTACTGGGTCTTGAGGATGGACCACTGGCCAGAACTTTCTCAATATGCAATTGAGCTACTGGCCTGTCCTGCATCCAGCGTTCTTTCTGAACGCACATTCAGTGCTGCTGGAGGGTTTGTAGCGGATCATAGAGTGTGCCTGTCCACAGACTCTGTTGATAGGCTCACATTCATAAAGATGAATCAGTCTTGGATCAGCAGCTATCAAGCACCTGATGCTGATGTAACTGATTGAATTTGCTATGGATTTGGGATCCCTTGAAGACTGCCTATGCCGACTATCCTATTCCTCCTTAATCTTGATGGTGCTAGCTTCCAACAATATTTTTGGTTTAGCACACCACCACCACCCATGGCCCAATTTTTCTACCCCTATAAAACAGGGGCATATAATTACAATTTTTGATATAATATTTCAACGCAGGGCCCGTTTCTGTGCCCAAAAACAGTATCTGTGAGGGGTTACAGTGTTGTGGTACCACCACCACCCAAGGCCCAATTTTTCTGCCCCTGTTTAACAGGGGAATGTAATTACAATTCTTGATATAATATTTCATAGCAGGGCCCGTTCCTGCTCCAGACAAGCGTAACTGTGAGGGCTTACAGTGTTCTGGTACCACCACCACAAAAGGCCCAATTTTTCTGCCCCTGTTTAACAGGGGCATGTAATTACAAGTCTTGATATTATATTTCACAGCAGGGCCCGTTCCTGTTCCTGTGAGGACTTACAGTGTTCTGGTACCACCAACGCCTAAGGCCCAATTTTCTGCACAGTATATAGGGCAGACCGTATAGTATATATACTGCTGTTCAGAGTATATAGTGCCTGGGGGACACCACGCCATTTTTTTTTTATTTGAGTGCGGGGTTTCCCTTAATATCCATACCAGACCCAAAGGGCCTGGTAATGGACTGGGGGGGACCCATGCCGTTTTTTCAATGATTTTCATCTATATTGCCAGGACCCGACAATACATTACAGCAGTGAGTAGTTTTAAATTACATTTTTTCCTTTAGAAATGTCATTTTGCTGCGGTAATGTTCTAAACACGGGAAAAATGCGCTACTTTACAAGTATACTAAGGACACCTCCCAGGCACGATATTTAAAGGAATATTTCATTTTTATTGCTTCACATTAAGCATTATTAAAATCACTGCTCCTGAAAAAACTGATGTTTTTTTTTAAACTTTTTTTTGCATTGATACATGTCCCCTGGGGCAGGACCCGGGTCCCCAAACACTTTTTATGGCAATAACTTGCATAGAAGCCTTTAAAATTAGCACTTTTGATTATTCACGTTCGTATCCCATAGACTTTAACGGTGTTTGTGTGTTCAAACAAATTTTTTGCCTGTTTGCCTGTTCTGCTGCCAACCGAACCAGGGGGGTGTTCGGCTAATCCCTAATCCTCAGCTATCCAAGACAGTCTTAGGTCCTCCATCATGGTGGGTTCAGTACAAATTCCATTGAGTTTGAAATGCTCCAGATGTTTTTCTGTCATACATGTATATCTTACCTGGCACTCAGGGTACACTCTGTTTGATGGCATTATACAGCTGGCTCCAGGCTGGTACTCTAGGATAGCAATTGAAATAAATACACATTGAATTACTATTTGCAGTCGTATTCTTTCTCTGGTTTACATAACTGACTTGTTTTTTATGACTAAGAAAAACCACAATGGAAAGACAAACAACACATTGTACCCGGACAATACAAATGTGACTTGGAGATATTGTTTTCATTGTAAATGCCATTGTGAAATGGTTGTGGTCAGGTATACATATATCATCACTGACAGAAATCAGATCAGCACAGGCAGTAACAGGATTGAGGGCACTACAGGGAACTCATGAAATGTATACGTAGTGGAAAGTACCATGAAAAACTAATTGGTTCTTGTTTAATCAGCTAATATTTACTTGGACACCTCAGTTTGTGTTACACACTAATAGATATGTAATTGCTCCACAAACCTAGAATTTCTACAACTGCCAAGCTTCTTGATCCAGCATTAATGCCTGTGTAGTTCTATAGACTTCCATGGGGCTGGTAGACATAAAGGTGCCAATACTTATACCATCCCTATAGAAGTCTATGGGGCCAAACTGTACAGACCTCAGATCAAGACGTTGGCGGAAGAATGTAAGCAATGCTGCAAAGCTCAGAGTGATATTTGGGTAAGTATAAAGATTTGAAGGGGGGGAAGGTGAGCTAGACCCACCTAGAGGGTGGCAAAAGGGTAAGGAGACCTGATTTTTCTCTACTGCAGTTTAGCAACATAGCAAGGTTACCTCCCTGCCCCAAGACTGTGACTGGACAGTGAATGAGGAACAATAGACTGATGAGGTTATCGCTCTACTGTCTCCTGCTGCATTTAAAAAAAACAAACGCTTAGACCCCTTTCACACTGAGGCAGTTTTCAGGTGTTTTAGCGCTAAAAATAGCGCCTGAAAAGCACCTGAAAATTGCCTCCTATTCATTTGAATTGGTGCTTTTACACTGGGGCGGTACGCTTGCAGAGCAGTAGAAGAAGTCCTGCAAGTAGCATCTTTGGGGTGTGTTTGGAGCGCTGTAAAAAGCGCTCCAAAAATGCCCCTGCCCATTGAAATGAATGGGCAGCGCTTCCCAAGCACCTTAAAAGTGATTCGAAAGCGCCGCAAAACGCCTGAAAAGCGACCCGCTAGTGCCCAAAAAACGCAGCTAAAGCACCACAAAAATGACGAGCGCTTTAGCGGCTGTTTTAGCAGCGATTCAGTCTGAAAGGGGTCTTACAGTATAATTTTAAAACCTATGTTTACATAAAACAAACCATGTAAAGAAAAAACAGACAAAAAAAAAAAAACAGCGCAAGGGACATTACTTACCTTCAGTGAGATATGTCACCTGTGCTGCTGAGTCCTCTTTTCACTGAAATCTTTCTCCTGAGATGCCGCTTCACCCCCATCCTAGCCACTGTAATTTTTGGTGTAGTAGTAGAGGAGCTACACCAACATATTGAGGGAGGAGGGGGAGACAGAACAGGCCTTCCCCAGTTATCACCAGCCTGCCTATCACCCCTAGACCATATCCACTGCAGATACCTACTTTTGATTATTGGAACCACGTTTAAGATAATTAGTCGCAATACGCACTCGATCTAGGCGATTTAAGCCTAGATGATTTATGGATGAGGCACATTTGGACTACCCCATCGATGGAGGGACGTGGCAATAACTGGTCAAACGATGAATAATGTTTGACACTGTTTATGTTAATGTGTACTTATACTGAGAGCTTGACTGTAATTTACTTTACTGAAGAAGCGGGCCAAGTCTAACGAAACGCAACTGTGACGGAAGTCGCAACAAGCGAGTCTTTGCCCGACCCTACAAGAGATGATGATTAAGTCTTTTACTGTGTATCACCTTAATACTATTTCATATATGTGATTTTTGTCATGTTATGCCATTGTATTTTTTTATGTTTTAAACAAAGTTGTAATACAATACATTTTTAAAATCTTTTTAAAATGAATTGGTACTGTTAAAGTCCTTTAGTTAGCTTATAGGGTCTTTTTGTGTAATGCATAACATAGTTATACATTATATTAACATAAAATTGATAATTGATAAATAAGTTAATATTTATCTAAATCATCCAGCTGTTGCAGAACTACAAAACCCATGAGGCATAGCAAGATTCTGACAGCCACAAGCATGACACCCTGAGGCAGAGGCATGATGGGACTTGTAGTTTTGCAACAGCTGGAGGTCCGCTAATTGCATATCCCTGATCTAAATCATTGTTATATTTTTATCATGCTTTAAAGAATAGGATTTACATTCCCTATGTTGCAGTACTTATACATGCAATCTACATTTCTTTTTTTCTCTATTAATGGATGCTGGACAAAAGCACATGTTCAAGATTTAAAAGCTTTTCAGCAATATTTGGGGACTAAGGCAAATATGAAATACTGTGCATAGGTGGGACATTTATAACATGTTGAGTTTCTTGCTACTGGTTTCTTACTACCTCCTCCCTGGGTCAGGTAATACCCCCCCATGGCTTCCAATACCATCTCTATGCGGACGACACCCAAATCTATCTCTCTACTCCTCAGCTCACTCCTTCAGTCTCCTCACGTATCACTAATTTACTAACAGACATATCAGCCTGGATGTCACTCCACTTCCTCAAACTCAATCTATCCAAAACTGAGCTCATGATTTTTCCTCCCCCACGTGCCTCTGCCCCTGATCTCTCTGTCAAAATCAATAGCACTACTATCAGCTCGTCCCCGCATGCCAAGGTTTTAGGTGTAACCCAGGACTCTGAACTATCCTTTCGGCCCCACATCCAAGCACTTTCCAAATCTTGCCGTCTCAACCTTCACAACATCTCCAAAATACGCCCCTTCCTAAACAATGACACCACAAAACTCCTAGTCCACTCCCTGGTCATCTCCTGCCTTAACTACTGCAACTCCCTCCAGGCTCATCCACCTTACCAACCGCTCACTGTCTGCTACCCCTCTCTGTCAATCCCTCCACTGGCTTCCACTCACCCAACAAATTAAATTCAAAATTCTGATAACAACTTACAAAGCCATCCACAACTCTGCCCCCAGCTACATCACTAACCTAGTCTCAAAACACCAACCTACTCATTCCCTTCGTTCCTCCCAAGACCCCCTACTCTCTAGTTTCCTCATCACCTCCTCCCACACTAGTCTTCAGGACTTTTTCCGAGCCTCTCCCATCCTCTGGAACTCCCTACCCCAATCTGTCCGAATATCTCCTACTCTGCTTGCTTTTAGACAATCCCTGAAAACCCTTCTCTTCAGAGAAGCCTATCAACTGTACTTTTACTTTCTCCATCAGATCATCCCCCAGAGCTATTACTTTTTGTATCACTTGACCCTCCCTCCTAGATTGTAAGCTCTAACGAACAGGGCCCTCTGATTCCTCCTGTATTGAATTGTATTGTAACTGTACTGTCTGCCCTCATGTTGTAAAGTGCTGCGCAAACTGTTGGCGCAATATAAATCCTGTATAATAATAATAATTAAGAAGTATAATGCATCTTGTATCAGTATATGTATATATCACCTGCTCTGTGAAATACATGTAGCCGAAATGGCTCAGAAACTGGTGGCGGGATGCTGGTGTCCTATAAAACGTACAGCATCCCAGAGCCAGTCTTTGAGTTATTTCAGATATAATACTGTAATTTTTAAGATTGCTGCCAGTATGTTCCCTATGTGATTGTTGCCTGATGTTCAGTGAGACCCACACAGGCCTGTATTGGACCATCATCCTACTCTTGAACAATGATGCCTTTCCGTAATGTGATTACTTACATAAAAACTAATAAATATACGCAGTAACACCACAATGCTGTGTAACTATTCAGTGTACATAAATACCTTTATATGTTCTGAAAACCTTAACAAAAAGAGACACCACCAACAATAAACAAATATTAATAATAATAATAGGCAGCGTGCATAACAGCATGTACAAAAAAACTAGTGACTGAAGCAAAATAAAACATGAAACAATGCTCTGTATCTCTATGTGCATTCTTCAGTAGTAAATAAATTCACTTATGTGTATAATACAGTACTCCTGATGCAATCCCACCATCTACTTGTAGGCAGTTAGTGAGTACTACTGCCCCAGCAGGAAGTTAAAGGTTAACTGTACTCTCAGATTTTTCTTGGGTCCGACCCTCTGGTCCTGTGTGTTATAAAAAGGACGAGGGCCTGGATCCTGAGAGCCCTGGAGGGGAATCCACGCACACTCAGAGAGGGATACTCTGCCAGGTTCCGTTGCTGGGGCTGGATGGCCCGTATCTCGACGAAGTCGGAGTTAAGTTCCAAACATGGACTCAGCCAACATTGGACTTTGCTAAAACAGGTATGCTGGGGCGGCCCCAAGCCTGTAGTTAGGGACTAGGAATGTTAGGGAATGTCTGCACTTTATCTTTGACTGTTCACTGTCGTTGGCATCATGTTAATTTATTCTTCAAGTAAAGCTTTTGAAACTTTGCCTCTGCCTGGTCTGAAGTTACTAAAGGGGTGCAATGTAAGTAACCGGCACATGTAGTCTACAGTTCGGGTCACTAGACACACCGGGGTATGAAGACATCAGTACAAGAGTTAATAACGTTTGAAGATACAATGGTTACCAAGGGTAATGAAAGTTTTCCTATCGGCCTCTTGCAGCATCTCCCTCTTGCAGCGAGGGAGATATTGTCGGCATTCCTCCTGTACACAGGTACGTAAGAGTTAAGTGAAGTGCAGGCATGGAGTCCACGCTAGGTGCATTGCGGGACCCCATATAGTTACTGGGATTGAGGTAATGGTGATACGCTGGATAGGTGGAGAGGGCATTGGCTCTGTGTGTCCCTCCTAAATGCTCAAGTAGTCATGTTGGTGTCTATGACATCAAGAGAGTTTACTAAGTTCATGTTTTTCATCTACCAGGTCGTGAGCATGGATCAAAGTAAAGGTTTCCCATGTTTATGGCAGTGACCCTATCCAAAGCGCCTAGCATAGCTCAAAAGAACCCACCACAGGGTAGGCCTCTCATGTGACCCTTGCTTGGTGCCCAACAAGGAGGGAAACATGGAGAACGAGATGACCACCCCATAACCCTACCCTTACATACTGGACTAGAACTCACCACATGAGAATGATACATGCGTAAAAAAGTGAAATTGTACTTCTTAATCTTATTTCTATCAAATCCAACTCATTTTCCTCTACAATCTTGATTTTAGTATGAAAAAATATCCAACTGACATTTAGCATGTTCTTGTATCAGCATGTACTGTAGATGTACAATACCTAGGAAGGAGGCCTCTAACTGTGTAATAAGTAGCACTAGAATGCACTGTTAGGCCTTGTTCACACTTGCATCCCTGTGTCCCATTCATTTCACTAGGGATGCAGCAGCTGCACAGACACAACTGCTCCTCTCAGTTTGACAGTCATGCACCCGCATATGTTATAGTATGCGCATGTGAATGAGGCCTAACAGAGATTTTCAACTGTACTGACCACCAAACAGAAGAACAAACATTGAATGAGTTCTAAATCTTCTATTTTTACTAGTTCCAACAAGGTTCAATTAAGTCCTTTAGATGCAAACCCAGTGAGCACAATGAACCTTAAAGATGATTTCCAGCTTGTAAAAATCCCAGGGATCGCACAATGTCGGCATCCCAAGCTGATTCGTCCATCAGCTTCGGGTGCAGGCGCTGGCATTGAAAATAAGCCTTCGGGCTTCACAGCCAATTTCATACTGCTCATGCATAAGTCACGCTACGCTTTCTGAATAGTCCCGTTTTCTTCTGGAACACACACAGGTCCCAGAAGGCAGCGGGGGGGGAGAAGGTGGGGGACATGACGCAGATCGCCATGCGGCGATCTTACCAGGAAGTGGGAGCGAGTACCTGTCAAAACCAGGTACCCGCTCCCCCCAAAATGTGGCAGATGTGGCAGTGGAGGGGGGAGGGTGTGAACAAGCGGAGCTTCCCCTTTTTTAGTGGAACTCTGCTTTAAGCTGGATACACTTTATACAATTTTCTTGTACAATTTTCCTTTAGATTTACCAAAACCATATAATATGAGGTCAAACCTAAACACTTTCAAATTGTATGCAATCAGGCAGACCCTTGCACTACATAGTTGAAGGTATAGCTAAAGGAAATTGAACAAGAAAATTGTATAATGTATGGCCAGCTTTAGGCTTGGTACCTCTTTCTCAATTTCAATCTTCGTTCATGAGTGCAATCATGTGGGTTGATTTACTAAAGATAGGCTGTTTGCTTTGCAAGGAAAGTTGTACTTTGCAAGAGAATTTGCCCCAGAGCTTAGTGAATGAGGTGAAGCTTTTTTTTTTTATTTTCCTTGCTATAATAATAATTGGGTAATCTTTGAAAAGGAAAACATTACCGCATTTACTAAGCTCTGGAGTGGAGCAAAATGTCATTGCAAAGTGGCAAAGTGAAATGCCTATTTGCCTTTAGTAAATCAACCACATGGAGAGAAAAAGAAATAGAAATATTATATATATATATATATATATATATATGTATATATATATGTATATATATATGTATATATATATATATATATATATATATATATATACATACAGGGCTTTTCTTTCAAACAATAGGTGCTGGAACTCAACCACAACCCCCCAAAATCCCTCCCCCCACACACACCCTCCAAATCACAGCAAATAGTGGGGTTGGTCAGTCAAATTTCACGAACAGTAGTAGGGTCTTAAAGGGGCATTAAATACCAGGATTGCATTACACACAGAGTGCAGAGCTGTCACTTGTAAACACAGAAACCAGACTTCTGTGTTCACAAGTGATTGTGCAGAGCAGCCCCCCCCCCCCCAAGGGTCTGAGCCAGAGGTGGTGGAACCGAGTTCCACCAAGTTCCCCCTGAAAAAAAGCCATATATATATATATATATATATATATATATATATATATATATATATATGTATACTGTATATATATTTTCATATAACAGGCTTTTGGAATCAGGTGTTACCACACCTTCAACCTTCACTGATCATAGAGCAAAAGTTAACTTGACACTGACGATTACAACACCTTTCAGGCCAGTGCCCAAGTTCTTAGCAGGGTCCGATGTCAGTGCTGCAGGTTAGTCTTTGACAAAATATAAAGCAGCTTTGGACTTGGGTTAAAAGCTTAGAGAGATGCTGTAACCATTATTTCTAAGTGCTTGAGAATAATTACTGATTGTGTAATGACATTTCACTTATGACTTCTAAATACTTATAATACAGTCAGTGCTGGTGTACACATACATTAGTGTTTTTCCTCTGACCCAATTTTGGCAAGCATTTATTACAGATTTGCAATAAGGAGCCCAAACTGTATCTTATAGCAGCGTACACTTGCGGTTATTGTTCCCTGCCTATAGCTTGCATCACGTTGCTTTGTTTTTATTCTTCCACGCAAACCTTTCTGAAACCGACTTCAAAATCATCTTATGCCCCCTACACACGGTGGGACATTGATCAGATATTCCGACAACAAAATCCTAGGATTTTTTCCGACGGATGTTGGCTCAAACTTGTCTTGCATACACACGGTCACACAAAGTTGTCGGAAAATCCGATAGTTCTAAACGCGGTGACGTAAAACACCTACGTCGGGACTATAAATGGGGCAGTGGCCAATAGCTTTCATCTCTTTATTTATTCTGAGCATGCGTGGCACTTTGTCCGTCGGATTTGTGTACACACGATCGGAATTTCCGACAATGGATTTTGTTATCGGAAAATTTTATATCCTGCTCTCAAACTTTGTGTGTCGGAAAATCCGATGGAAAATGTGTGATGGAGCCTACACACGGTCGGAATTTCCGACAACAAGGTCCTATCACACATTTTCCGTCGGAAAATCCGACCGTGTGTACGGGGCATTAGACTGAAAATAAACGTAAGCCATTTTTCTGCATCTGACTTGTTTCTTTGCTTCTGAATCAGAAGCCTGTGTACATTAGGTCTTACATGGGTTTTCTACTTATATTTATTGTTTAAGCACATCCAAAGAATGGAGGACCCACACCATGCTTATCCACCAACTAATACCTTTATTGTCTAAGGTGTCTGTTCACTATGTGTTAGGGATGAGTCTGGCAGGGAGTGACGGAACATCTTGGGAAATAAAGTAATTGATTAGTGAATAAGTGTAGGGCCTTCATTCTTTGGACTTATTTGGTTTTGAGGCAGATGGACAGGCTCTGGAACACCCACTAAGTCTGGTACCCGAAAGGAGGAGGTAGCTTTGAGCCTTGCATTTATATGATAATACATTTATACTTTATTGTATACAGGTAAAGTACAGCCAATACAAAAATGGTAGACCCATTCCTCCTCCATTGAGTCTCCCATCCAATCAACCTGTACGGGAGTTGCATTCAGCATTAAAGTGGATGTAAACCCAATGTTATCCTTTCTAAACTACTGTCATAGGGGTTATCTATAAGGATATACATGCCTCCTGCATGTATCCTTACCTGTCAAATGTCTCACCTCTGTCTGTTATTAGACCCGAAAAACTGCAGATTCTGTGGGTGGGTCTGTTGTCTGGAGCTCAGTGGGTGGAGTCGTGATGTCATTAGACTCCCTGCCCACCTCTACACTCCCCTTGTCAATATGCATTTTCTCCTGTGTATTTCTAACACTGAACTTCTGCTGAACTTCTGCTATGATCTCTAACATCCAGTGAAAAGACAGGAAAGTAACCACATGACTTCAGCATGACAAATCATGGTGAGGTCTGTAACAGCCAATCCTTGCAGAGCTGCTGAAGAAAGGAGTGGGAGAGGGAATTTAAAAATACTGCATGTCTCTTAGGCTAATGCACGAGATATGTAAATCACCTGTCACTCACAGCAAGGGGGAGGATTTGACAAAGTTTTTCTCTGTTTGTCAAGATTTATCTCACTGAACAATAAAAGAGGATTGCTCAGAGATGGATTAACTCTTTGTGGCAAGACTGGGCTCAAATGATAGAAAGCTTTAAAAGCTGGGTGTCCCAGGGTCAGTCAAAGTTTTCTCTACCAAGGTTGCTACATGGGCTAACTTCCATACTAGTCAAAAAATTTGCCAAACAAGTGCTCCATTGCTGCGTAAACTATTTTGTACACAACACAAGGAAATTCCCTCCTTGTGAAAGTAACCTGCTGCATACAAATTAGAAGAGATCTTGGATCCAAAATGCAGCACACCCCCATTTTTTTTGTATAAATGTCTTTTATGAGCTGTTTTTAGATGAATTGATATTCACCATTACCAAGTCCTCCATCTTCTTGCTTCAGCAGTAGGTGTCCTTCCATGATACAGAGAACAATGCAACACGATGACATGATAAAGCAGACCATAGGTTATTTGATTTTCTTCCCTACAACCATGGGTGACATAGAGAATCCCTTCTATGGAGCTATTGTGTTCTCCCAGTGGGGGAAGGGGGGCGCAGGGAGTCGTTCCTAATGATTATTGTTAGCAGTTATGGTCACATGCTAGAAATCAGACATACTGGTTGTTCCCAAGTCTATCGATGGATCAACTTGGGTACAATCAGCCTACCCATAGATGGATTGAATCTCCGCTGGTTCCTGCTGAACCGGCTGAGATCCAAACCATTTTTGGCTTAACATAGCCGCTGTTCTCTGTGTCATTCTCCTGTGAGTCCAAGACAGTTTAATGACATGTCTCTAGGAGGGTGTCCTTGATAACCTTGGCTTATAGGAAGTGGGTTGAATGACGCAGGGTTTCACTCAACTGGGAAGAGGAGCAGCAGCCGAAACAGGAGCAGAATGGGAAGCTCAGTACTGCTTCGAGAATTTTGGGGGAGGGAATTACTTTGTAAATTTAAAATGTGTCAGTAAGGTCGGACTGAAAACTGCTAACTTTCTACCTGCTTCAAATATTTAGTTATATAGTTAGTCTGGATGAATAAAGACACAACTCCATTCAGTCCAACCAATAAAAAAAAAAAAAAATATATATATATATATATATATATATATATATATATATATATATATATATATATATATAATCCTATACCCATAGTTGATCCAGAGGAAGGCAAAGAAAATTCCTTCCTGGTCCCCCAAGAGGCAATCAGATATTACCTGGATCAACTTTAGCTATAAATATTAATATCCAGTTATATTATGTAAATTTAGGAAAAAATCCAGGACTTTTTTAAAGCAATCTACTGAGCTGGACAGAACCAGTGAAACTATTCCAGATTTTTACAGCTCTTACTGTGAAGAAACCTTTCCATATTTGGAGATTACATCTCCTTACTTCTAGATGCAAAGAGTGTCCCCTTGAATGAAAAGACACTTATATGAGGAAAGACAAAATGGCTGCACACCCCGACTGAAAATGTCAAATAAGAGGATTGTCCCCCATGAGGGGTTTTCTAGGCAGCGAAAAACAATTGAGAATTACTGTGTGAAATAGCGTAATTGGAATTTTTTATAATAACAAAGTATCAAAAAATGCTTTAGACGTAATGAGTCAAAACATGAGCTGTAGTACAAAAGATAAAAACAACGTCACTGACATGACAGTATACAATAATAATACACAGTGCTCAAACATCTAGACCATCCAGTTGCAATATTTGATATCTAGCACACATATAGTGTACATGTGTAAATAATATATATAAACACATACGAAAATCTTTCAACCATCCTCTTTAGCTGTCCACTCAGATATAATACTTCTACTACAGGCACTACTTATCCTTCTCCGCTGCCTCTCTGAGCCTTTGGGATTACCTGTAGTGTGACTCCTCATAAGGCACGCATGAGCAGTTGGCTCCCTTGTTGACTGTGCCGACCGTTTGGAGACGCTGGGATCAAGCAAGGGTTTTTTTTTTCCATACAGAGGCTATTCAACATGGCTTAATACAATGTGATTGGTAAATATATATGATATTACCCATTATTGTTTTTCCTTTTTACCTCTGAATTATGAATTCCAATACATGTTAACATCCTTACAGCTTACAAAAATCCTCTGAAGAAGACCCGTTGGGGTCGAAACGCTTCAGTATTCATGTACCATTTTCCTCCATGGTGTTTGAGCACTGTGTATTATTATTGTATACTGTCATGTCAGTGATGTTGTTTTTATCTTTTTGTACTACAGCTCATGTTTTGACTATTTACGTCTAAAGCATTTTTTGATACTTTGTTATAATAAAAAATTCCAATTACGCTATTTCCCATAGTATTTCTCAATTGTTTTTCGCTGCCTAGAAAACCCCCTCATGGGGGACAATCCTCTTATTTGACAAGAGTGTCCCCTTGTCCTCTGTGATGATCTTAAAGTGAATAACTCAACACCAAGTTCATCATATGGACCACTTATGTATTTATACATGTTGATCACATCCCCCTTAATCTTCTCTTCTCAAGAGAGAATAAATTCAGTTCCTCTAATCTTTCCTCATAGCTGAACTCCTCCATGCCTCTTATCAGTTTGGTTGCCCTTCTCTGCAATTTCTCCACTTATCTTATCTCCAGATATCCTTTTTGTACAGGGACAAAATGATATCTCACTCTCTACTGTCCATGCTTGCTTTGGAAACCACAGCTTGGCATTGCATGTTATTATTAAGCTTATGATCTACAGAACACCCATATCCTTCTCCACCATGGATCCCCCCAGTTGTACTCTGTATGTATGATGCATGCATATTTTTAGCCCCCAAGTGCATAACTTTACATTTATCAATATATACATGAATTAGTGAAATGTGCCTATTGCTGTTATTGCAGAGTATATTTATGATGCCCTGATTTTATATTCAGTGCTTAATAAAGCAAATTAAACAACACTAAACTGCCCTGTGAATTGTAGTGTATGCCGGTACTTAAAATAAAAAGAGAGAAAGGAATCTTTCAGGGCACAACAAACACATCTTCAAATACTTTATTGTAACCTAGAAACCCATAATTAAAGAGTATCACCCTCTGGGTGATCTGTGTACATTGCAAGGATTTTACCAAACTTTGTTGCAGATTCATACCTTTTGTTATTCTGAAGAAATAGCTGTCTGTTTGTGTCCATGAGCAAAATGAATGTGAGTGAATTTTTCATTATTGAGCAGCTGTTGCACTAGGGTTCTAATGAGGAAAGTGACAGGGTCTGTATTCCCCTTAGGGAGCATCTCACTAAAGCTAAAATGTTTAGTTCAGAGGATGTGAGTATACCCAAAATCTGATTTGTATCTTAGTGCTTCTGGGAAAATCAGTAAACTAATCACACAAGCAGGAAAGGACATTTCTGGGGGGGGGGGGGGGGGGTGTCCTGTACATGTTCTGTGTACAGAACACCTCCAGATTGCCATATTGCATTGCATTTTACAGAAAATTACATTGCTGTAGATTGAGAAGGAAAGGTATTTTTAATAACTTATATTATAATATGGCTTGTGTTGCAATTCTATATGCTATATAATTTTTTTCTTATTTGCAATATTTGTTTCCTATGAAAATGGAGTTACCGTTTAAGTAAATTTTCAGCCAACCTAATCTTAGCAATCTAGGAGTCATGCGAGATAAACCACAAGACAAAATGTAATATCCAGACTAGGCAATACAACTTAAAAAAAAAAAATTATCGTCATAATTTAAATTACATAAAAAATATCCTATAATATTAGAAAAATGTATACATTGTTACATGTATGAGCTTTTTACAGATCTATGACATTCACAGTAAAATGATATTATTGATATTATGACAAAAGCCACATGGAAAAACAACAGCAGCTACATTGTCTAGGCCAAATAAAAACATTGTTCATAATGTTCTTGCTGTTATTTAATGCATTGCACATGTCATATAGAACTGAATAACATTTCAAATTTCTAGAGCTTCCTACAGACCAGCCATTCTCTGCCTTTTCAACACAGAGGAACCATTGAAATAACGTTCTGGTCTCAAGGAACCCCTACTAAATATTACTATATCTAGAACTCATGATACATTAGTGTGATAGTCAGTGTACAGAATGCTTCTTACACTTGTGATTGTTGAGAATAATTACCTCTTACAGATAACAAAAAAATCAATGGTGTCAGTGGGAACTTATCTGAGAGTCTAAGGCTGGCCATACAGGGTTCACCAGGAACTGGCCAAGATTTGAATCATTAGTGGTCAGGCTGAATGCACCAAGTTGACTGATCGATCAACTTGGGTACAGCCAGTCTGCCGGATTTGCAAGCGACTGTTATAGCCGCTAGCTACAATCACTGTCTTCTCCCGGTAGGGGCAGCTTCCCCTGACTGCTCCCCACAAGGGAGGGACCTGTATGCTGTCATGCTTATGTATCAGGAAAGGAAAATTACCATCAAGTATACAATTTTCCTGACACAAGCATGACAGCATTCACGTATGGTATGTAGCACGCACAAAGAACAAGGGAGGGTAATGCTGAAGTATTTTAATCAACATATTATTAGATTCATTTAGAATTGAAGTCAAACTCCCCTGTTTTCAATGTTGCTTGACTAACTTTGTAATGGGCTAGAAATGGTTTGTAGTACATGAACCTGTTTGGTGTCCTGTAGAATTTTTCTAGACCTCTGAATTTTGCCCATGAGCGTGCATTCCATAAAGTGGGATCTGCGCTAGATTGATGGATTCATCTTCATCATATAAAAGCTCTTAATTCACTCCCTGGTCATCTCTCACCTCGATTACTGCAACTCCCTCCTCATTGACTTACCTCTGCATTCTCTATCCTCCCCTTCAGTCCATCATGAATGCTGCTGCCAGACTCATCCACCTTACCAACCGCTCTGTCTCTGCTACTCCTCTCTCTCAATCCTTCCACTGGCTTCCACTCACTCAATAATTAAATTCAAAATACTAACTACCTGCAAAGCCATCCACAACTCTGCCCCCAGCTACATCATTGACCTAGTCTCAAAATACCAACCTAATAGTTCTCTTCGTACTTCTCAAGACCTCCTGCTCTCCAGCTCTCTCATCGCCTCCTTCCATGCTGGTCTCCAGGACTTTTCCAGAGCCTCTCCAAGCCTATGGAACTCCTTACCCCAATCTGTCCGTCTATCTCCTACTCTATTAGCTTTTAGACGATCCCTGAAAACTCTCCTCTTCAGAGAAGCCTATCCTACCCACACCTAACAACTGTATTTTCATTTTGTCCATCTGATCATCCCCACCAGCTATTACCCTTTGTTCCACTTGACCCTCCCTTCTAGATTGTAAGCTCTAACAAGCAGGGCCCTCTGATCCCTCCTGTATTGAATTGTATTGTAATTGTACTGCCTTTCCCGAATGTTGTAAAGCACTGCGCAAACTGTTGGCGCTATATAAATCCTGTATAATAATAATAATAATAATAATAATAATCATCATACAAGCCCTTCAGACTACCTTGACCTACAACAATGCAATTATCCTAGTGGACAGTGAAAGTCTTCTTCTGACACTGCCAGGTCTAAAGAGCTCATTGTCATTCTGCAGAAGAGCCACTTTCATGTATTCCTTCAACATCAACTCCACTTCTAATGCTTGAGGTGACTCACACATTTTAGTTTGGACATGCTGGAAGGATGATGTCCTGACACAGGTGCAAATATTTGCAGACCTTTGGATGGTGCTGGAGAAGAGACTAGAGCTATTCTGTTTGATAATGGAAGCGTTAGGGTAGTTTACAGCTTGACCCGAAATACTGGAAGTATTGGCTAGGGCATTAGTATTAATACACTATTAGTGGCAATCCACACAACCATCCACAGAACATTGAAGGGTCAAAGCCCCACTCACAACTGCGTTTCACAACCAGTCTCAGTGCCATGGTCAACCACATGATCAGCAGCAAACTGACCCTGCCCTGAGCAAGATCTGAAGCACATCATACAGAAGCAATTACAGATTGATAATGCAGAGCGCTAAAATTTACTCAGGCATTAGAAATAACATGTAATTGTATAGCAGTTAGTAAACGCATAGCAGACATTAGCACTATTGAGTTACTATATCACAGGCAAAGCAATAAAGGGTTAATAGACATCAGACAATTAGCACTGGCAGGTTAACCTACACTAGGCAAATGTACTGCAATGGTTAATACAACAAACCAAGCATTTATAACATTAATACACACTATATCAAGCCTGCAGAGCCAGGCATTGCTGAGTTAATAGGAAAGGCTCAACCCTGCAACAGCAAATACCTGCTATCAGCCCAAGCTTTAGCAGTACTGCAGACACAAACCACAACCTGTGAGGCATTAGCAAAACAGACAGAACCATGGTCAACAAGCCAACAGAGATTCACATGTGTGATGCCTGCTTTCAGCAGTGCAAGATAACAGCATATGCCTGTAGGCAACTCTTAACAGCATAACAGCAGCTGAATACTATTGTCTTATGCACCAATTGGTGCGTCTTACCTAGGGTTGCCACCTCATCCCTTTAAACCCGAACACATATGAATTATACAAGTTCTGAGGCTAATTTAATGCAAATAAGGCACCAAGTGAGTTTAATTACCACCCTAATTAGCCACAGAACCCGTGTAATTAATATGTGTTCAGTTTGAAAGGGATGAGGTGGCAACCCTAGTCTTACCACCTGAATGCCTCATGGAGTCACCGCCAGCAGGAAGTCCAATGAATGTTCATCCATGGAGTCATAATGAAGGAGACACTTGTATAATCCCTAGAGACCAGCATCTTGCAACCCAATACCTGGATTATGGGAGAGGCCTCCCCCTTATAGGCGGTTTACATCCGAATGAAGGGAGCTTTGTCACAGGAGAGGCTGAACCTGTGTGGCTAGGCAAGATGAATCCAACAAGGTGAGGGCAAAAATTATTTGCTTTAAATGGCTGCATAACCGGCTGAGCATTGCAGGAAAAAAAGGAGAATGCTGCCTTGAGGGAAGTGACTCATTTATATAGTATAACTGGTCCTGTGAATGGGCAGGGGGCAGAGCCTGTACCCATACGTGTATGCTGCCATGCTTGTGTCAGGAAAATACTTTAGTGAGAGTAGCTGATAGATCAGTAGCAATCTGTAATTCTATATACTGTTATATCTCTGTTCATTTCAGAGTACTTCACTTATAGATTAGCAATTATATAAATTGAAATACTGGCAAAATAAGCACAATACACAGAACATGGAAATGCAATTATTTTAGCAAATATAAATTGCTAAATACCTTTTCTCATTAGCAGTATATAGCAGTCTTGTGACTTCTATCAGTGTCCAGCCCACCACTGGTTAAAGCTTGTAGGAGGAGTTTTATGACTGTCCTATGAGACTGCAGGCCCTTGATCTGGACAGTGCTGATTGGCCCTGTGCTGATCACATGCACTCTCCCAAGAAAAAAAAAGCTCTCTAGCAATACACACCAAACTGAGCATGTGCAGCCTGACTCTATAAACTCAGGAAATTATTAGGGGACAGTGGAAAGAGGGGAGGATCAGAGAAGCCAGGCTCAAACAGCCTGTTTACACAATGCGTAGGATTAACCCCTTAGGTTCCACAGTGAGTACTGTACTTGATTCATTTTTTAGTTACACTAATAGTTAATTTTTCGGGCTGGCTTTTGGAGGTCTCTGCGCTTCAAATAAAACCAAAGGCAAAACTTTTTCTATTTGTCCTGTTTACCATTAGCATTGGGTTGTCCCCAGAAAAGTAATTGAAGGGAAATCTTCCAATGGGGACACTAGTTCTGATGACTTGGGGGGCCCCAAGAGATTCCCTTGATTTGCAGGGATTTCCTCTTACTTACTGTTTTGGATATGGAATAGGAAGTGAAAGGAAATCTCCGCAATGGGACACAGATGGCAGAAAAAAATCCGTCAGGGGATATAACCCTCCCTTACTCTATCCAAAAAAAAGTTTTGCCTATAGTTCCACTTTCAGTACTGCTTGCGCCTAGAAGAAGGGGGTCAGACCCACTGAAAGCTTGTTGTTGAAAAACAACTGTTGGTACAAAAAATGATGTACAGTACTGAACTGTTTTGTTACATATGAACTAATACAGCTACAATCACTGTACTTGTGAATGTACAGGAAAATGTGAAAAGACCCACCCTGAACTGAGTTACAGGTATTCACAATGTGTGAGTGGCTGCCTAAGATTGAATTACCACCTTACAATTTATTTTTATCATGTCTGACTTAAAGTGGATGTAAACCTGATTCATGAAATTTAAACTGGGCACATATATCTGCCGTGTTTTGCTATCCCTCTTCAAAGCACTATGTCCTGTAGCTGTCTCCTGCTCCGTTCTTTTATCAGCCTGATAACTCCTGACAAGTTCTCTGTCACATATGATAAAAGCAGACAGAGTTTTGTTTTGGAGAGGATACTAGAAAGTCTCTACCTATGAGGAGAGGGGGGGGGGTGCCTTTCCTCCAATCAGCTGTCTTGGTTGTGTGCCCAGGCTTCACTGCAGTGCTAACCAGGAAGAGAAAATCTAACACGATCTGAACATTCTAAACAGTATATAAAGATGAAGACAGCAGCTATACATGTAAAACTTATGTAGGAGGGTTTGTTTCATCTCTGTGTATCATCATTGATGATACACCCTGTTCACTTCACTGGGTATATGTGAGGGTTTACATCCACTTTAAACCGATCAACCTATTGATAGGTAGACATCAGAAAGCAATACAACCCACAATGCCCACACATATGTGAATCAGGTAAAAGGTGGACTTTTGAGCATTTTATTTAGTTCACGTCCCTTTTTAGATAATATAGGAAAGAGATTATCAATTGAATCACAATTGATCAAGATCTAACAGCTCCATATTTTTTTTATTAGGGTAATTTTTGATCAACACAAAAACAAGTATGCAATAATGTAAGAATATTTGAATGAAAAAAATTCCCATAACAAGCACTAAAATACACAATACAAAATAAGATATAGCACTTCACAGACTCAACAATTGTATCAGAATCAACGCTTAAGAAAATCATACTACATATGGACTGACTCAAACAGCGACTAATTTATTTGTCTGGAAACTGTCAGAAGACCAAATTGTAAAGCATAGGAAATGTGCTCCTATAAATAGATGGATATGAATCTCTTTTTTTCACAATAAAAATGTATTGAAAGTTTATAAAAATGACAAAGTGACAAAAAAAAACCATACATCAAATACAGGATGAGTTCTTATGTCAGTTTACAGAAGTATAAGAAGCAAATGAAGATGAAAACATTTAAAATAATGAGGGTAGGCACAATGTGTAGAGTAGTTAAAGGATATTGTATATCGTATTGAAAAGTGTAGTAGAGGAGGTAATAGTTTTTGTGAAGAATTAAATAATAATAAAAGGTAAATTATAATTTAAAACAAATGAACAATAAAGATATGGCCTGATAATGGAGATTAAAAGGTTTAATGTTATAAGGATGTTAGCTTGTTTCCTTGCTATAGGTAAATGAGTGAGATTTATACATTAGCTTTAGTAAAGTAATGAATCTCAAATAAGGAAGCACAGATAATGCACGTGCATGTCTGAAGAAAAGGCAAAAACAAATTTGTAAATTCTGTGTATTCCCATGGATGGGTTTTCGATTAATGGTCTCTATAAGTCTTGCTATGGCTAACTTAAAAAAATGCAAAGGGAGAAATTAAGGGCATCGAAGATCATGAACTCTGACTGACTGTGAGTAGCTACAATACAGATTAAAAAAAGCAAGAACATCAAATAAGTAAATAAAATAAAAACAATTTGAAAAAAGAAAAAGTGAAAGCTTGTAATGAAAAACGCAATTTTTTCCAGTTGTACAGGGTTCCAAAATAGAGTGAAATAAAATAATAAAGCCATATAGTAAAAGCCAGTTTTTCTCCCAGTTATTTGTTAAGATTACAGTTAAAGACCAGAAAGGTAAATAAAAATGGCAGACTGATGAATATCTGGTGGTCTTTACAAGGTATTTATTAAATATTATTATATTGACAGCAATAATATAATTGAATACATTAATAATAAATTAATAACAATAACATACATTTAAAAAAAGGTACCAGCAACAATTGATATAAGACTTACACATGGCAGACAATTTCCATATTATATTGAAATGAATACAAGTGGCAATGCACATAATTATTATTTAATACAAGTGTGTTGGAAGTGAATACTGTATAAGATTACAATTAATAAAAAGAAGGCTCACAAATTAGCTGTAACACAAGCGTATCACCCAGTTTACAGTCACTTTAGTAAAGTACATAACAATATTTACTGTACTTACAGACAAAGCACTTCTGGCTCTATTCTGTGCAGCATATGCTGGGAGCTGGCATGTCAGTGATATTAATGTGAACTGAACCTGAATACTGTTTTATCCGCATTCTATTCTACAATGGTGACAAGCTCCACCTTTTTTCCTTATTCACTCCCTGTACCCGATCTAAAGAAAAAAAACACATTCATAATTCTGTTTAATTGGCTGCCCCAGCAACCAGGCCATGTATTCAGTTCCAGGAAACTCTGTCTTTTAGAGTTAGGCTATTTTCAGATTGTAATTTAGCATGACAAATGTGCATTAACACAACAAATATATATCCTCCCCAACTTAAAAAAAAAAAACAACTGCACCTAGAATCCTTATAGTTGGCAGGAAACTTGGATTTTATGACTAAGTTTGAAGAAGAAATTTAAAAAAAACAAACAATAGAGGGACAATTTATGAATGTAGAGCAGCACCCCATAGAAAGGGCATTGGAAGGCTGTATGACATATTAAAAACCTATATCAACAGTTTTTAGTAAATAATGTTTCACCTGCTGGATGACACACAGGGGCATGGGGTCACTGCCATGAAAGCCACTGATGCAGGTTTCGTCAATGAAATGGGATAATGTGTTCACATATTTTACTGTTTCAAATCATGTCAAAGGACTATGTAAACAGTTAGGCTGGGTTCAAACTATTGCGAATTGGATGCAGTAATACCACATCCAATTCGCAATAGCAGAAGATTGTGACCGGCTCTCTATGGAGGCGGTTCATATATCTCTGATGCGGCTCCGGTGTGAATTTGCACAGGAGCCCTGTGCGTCTTTTGGTTTGTTTCAGGTCCGAATTCAGCCCAAAATTCGGGCTGAAATCGGACCTGAAACGGTGAACCAGGACGTACAGGACCCCTGCTGGGAGCCGCATCGGCATTCAGTGTGAACCGAGTCTAAGATTTTGAACAGAACTGTTCAAAGGAAAAACTGCGCTAGCATATCCAAAAACAGAAAAAAGCTGCAACTCAAAAGTGAAATACACACCAAGACAAATAAGAAAAATAAAAAAAGCTGCGCTAGTGATGAATAGATAAACAAAATACATGATGATCTACTAAGTAAATGATAATCAATCAAAAAAAAAAAAAAGATAGTCAATCAAATAAACACATAGATTAATAACTGAAACATAACCTACAAAAAAGCAACACATAATAAATATAGTCCAGTAAAGTAATGCACAAATGTGGCTTATTGAATAAACACAAGCGACCAATTCAACACATGAATAAATGACAAAAAACGTGAAATTTAAAGACTGAAAAAAAAAAATAAAATTAAGTGAAAAAGTTAAATATTAAATGAATATAAAGTCTCTTCCATGGAACTTCCCAACGGGGAAAGGGGGATTTGAGGACACCCTGTGAGAAATCTTCAACAAACGAAGGACATTTGTGAATCCACCACCACATACATTATTATTATTATTATTATTATAATACAGGATTTATATAGCGCCAACAGTTTACGCAGCGCTTTACAACATTAGGGAGGACAGTACAAGTACAATACAATTCAATACAGGAGGAATCAGAGGGCCCTGCTCGTTAGAGCTTACAATCTAGGAGTGAAGGCTTACCAGCTATACAAGCTAGGAGAGCTTGTGGCTAATACCCAGCCAGGGACTTTGAATCCTCCTGACACCTCCAGTGGCTGATCAAGCCAAGCGTTCCTGCAGGTTTAGTGGATACCAGCACTCAAAGAAGCAGCCACAAGATTGACATCAATGGGTAAAATGGGACCTCTAATCATGGGTGTCCGTGTTTGGCTGCAGCTTCTCTTCTCATCACAGAAAGCCATGCATTAAGTGTATATTTTCTGTGAGCCGTAGTTTTAAAAGTAACCCAGTTAAAAAATAACTCTTGGCAACCCAGACTTAGTATATGATAATAAAATAATAATAAAATACAGAAGCAGAAGATGGTTTTCGGACTAATCACATCACTGCTGAGTTTGTGTAGTTGCCCACTTGTTGTCCTTGTGACACTTGAAAAATCTCCTTTCCTGTTGTGAGTGCTGCCTGTCTGCTGGTCATCACTTTCCACAACTTCCTGGATTCCCAACACTGGTGTTCCTTTTTTTTTTATTTATAGAAGTCTTTTTTTATTGAAGTTTTGTAAAAGGTTAATACAGACTCCAAGTGGCTCAACCCATGCATTGGAGGTCACTGGTTAAACATTTATAATGTATAACTGGTAGCTAATAAACAACTATTGCAGTTGGCTCAGGTACTATAGAGTGGAAGATGGATCTGATTTCGTGCCATGTCAAGCTGACCAAGATTGCACTGCACTGCACATGCACAAGATCAGCAGGTGCATGCTGGGTAGCCAGCATGCACGGAATCAAGGAAGAAGGACACTGCGGCTTCAGATGCCTGCACCGGAGATGGCCACGCTGTGCAGGAACTTCACAAAGTAAGAAAACGATGCTGCACAAATAGAAAACTGGGCAAAGTTTACAGCATACCTTTGTTACATTGCACGGGACATGAGTATTCTGGGGGTATTTTTATCACAAAAGGCATATTTTGACCAGAACTCCGCTTTAAGAGTTGATTAACTCCCCTCATCAATTCATCCCTCACAGTCCCTACTTTTTGTTTTACCAGCCCCTCCCTCTTAGATTGTAAGCTCGCAGGAGCAGGGCTCCTCTAACTCATTTGTTTTAAATTGTACTATTGGTGTAGTGTCTCCCTACATTGTAAAGTGCTGCGTAAACTGTTGGCGCTATATAAATCCTGTATAATAATAATAATATAATAATTAAAATACAAAAGGGGATATATTTACCTGCTCTGTGCAACAATATGGCACAGAGCTGGTTCCTTACCTCTTCTTTGGCAGTCCCCCACCAGCGCTATCTGCTCATTCTTCCAGCAGGTGCGGACCCAATCTGGGCTGTGTGCATTCATAGACGCGCACATTGCAGCTCAGCCATGCCCATGCCCCATCCTCACAGGATTTGACTGACAGCTGCTGCCTGTGTTTTATGGGAGAAGAGGAAGTCAGTGGAGCAATACTGTAAATGGTGACAGTGCTGGATTGATAGAAGAGGCAAGTAAGCGTTTAGGGGCAGAAGGGGGGGAGAGCTAGTGGAATTTTGTTTACCTAAATAAGGGCTGAAATTTTACAGGTTAATTGGAAAGTATTTTACCTTCTCCAATATTAAGAAACATAACATTATGGGAAATTTGATTAGCCACCTCTATTCACTTCTCACAAAACTCCCTTTTCTGTCTGCCAGTTGTCAGCTTGGTAAACTGCTAAATCCATGTATTCTTTACATAGACATTTGGTTCTTAATGAGATCCTCAGTTGTATCGTTGCCAAATGCAGATGATAAGTTCTTAGGTGTGTACTGAGGAGCGCCTGGTGCAAAAATCCCCCATTTTTTTTTTTTTAAACATTTAATGGTTAAAGGAGAAGTACAGCCAAAGCTCGTTTGTGGATCACAGGAGTGCAGTTCATTCTGCAGTCCTTCGACCCGTTTTCAGCAGAGAGTGGGCTAAAGCCCGCTGTTGGCTGACGTCACAGAGCTGGTGAAGGCTGGGGCAAGATTTCGACAATAAAGTCGGAACCCGCCCACAGCCCTGGACCGACACCTAACTGGCCGCTCCCACCCCCTCCAAAGCCCTGCACTCCAGTGAGTACGGGGGAGGCAGAACAGAGAGCCAGTGACTGATAGCTCTCTGCTCATGGAGCCCTGAGAACTGAGCAATCGGCAGTGTTTGATAACTCGGTTCTCACCCTAATGCCGTGTACACACGGTCGGACTTTTCAGCTACAAAAGTCTGACAGCCCGTCCGACAGACTTTCGACTGACTTTTGGCGGACTTTCAACAGACTTTCTAACGACCGGACTTGCCTACACACGATCACACCAAAGTCAGACGGATTCGTACGTGATGACGTACACCGGACTAAAATAAGGAAGTTGATAGCCAGTAGCCAATAGCTGCCCTAGCGTGGGTTTTTGTCCGTCGGACTAGCATACAGACGAGCGGATTTCTGGGTCAGGCAGAGTTACGATGTAAAGATTTAAAGCATGTTCCAAATCTAAAATTCGTCAGATTTGTGACTGGAAAAGTCCACTGAAAGTCCAGTGAAGCCCACACACGATCGGATTGTCCGCTGGATTTGGTCCATCGGTGTCCATCGGACAAGTCCGGTCGAAAAGTCCGACTGTGTGTACGCGGCATTAGAGACCGATGCTGCATCCACCTAGGCATGTGTATTATTTAAAAAAAAAAAAAAGTATGATTTTAATAAAAAATGTCATACTTCTCTTTTAAGAACACAAAATATGTCCAACGGGTTTCGTGGGAAAAAGACTCCTCCTTCTTCAGGGCTAATGTACAAAAAATCAATAAAAAGTAAAACATTGTGTAATTATCTCACGTAAACAACAGAGCGATATAAATCCATGAAATCTACACAGCATCATGGTATCTCATATTGTAATTATTAAGTAAAAAATAAACTGTAAAAAGTAACAAAATCAATAAACAGTTAATAAAATCAATAAAAAGTTAATAAAATCAATCAAAAAATGAATCAATAAAGCAGAACATGGATTAAAGGAAAAATTAACAACGTCAATTTCTTCTGGATCAAAGGGACAAACAATATTATTTTCTCCAATGAGTCCATACCTAACAAAAATTCTCCATTAGAAAAACAAGTAAAATCAAGTGCATTTGGAACAAAAAAAATCACTTGCTTGATCAAGGTTAATGAGTAAAATCCCTGTTGAACTGATGCTACAGTAACACAGCAAAATGGAAGATAAAGAAAAAACAAGCTTAATGCATTTTCCTAAAATATTTTTTTTTTAAATCATACGCGATAAAGAAAAAAAGAAGATAAAGCAATTCCAAACATCAAACTGGGGAACTATTTTTTTTTTAAATTTTGTATAAATCAATATTTGAGTAAAAACACAGGAACTAGTCTGTTACATTTCTATACTATTAAGGATGATTACGCCATTGAATTTCGTACTCTGGCAGCAGAGGTTGCTTGGAACAATGAGGCCCTCGTGGCTACTTTTTCTTATGGTCTCTCGGATACCATCAAGGATGAGATAGCAGCTCGAGATATATCCACTGAGCTGGAGAGGTTGATCATGTTTGCCATCCTCATTGACTCCAGACTCTGAGAAAGACTCCCTTTTAGAGCCCTTGCACACTGGGGCGGTTTGCAGGCGCTATTGCGCTAATAATAGCGCCTGCAAACCGCCCCGAAAGTGCCGCTGCTGTGTATCCAGTGTGCAAGCCCCGAGGGCTTGCACACTGGAGCGATGCGCTGGCAGGACGGTAAAAAAAAAAGTCCTGCCAGCAGCATCTTCGGAGCGGTGAAGGAGCGGTGTGTATACCGCTCCCTTACCGCTCCTGCCTATTGAAATCAATGGGACGGCGCGGCTATACCGCCGGCAAAGCGCCTCTGCAGAGGCGCTTTGTGGTGGTATTTAACCCTTTCTCGCCCGCTAGCGGGGGGTAAAACCGCCCCGCTAGCGGCCGCATACCGACGGTAAAACGCAGCTAATAATAGCGGCGTTTTACCGCCGACGCCGCCCCCCGCCCCAGTGTGCAAGGGCTCTTAAGGAGCGCTTGCGGAAGCCTCCTGTACATTTGTCTCCGAACTTTGCAGTCCCACCCTTGCCTTCCTCCTAGGTTGGGGACAGTGTCTGGCTGTCATCTCACAAACTCGGACTTCATGTTCCCTCTCTGAAGTTCGCACCTCGGTTTATTGGACCTTTCTGTATTCTTCGCAGGATTAACCCAGTGGCTTATGCATTAGACCTTTCTTTCTAATATGTGTATTTCAAATGTATTTCATGTCTCCTCATTAGGGATGAGCCGAACACCCCCCGGTTCGGTTCGCACCAGAACCCGCGAACGGACCGAAAGTTCGCACGAACGTTAGAACCCCATTGACGTCTATGGGACTCGAACGTTCGAAATCAAAAGTGCTCATTTTAAAGGCTAATTTGCATGGTATTGTCCTAAAAAGGGTTTGGGGACCCGGGTCCTACCCCAGGGGACATGTATCAATGCAAAAAAAACTTTTAAAAACGGCCGTTTTTTCGGGAGCAGTGATTTTAATGATGCTTAAAGTAAAAAAAAAAAAGTGAAATATTCCTTTAAATATCGTACCTGGGGGGTGTCTATAGTATGCCTGTAAAGTGACGCGTGTTTCCCATGTTTAGAACAGTCCCTGCACCAAATGTCATTTTTAAAGGAAAAAATCTCATTTAAAACTGCTTGCGGGTTTAATGTCATGTCGGGTCATGGCAATATGGATGAAAATCAGTGAGACAAACGGCATGGGTACCCCCCAGTCCATTACCTGGCCCTTTGGGTCTTGTATGGATATTAAGGGGAACCCCGCACCCAAATTAAAATAAGGAAAGGTGTGGGGCCACCAGGCCCTATATACTCTGAACAGCAGTATACAGGTTTGTTGTTAAGTAGAATCTGTTTGTAATTTTGAACATTTTTAACGTGTTTAGCTCCAGCCAAAAAATCTTTTCTAAGCTTTTTGGAAAACATAGGGAAGGGTTATCACCCCTGTGACATTTGTTTTGCTGTCTTTCCTCCTCTTCAGAAGATTTCACCTCACTTTTTTGTCCCAATGAAAAATGTTTTTTGAAAATTTGGGTTTTTTTGTGGAACAAGGATTGGAAAGCATCAGTGGAAAGGAGAAATTGTTTTCCCATATTAACTCTTACAGGAAAGAATTTCCCTTCCTAGGGGTAGATTTCATCTCACTTCCTGTTGTCTCCTTCCGTTTGCAAGTAGGAGTCGTTTGTAAGTTAGATGTTTGAAAGTAGGGTCCTGCCCTATATACTCAGCAGAAATTTGGGCCTTAGGTGTTGCTGTGGCCACAACACTGTAAGCCCTCACAGGGCCCTGCTGTGAAATATTAGATCAAGAATTGTAATTACATGCCCCTGTTGAACAGGAGCTGAAAAATTAGGCCTTAGGCACTGGTGCTGGTGCCACAACACTGCAACCCCTCACAGACACTCTAGTTGGAACGCAGGAACGAGCCCTGCTGCAAAGTATTGCTTCAAAAATTGTAATTACACGCCCCTGTTAGACAGGGGCAGAAAAATTGGGCCTTAGGCACTGGTGCTGGTGCCACAACACTGCAACCCCTCACAGACACTCTAGTTGGAACGCAGGAACGAGCCCTGCTGCAAAGTATTGCATCAAAAATTGTAATTACACGCCCCTGTTAGACAGGGGCAGAAAAATTGGGCCTTAGGCACTGGTGCTGGTGCCACAACACTGCAACCCCTCACAGACACTCTAGTTGGAACGCAGGAACGAGCCCTGCTGCAAAGTATTGCATCAAAAATTGTAATTACATGCCCCTGTTAGACAGGGGCAGAAAAATTGGGCCTTAGGCACTGGTGCTGGTGCCACAACACTGCAACCCCTCACAGACACTCTAGTTGGAACGCAGGAACGAGCCCTGCTGCAAAGTATTGCATCAAAAATTGTAATTACACGCCCCTGTTAGACAGGGGCAGAAAAATTGGGCCTTAGGCACTGGTGCTGGTGCCACAACACTGCAACCCCTCACAGACACTCTAGTTGGAACGCAGGAACGAGCCCTGCTGCAAAGTATTGCATCAAAAATTGTAATTACACGCCCCTGTTAGACAGGGGCAGAAAAATTGGGCCTTAGGCACTGGTGCTGGTGCCACAACACTGCAACCCCTCACAGACACTCTAGTTGGAATGCAGGAACGAGCCCTGCTGCAAAGTATTACATCAAAAATTGTAATTACACGCCCCTGTTAAACAGGGGCTGAAAAATTGTGCCTTAGGCACTGGTGGTGGCGCCCAGAACCAAAAATGTTCTTACAAGCTATCAGCGTGATGATTGAGGAGGAAGAGGATAATTACTCAGGGATAGTCACTCAGCATCAGCATAGGCAGTCTTTGAAGGGATCTGAGATTTCAAAAAAAATTATTCGGTTACATCAGCATCAGGTGCTTGGTAGCTGGTGGTGATCCAAGACTCATTCATTTTTATGAAGGTCAGCCGATCGACCGAGTCGGTGGACAGACGCACCCTGTGATCGGTTACCACGCCTCCAGCAGCACTGAATGTGCGTTCCGAAAGAACGCTGGATGCAGGACAGGCCAGTAGCTCAATTGCATACTGTGCAAGCTCTGGCCAGTGATCCATCCTCAAGACCCAGTAACCCAGAGGATTTTCGGTGGGAAAGGTGTCCAAGTCTGATCTTGCCCCTAGGTATTCCTGCACCATGTAAAACAGACGCTGGCGATGGTTGCTGGAACCGATCATACCTTGGGGCTGCGGACCAAAAAATTGTCTGAACGCATCGGTCAGACGGCCACCTTCTCCACCGCTCCTTCTTTGACTGACCGAAGCCTCAGCAACACGTTGTCCAGAAACAGGAGTTTGTAACCTCCCAGTCTCTGGGAATGCATTGCACAGACCTTTCTGCAAGGCCTCCCGAAGATGTTTCATCCTCTGCTCCCTCTGCGATGGCAAGATAAGGTCCGCAACCTTACCCTTGTAACGTGGATCAAGGAGGGTTGCCAGCCAGTATTGGTCCTTCTCCTTGATACCACGAATACGAGGATCCTTACGCAGGCTTTGCAGGATCAGGGAGGCCATGCAGCGTAGGTTTGCTGAGGCATTCGGTCCGGAGTCCTCTGGGTCACTAAGAACGACATGGTCCGCAGCCACCTCCTCCCAGCCACGTACAAGTCCATGTGTTTCTTGGGACTGATCCCTTAAAGACTGCTGCTGATGCTGAGTGCCAGGCTCCACCTCCATACTGACACAATCTTCCTCCTCCTCCTCTTCCTCCTCGTCCTCTTCCTGTGTGATCGGCGGGCACGCAGGAACACTGTCTGGATAAAGGGGGCCTTGAGAGCTAAGGAAGTCCTCCTCTTCCTGCCTCTGTTCTGCCTCCAGTGCCCTGTCCATTATTCCACGCAGCGTGTGCTCCAACAGGTGGACAAGGGGGACAGTGTCACTGATGCATGCACTGTCACTGCTCACCATCCTCGTGGCCTCCTCGAATGGTGACAGGACAGTGCATGCATCCCTGATTATGGCCCACTGGCGTGGGGAAAAAAAACCAAGCTCCCCTGACCCTGTCCTGGTGCCATAGTCGCACAGGTACTCATTGATGGCCCTCTGCTGCGTGTGCAGCTGCTGCAGCATGGCCAACGTTGAGTTCCACCTGGTGGGCATGTCACAGATTAGGCGGTTCTTGGGCAGGTTAAACTCCTTTTGGAGGTCCGTCAGCCGAGCACTGGCATTATATGACCGGCGGAAATGCACACAGACTTTCCTGGCCTGCCTCAGGACATCCTGTAAGCCCGGGTACCTGCCCAAGAACCGCTGCACCACCAAGTTAAGGACGTGAGCCAAACAGGGCACATGGGTCATTTGTCCCTGTCGGAGGGCAGAGAGGAGGTTGGTGCCATTGTCGCAAACCACCATTCCTGCCTTAAGTTGGCGTGGCGTCAACCACCTCTGAACCTGCCCCTGCAGAGCTGACAAAACCTCTGCCCCAGTGTGGCTCCTGTCCCCCAAGCACACCAGCTCAAGCACCGCATGGCATCTTTTGGCCTGCGTACTTGCGTAGCCCCTTGAACGCCTACGGAGCACCGCTGGTTCCGAGGAAGAGGCCATGGAGGAAGAAGAAGAGGAGGGGGTGGAGGAGAGAGGTGTGTCACAATCAGCATTTTGGAGGCGTGGTGGCGGAACAACCTCCAACACTACTGCACCTTGTCCTGCATCCTTCCCAGCTGCCAGCAGAGTCACCCAATGCGCCGTGAAACTTAGGTAACGTCCCTGTCCATGCCTGCTGGACCATGAGTCAGCGGTAATATGCACCTTACCGCTGACCGCCCTGTCCAGCGAGGCATGGACATTGCCTTCCACATGCCAGTAGAGAGCCGGAATCGCCTTCCGTGAGAAAAAGTGGCGTTTGGGTACCTGCCACTGAGGAACCGCACATTCCACAAACTCACGGAAGGGGGCAGAGTCTACCAACTGAAAAGGCAGCAGTTGAAGTGCTAGCAATTTTGCCAAGCTAGCATTCAACCGCTGGGCATGTGGATGGCTGGGAGCAAACTTCTTTCGGCGGTGCAGCAGCTGGGGCAGGGAAATTTGCCTGGTACAATCTGACGTCGGTGTACCAAAAGCAGATTGCCCACAAGTACTTGGCTGTGACACACCTAATTCTACACCTTCATTCCTCTCACTGCAGGTCTCAGAGAGGACTGAAGGTCTAGTGGGGTTGGAAATCTCAGCTGATGAGGAGCAAAGAGAGATCCTCTTTGTTCTTTGGTGTGGGTCTTTTAGATACGCTTGCCAACGAACTGCATGGCAGGTCAACATATGTCTGGTCAAGCATGTGGTACCCAAGCGGGAGATGTTTTGGCCACGCGAGATACGCTTGAGACAAATGTTGCAAATAGCAGCGGTGCGATCTGATGCACTCGTCTCAAAAAAGGCCCACACCAAAGAACTTTTTGAATAACGCGCAGAGACTGCAGCGCCCTGCACATGTGGAGCTTTGGGGTGTGATGCAGTCAATGTGCTGCCCTTAGGCTGGCCCCTGGAGGGCATCCTGCCTCGTTGGTGATGTGCCGCCGCCTCCTCCTCCTCCTCCTCCTCCTCCTCCTCCTCCTCTCTCCTATCAGGCACCCACGTTGAGTCAGTGACCTCATCATCCCCTCCCTCCTCATCACTGGAGCAAACCTGGCAGTATGCTGCAGCAGGGGGAGCATGACTGCCAGATTGCTGTCCTTCTTGGGCACCCCCTCTGTCCGTGCTCATGTTACTGCCTTCATCGAGCTCAGTATCGTCATCAGAGCCTTCCAAACGCTGGGCATCCTCCTGGAGCATGTACCCAACACTGTGGTCAAACAGTTCGAGGGAATCCTCATGAGGACATGGTGGAGCTAGGGAAGGAGTCACTGATGACATTGAGCTGAGGGAAGAGGCCGCTGCTTTGCCAGACAAAGCACCCTGGGCATGGGTGAGAGAGGATGAGGAGGATGAGGACGGCTTGGTCATCCACTCGACCAAGTCTTCCGCATGTTGCGGCTCAACACGGCCAGCTGCCGAAAAAAAGGCCAAGCGTGTCCCATGGCCACGTGCTGATGAGGATGCACCGTCTCCACGACCAGCACTAGACACAGAGCCTGCTTGCCCTCTCTTATTGGCTTGTGACTGTCTGCCTCTCCTTCTTGGCCTTCCAGACATACTAATGGCCTGTAGCTGCACTAAGCTGGGATAGAACACCTGTAATTTTCTTCAAGTAGCTTTATATACTGTAACCAGACAAGCCTGCCTGTCAGTAGGAAGATAACAGGAACGGATCTAGCTGAACACTGTGAGCAGGACGCACTGTACTAAATGTAAATAGTCTAGCTGCCTGACCGTGGTACTAATAGGATCAAATAGAACACCTGTAATTTTCTTCAGGTAGCTTTATATACTGTAACCAGACAAGCCTGCCTGTCAGTAGGAAGATAACAGGAACGGATCTAGCTGAACACTGTGAGCAGGACGCACTGTACTAAATGTAAATAGTCTAGCTGCCTGACCGTGGTACTAATAGGATCAAATAGAACACCTGTAATTTTCTTCAGGTAGCTTTATATACTGTAACCAGACAAGCCTGCCTGTCAGTAGGAAGATAACAGGAACGGATCTAGCTGTACACTGTGAGCAGGACGCACTGTACTAAATGTAAATAGTCTAGCTGCCTGACCGTGGTACTAATAGGATCAAATAGAACACCTGTAATTTTCTTCAGGTAGCTTTATATACTGTAACCAGACAAGCCTGCCTGTCAGTAGGAAGATAACAGGAACGGATCTAGCTGAACACTGTGAGCAGGACGCACTGTACTAAATGTAAATAGTCTAGCTGCCTGACCGTGGTACTAATAGGATCAAATAGAACACCTGTAATTTTCTTCAGGTAGCTTTATATACTGTAACCAGACAAGCCTGCCTGTCAGTAGGAATTTAACAGGAACGGATCTAGCTGAACACTGTGAGCAGGACGCACTGCACTAAATGTAAATAGTCTAGAAGATAACAGGAACGGATCTAGCTGAACACTGTGAGCAGGATGCACTGACTGCACTAAATGTAAATAGCAGGAACGGATCTAGCTGAACACTGTGAGCAGGACGCACTGCATTAAATGTAAATAGTCTAGATAGAAGATAACAGGAACGGATCTAGCTAAACTGAATACAGTGTATATATATATATGCAACACCTGGGATGCATATATATACACAATACACTGTAAGTGCAGCTAACTGACTGACTGTTCTGCCTAATCTATCTAACTCAAATCAAATGACACTGTCTCTCTCTCTCTCTATCTCTCAGCACACCGGAACACACACTACACAGGGCCGCCGTGCAGGCGGCCTTATATAGTGTGGGGTGTGTACTAAATCCCCTGAGCCATAATTGGCCAAAGCCACCCTGGCTTTGGCCAATTACAGCTCTCTCTACTGACGGCGCTGTGATTGGCCAAGCATGCGGGTCATAGTGCATGCTTGGCCAATCATCAGCCAGCAATGCACTGCGATGCCGCAGTGAATTATGGGCCGTGACGCGCCACACGAATTTAGCGCGAACGGCCCATAACGTTCGCAATTCGGCGAACGATCGAACAGCCGATGTTCGAGTCGAACATGGGTTTGACTCGAACACGAAGCTCATCCCTACTCCTCATTAAAACCTTTGGTCTTCAACTGCTTTACCACCTCGGTGCCTCGTCCTCACCCTGTACAGGCGAGTCACTGTGGAGAGATAGGAGCTGGCAATTAGCCGACAGCTGAGGGGCCAGCTTTGAGAAGGAAGGGCTGAGCCCAGCACTGACAGTACCCCAGTGATGTATTTAGGTTTTGTGCTGCCCTAGGCCTGACTAAACTCGTGCACCCCCTAATTTAAATATGACCCACCCTTCCTGTCAAGGCCACACCCTTGTTTTTATCATTTTTTTCCCACAAATAGAGCTTTCTTTTGGTGGTATTTGATCATCTCTGGGTTTTTTATTTTTTGTTAATAAAACCAAAATTAAAAAAAAAATACAAAATCGTTTTATATTTTGTTAATAAATTTTGCAAGCAGGTAATTTTTCTCCTTCATTGATGTACGCTGACGAGGGTGCACTGATGGGCACTGATAGGCTGCATTGATGGGCACTATTAGGCGGCACTGATGGACACTAATAGGCGGCATTGAGGTGGCATTGGTGGGCACTGATGGGTGGCACTGATGGGTGGCACTGATGGGCGGCACTAAAGGGCATTGATATGTGGCACTGAAGGGCACTAATAGGTGGCACTGATAGCTGGCACTGATGGGCACTGATAGGTGGCAGTGATGGGCACTGATGGGTGGCAGTGATAGGCACTGATCGGCACTGGTAGGTGACACTGATAGGCAGCACTGCTAGGTGACACTGATGAGGCACTGATTGGCACCACTGATGGGCATTGATAGGTGGCACTTTTGGGCATTGATAGGTGGCACTGAATGCTGGCACTTATGCACTCATTCGTGGCACTGTGTGGGCACTGGCAGGTGGCACTGGAAGGCGGTATTGGCGGGCACACCAATTCGGGACCGATGTCCCTTGCACTGAAGCCGGTAACCGGCTTTTGTTCTCCTCACGCTGTCAGCGTGAGGAGAAAAAAAAAACGATTACAGATCTGTTTACATCACGTGATCAGTTGTCATTGGCTGACAGCTGATCACGTGGTAGGGGGCCGGGATCTGCCCCTTACTCCGATCTGTGATCACCCGAGTCTCATTGAGACTGCAGGGGGCATACAGAGAGTGTGCAAAGGGGAGCATGTCTATTGACGGCCTCCCGGCAAAGCAAATCTGCGCTGTAGCCATCATTCGGCTATAGTGCAGATCTGAAGGTGTTCGTTTGCATAGATTTCCTCTCACTTCCTGTTTGGCTATGGGGCAGGAAGTGAAGGGAAATCTCTGCAATGGGATGGTAAAAAATAAACTGACAGGGGCTATAACCCTCCCTTATTCTATCCAAAATGAAAAAAAAAAAAAAAGTGTTGCCTATAGTACTACTTTAAGCACAAATTTCTGATAATTTTATGGAGAGGACTAAGAATATATAACCATGCCAATGATGCAGCAGAAAACATATAGCACAGTGAGGAAGGTTTGAGGTCCAGAATGATGGCACAGTCAAAATTAGAAGCAGCGCCCCCCCCCCCCCCACACTGTTGCGGAATGGCGGCCGCCTGCATACCGGAAGCAGTGCGGCCACTTTATGGGGGCGCTAGATCTGCCTCTCAGCCCAGTCCGCAAGCCGGCGGGGACTCTGTCTGTGCTGCCCCCCTGCAAAGTGCTGCCCTAGGCCTGGGCCTTGTTGGCCTAGGCCAGGATACAGCATTGCAGTACCCCCTATTCAATGACCCCTCTCCCCTCAGAAGACCACAAGGCTTGAGGGGAAAACGTCTATGGAAATCACGGAGGAGGACAGGGGCATGTATGTCCAAGGATGAGACCCAAGAGCGTTCCTCGGGACCCCCTCCTTTACCACCCCCCTCCCCATTTTTCCCGTTTTTTGTCCCATTTAGTTTTATTTTCACATATAGTTCTTTGCTTCAATAGGGCAGGTATCCCATCCTAAGGATGAAACAGCTGGTGGTTAATTTAGTAAATTTTTCAGGCTGGAGGATTCATTGATTTTTTATTTAATTTTTGACAAACCCACAAGCACAAACTGAAGAGCAGTAATGATCTGAAAAGCACGAGGCTGAAAAGCGCGAATCGTCTCTCACCAAACTTCTACTAACACAAGATAAACACGAGATTAGCAGAAAGAGCCAAAAGGATGGCGCATTTGGTATTGAACTTCCCTTTTATAGTGCCGTCGCACGTGTTGTACGTCACCACGTTCTTGACGGTCGGAATTTGGTGTGACCGTGTGTATGCAAGACAAGCTTGAGCGGAATTCCGTCAGAAAAACCATCCAAGGCTTTTCTGACGAAAATTCCGATCGTGTGTACGTGGCATTAGAGTTAAAGTGGGTGTAAAACCATTATAGTATATTCATGCCATGCCCTCTGTTATGTAACATTATGTGTACCAGTGTCTGCGCTGTATAAAAAGATGCTGATTTATACCTTATATCAGAGTGTCTCCCAGAGCTCAGTTCTCTCCTCTCCCAGGCTGACAACTACAGTGGGTGGGGCCAAGAACTACCACTGACGTCAGCCAGGGAGGAGAGAAGGAGAGAGAGACGAGCGATCATGTGAGCGCCGAGAGACGCTCTGATATAAGGTAGAAATCGGCATCTTTTTTATACAGTACAGACACTGGGACACATATTGAGGGAATGAGATGAATATACTATAGTTATTATAGTAGCAGGAGGAGAGAGGCAGGCATTGTCATGAGCTGATGGGCAGGGAGGGAGGGGGGAGAATAGGACAGAGGAGAGCTGTGGGTGACTGGGGCAGGTAAACTGACCACGGTGTAAGGGCTCAGCAGCCACGATAAACCATGGTCAGTTTACGGGGGGGGGGGCAGAGCCAGGCAGGATCAGCCAGGTATTTTAGGTTATACAGGGGAGAAACTTACACAACACAAGCACTGTGCTGTATAACATTTGTTAAGAGAACAGGATCCATTTAAAAAAAAAAAAATTTTAGGGTAACAAACGCTTTAACAAAAGCACTTTAATTAGGTCAGCAGAATTCCGATAAAAAGTATTACTAAGAGCAAATTTGTACCTCCAGATGATTTGGCACAATTGATATGTACATTAAGACAATCAGAAATGATGTATGACATCTGTTGAATAATAACTGTGCTTTCTCTAATCCAACTAACGATTAAGCTGCCATTTCCTCATTGAGCAATGAAAAAGAATTTATCCTCAAACAGTGGATAAAGGAAGTGATATATTAGTCTTTGATGATTCTGAATAGTGCCCTGTTGAAGAATGAAACTACATATACCAGGGTCTTCTCTGACCCTACTCTATATGTGATAAGATCTGGTGTATCACGCAGAGTCGCAGATCACTTTGGACAGCCAATGGATTTCAGAAGATGTAGCAAAATATTTGGATGTTTAATATCCAATTTTTCCAGCTATTTATGGGTTTCCCAAAGTTCATAAAGGACTAAACGCATTAAAACGCCATCCAATAATTTCTGAAGCAAGAAAAAATTGCACAGATTGATGTAAATGTAATGATTTTCATCTTCAACCTCCTATTTCTTCACTTTATTTATTTTTGAAAGACCCTGAACATTTTTTACAAAAATTAGAGGACATACATTTTGAAACAGGGTAGCTATAAGCTATTATGAGTGTATGATCTTTTTACACATAATAAGGCTGGTCTTGATACCATTGTCACAGATCAGCTGCAGAGCTGATCTGTCACCTGTGGCTTGGCTGGTATCTGTGGTTCTACAAGCATGTGCTCTGTTCTTGCTTCCTCGCTGTACAGAGCCGGTAGCTATGGGCCTCACCTGATTAATATACTTTGCTCCATAGCCACTTCCTGCCCAGCCTCCTAATCATGCACAGATCAGCTCTTATTGGCTGAGCAATAGGATATACCAAGCCCTAATCCCCTGTTCCAAATGTGTCCCTTGCTCCAGTCTGTGTTCCTAGTTCCTCTTTTAGAGTAACCCTATGTCAGGGCTGGGGTCAGCCCTTCCTTCTCTAAGCTGGCTGCTCAGCTGTCGGCTAATTGCCAGCTCCTATCTCTCCACAGTGACTCACCTGTTGATGATATCCTGCTCGTCAGTCCTGCCTACTTAAGCCGTCTAGTCCAGATGATCTCTGCCTTTGCCTTGGTCACATCTTTAGAGACGCTCTCCTGTGTTCCTGTTAAAGACTTGCTTGGCTGACATTTCTTCTGGCTCCAGATCCTGCTGGCTGTTCTACTACGCTCATCTCTGGCTCCCTGACGTTTTGGCTTGCCTGACAATCCGTTCCAGTTCCTGAACTCTGGCTATGTTTTGAATACATTTACTCCGTTTCCTTTTTTTTATTATTATTAAACATGGGTGATTTAACTGTACTTCTGTCTCAGTCTGATTCATGGTTTCTGACACCCAATTTTCTCCAGCGATCCGTGTGACTCATGTGGGTCTGCTTCCTCACATCCTGTGACCCTCCTGCCTGTTATTTGTTGAACTGACTTTCTGTGTGCCGACCTCAGCTGTTTTTCAGGGCATGTTTATGTATATCATCTGTCATCCTGATAATGGAGTATATTATTGTAAACCGGTAAGGGATCAATATGGTATAGGTAAATTTATATATATATATATATATATATATATATATATATATATATATATATATATGCGAGTGTAAGTGTTCATATTTGTCTGTCATCTTGAAAAAAGAGACCTTTGTGTCTTCTGCATCCACAACCTCAGTAAAGGATTGAGGTTTTATTTAAAAGAGAAGTATGGCCAAAGCTTGTTTGGCCATACTTCTCCTCTGGGTCACACGATTACACTTACTTTTGCACTTCTGTGACCCAGAATTAGCTGACAGTTGGGTAAAGCCCGCTGTCAGCTGACATCACAGAGCCACGACAGGTTCTGGAAGGATCCTAACCATATTGTCGGGATCCACCTGGATGCTTGATTGGCAGCTGGCTCAGCCTTTTAATGTATCACTAAGAGCCAAAACCAGCTGTTCCTGCTCCCTTCACAGCCCGACATTCCAGTGAGTGCTGGAGCAGCAGAGCAGAGAGCAGTGACTGACAGTTCTCAGCTCCAAGTGGACTGAAAACTGAATGATGAGCAGTCATGCGATTGCTCAGTTCTCATACTTAGAACTGGCAAGGGACAGTTGCAGCATAACACTGATTCTGTAGCATTGAGGTGAGTGTAGAGGTTTGTTTTTTTCTAAACCCAAACTTCTCATTTTGAGCCCTTTCACACTGACAGATCAGGGGCGTCAGCGGTAAAGTGCCGTTAGTTTTAGAGGCGCTTTTCGGCTACTAGCGGGGCGCTTTTAACCCCCGCTAGCGGCCAAATATAGGGTTAAAAGCTCCCGCAAAGCGCCGCTGTCGAGGCGATTTGCAGTCGCTTCGGGGGTGCTGCCCATTAGTTTTAATGGGAAGGGGCGCTTTAGGAGCGGTGTATACACTGCTCCTAAAGTACCTCAAAGAAGCTGCTTGCAGGACATTTTTTGACGTCCTGCCAGTGCAGCGCCCCAGTGTGAAGGCTTTCACACTGGGATTGCAGATGAGGCATTTTTCAGGCGCTTTACAGGCGCTATTTTTAGCACTAAAGCACCTGAAAAACGCCTCCAGTGTGAAAGGGGTCTAAAAGAGTGCTGGCTGCATTGCAGTGTATGTCACTTTTAGGGAGATCCAATCTCTCTAATTATGCTGATCACCAATGTCCCCAGAAATGAAAGAGAGGCTTAATCCAAAGATTGGAGTTGCCACCAGAACAGGAATAGAGGGGAAATCAGAAGTGAACGGATACCTCCCTAAGGATACACAGATGGCAAAAAAATAAATAAATAAAAACTGACAGGGGTTTTTAGACCCCTTTACAGGAGGCAGACTGCCCGGGGCAGCTGATCCCTGCTGAGCAGGCGGATGGCTGATCTGTGTCAGCTCCACTTATGCAGAGTGGACACAGACAGAGCCCACTCTCCTCTATGGGCAATCGGATATAAACAGACTGCCTGTCCATTTACAACCAACTGTAATCTGATCTGCGGCTAGACGGATGGGGAATGGATTCCCATCTGTTTGTTTTTTAGCGGATCAGATTGGATGTCGGTGGGTGTACACCTGCCACTCCATGGAGGAAAAATTGACAGGTGGACTTGATCGGTCCGCTCATGTAAAAGGGGCCTAAGGGGCCTAGCTCTGGTGACTCTATCAAAAATGAAAAAAAAGTTTTGCCTTTAGATATAGAAGTACAGTGCTTTGAAAAAGTATTCATACCCCTTAAAATTTTCCACATTTTGTCATGTTACAACCAAAAACTTAAATGTATTTTATTGGGATTTTATGTGATAGACCAACACAAAGTGGCACATAATTGTAAAGTGGAAGGAATTCAATTCAAATTTTTTTAGAAATCAATATCTGAAAATTGTGGCGTGCATTTGTATTCAGCCCCCTTTACTCTGATACCCCTATTTAAAATCTAGAGAAACCAATTGCCTTCAGAAGTCACCTAATTAGTAAATAGAGTTCACCTGTGTGTAATTTAATCTCAGTACAGATACAGCTGTTCTGTGAAGCCCTGAGAGAACCTTACTGAACAAACGGCATCATGAAGGCCAAGGAACACACCAGACAGGTCAGGGATAAAGTAGTGGAGAAGTTTAAAGCAGGGTTAGGTAATTCAAAAATATGCCAAGCTTTGAACATCTCACGGAGCATCCATTATCTGAAAATGGAAAGAGTATGGCAGAACTGCAAAGCTACCAAGACATGGCTGTCCACCTAAACTGACCGGCCGGGCAAGGAGAGCATTAATTAGAGAAGCAAAAAAGAGGACCATGGTAACTCTGGAGGAGCCGCAGAAATCAACAGCTCAGGTGGGAGAATCTGGACCACTGTTAGTCATGCACTCCACAAATCTGGCCTTTATGGAAGAGTGGCAAGAAGAAAGCCATTGTTGAAAAAAAAGGCATAAGAAGTCCCATTTGCAGTTATCGAGAAGCCGTGTGGGGGACACAAAAAACATGTGGAAGAAGGTGCTCTGGTCAGATGAGACCAAAATTTAACTTTTTGGCCTAAAAGCAAAACGCTGTGTGGCGGAAAACTAACACTGCACATCACCCTAAACACACCATCCCAACCGTGAAACATGGTGGTGGCAGCATCATGTGGGGATGCTTTCCTTCAGCAGGGACAGGGAAGCTGGTCATAGTTGATAGGAAGATGGATGGAGCCAAATGTAGGGTAATCTTATAAGCAAACCTGTTAGAGTCTGCAAAAGACTTGAGACTGGGGAGGAGGTTCACCTTTAGCAGGACACCAACCCTAAATATACAGCCTTAGCTGCAATGGAATGGTTTAGATCAGGGGTAGGCAACCCTGGCCCTCCAGCTGTTTTGAAACTACAAGTCCCATGAGACATTGCAAGACCCCTAACAATCACAGCCATGACTCCTAGAGGCAGAGGCATGATGGGATTTGTAGTTTCACCACAGTTGGAGGGCTGAGGCTGCCTACCCCTGGTTTAGATCAAAGCATATTCATGTATTATAATGGCCCAGTAAAAGTCCAGATGCTCTCCATCCATTCTGACAGAGCTTGAGCTATTTTGCAAAGAAGAATGGGCAAAAATGTCACTCTAGATGTGCAAAACTGGTAGAGACATCCCCCAAAAGACTTGCAGCTGTAATTGCAGAGACAGGTGGTTCTACAAAGTATTGACTCAGGGGGGCTGAATACAAATGCACGCCACACTTTTCACATATTTATTTGTATAAAATTTCAAAACCATTTATCATTTTCCTTCCACTTCACAATTATGTGCCACTTTGTGTTGGTCTATCACATAAAATCCCAATAAAACACATTTAAGTTTTTGGTTGTAACATGACAAAATGTGGAAAATTTCAAGGGGTATTAATACTTTTTCAAGGCACTGTAGGTGAAGGGTCAATGTTAGATTTGGGGTTTAGGGTAACTTATTTGCATACAATAGTATTCTTTGGGTATGAAAATAGTTTGGGTTTATTCTTGTCATGACGTGAATAAATATTGTTTTTGCAGTGTCTAACTTCATATCTTGGCTTTTCTGAATAAAGATGGGCAGTTGGATTGTGCACAGAAATTTGACTGCAAATCAGACCCCAACTAATCACTTAAAGGCTGTTTGAACTGCACATCACACTATACGTTACTGAGCATTAAGGTGCAAGGTATTAATGCAGAACTTCACTTATAAGTGAAAATTCTGCTCTTCCTCCTCCTCTACCCCCTCCTCACAGATACCAAACTCCCACTTTCCTTGCCTATGTGAGAATTATGTAAGCTTAACCCCTCGCCACCTCCAAGGACACATGACATATCCCAGTAGGTTGTTGGACCTACTGGGACATGGCATCCGGCTGTGAAACAGCAGGAAGTCACAGCTAGTTTCCCACATCCAAGTTTGTAGCGCTGGGTATCCGAACACTGGAGGAGAACCAGTCTGGGTGAAGTCAGCACTAAACTCCTGGACTGGTAAGTGTCTTTTTGTTAAAAGTCAGCAACTATAGTACTTGTAGCTGCTGACTCTCTTAAAAAGATAATCCATTGATTTTGAATGGGCTGGTGGCACGCTTTAATCCGCCAAGAGCCCATTTACACCATTTTGTATGATTGCACTAAAACATGTTCATAAAGCCCCAAACTGCAGGAAAATAGTTTCCATTGTAACCTATGAAGCTCCTCCCATTGGTTAATTGCATATATTACAGTGTGTGTGCACCTTTCTACAAAAACAAGTGCACTTCATATTGAATGGTAACACAACGAGAATGCAATAATAACTCAAAACAAATGACATCACAATACACCTCTGCACATGCATTATTGTGTATTGTGGTAACTCATGTTTACTGCACATTACAATGACACACCAATGTGAAGGCTGATTTAAGCTCACTAAGGTGAAGAACACCAAAGTGCTTTAACCCAGAGCAAGCAATGAGAAATTATTATTACTATATAGGATTTATATAGCGCCAACAGTTTGCGCAGTGCTTTACAATATGAGGGCAGATATTACAGTTACAATAGAAAGATAATAGAGTCGCGCTAAGGCATTAACTTAATAATGTGTACATTAATCCATAATACTGCCCATGTACCATGTGCATGTACCATATACCGCAAACAAATTGGCAAATAATGATGTGATCATATGTGGATCTCCCCACGAGCTCTTTGCTCTCACTTCCTCTTCCCAAAGTGAGAGCAAAGAGCTCTTGGGGAGATCCGCATATGAGTTTTCACTCATCTGGGAGGGACATTATCCAAGAATTTGCTGATGAAAACAGTATTAGTAGCATAAATTCATGAAGGATCGTTCTTGCCAGACCAACCTGTTTTTTTTTTGTTTTTTTTTTTAATTAAATACTTTTTATTAAGAAATTTCATTTTTTTTCCAAACACTAAATCACTTTACATAACCATATACAGTACCCGTGGAGGTGATTAGCATAAGCAACAAGAAAGAGAAACAGAAGTGAATTAACAACGGGTCGCAATTTCCAGAAAAACAAACCATATTTGCCTTTTTATCCACCCTGCCCACTCCCTACCCTCCCCCTCCCCCATCCATATTATCCACAACAACCATTCTTACCTACTTCATTCATACTCATTCACATTCACCTATCTAATTAATTCCGATTCTAACCACTGTTCCCATATTTTAATAAACTGCTTATAATTCCTTCTTTTCCTATATATGTATTTCTCCTTATCAATCGTTTCATTCACCACTTTCTCCCATTCCCTTACTGTTGGGGTTTTTTTTTCCTGCCATTTACGTGCAATTAGCAACCTTCCCTGGAACAGGCATCTAGTTACTGCAGTCTGAACAGAGCTCCGTACCCCTTCCTCCTCTATTAACCCCAGGAGGCATATCTTGGCCTCTGTACCTAGCGACGTTCCAAACACCCCATTGATTTTCCTGATTATACCCTGCCAGTATCTATGCAGTTTGGGACATCGCCAGATCATATGCACCAAGTCGCCCCACCCATCTCCACATCTTTGGCATTCTGCATTCGGTCTCTTCCCAAACAGAAACAGCCTTGCGGGTGTGTAGTAGGACCTATGCAGCAGGTATAGATGGGATACGGTCTGTGACGGTGATAGCGAGACCTTGGGGCCCAGTGCCAAAACCCTACTCCATTGTTCCTCCTTTATTGGCCCCACATCCCTTTCCCACCTAATCCTGCTACTGCGCTCCGCCTCACCTTTCTGTGCTGCCCCCCTTATCTTCTCATACATTCCTGAAATTAACCCTTTATATGATCCAGCCTTAACCAACCTCTCAAGGTACGGCATTTTACTCAGTTCTGGTGCCTTCCCTTTAAATTGTGTATTTAACGCATGCCTGACTTGTAAATAACTATAAAATAGTCGGTTCGAGATTTCAAATTCTGCGCTAATTTCCTGAAATGATTTCAGTCTACCTTCCCTGTATAATTGTGCTAAGAAGCCAATGCCCTTCCGGTCCCATTCCTCCACCTTCCCCAATATCTTCAGTTCTTCCAGGTTTTTATTATCCCAAAGAGGGGAAAATTCAGAGAAACCACCATAGCCCAATATGGCCTTAGCAGTGTTCCAAATTCTTACCATTAATTGTGTTGTTAAACATCTGGTTTCAAAGGAGTCCGCCTCTACCGCTTCCACTACTGTACTATGTTTTGTATCGCTCAATAGTAATTTATTCCCTCCCTCCTTTTCTATAGATAAATTACTACCCCTCATATATTGTAGTTGTGCCGCCAGGAAATAAAATTCCGGGTTTGGCAGAGCAAGCCCTCCCATATCTCTCGGGCGCTGTAATGCCTGCAAGCGAATTCTTGCTGGGCCGTTCCTCCAAATCAGTTCCCTAAATACCCCTTCTAATTTTCTAAACCAACACTTTGGGATTCATACTGGGGAGTTGTGTATTATGTATAATACTTGTGGCATCCACACCATTTTAATTAGGTTAATCCGACCTGCCACCGACAGCGGCAGTCGGCCCCACACCTTGCTTTTCTGTTTAAGTTTTACCATAAGTGGGACCATGTTCCTTGCTATAAACTGCCCCGGGTCCTTTGTTAAGTTAACGCCCAGATATCTTATTTGATTTGCTATCTTTATCTGGGTTGCCTGCTGTGGGAGTGGCTCCACAAGAGGGTCTATGGGCATAAGCACTGACTTCTCCCATCCTATTTCCAGCCCAGAAAAGCGTCCGAAGTCCTGTACCAGCCTTAAAACTTCTTCCAAGGAAGATTGTGTATCCCCCAGGAATAACAGGACATCGTCAGCGTACATAGCAACTTTTTCTTCTCCTATTTCTCTTTTAAATCCCTGTATTCCCTGGGAGGTTCTCAAGGCAATGGCTAAAGGCTCTATTGCAAGAGCAAAAAGAAGAGGAGACAGAGGACACCCCTGCCTCGTCCCCCTCTCCAACTGGAACCATTCAGAGCACTCCCCATTTATTCTTAGCCTTGCCCTGGGGCCCTCATATAATAGTTTTATCCAGCGAATGAATTGGGGACCAAAACGAAATTCTGCCAATACCTTCCACAGGTAATGCCATTCTAAGCTGTCAAAAGCTTTGACCGCATCTAATGATAGAATGGCTCTATTCCCTCCGTCTACAACTGGGATCTGTGTATTCAGGTAGGCTCGTCTTATATTTAAGCTTGTAGATCTATCCGGGATAAACCCGGTTTGATCCGGGTGTATTACCTTGCTAATTATTTTGTTCAATCTAGCAGCTAGAGCTGCAGGGATATTGGCCTGTAGGAAGTTATTTTTCCCTTCTTTTGCTAACACAATTATTGTTGCTTCTACCATAGAGGTTGGCAGCTTTCCTTCCTCCATAGCTCCATTGAATACCTGAAGGAGTTTAGGCAATAAAATATCCCCGTATTTTTTATAAATTTCTATTGGCAAGCCATCTGGTCCTGGGACTTTCTGGCTTGCCATATCTGCTGTGGCTTTGCGTAATTCCTCAAGAGTCAATGGAGCCTCCAACCCTTCTCTGTCCTCCTCTGATAATTGGGGTATCCTTAGTTTGTGAAAGAAAACCCCCATCTCCCTTTCCACGTTCCTCTGTGAGGTGCTATATAAATTTTTATAATATTTCTTAAATTCGTGCACTATTCCAGAAGTGGTCCTTCTAATGCCCCCTTCTTTATCTTGTATTGCTGATATGGTATTTGAGGGGCTATTTGCTTTAGATATTAGAGCCAGGATTCTCCCCACTTGCTCACCTTCTCCAAAAAAGGTCCGCTTCTGAAACAGTTTTTTATTTTCTGCTTTCCCCCAGGCTACTTTTTTATACTCATCCTGCTTCCTCAACCATCTATCGTAATCCTCAAGAGTAGATGACTACACATATCGTGATTCTGCCCTTTCCACCTCTTTCCTCAGCTCAATTTCCTTAGCCTGTGATTGCCTTTTAATGTACGTTATTTTTTGTATCAGCTCCCCCCGTAGATATGCTTTTAGAGTATCCCAGATTATTCCTAACGATGCAGTCCCAGTATTCACATTTATAAATTCTCTCAAATTGGTGGCAATCCCCTCCGTATCCTTGATTATCTCCAACCAAAATGGATTTACCTTCCAGTCCCCCTTACTGTGACTTGCCCCTATCTTTATTGAGAAAACTATTGGTGAGTGATCCGAGATCCCTCTTGGTTTGTATTCTACCTCCTCTACCACCTTCAGGGCCTCTTCGTTACATAATATGAGATCAATCCTAGACAAGGTAGAACATGATCTAGAATGGCAGGAATACGGTTTTACCCTGGGGTACCATCTTCTCCATATATCCACAAACCCTGTCTCTTCACAGAATCGAAACAGTGGACCTCCAGGTGCACCATTAACAGGGGTCCTCTGTGGGAACCGATCTAAACTCTTGTCCATTGTCATATTAAAGTCTCCTGCTATTATAACCGGTACTCCTGGTTTATCAGCAACAAACCTCATCAAATCACACAAAACATCCAATTTAAATGGTGGAGGAATGTATACGTTTGCTAACACGCATTCACAATCTTCAATACTACAAAAAAGGAAAATATACCTTCCATTCTCAGCCGTTTTATTCTGCCTGCAGGAGAAAACCACCCCAGCATCTATCAATATACTCACCCCTCTTGAGTAAGAGGTGTGTGTCGAGTGATATTGTACCCTAAATTTTTTATGTTCCAAAACCTTGACGGACTCGCTCTCTAGGTGTGTCTCCTGCAGGCACAATATTTTGGATCCATCCAGGCTAATCTCTGCAAAAATTGCCTGTTTCTTGGACGGATCCTTAACCCCCAGCACATTCCAAGAGCATATCCTAACCTTCTTGGTCTGACCTGAGGCCACCTTCCTCCTATCCCCGAACCTCACCATTCCTCTTCCCAGTCCTCTTGTCCCTAAAAAATAATTCCTTACATCTATTATACTAATTTTCCATAATTATTGTGTTCAAATTTCTTACCCTCGTGCATTGTGTTATTTGTGGTTTATCTTCCAATGTAAACTCAAACCCTGTCCCATATATATTACTATATCCCATCCACAACACACATCTCACAATCTTCCCCCCTCTCACTCCTGATTCATACCACCTTTTCCCACAAATTCCCCTATTCTCCTTTCCCAACTCCTCCTCACCCCAAACACCCTCCTCCTCCTCTTCCCCTCCCCCCACCCCTATCCCCCCCCCACTCACCCACCACCTCCCCCCCCCCCTCTTCCCTCTTCTCTGCCCTCCTTTGGGCCTATATTGGGGGCTTCTAAATTGACCGCATTTCTTCCCCAAGGTGAGAGTTTCTAACTTTTCAACAAGTGAGTAAAAACCAATCTGTGTACTATAAATCAAGAAAAATAGAAAAAAAATAGTCCCAAGTGTCCCAGATGTCTTGACTGTGTCCATTGTAAAAAAGAAAAGGAGAGGAGAAAAAAACAACTCCCTCCTTAATACACAAAACCACTTCAAAGTTCCCCCTCCTAAGGAGGAATAGCTCAACCTTCTCACACTTCTTTACTCTAAACCACCTTTCCCTTACCCTCCCCCCTCCCCACCCCCATCTTTATGCATATAAATGTGCAGATAACTACAAAAAGAAAAAATGGAAAAAACAGGAAAGAGAAGTTCGGATATAGGAGGGTAAAAAAAAAAAAAAAAAAAAAAAAAAAAAAAAAGGGAAACCCAGATCAGTCCATTGGTTTCATGGCTCTTCACCCTGTCGTATCTTCCCTTCATTTGTTTCCAACCAAGTTGTCGTTTCTACAGGTGTGTTAAAGAATCTGGTTTCCCCAAAAGCTGTCACTCTTAAACAGGCTGAGTATAGTAGTGCATAATTGATTTTAAGCTGTTGCATTTTGCGCTTACAATCTGTAAATTTTGCTCTTTGTTTCTGTAATTCAGGGGAAAAGTCTGGGTATACTGAAATTCTTACGTCCTTGTACTGAATGTTTCTCATTGCTCTTGCCCTTCGGAGAACTGTGTTTTTGTCCTTAAAATACAAAAATTTAATAATCATGGGCCTAGGCAGACTTCCTGAGGGCAATGGTCTGGATGGCACTCTATGTGCACGCTCGATGGCAAAAAAATTTGAGAAAGTCTCTGCCAAATGTTTCTCTGAACCATGCCTCCATAAATTCTGCAGGATGAGCCCCTTCACTTTTTTCTGGGAGACCTAGTACCCTCATGTTCTTCCTACGTGCTCTATTTTCCATCTCATCTATTTTATGGATGCACATATTCAGCTGTTTCTGCATTACTTGCATATCCTGTTTAATCGGGTTTACATCATCTTCTATCTGACTAAGTCTCTCCTCTAGAGCTGTTGTTCGCGCAGATACCTCCTGTATCTCACGTTTAATTAATAACACATCTTCACCAATATGTTTAAGCTGAACAAATACTTCATTTAAGGATAACTTACAGTTATTGATTGCAGAGAGGATCTCTTTCAATGACGGTTCTTCACCTATTATTAAAGTGGATGTGAGTGTATCTTCCACCACCCCTTGTTTCTCCTCAGGGCCCGGGGGTGTCACTACCACGGGTACCCCCGCCGATGCCGCCACTGCCACTGCAGATCTTATTGCCTTTGTTGTTGATTTTATTTGTATATCCGCCATAGAACCCTGACTTTTCCTCCCTGCAGATTGGGCCACCAAGGGTGGCTGGTGCTGCTGCTCCCCTCCTTTCCTTGGTGTCTGATTTGGCGTGTGCGCAAACTGTTCCAATTTTGCAGCAGCCAAGGTAGCCTGGCTCGTTTTTTCCCCCTTGGGACCGCGTAGGGCCTGGGCGCTTCCAGCTGCACCCCCTCCTTCCTGCGTGGCCGCCTCATCCCCCCCCTCGCCTCCTAGTCATAGCCATACCAGAGGGCAGGTTCGCTCGTGTGCTACGGGACTCACCGGCGGCTGCTCAATCCCGCGTTCGCTTCTCCACCCCCTCGCTCTCACCGGGGAGTGTATGTTGTTCCGCTGTCCCTGCAGGAGAGCCACAGGAGGATCCACTACATGTACCGGCTTCAAGTATCCGGGCGCCGGCTGCTAGCTCTTCCTCCAGCGTCCTCCTCCTTCCTCCTTCCTATCTTTCCACGATCTCAAATATGGGAGCGGGCGCGAGGTCCGGGAGCACAGCGACCTCTCACCTCAGCATCTGGTCACGCCCCTATACCCGCGAGACCAACCTGTTAACAACGAGGAGGAGCTGGGGAGATATGATGGGATGTGAGGTTCAAAAGCTCCATTTGGTATCTTTGGATGTTTCATTACCACCAACGAATCCAGAGTCTGGGTCCATTTGCTAAGCTCTGGAGGGCTTCTTCTATACAGGCTTCCCCTGATCCTCTGTAGTGGGGGATGATGGGGTTCTGGTAAGTGGCAAATCTCTATCACTGCTGGTGGATTGAACACAAGATTTTTTCACATCATAGAAGATTACATTTAATCCATATTTTGATGGACTTTTCCACTATATTTTTTGATTTCACCATATTTATTTGTTCACGGGTGTTTGGCCATTTTTAGTGTTTGAACATTACACTATATGCCATATACAGTCTTAATTTCATCAACATTTATTGTTTTTATTTTTGTTTTTAATTTTGGTGTCACATCATTATTTGCCAATTTGTTTGCGGTATACGGTACATGCACATGGTACATGGGCAGTATTATGGATTAATGTACACATTATTAAGTTAATGCCTTAGCGCGACTCTATTATCTTTCTGTATTTACACTGTTATTTTGTTGTACAGAAGAATCGCTGCTTTTATTATCTAAGATTTATTTACCATTTGTGTTTAGGTACACTATTTTGATTCACCTTAGCGCAGTTTTTTTTTTCCCCCCTTTCTTACATTACAGTTACAATACGGTTTAATACAGGAGGCCCTCTGATTATAGTACTTGAAATCTAATTGCTTCTGCACCATTTTTCATTGATACAGGCTTCTACAAGGTTTAATAATTATGACTTTATTTTATTTAGGTAGCCACCTGATTATTATAAAATTGCTTGTCCGTTAAAAGAGTTAATAATGTAGTAGCCTTTGCAAAAGGGACTAGAGATTTGGTAAGATGGTAAGGAATGTAGCAATAAGTCAATCAAAGCCTTTGGCTAAAACTCCCAAACTCTTTTTGTTCCCACACAAAGGCACTTTCCTTGCTGACTATGTAAGCAATGACTAGCCTTTCATTATGTAATCCAAAAACAAAGCAAATTTTCCCAGAAAACGTTGATTCAGAAGCTTCAATACTTTCTTAATCACTGACCCGGAACAAGTATACAGATTGGCTATTCTTACTCCACTTGCTGTATGCTTGTTCAGTGACTCAAAACTCCACTTGATTAAAGGTGAAGTATAGGGTTAATTAAAAAAAAAAAAGCCCTGTACATACGTACCTGTAAGCTATTCCCCACCAGCTCTAAGATGGAGAACTAAGTGATCAAATGACTGCAGATAGCTCTGCCCCTCCAGCGCTCACTGCAGCTATGGACTGGAGAGGGGGCGGGCGTAGCTGGCTTTGGATCTCAGCCGCATGCTGAGACGGATCCTGCTGCCAATCGCTCAGCTGGGTGGATCTTGACAATATGGTCAGGATTCTTTAAGAGCCTGCAGCAGCAGCTCAGTGACATCAGCTGAAAGCAGGCTTTAGCTCACTGTGGAATGATTCTGAGTCACAGGAGAGAAAAAGTAAATAGACTCCTGTGACCCAGAAGAGAAGTAGGACCAGAAAAAAAAAAAAAACTCACATTTGCAGAAGCAGGTCTACTGTGTAAGCTTACCACTTGATCTTGGCAAAGGTTATCTTTGAACTACACATGAGCATGAGTTAATGTGTAGCATGAACCATCCAGCTACTCAAGTGAGATAAGGCCAGTGATGAAGGTACACTAAGCATAATCATACATTCTTGGCCAATCAGATCAGGTGACCACTGTCTAATGTCTGTGGTTGGCATTATGTTTTATTTTTCTTGTACTGAAGCAGTTAGGATATAAAAGAAAACAGGTTTATTCTAAGGAGTAAATAGTTTACCATTTTGTATAGTGAACGGGCAGATTGGTTCTTATCTAGTACAACCAAAAATCCCAGCCAGTACTGGAGCCTGCCAATTGCCTTGCTCCCATTAGCAAAGGAAGCTGTCTGGGCAGGATCTCTTAAAAGTTGAACTCGTCTTATCTTCAGTCTTCCATGATTTTACAGGCTCTTCTTCTGTACCAAGACTGCTGTGATTTTAATACACACTGTGAGAGTCTCTTTCTGAACAATACCAAGCCACATGCCTTCAACATGGACCCTATGTTGTTGCCGATGTGGACAAGGCCTCCAGCAAACCTACGCAAAAGTCAACCTCAAAATTCCATATCAGATTATTGTCTGAGCATGCAGCCTGGCAGTATGTGACACCCTGAACCATACCAGACAACATGCCCTCAACATCGGGGTGGGCCCTGCCACATGATGATTTTGATGAGGACAAATGCCTCATCATTGGCCTCTGTTAAAGTCGTGATGAAGAAAAGCGCCAGTCATGACCTTACGGCGACCGGAAGTGAAGTGTGCATGTCACTACCAGGAAGGAACAGCCAGATACTATTGATGCGGTGGATGGCAGACGGCATTCCATACTGATTGATAACACACAGTTTGTTTTTTCAAGAAAATGCCTGTTAAAATTTATGTTGTGTGTGTTTTTTAAGAGGGTGGTTGTCTTGAATAAACTTTTAAAATGGTACCACGCTATGTGAAGCCTTTTTTTACATGACTAAACCACCCGGGGCGATGAGCTGTTTGAGATAACTGGACCAAACGGGAGACACCTGGTGTGTTTAAGGTTTTCGAATTACATCTCTTTGGTGTAAACCTCTAGGGGGGTGTGTTTCACGTGGTGTGGGCTCTGGTGGATGGCATAATTGATTAAATAGAATCCTTCACCTATAAATTGAACGGTCTCATCACCTATCAACATATTATTGATTTCTCATATGTCTTTACATGTGAATGCTGGTCATATTTTATTTATTCGATTGGAGCGCTGCTCTGAGTATTGGAACTTTGTCTAAATGGACGAAGGACTTTTTTTTTACTTACGTGTATATTTATGTTTTCTTTAAGTGGCTGCTTTTATGTACATAGACTTACATCATATATATGCTTTCTACATATATGTTTTGGGAACTTAATTTTTTCCTGAGCGCTGAAGTTAGGCCTTTTTAGACACTGAGATTATTAGGGGTTATCAACCACTTAGAAAGTGTAACATGCCACTTTCTCACTCATCTAGAGAGATGCTCTTTTGGACATCACTAATATCTCATAGCATTTCTATCAGTGGGTGCAGTTGGTGTCAGTAGGTGCAGTAATAACCCCCAGTGTTGATGTCAGTGGGTGCAATAATATCCCCCAACATGGGTGTAAGTAGGTGCAGTAATAACTTGTGTTGTTGTCAGTGGGTGCAGAAATAGCTCCCAGCATTGGTGTCATTGCATGAAGGAATAACCTCCATCATTGGTGTTTATGGGTGCAGTAATAACCCCCAGCATTGGTTTCAGTGAGTGCAGTAATAACCCCCAACTCTGGTGTCAGTGGGCGAAATAACTCCCCAGTGTTGGTGTCAGTAGGTGCAGAAATAACGTCTAGAATTGGTATCAGTGGTTGCAGCAATAGCCCCCAGAATTAGTGTCAGCTGGTACAGTATTAACCCGCAGAATTTATGTCAATGGGTGCAAGAATAACCATATCATTGGTGTCACTAGGTGCAGTAAAATCCCCCAGCATTAATGTCAGGGAGTACAGTAATACCCCCAGAATTGGTGTCAATGGGTGTAATATCAACCCTCATCATTGGGGTCAGTGGCTGCAATAATAGCTCCTAGTACTGATGTTAGTGTGTGCAATATTAACACACTGCATTGGTGTCAGTGGGTGCAGTTATAACCCCCAGCATTGGTCTCAGTGGGTGCAATAATATCAGCCATGATTGGTGTCATTGGGTGCAGTAACAACCCCCAGCTCTGGTGTTAGTACACAAACCAAAAATACACAGTGCACTGGCCTAGTGAAGTATGAAAAGTATTTATAGATAAATACTAAAACAATATTTATTCACAAAGATCAAGGTAATCAAACACCTCACTGCACAGGGCAAACAAATGATTCCTTCTTAGATCCCACACAGGTCCATGTGAACCACCCTTCTAAAATCAGTGTTGCAGTATAATCAAGTTGACACATTTCTGGGGTCAGAATGCCCCTTTTCATCAGAGCCTAGCAGTAGTAAATAATGCATATTAATAAGTCATGGCTAACTCATGCAAATCCCATGGATCATTTAAACATTTGTGACGTCACCGTCCCACCTCATCCAATCAGACAACGCTTTGCATTGATTAAGAAAATGCAAAGTGTTCTCATAATGTTGCCCACACTAAGCAAGCAAGCTGCTTTGTTCCCTAAGAAGAAGGGCAGCTGCTTAGGACAGGACCCAGCATGGTTCACAATTGATTTGAACCAGAAACATACAGACAAAATAAAGGTGAATAAAGCACATGGACCAGGTGGCTTACACCAAATGTCCTAGAGAGACTCCATTGTTTCTAATTTTTTGGGACTCCTTAATGACTGGCTTGATACCACTAGATTGGTACAATGTGGTGCCCATATTTAAAAAATGAAAATAGTCCTAAATAAAGCAGCTAGTTTAACTGAAGTCAGGAAGTGGTTGATTTAAAAAAAAAAACAAACAAAAAACAGACAAGTTTTTTCTATTAACAATATTTTAAGCAATACATAGCATTGATCCACAAAAGACTGAAGTTATCAAACAAGTCTGGATACAAAAAAAAATGAATAAATCAGAGAAATGGTGAGAGTGCACTGAAGAGCAACTAAACTGATCAGAGGCACAGGGAGCTCAGATATGAGGAAAGATTAGCTGAGCTAAATGTATTCTCTTTTGGGAAGAGGAGATCCCCCCCCCCAAAAAAAAATGGCAAAAAATTACATCAAACTCACCATGCTTCTTACTAAATATATTTAGGGGTGTACTTTCCAAAACGGGTCATTTTGGGGGTGTTTGTACTGTCCTGGCATTGTAGGGTCTCAAGAAATGAGATACGCTGTCAGCAGATCAGGGTTGATAAATTTCAAATACATATATATCACAGTTTGTAGACTCTTTTGCCGCGTACACACGGTCGGACTTTTCGTCTACAAAAGTCCAACGGACGCCGACGGACTAAAGCTGGCTGGTAATCCGATCGTGTGTGGGCTTCTCCGGACTTTCAGCAGACTTTTTCAGCCTCAAATCCGACGGACTTTAGATTTGAAACATGCTTCAAATCTTTACGTCGTAACTACGACGGACCCCGAAATCCGCTCGTCTGTGTGCTAGTCCGACGGACAAAAACCCATGCTAGGGCAGCTATTGGCTACTGGCTATGAACTTCCTTATTTTAGTCTGGTGTACGTCATCACGTACGAATCCGTCGGACTTTTGTGTGGTCGTGTGTAGGCAAGTCCGTTCGTTAGAAAGTCTGCTGCAAGTCCGCCGAAAGTCCGCAGGAAGTCTGTCGGACAGGCTGTCGGACTTTTGTAGACGAAAAGTCCGACCGTGTGTACGCGGCATTTAACTTCCACACATACTAAATGATATACATTTGTTTTTTTTAATCAAAGAATGTAGCAGAATACATTTTGTCTTGCATTTATGAAGGTAGATTATTTGTTATTGCAGAAACTAAGAGAAACTTTTTTCAATGTTTTTTTCCTCTTATAGTAAAAAAAATAATACAGCGATGTTTAAATACTACTAAAATATAGCTCTATCTGTTACAAAAAAAAGGGTATAAAATTAATTTGGGTACAATGTTGCATGACCGAGTAATTGTCAAAGTATCAGTGCTGAAAGCTGATAAATGGCCTGGACAGGAAGGGGGTCTGGGTCTAACATGCTGGTCTTCAAGTGGTTAATGTTGATTAGTGTAAAGTTATGCACTTGGGGGCTTAAAAACATGCTTGTATATAGTACATTCTAGGAGAACGACTGGGGGAGCCAATGGTTGAGAAGGATCTAGGTGTTCTGGTAGTTCTCCCACACAACCTCCCACGGCTTCCAATACCATCTCTACACCAATGACACCCAAATCTATCTCTCTACTCCTCATCTCACTCCTTCAGCTTTCTCTCGCATTACTAACTTCCTAACTGAATATATCAACATATATGTTGCACCACTTCCTTAAAATAAATCTCTCTAAAACTGAGCTGATATTCCCCCCCACCACCTGCTTGTGCCCTCCTCCATGAATTTTTCCATCAATCAACAATCAATCAGTTGGACCAATAATATAACTATCAGTCCCTCCCCTCACACCAAGGTACTAGGTGTAATTCTAGACTCTGACCTGTCCTTTCAGCCCCAAATCTAATTGCTGTCAAAAGCTTGTACACATCACCTCTGTAGCATCTCTAAAATGTGCCCCCTTTTAACAAACAAAACCACCAAACTGCTTATTCACTCCTTCGTTATCTCTCGCCTTGATTATTGCAACATCTTTTGATAGGCCTACCTCTCCATAGGATATTCCCTCTTCAGTCTATCATGAATGCTGCTGCCAGACTAATTTTCCCTTACCAGACACTCAGTGTGTGCTACCCCTCTCTGCCAATACCTCCACTGGTTTCCAATTGCCCAGCAAATTAAATTTAAAATGCTAACAAGAACATACAAAGCCATTCACAACTCTGCCCCCAGCTACATCACCAATTTTGTCTCCAAATATCACCCATACTGTCCTCCCACTCCTCCTTTTCTCATGCTCTGTTGTCTCCTCCTTCATGCTTGTCTCCCGGACTTCTCCAGAGCCTCTCCTATCCTCTGGAGCTCTCTACTTCAATCTGTCCAGCTATGTCCTACTCTCGCTATCTTTTGGCGATACCTGAAATCACGCCAACTAACTGAACGTTTATCTCTTCCATCAGCTCACTCCCCACAGGTATAACCTTTTCTACCACTTACCCCACCTTATTAGATTGTAAGCTCTTATGAGCAGGACCCTCCTGAAACTCTTAACCCTCTTGTATTTTATTGTATTGTAACTGTACTATCTCCCTTCAGATTGTAATCCCCTGCACACACTATTGGTGCTATATAAATCCTGAATAATAATAATAAGCGTAAGCTTTATTTTAAAACTAAGCTCATCTTGAAATTCAGCTTTAACTCTTGTCCACTGTATCTGAAAAAACAAAAAAATGTCTGGAATTACGTTTTAAAGCAGTTTACAGTAGCCTGTATTCAACCTTTATTTTAGCTGTAGCATCAAATCTCACAACCCATTAAGTTCTCTAGATTTGTTGGTCTCCTAAAATCCCAATCTATTAATTTAAGTAACAGAAAATGAACTATTCATGATACATCACAAACATATTACAACACCGGTGCTAGATCATGCCTCTTATACGCATGAGAGCATAATACTAAAAACTAACACGGACATTTACAATCTGTTTAAGTTTATTAGCAACAAAATCATCAGGAAACGATTAGCGATGATCAGGATAAACAATCCATTATACTTGAAGAGTGAATGGTTTATAAGAGTGTGAATGGGATTTCAGTTAAGGTTTATTGCACCTCCAAAGTAACATCAGCACACCAGTAAAATCTCCTCTGTGTAGGAGTCTGACTTCATCGCGGTTTGCTTTGTGTTTGTTGGGTTGCTGTTGTTATAAGTACTTATTAATGCTTCACTGACTGGCGACAGACATATGGAATAAAACAAAATAAAGAGTCTTACGCATGTTACTAACAAGCCCAATAAGGGTGTATCTGTCCATTGCATCCGTTACCCTTTTGAAGTGTCTTTGTAAACACTTGCAATGTATTTTTTTGTGGCAAGTGATTTTCCATCAGAGCCTTAACCACTTGCCACCCAGGCCAATTCTGACATTTCTCTCCTACATGTAAAAATCATCATTTTTTTGTTAGAAAATTACATAGAACCCCCAAACATTATAAATATTTGTTTTTAGCAAAGACCCTAAGGAATACAATGGCGGTCGTTGCAACTTTTCATCCTGCATGGTATTTGCACAGCTATTTTTCTAACGCATTTTTTTTTGGAAAAAGAAACAAAACAAACAGTAAAAAGCCCAATTTTTTGCATAATGTGAAAGATGATGTTACGCCGAGTAAATAGATACCTAACATGTCATGCTCCAAAATTGCACACGCTCGTGGAAATGCGCCAAACTTCGGTACTTAAAAACCCCCATCCCCATTATTACATGTTTTGAGTTACAGAAGATGTCTAGTGCTAGAATATTTGCTCTCGCTCTAATGCCCCGTACACACGATCAGACTTTCTGACAACGAAACTGTGGAATTTTGTTCGAATGGGGGTTGGCTCCAACTTGTCTTGCATACACACGGTCACACAAATGTTGGCCAACAATTATGAACGTAGTGACGTACAAAACGTACGGCGAGCCGATAAAAAGGAAGTTCAATAGTCATGTGATATCTCCATTACGAACACTAGTTTTACAAGACCGAGCGCTTCTGGCTCGTCCTTGATTCCGAGCATGCGTGTTTGTACTTTGGGCTTTTGTCTGACGGACTTGTGTACACACGATCGGAAAATCCGACAAAACACATTTGACGGAAAATTTGAGAGCATGCTAGCCAACATTCGTTGGCGGAAAGTCAACAACAAATGTCCGATGGAGCATACACACGGTCGGACTTTCCGCCAACAAGCTCACATCCAACATTTCCTGTTGGAAAATCCGATCATGTGTACACGACATAATGTTCACGGCGATACCTCACATGTGTTGTTTGAACAGTTTTCATATGTGGGTGGGACTTACGTATGTGTTTGCTTCTGCGTACGAGCACATGGGGACAGGGGCGCTTTACAAAAAAATTTATTTTTTTAGTTTGACACTTTAAAAAAAAAATGTTTTGATCACTTTTATTCCTATTACAAGGAATGTAAACATCCCTTGTAATAGGAATATGATCGGTCATCTTTACAGTGAGATGTGGGGTCAATAAGACCCCACATCTCACCTCTAGGCTGGGAAGCCCGAAAAAAACAAAAAAAAAACAAAAAAACACGATCTTGGCCTCCTAGCTGAGGCGGTGCCGTTTATTTGAATGCAGAGGCCGGGCATGACAGCATAACATTGCGCCCGCCCTCTGAATGATCATAGAGACTCCGACGACCATCTGGTCCACTGGAAATCTCTACATCCGGGGCCGGCGGATCCTGTCTCCGACTCACTGATGGAAGCGGTGAGTCAGTAGAAGCACCAGAGGGCGGCGGGAGTCCCCTCTCGACGCCCGTAAGAAACTTATGGTATAGGGAATTACCGGCTGAAAAAGCCGATATCTGAAGGACAAACTCCAAAGTTTTTCTCCTACGGGAACAGAAAGAACGATTTTCGTTTAATGTGTACCGTTTTCGTATAAGAAAAATCTGAAAAATTGTCATACAAGAATTTTCGTTCATTGGTTCTGATTCTGTAGTTGTGTTTGTGCTAAGAGCACAGCACAGAGACCGGACTGTCACTGAGAGGCCCAGGTCCCATTCTAACAATCAGGAACCGGTAGGTCCATTTCCCAAAAAACTGATCCCTGTGTCAGAAGTTTAAATGATTAATGAGAACAGCAATACCAATTATTTAACTAAATCAATATACAACAGTGCCTCAGGCCTTCCGTCGTGCTAATTAGCATAATAAATTGGTAAAGATAACCTAGGATTGGCTTGATTAATCTCCTGAGTCTGTTTAAATCTGTGAGATTTTTTTTAACACAATACAATGATCAATGAAAGTATGGATTACGTAACAATAAAATAAATAATTAGTTCACTGTCAAATCACTAACAATCACTAATATATGTCCAATTTATCGCAATATAGAAATACTGTCAAATCTGGGACTGATTGGGGTGGACCTTGTTGTCTGCCAGTATAGTCCAAATTGCTTGTATTCTGAGACAGTGGTGGTGGTGCCTACTGAATAAAAATAAGTACCTTGATTTACTCTAAGCTCCTAAAGCCTCATACACACGGTATGAAAATCAGAAGGGGATTGTTGTTTGACAGGCTGTTGTCCGAAATTCTTACAGTACCCTCCTTTAGACAATTGTTTTCCAATTTTCGGCCAACAAATCTTGGATGGCAGGCTAGTAAATTTTTGGCGACCGACGTCTCCACGTCGGATTTTTGGATGGTCAGTACACAAATCCGTCACACAAAAGCCGAAAGTACAAACACGCATGTGCGGAATCATGGAACGAGTGGGAAGAGTTCGGTCTTGTAAACTACCGTTCGTAATCTAGAATTAACATTCGTGATGCAGCAATTGATGAAATGTCAAAATTCTCATCTTTAATGGGATAATAATGCAGCTGCTTTGCATGTAGTTATGTCAAACGTATTTTAACTGTTTGCTGCCCTCCCACCATTAAATGACGGTGGGGCGGTGCGGCTCTTGTTCTGGGACACCGTCACATATCCCAGAACGGCCACGCCATGTTGCTAGGACACGGCGTGACCCCGATCTCTGTAAAGAGCCGTGTCCGGCTCTTTAACCATGTGATCGGCTCTGTCCAATCACAGCCGGTCACATGTAAACACTAAGATTCCAGTAATCTGCGCTCCTTCTCTCACACTGACAAAGTATGTGGCGAGGAGAGACGATCAGTGGCATCACCTCACAGGGGACATCTAGGGATATATTAAGGCCATTGATCATCAGTGCCCTGATTAAAATATAGCTCCAACTGTGTCACCAGTGCCTACCATTGCCCACCAGTGGCAGCAATCAGTGTCCACCAGTGGCAGCAATCAGTGCCCACCACTGCCCACAAGTGCCACCAATCAGTGCCCATTAGTGATGCCAGTCAGTGCAGGCTATCAGTGCTGCTCATCAATGCCCATTACTGCTGTCGATCAATGCCCAGTGTCGCCCATCAGTGCCACCCATCAATGCCAGTGACCATCAGTACCGTCTATCCCTGCCGCCTATCAGTGCCCACCAGTGCCGCCTATCAGTGCCACCTATCAGTGCCCATAACTGCGGCATATCAGTGCCTTCTCATCTGTGCCACCTAATCAGTGCCCATAAGTGCCACCTCATCAATGCCCACCAGTTCAACCTATCAGTGCCGACTCATCAGCGCACATCAGCGAAGGAGAAAAATTACTTTCTGTCAGTAAATTTTATAACTAATTTTTGGTGTTTTTTTTTTTTTTTTTTCTTGTAAAAAATAAAAAACCCAGCAGTGATTAAATACCACCAAAAGAAAGCCCCCATTTGTGTGAAGAAAGAAAATTGTTTGGGTACAGTTTGGGTGTCATTCAATGTGCAACAGCGCTGAAAGTTGAAAAATGGCCTGGGCAGGAAGGCATTTGTTTTGTATGATCTGAAAATTGCGAATCAACGTTCACCAAAGGGTGGTGCTTGAGAAATGAACTTCCTCTTTATACACTCATAGTACGTCACTATGTTCATGTTTGTCAAACGACAATTTGCGTACCGTTAGTATGCAAAACAAGATTCTGGCACACGTCCTTTTGATAAAAATCAGAAGCTTGGTCGTCCAACAATCGTACCGTGTGTATGAGGCTTAAGCTTAAATCTATAGTTATATTGATTACTGTTGAAGCAACATGATATTGATTTAACAGTATTTCTGTATTGCGATAACTCAGACATATATTAGTGATGGTTAGCGAATTGACAGGTGAACAAATTGTTATTTATTTTATTGTTATGTAATCCATACTTTCATTGATAATTGTATTGTGTTAAAAAAAATCTCACAGATTTAAACAGGAGATTAATGAAGCCAGTGTAGGTTATCTTTACTAATTTATTTTATGCTAATTAGCACGCTGGAAGCACTGTTGTATATTGATTAATTCGATATTTGGTATTGCTGTTCTCATTAATCGTTTAAACTCCCTGACACAGCAATCAGTTGATTGGGAACTGGACCTCACGGTTCCTGAGTATTAGTATGGGACCCGGTCCTCTTATGCCGCGTACACACGAGCGGACTTTACGGCAGACGGGATTTCGTCAGACAATTCGATCGTGTGTGGGCTCCAGCGGACTTTGTTTTCTCAAAAGTTGGACGGACTTAGATTTGAAACATGTTTTAAATTAATCTGTCAAAATCGAGTCCGGTGTCCGGTTGAAAAGTCCGCTCGTCTGTATGCTAGTTCGACGGACAAAAAGCCACGCTAGGGCAGCTATTGGCTACTGGCTATGAACTTCCTTGTTTTAGTCCGGTCGTACGTCATCATGTACGAATTCGACAGACTTTGGTGGATTGTGTGTAGGCAAGTCCGTTCATTCAGAAAGTCCGTCGTAAAGTACGTCGAAAAGTCCGCCGAGCAAAGTCTGCCGTAAAGTCCGCTCGTGTGTACGTGGCATTAGTGACAGTCCGGTCTCTGTGATGGGAGTGTGCTGTGCAGCGTGCTCCCAGCACAAACACAACTATGCATATATGTGGCCCTACAAATAAAAGATCCTGATTGTTTGTTAGTATGGGACCCAGGCCTCTCAGTGACAGCCCAGTTTTGACAACAAAACTTTAGCCTTTTTTTTTTTTTTTTAATTCATGAAATGAATTCACGCGCAAATACTGTGTGTAATAAAAAAATTGCAACACCCACCATTTTATTCTATAGGGTCTCTGCTAATAAATATATATATAATGTTTTGGGGTTCTAAGTAATTTCTAGCAATAAAAAAGTAAATTTTTACATGCAATAACAAACATTCCTTTATAGACTATTAAACTTCTAGAAATATACGCGTAGATAAAACGCTTGGGTAATACAAGTGCAGTTTATTTAGGTTTGTAAACATACACACAGAGTAGTAGGTCATATACATTATATATATATTGTATACATGTATACACACACACCAAATTATAAATCAGTCATATATACACTTAACCAACAATGACAATCAATTGCAAGGTCTTGTTCCGCTTGTACCAAAGCAGTGTACAGAACACTTGTACAATGCATTTGCAGAGCTTTTGGAAAGCTTTTGTTGAAGCCTTTTAGGACTCGTTCAAACTAGTGGTTGGGGGCTGTAAAACCCTATGGTTGTGCTGCTCTTTTACTGATCCCCCAACCACTACCCACTTTAGCTGCAAAAGGTAGGGGTGTACACATGCCTTGCTTTGTGGCCGTGGCAGGAATTTTACCCTCTGTCGCTTTCAGGCGAATGGGGCCACTCTGTAAGGTTGCACTGATGCAGCGTTCAAGGGGACAGAGCTGATGATGAGGAGGCACAAAAGCACAGATCACTAGGAACTGCTCAGGTTAAAGCTGCTAGCACTCACTCCCAGGGAGGAAGTGGGAAATGGGAGTGACTTGCCACCAGGGCTCTCTTTCAGTGCATACATGGAGACTTATCCAGAGTGAGAAGAGAGAGAGAAGCGTGCACACACACAAGTGGCTCCATGGGTCCCTGCAAAAGGACAGGTTCCTTCTACATGGAAGGGGAGAGGAAATAAGAGAAGAAGCAGCAAAATACATATCAATAGCCTTTGAAATAACTTATAAAAATGTAAGCTTTAAAATCATTTTAAACTTCAGTTTGGGAATGTTAAGGACGGTTCTTAATGTGAATGCTGACTGTCATTTTAAACAAGCTGCCAGCAGGCTTCAGTAAGCTCCACCACAACTTGAAGCTTGTTGAAAGCCTGCTGAAGCCTGCTAGCAGCTTGTTGAAAGCATACCTTGCTCTAAAATACAAGGTCATCATAGGTGTTGACTAAACACTGTATACCCTTTATTCCATTTTGACATCAATTTATGTGTGGTTCTAATGGCATTAGGCCCCATTCGCATCATAGCGTTTTGTAGCTCTAAGCGCCAAAATTCTCAACATCCAATATCCCTAGGTTTTCAATTGTGCCTGTTCACACCCGAGTGTAGCTGCGCTTGAATGCTGTGTACACACAATCGGACATTCTGACAACAAAATCCATGGATTTATTTCCGACGATGTTGGCTCAAACTTGTCTGGCATACACACAGTCGCACAAATATTGTCGGAAAAGTTCAATAGCCAGTGCGGCTCTTCTGCTTGATTCGAGCACGCGTGGAATTTTTTGCGTTGGAATTGTGTACACACGATCGGAATTTCCGACAATGGATTTTGTTGTCGGAAAATTTGAGAACCAGCTTTCAAATTTTTGTTGTCGGAAATTCCCACAACAAATGTCCAATGGAGCTTACACACGGTCGGAATTTCCGACAACAAGCTCACATCGAACATTTGTTGTTGGAAATTCCGACCATGTGTATGCGGCAGAAGACTTATGCCGCGTACACACGAGCGGACATTACGGCGGACTTTGCCCGGCGGACTTTTCGATGTACTTTCCGACGGACTTTCTGAATGAACGGACTTGCCTACACACAATCCACCAAAGTCCGTCGAATTCGTACGTGATGACGTACGACCGGACTAAAACAAGGAAGTTCATAGCCAGTAGCCAATAGCTGCCCTAGCATGGCTTTTTGTCCGTCGAACTAGCATACAGACGGCGGACTTTTCGACCGGACTCGATTTCAACGGATAAATTTTAAACAAGTTTCAAATCTAAGTCCGTCCAACTTTTGAGAAAACAAAGTCCGCTGGAGCCCACACACATCGAATTGTCCGACGAAATCCAGTCCGCCGGGCAAAGTCCGCCGTAATGTCCGCTCGTGTGTACGCGGCATAAGCTTAGAAGTAGCTTCTTTTGAGCTACAAGCATCAAGTATTTTTCACTCCAATAGTCTTCCATTCCAGTGGGAATGTCTGAAAAAATGTTTCCATTTGCCACAAATAATTATACAAAAAGTTTAGGGTTTTATAAAAAAAAAAAAATCTTTGAGTTGGAGTATTATGAATATATGATATTTATTAGGGATAGCAGAGTGGGGCACAGGAGAGCAGGGCTCAGGTTTAACCAGGGAGGATTGTATACTTACTGTGATCCATTCAATCTTGTCCAGTATTAGCATTGGAAGCATGTTGACCCCACCTCTGTAGTCTCAAGGGCTACAAAAGTCTAAATGGCTCGGCTCCCACAGGAAACAGCTGTGCGATGCTTCGTGTCGCATAGACAAAATATAACAAAATAGAATGTGGCCTGGTGCACCCAGTGATGTGCTTCCATCCCCTCATAACATCTAACTAGTTTCCAACATTGTTGTTTAATAAGTGAATAAATATTGCATACAAAAAAAAAGGATAAAATGGTAACAAGCTGATTTTGTAGTGAATCCATATTATTGCATTTCATACATAATTTAATACTTAATTATGAATGAAATTCTATAATATCTACAAAATCAGCTTGTTACCATTTTATCCTTTTTTTGTATGCAATATTTATTCACTTATTAAACAACAATTGGAAACGAGTTATTCATTGGTTGTATGTGCCGTGTCTCATTTAAAGTCTCAGGACAAATAAATTGGTTGTACACAGACAAAAATAAGACTGTAATGCAAGGAACAGTTACATTCCATATAGGATAACCAAGGGTTTGTTCACACTAGTGGTTGAGTGGAGGCTGAACCGCATTTTGTCCCCCCCCCCCCCTTAGCCACAGAGGCCAGATGTGTACACATGCCGCGGCAACAATGCTTTGCTTCATGGTGGCGGCAGGAATTATACTCCCTGCTGATTGCAGCAGGCGTAGTGCCTGCCAAGCAAGACCCAGTCAAGTAAATGGGTCCGCTTTGCAAGCACCCCACAGTGCACCAGTACAGGGTGATACAATGCCTGCTCCCTGCCTGTCACATGCTCACTAAAGAGCGATCAGAACATGGAATGCTCTTCAGAGATTAAAGCATGTGTGAACAAGCCCCAAGTGCCTGATGACATCGGAGCACAATGCACTAAAGGAAATAATTAAGCAGGTTTTTACTGAAGCATCCTTTTTTTTTTTTTATTGGAGTTATGCTTTAAAGGCTTGAACAAAGTTGCTTGCCAAAAGCTTTTAAAGAGCTGTATACACTGCTCTTGTACAAGCTGAAGCTCGTGGGAACAAAACCCAAGGAAAAAGCATGTGGGGGGGGATATAAAAAAAAAAAAAAAAAAAAAGAAGAAGAAGAAGAAGATGTACATTGCACAGAAATATTTCCCATATTTAATTGGCTTACTAAATATGTACTATTCACTTACCACATTAACACATTCAGGCTTCAAAAAAAGTGCATTTCTAGAAGTCTAACATATTCAAGTAACCCTTGTGCAAAATCCAAATAAATAATATAATAAATGAATTATTTACATCAATTGCAAAAATTAAAACAAACAAGATAAATACTCCCAAGGAAAATCTACCCAAAAATGTGATCTCTGCTTTAGAAGGAACTCATCACAATGAAAATGCAGAGACTGCCATTGCTGACCTGTTCATGAAATTCTGGAGATGCACTCTCTAGTCTTACTTTACTAATAGGGGGTTCGCAGACCCAGAACAAGCAATTGTCCTGACACATCACTGGCTGGAATTGGGCTTAAAGGAAAGAAAGGAATTACGGCTCTGGAGCCTTCATCTTAAAGAAAAATGAAGCAAAAGGAACTCCCATATTTCTATCCTGACACAAGTGGAAGTGGTAAGTGGTATTCCTGGATCTGATGAGCTGTCAGTATTACTGGCACTTCGTTTGTATGGAGAGGGCAAGGATGAGGGAGAAAAGTGTAAAATCTAACAGTTAATGCAAGCCAATTCAATTAGAAAGTGTATCTATGGTTAAAGTGTAAAATCGTACATTCATTTTTACATTGTATTTCAATTATTTCTAGCCTACTCCTTTTAAGCCAGGCAAAGAAGGTTTGAATCTGTTCAGCAGGAACTGGCTGAGATTCAAACTGTGTATGGGCAGGCTGAATGTATCCAAGTTGATTGATCAATCAACTTAGGTACAAGCAGCCTGCCAGATTTTATATGCGATTATCAGTAGTGGCGGTTATATCCTCTAGCAATAATCACTGTGTACTCCCTGCAGGGACGGCTTGCTCTGCCTATGGCCGGCCTTATTATCAGCAATCATGAGGATTGTAAATTGACTTGATGATCACACATTCACTATACCCTGTGAGTATGCACTGCAGTATCATAGAATTCACAGAGCCTGCCTTCTGAACTAAAGAGGTGCTGAGAAATGCTGAGAGAAGGAGGAGTCAGCAGCCTGCAGCCAGATAAATAAGAGTAGGCTAGAAATAATTGAAATTCAATGTACAAATGAAAACAGGATTTTACATTTTGACCATAGATACACTTTAAGGACAAGCTTGACCACTGCAGAGGAAACCCCCTTTTCTTGTTAAGGAGCACCTCGCCATAGGCAATGAAACCTATTACGGTTCATATAAAGCTAAAATTACGAGGTTTGGGTAAACTTAAAGTGGAGTTCCACCCAAAAATGGAACTTCCGCTTTTTGGATACCTCCCCCCCTCCGGTGTCACATTTGGCACCTTTCAGGGGGGAGGAGGGAGCAGATACCTGTCTAATACAGGTATTTGCTCCCACTTCCTGGCATAGCTCACCGCGGCGCTTGCGGTGACCTACGCTACTTCCGGCACCTACCCCGTCCTCCCCCGCTGTATTCTGTGAGACACAGAACACAGCAGGGACCTGAGAGGACACGCACCGCGACTCGCGCATGCACAGTAGGGAACCACGGAGTGAAGCCGCACGGCTTCACTTCCTTATTCCCTTACCAAGGATGGGGGCGGCAGCAGCCGAGAGCTGAAGGACGGATCGGCTTCGGCTGCCGACATCGCGGGCTCCCTGGACAGGTAAGTGTCCATATATTAAAAGTCAGCAGCTGCAGTATTTGTAGCTGCTGGCTTTTAATATTTTTTTTTCAGCGGACCTCCTCTTTAAAGATGAACTCTATTCAGATATAAAAGCCACATATGAATGGAACTCTGTTTTCATTTTTAGATCAATAAATGTTTTTTTTAAATGCTAACAGTATTATAACCTGACTTTGGCTGGGTATCAGCCTCTTGCAATCCCCTGTGCAGCAGAACTCAGAGTGGAAAACAGCAGTACAAAGAGCCAATCACTTGTGCTGCAGTGCAATGAGCATGCTGATAGAAGATGAAAGCAGAGTGATGGAGAGATGAGCGCATCATTGTGCTGCTTCACCTTTTAATGTCCCCTTACTGGATGGGGAAAGACAGGATCTGTAAGTGTTACTGAACTGCAATGGTGAAAAATCAGGTCTCCTGCTAGACAGAGCTATACTGAGTGACAAAGATGTGTGAATATTAGAACTTAATGGACAGAAACACAAATCTTTAAGCTGGTGAAACAGCTCTCATATATATATTTCATCCTTATGTTTTGCCTGGACTTCAGCTTTGACCTTTAAAATATATAAAAACCTTTCAACATTTTAGGTCACAATCAGACCCAATTAATTTCTGTTTAAGAAATGCCAGAGGGAGAATTTAGTCAACTCCATGAGTTACAATTCACCCAAAACAAATATATCTGATGTTTAGGTCACAAACATCACAAAAAGCAATTCTCTGGAAGTTTTAGAGATATGCAGTTTCCTGTGCTACTTCTTTTACTTCCAACAACTTGGTAAGAGCAGTTTTAGTTGTCATACCATCTTCTTTTATAAAAGTAAAAGATCCAGGACAAAAAGGTTATTGTTTAATGCTTGTGGGAGAACTCGTTTATAGTATATGTATACTTTACTGACCAATAGAAGTGAAAGTACACAGAGCCGAAATGTGCATATAACAAGCTACCTATATATCTCTAGATCTATGGATCCTCATGGGTTTTTCACTGAAAGTAATCTCTGATGTTTTGTCATAATATATGCGATTCGATGACAAAATATTGCGAAAGGTTCACTTTAAAATGGGCTTTAGCTGGTAGTTACTCCAAATGGAAAGGATAACTGTATTGTTAATTAACACAAATACATTAATGTAAATGTAATTCTGCACCTTGTTTGCGTACCAACATTGCTTACAGGGTTGGTGCAGTGTTTATATCCTCCGTCACATCAAATATTAACATGACCAGACTGTCCACTCTAAAAGAAAGTGGAGGTGGGGTACAGCATGTGTCATGCTGACTCTTCTACACAATCAGAAGAATAGAGACCCCACTAAATAAACAGTCAATCTCCATGTGGATGCTCATTCTCTCTGATGGTGTATGGAAAGCCAGCCCTGCACCAACCCCATATTGCTTGGTCAGTGTTTGAGAGATTTTGCTGATAGGTGTGGTCATGGTACTGGATTAGGTTTACAGTTTTTGTGCAGTAACATTTTCATTGCTTCAGGCTTGCTGCGGTTACAGCCATCCATTCAATATGAATGTACTCATTAACAATAGGACTACATGTGTGATGACTGACATACCAATGTGCTGAAGGCATTAGAATGCACATATATGTGATACATGAATTGCACACAGCATCAGCATTCCTGCAGCCTTATAACCCTTATTGTCTTTAGATATATGGAAAGATTGTTACAACTGATAAGAGTAGACACTATCAACAATACTTCATGAAATGTCACATTTAAATAAGGGTAAAATAGAATTCAAGTCAAATACTAACTAACTACATTTAAACTGGCTTCCACCTACATTCTAAGCCCTATTCTATCTACCCTGTAAAAGGAAAGATGTCTATACATAGGCAGGCCATACACGGTTCAAATCTCGGCTGGTTCAGCATGAACGTGTATAGGCAGGCTAAATGTACCAAGTTCATTGATCGATCAACTTAGATACATTCAGCATGCCAGGATTTACCTACGATTAGCACTAGTGGCTGCAATAGCTGCTAGCAATAATCACTGTCTTCTCCCAGCAGGAAAGGCTTCCCTTGACCTCCCTCGCCCCCCTGCTGGGAGAAGACAATGGCCCAACAGGAAAGATTCCCACATCAAAACTGTCTGTGTTGATAGCGGAATCAAGCAAATTACGGGTTGGAGGAAAGAAATTTTTGAGGGTGCTCCGATCTGGTCACATGATCTCTATAGCGGCCGGCTTCAGAGAAGAGAAGAGATCACCAACAGCTGCAGAGCCTGAGCAATGACATCACCTATAGGCTTACTATGGGGCATCCATTGTCGGCTGTCCCTCCTCTATACTTAAGCTGCCGCTGGGAGCCAATCATATGACCAGTCTGGAGAAGCTTCAGAATAGGCAAGTACAGACATCTATCCTTTGCAGGGTAGTTAGAATAGGCTTAGAATGGGGGTGGAAACTGGTTTAGGTCTAGTTAGTAAATGACTGAAATTCTACTTTAAACAAATAAAAAACAGTACTGAAAAATACAAACTGAAAATGTTAGGTACAATGGTCCATTATTCCTTAATACTTTGGAGAAGCTGAAGCAGATGATTCTCAATGACCTGCTGAACTGGAAGAATAAAAAGGAGAGAAAGACAAAGTATTAGGACATTTGTAGCATTGTGTACGTTCAAAAAAACGGGTAATATTGGGAAATAAAATATATAAAAGTCCACCTCTGTTAAAGTTTTTTTGCTGTCTATGTCCTTTCCAGGGACAGCTCATCTCCTGTCCCAGCGATCAAACAGGAGGAAGTGAGATCTCTTCAATGGGGACTACAAAAAAAACCTGGCTGTTTAATCGACTGTATTTTACAGTCTTGCATTAAAGAAAGTCTGATTATGCTGATCGACTGGAGTGCTGGCTCATTAAAAAAAAAAAAAAAAAACCTGACAGAGGTTCTTACCATACCATTATGTAAACAAATGTATTACTACTGTCTATGACCAATATTGGAAAGATATTGCACACTTTTTGTCCTGGTAACTGCATAGAAAGTGAGGGTAAATCTCCCCAATGGCTAGAGAAACAGCAATTAGAACCTTTCTCCATTCTAACCAAAACAATGTAATATGTTTTTTGCTCAGGCTGGGTTTTAAAATTTCCAAACAGCTGGTTCTAGAGTCCTTTTTTTACCATTTTTGCCACATGTAGTTCTGTAGTAGCCCTGACTACTTTACTAAAAAACATGCCAACATGCTTCACAGCTGAAGCTCAAATTAGTCATAATGACGTATCCCTATTCTAGTCTGTGGAACAGAACGTGAGGGACCCATAACCCCATCTACCAAAAGGAAAAAAAAAAAATGTTGTCCTGCCAGAGAGATTTCCTCTTATTTTCTGTTCAGTGGCACCATTTAGGAAGAGAGAAGGGGAAGTCTTCCAAAGGCCTATACCACACTGGTAATTTTGTAGCAGCTGATGACAGCAAATCCTTGTGCACAAATAATGTCTCTTTAAGCAATATTGAGCCGGTCGCCTTGGCTATGCAGGGCAAAGTGACACACTGTGCCTCCAAAGGACCATCCATTCTTCTTATACTCACCTTACATGTGCTCTCTTGCAACTCCTTACTCTTCTGCTCTCTGTGAGAATAGCCAGCACGTTCAGATATATAAAAGCATGTGACCTGCTCCCCTATAATGATTCTCAAGCCTAGCAGCCAATCACTAGGCCAGAATGCTGTCACGTGATGGGGAGTAATGTCAAAATTCACTCGGCTCACTGATACAGGCAATTTCATCGTCAGCTGCAAAGAACTACAAGGGAGTGCAGGTAAGGCAAGTACATGTGGGATGGGGATGTCTTCCACAGAGAAGGTGACAGTTGGGTGGATTTACCAAAACTGAAGAGTGCGAAATCTGGTGCGGCTCTGCATAGAAACCAACCAGTTTCCAGGTTTTATTGTCAAAGCTTAATTAAACAAGCTGAAGTTAGAAGCTGATTGGCTACCATGCACAGCTGCACCAGAGTTTGCACTCTCCAGTTTTAGTAAATCAACTCCATGGTCCCTGAGCCAGTGACATGACTGATGCTAATGCTTTGTAGCAAAACAAGAGTCAGAAAAGTCCTGAACTATGGCAGATGGCAATATTAACAGATATTTAACAAAATCTATATAGACCTGCCCTCTTGGGATATTTATAGCATTTTTTTTTATTGACGGAGTGTGACACTATATATTTTTGCAATATTTACATGTTTAGATATTGTCAACATAATGCCTGATGCCCTACTGCATGTAATAGGAAATATAATCACTATTAAGTACACATTTTGGATGGAGTTGGGCATGAACTTATGGCACTGTTTGCTGTAAGTACACAACTTACCACTCCTGTGGCCAAGAGCTACAGACAGGTCCATGGAGTTGTATCCAGAGTCTGTCTCAATGGTTGGATCTGCTCCATTTTCTGCCAAATACAAGTCATCGTTACATTACACCATCATAAAGAACCGCTTTTAGTCAAACATGCTTTTCTAGCAAGGTATTTACTTTATGTGTTTGCATAATCCGAGTCATAAATATTACACAATTGATTCAAGGAACCAGAATCAGGACAAGTATATGGCCTTAGTCACAATATGTGCCCAAAACTTCCAACTGACATTATCTTTTTTATGGGCAACTTAATTTTCACCTGGTATGCAAAAAAAACTCAGTCAGTGATATAAATAATGCAACAATTCGCCAGTCCATCAACCATTTGGGAAACTGTCGAAATTCATGTTGCTTGTTCCTTGTAATGTAGATAACACATGAAGTATGGACAAGAATAAGATATGTGCTCCTGAAATATATTGCTTCACAATAAGGAGGAAAGAAATCATAACCAGATTTCAACCTCCTCCCAGTATAAGTTTTCAATCCATTTTCATGCATTTTTTTAACCCTTTCATGACCAGAGATTACTGAAGCTTAGATGCCCACACCAAATATAGCTGTGCCGGTTACCTGGTATATAACTGTATCAGGCATTGTGCATAAAGGCCTTATAGAGGTGTATTGCAGACGCTAAGTGGGTAAGGGATAAGTGTAGTTTTTTAAAACTGTTTTCCCAGACAATCTACAAAGTAGCATATGCAATTTCGCTCTAATTGTTAGAACACAGAAATAATTCACTGTAAGCCAGTCTAGCACTTTCTTGCCCTCCTGCCAAAGTATGCGCCCACTTTACTGAAAGAATGCCTGGTTCTGAATGATGTAAACACTATGCCACACCCATTAACGCTGGCTGTTAAGGAAGCCCTTATACAGATACCAGCATTCATGTTCTTTCAGTTGTAAAAGCCAAATTCCACCTAAAATAAATAAATTTGATTTCAGGCAGTCAATGGTGGATTTTTTTTTTTTTTACCAGGGACTTAAGAGACAGCTCTTCCCTCACCACTCTGCAGCAGCTGCTCCTATCAAGGAGGGGGACTTCTTAGAGAGGGCCTCTAACCTATTATCCATAGTGTCTTTAAAGACCGGGACCTCATCAACTGGGACTGTCAGGGTCTTATTTAAATATGAAATAGGTTGGTCGACAGCCCAAGAGTCCCATTTGTTGTAGAATTCCTCCTACATGGCGTGCTGGTGAGCAAAACTTTTCAGAAATGAAAACACTTTCTCTGGATAAGCCCAATCGGCATACATCAGGGTGCACTGTAAAGGAAAATTCGGCAGCTGCCAGGACCCAAAACAACAAGTGACATTCAGAGAAAAGGATTCTGGCAGAAGTAACTAAAGGGTAGTGCATACCACATCCACTAGGAAGCCCACTGTGGCCTTCTGTGTGTTAGGCAACCCTGGACCTTGAGATTCCTACTAGGAAAGGAGAGTCCCATGTGTTCCAAGTGAGTGAGGACCCCTGACAGCTGATCATGCAGTGTAAATATGGCTACAGAAAAATCCTAACTTTGACACAAAGGAAATGGAGGCTTGTGCCTCTGTGGCAGTGGAAATACAAGATATACAAAGGCATTCAAAGCTAATAGGACCCTTTGGGGGGCCATTGCACACTGAATTTTGTCAGGGGTCTTCCCTACTTAGTAGAGAGATTTGGGAGCCCACCACATAGTCCATCCCCTGCCTCTCTGCCTGCACAAGGCCATGGCTTGCTGAGGTTAGTTTGCCTGATGTGGCTGGGTATCCCCATGCTGTGTAGGTTAGGTGCTGCAAGACACATGTACTTCACCCATGGATCGAGAGACGCATGCAATGACATAATCAGACACGTGCATTGTCCTTTTACCATCCCGCCACTGGTGGAGGTTGCCACAGTGTACACAACCCAGAAATTGACCTGACACAGGGAACACAGTCAGAGGAACTGTCACATTGCTCCACTATAACACCAGTACTATATCACCAGTTCATAGCTGCAGGGTCAGTACACCCAATCTTCACTCATCAAGATGGGCGTGCCCCTCAGGGCCTTGACTCCCCTCTATGGGGATCATTAGTTACAAAAAACGGGTCATCGGGTATACTCTACACTGGAGATCACTGCCCGCAGGGTCCAGCATTAACTGGCAGACATTACAGGCCATCCCCGGCTTTTATGCAGAGTCTGAATACAGTTTCCCTTGGTCTGCTGGCTGTATCGACTAATCTAGAGTCCGCCTTTGCCCCATCAGGGGTGTAAGGAACAGGCCCAGATATATAGAAACAAAGTACACGAGAGAGATCTTCAGTAAGATACGGGGAGGCATATTCATCACCTCAGGACGTTAACACAAAACTGAGGCTTAGCTAAGCTGGGAAGGGTTCTGCCTGGGCATTCCTGCCTTTTCCGGCCAGTGTCTATTCACCTGAAGGTGGTGGCATAAGCCAAGTAGTCACCATTATGAAGTCCTCTGGTCCTATCATGCTCGATAAAAAAAATAAAAACAATGCTAATTCTGCACATGGCTTAAAGTTCATGTAAACTCTAACAGCATTGTTCCCTGCTATCTGGACTAACCCCCCCCACCCACATTATATACTGTATATATTATGGAGACGAAAGGAAGGCATTAGGAGGTCCCAAAAGATACCTTAGGACAGGAAGCAAGTTAAATGGCAGGATTATCAGGTTAAAATAAAGGAGAAAAAAAAAAAAGAAAAGTAACGCATGTAATGTTCTTGGGTTTAGATAAATGGTAACTATTTCAGTAGTTGTATGGATTATTTCCTCAACTCACCTAACAGGATCTTCACACATTTCACGTGATTTCCATGTACAGCATACAGCAGTGGTGTTCCTCCATTCTAAAGATACGAAATCACAAGAAATATGGTTAGAGCAGCATCTTCAAGAAAGCAGACTCGAGTAGAAGTAGCTAATTTCAATAACAAGGAGTGATGAGGCGTACAACATAAGATTCTGCAAGCTGGTTTTTGGTTATATTAGGCTTGAGAAACAAACAATCCCAGACCAAGCTACTGGCTATGTTTATACTTGACCAGATTTAAAAGCATTTGTTAGGCGCATCCATGAGACGAGGTGGTAGAGGGAAATGTAAAAAAAGTAGCTGAAGTGGTATATGGGGTAAGAGAGACAGAAAAGAAAAAAAAAGAGATGGAAGAGAAAAGGAGAAGAAGAATAAGGGGAGAGAAAAAAAAAAGAAAAAAAAGAGAGAAGTGTGAGTGGGGATAGGAAATGAAAATAAAGGAAGGGATCTTTGTTAGGGAACATTTCAGGTATAACATTTAAGTGTTTATGTTTAATGATGAGCAGTCACAGTTTGAGGCAATAAGTGGGGTCCCAAATTTGAATTGTGTTTAGTTTTTTTTAAATAAACCATACATGCATGCAGGACTTCAGTTCATCAAATGGAGTGGAGTTCTTTTTTAGGCCTTTGAAATTGCTTGCTTAGCTACTGTCATATATTTTAGTTTTAATATTAGGTATTTTCCAGTACTGTGCTTGGAGTTCAATAGCTGTAATGCACTGAAGATTTTAAAAAAGTACCTCTTGTGTAGACGTCCAAAACACCTGACACTGCATGCACAGTCGGCTGTCCCAGCATAGGCTCTCTATAGTATTCCTCTTTGTTCCATTTTCAGATGCTACATATAAGGTTATATGGGGGGGTGAGGGCAGGGGTGAAGATGCAGGGCCAACATAGACAGCAATAAGAGGCTAGCAGAAGAGGAGAGGGCTATGATATGAAAGGAGGGTGTGGACTGACTGGGTGTGGATAAATGACTTTCCCTGGAGTAATCAAATGTATTAGTAAGTTCAAAGGCTTGTTGCAAGTGAATAAATGTTTATGGAAAGTAAAAACGCAGCAAGCAAGCATTTAATATACTTGATTTTTCTGTGTTTTTATCTGCAATTTTTAAAGTTGGTGACAGGGGCTTTACAGCATGGATTGTGAATGGGTTAGTCAACAGTAATTACATAACAGAGTTGCTAGTGCCATTCTTATCTACTCAATTCAGCATTCCCTTGGTATAATTTGTATTCTACAGCTGGCATATTTAATTGGCCACAAACTGCTGGGACAGAGCTTGACATCTAGCAGATCAATATTTTTCACGAACCACTTTTGATGCATGCAGCTGACACAATAGGCACTGCCAACATAAACCTTAGGAGGAGCTAAAAACAGAGGTAAACTAAATTTGGGAATGTCAGTTGTCAATGATAAGGTATACCTGTATCTCTTTCCTCACTTTTGAAGCTTATATCTAAAAAAAACATTGGCTAAATGGCTCCTTTTTACATCTGCACTGGTCCTGCCCACAGATACAGGCTTATTGGTGAATAATAACCTTTTTACATGAGTTTCCCAGTAAAACTAGACCCTCGGCAATGCCTGCTGGTTCCTCCCGAGTCTTTAGAACGTTTATCTGCCCACCTTTGTGCATGAGGTATTGTTTACTGCCAAGAATTGATAGTTAAGGTGTGTATCCAAACTGCATTGCCTACATTTCAACAGAAAGAGGAATTTTTTACAGCATTCCCATATATGAAACTGATCTATGACCACAGAAAATTTGGGGTATGTAGCAGACAGAATCGTTTACTTCTTGTCCATTAATAGCAACTCCTATTTGATTTTGAAATGTGGCTCATATGTGCTTACATCTGATATACTCAATCTGCAGTGCCATATATTCATTCGTGATCTGTTATGTTTAGGGTCATCTGTTATGTTTTACTACGAAGCTCCAAAATATCCCTGTATTTGAGATGGCACACAACATCTGGTTTAGGTTTTTATAGTTTATAAACCAATTATACTTTACTAATATGGGCTTTGCTATAATTATTATGCACTTATTCCTGTGAGCAGTCTGTAATCGGGTCTCTTACTTTGTCTTAAAAAAAGTGAATAAGTTGTCAATTGTCCGTGTAATCCATATCCTTTCTGTGTATGCTATACTGCAGAGACTTGTCTTGTCTAATCCTTTGGCTGAGTATGTTCAAAATAGGTGTGTGTCTCTGACAGCATTGATGTTTCTTACTTTATGACCATTTAAAATACAAAAAAAACTAAACTTTTGAATTAAAAAAAATATGGCAGCCTCCACTGGATACATTAGTATGCATATTTTAATTGATTTGGAGGTTAAATAATTGCAAAGCTCTTTATGTTTTGCATGGATGACTAGAAAACTACTGGAAAGAAGAAGTAGTGGAGGGAAAATATTGATTTCCAGGAAATTACAGTATACTACTAAATTAGATAAAAAGGAAAATTCCTGAGGATGATGTGACAACCTGCAGTGATAAAGAATAAAAATAGAAGTCCCTCTCTAAACTGCAGCCATCGCTGTGCTCACTGGGTACATTATCTCCCTTCGAATCCTGGTGTGTGCAGCCCTTAGACTCTAGACATTTCTATCCCACATGTACAAAGTTGGTGCTTGGCGCGCATTCACAGACAACCCCTTACTTTTTCAAAGAATGGGAGAGAGAGTTGAGGACTGAATTTTCTCCTCCACAAATCCAGAAAATTGTGCACCTGGCCCACGTTTCCTTCATCAGTACTCCCATTCAAGAATCCTTGTACAAATTTTTGACTAGGTGGTACAGAACACCCTCTCGTCTTACTCAGATATTTCCAGGGTCTGATCCCAGTTGTTGGCGTGGCTGCACCCAGTGCGGTACATTTCTTCATCTTTAGTGAGATTATCCAAAGATTAGGGCTTTCTGGAAATTAATAATTCCTTGGATTCAGAAAACATCCATATGGCCAATTAAGTGTACACCCCTTCAGTTCCTCTTCCATGATGTTAGGTCTTCGGTTAGGCAACACAAAAAAAGGGTATAACTCCATATTTGTTGAATGCTGTTAAATGCCTGATCCCAAGATACTGGAAGCAAGAAGTAAACAACATCATAGAGGCTTAACGCTAGGCCCTCACTGTTCAGGACCAGCTGGATCATTTCCGTGATATTTGGTTGGGGTGGATGTACTACTCCGATGAGGTTTCCTGATGCTCAATTATATCCTTCCCAGACTTGGTAGCTACCCCCCACTTTAGTCCCTGTCGGAGTTAGAGGCCCTGATGCATTTTTAGACGCAGCAGAGGCATCCCTGACACTACTTGAAAGCAAAGTTCCAGCTGAATCCATGTTTATTAAAAAAGTCAGCAGCTACAAAAAGTGTAGCTGCTGACTTTTAATAAACACATACTCACCTGTCCCTCGGTCCAGCGATGCGGCCACCCGAAGCCACAGTTCTCTCTCCGCCAGTCCGCAGCACCAGCATTGCAAGTGTGTCACAGGCAGGTGCGCACTGCACATGCACGAGTCGCGCTGCACGCCCTGACTGGCTGGGTACTGTTCTGGGACGTGACGTGACCCAGAAGATTGCAGGGAGGGAGGAGTCACCTAGGAGGCGCGGGCGGAAGTGGGAGCTGGGTATCTGTCGAAACTAGGTACGATACCCCACCCCCCCCCCCAAAAAAAATGACATGCCAAATGTCAGGGGTTCAGGATACCTTAAAAGCGGAAGTTCCACTTTTGGGTGGAAATCTGCTTTAAGTAATTGGTAATTGGTTTTGCACTTAGGTTTTACACTTCCAGGTGTTTTTCTACTTCTTTTTTTTCATTAATTTTTTTTCTTTTCTTAATTATCTATTGATTAGTGGTACTGGTCCAATATAGTACACCTTAATATGTGCTGATGATTCCCTGGATAAGCATGATATCCTTTTTTGGGTATGATGGTCCAGTTCACAGGTTAGACTTTGATGAGTATATCTAATGATGTACTTTGTTTGGCCCAGGGCCAAAATCTGTTTATCTGCAATCTACCCTGTTGATCTATCTCACTGGATATTGTTCAGATTACTACTTTTGTTTGTCCTTTTTTACCAACATTGATATATGTGTATTTTTCTAATGATTTCATTGCTTTGTACAAACCTTTAATAATTAAAGATCATATTAAAAAAAAAAAAAAAGTAGTGAACACATAGAAGCATGACATCTTACCCAGTCATATTCATTGACATCTACTCCGCACTCCACCAGCATTTTTACTATATCCGTGTAACCTTTGCTACAAGCTAGTGACAAGGCACTTTCCCGTCCTTTTCCAAGAATTTGAGGATCGGCCCCCTAATGTAAACAAGAACCATGTATAAATGTACTTTCATAGCCTCACAGTGGTTTAGCTTAGAACTGCGGAACAATAGCAAATAATACCAACAACAACAAAACACCTAAATACACTTCTCTCCTATAGTTTTTAAAGTGCAGACAGTACACTCAGTGACCATATTACTAGGTAAGCCTGCTTTTAATACAAAACAGCCAAGCAGCAAATAAATGGTTACAATTTGAGACATAAAACAGGCAGATATGGCCAAGAAGTTCATTAGTTGCTTAGCCAAATAGTAAAGTGGGAAAGATGTGTGCACAGGAGCACCAAAGCAAGATGGATGAAGATTAATAAAGTGTTGCCTGATCTGACCAATGTAGCTTTCTGCTATGATAAGCAGATGGTACAGTTAAAGTAAAAATGTATCTACACAGCATGAATTAGGGATGCACAGATATATCAACCACAAACATCAGCCAAAAATAGCGTTACTGGCATTTTGCCGATTAAAAAAACAAAAGAAAAAAAAAAACAAAGATGCCCATAATGGCTTCTTTATTGCAGGCATTTAGCCACTACCAGCTGTCCATTGGGCATGCATGAAGGGAGTAGGTGCCTCTGTGAAATCTTCGTTCTGCCCTGCCCCTTCTCAATGGGGAGCCATGGGACATGTTGCCCCTCCTCCTTCAGGGGGTGGAGGCACGGCTGCACAATGAGGATGCCTGGGCTTCGCGGTTGCGCTTGCCTTGTAGTGGCCGTGCCATCAGCTGAGGTAATTCGCGATGCTGTCCATGACAGCCAGCGTGCACTCACCTGGCAGTTAATAGCATGTTTAAGGGGCTATCTATATGGGAGAGCGGGCTGTGTCTCTCCTTGATGGGATCTACATGTTATATGTTGTTTATTCTAAAAGGTAAGCAATATCAGCTGGAGATCCTTCCAACTGCATACCTCTAATGGGCATTGGGATTGTGTATTATATCAAGTGGTTCATTGTTCTGAAGTACCTAGGATGGACTTAGTGGGTGTCACTACGTCCTCCTTCTCAATATCTGAAACAATTTGGGCTTGCTCAGACTGTCTGGACTATTGTGAATGCATCATTCGGTGGGGATGGATACATCCCCACAGGGTTATCACACAGTTTGATTGTTCTCTAGTGATCTTCTAAAGCATCATACCTTCATTATATGAAAATCCTCCCCCTCTTTTTCTCTTTGTTTTGTTTATCCAGATGATTGTATTTGAGGATTCTTAAAGCAAAAGTGCTGGCCCATGAAGTCTGATAATATCTTACCATCTGGGATGTTTATATCCCCCTTCCCTGCCTGGATTAGTTGGTGACTATTTCCCAAGTTATTTTACGTTGCTGAATTGTATTTTTTAAATTCATATTCATTTAAATTCATGAAAATATATATATATATATATATATATATATATATATATATATATATATATATATATATATATATATATATATATATATATATATATATATATATATATATATATATATATTTTTTTTTTTTTTTTAAACTGTCTTTTTCGGTATCGGTTTTTGGCCACGTGCATCCTGCATTTTCAGTTTTGGTACAGAATTTTATTTTGGTGCACCACTAGCATGAATATATACATAGTTAACCTCCCTGGCGGTTTTCCCGAGTGTGGCTCGGGGTTAAATTTCAGCACCATTAGTGGTAACCCCGAGTCACACTTGGGATTACATCTCAGGATCCTGGTGCGGTATACTTACCTTGTCCCCAGAATCCTGCGATGTCCCCCCACTGTGTCCCTGGGCTCTGTCCTCCCCCCGAAGCCTCTCTGTGCCGGGCTCCGTTTCCTGTGAGCGTTGCGACGCACGGGGGCGGAGCCTGGCAGCAAATTCAAAAAAGTGAAAATTCATAACACATACAGTACACTGTAATCTTACAGATTACAGTACTGTATGAAATCATTTCACATCACTTTTGTCCCCAGTGCTTTGTCCAGTGCCCTGCATGCAGTTTTATATTATATATACTGTTCTTTCTGCCTGGAAACTGGAGATTGTCCATAGTAACCAAAAAGTGTCCCTTTACGTCAAAAGTGGTTTTAGACCAGCTAGAAAACAGCAATAGTAAATTAGAACACTTGCAGAATTGAGCGATAGTGAATCGTGGGGAAATTTATTTTATTATTATAATTTTTTTTAACTATTTATATTTTTTATATTTATATTTATTATATTATAATTTATGATTTTGTGTTTCAAACCTCATCATACCCGGGATATCTACTAGACTGGTGGACAGATTTAAGTGTTTTTGCTAATAATTACAGGCCTACAATATAAAACGCCAAATTTCTATGCAAAATAATTGTACCGCTTTGAGAGGCAAAAATCTGAAATAATCATACCGCCAGGGAGGTTAACAATTTAAGCTGATGGTGGGGAGCTGTTGAGCTTTATTCAGCGCAACACAGCAAGCAAATGCTTAGATACAGTTGCAGTCTTGCTTTGGGAATCCACTGGGGATCAATGATCCTTGAAGACTGATATATCAGAGGTAATATCCTAAGACCTATATGACAATAGGGACAAAAAAAGCTGGCTGGCTGGAGGTTTGCCTAAAAAGGACTGAGGAGAAGAAAGGGTACTTTTTACAACAATACACATATTTACAATATCCACATCTAATTTTTTTATTACATTTTGTAGAAGGAACTCCACCACTGCAATCTGCCCATGTGCTGCAGCCCACATCAGAGGGGTAAAGCCTTCTTCATCTGTGAGATTAATCACACTTTCTGTGGGAAAAGGAACAATATTTAGTACATCGTACGACAAGGAAACACATACACAAACTGCCTGCATAAATACATCCATCCATAAGGTTTTATATTAACTGTTGTAAAGCTTATCAAAATATATTACAATACATATGAAAGACTAGGTATATGAAAGTTTTTTTTTTTTTTACTAGAATATGCACATTTAAAACAGGGCTAGACTTATCTACATATGTTCCATATCCTCACAATGTCTACTGTATTTCCATTTCTAGCAAGCCAAATAAAACAACCATTGACAACTGCAGCACTCCAAATACCTGAATGATGGGAGCTCAATATTACTTCCGCACTGGGGTTTTCTAACTGCATAAAGAAACAGAGAACCACCGATAATGAAAGAAAGTGTAGGCTAAACTCTCTACAAGATCTTGCATTACCTTGTTCAAGTCGGCTTGCCAAATAGACCATCTCCCCTTGAGCAGCCAGCTGATGAACAGACAGGGCTGTAGAACACACATGAACACAAACATATTCAATATTACACAAACTGAAAAAGCTACAAATCCATTTGAGAGCGTTTTTAAACTAATCCTAGCAAAGGTTTGCAACAAGTCATACAGCACGTTTATACATTTTAAACGGATATTTTGTATCTGTAGTTATACTATGCATTCAGACACTGTCTCTCATTAATATCAAGGAGTCCAGCTCACTTCTGGTCCATTCACATTGCGTTCAATCATGCCCTGATAAAGGGCATCTTGACTTTTATTGGAAGAAAATTGAACCTCTTAGCAGTGGTGTGGCGCTTCAATATCCATTTCTGTTACATTCACTACAAAGCCAAGGAGTCCGTGGAGATTCTGTGGGATGTAGAAGCTGCATGACCGGGAACCAGATTATTTATATCAACATCAATACAATAAATATGTGCAGCGCTTGAATCTTATTATCCACTATTGATACTATAAGTAAATAAACATATCACCATATATCATATATATAACAACCAGTACTTCAATAAATATACATCTCAATTAATCAGTGCATAAAAAACATTGGTAACCTCAAAATAATATTAAAAGCTATGTTTTTTTTTTTAAATAACAAACATGTTATACTTACCTGTTCTGTAATGGTTTTGCACAGAGCAGCCCCAATTCTCCTCTTCCCCCACTGACGCTCCTGGCCTCTCCCTCCTGTCAAGTGACCCCAGAGCAAGCAGCTTGGGGGCACCAAAGCAGGCTCGCTCCTGAGCAACTGGTTTGTGTGTCCATTCACACACAGAGCCACGGCTCGGCCCCACCCCCTCTCTCTCCCCTCATTGGCTGCGATTGACAGCAGTGGGAGCCAATGGCTCCCACTGCTGTCTCAGCCAAAGAGGAGGGAGAGCCCCCAGAGAGCCGAGGCTCTCGTACACATCACTGGATCGTGATGGGGCTCGGGGGAGCGGGGGGGGCTGCTGCACACAGAGGGTTATTTACCTTAATGCAGGTATAAAACCTTCTTCCTTTAGAACCACTTTAATCCAAATAATAACATATGTATAAGGCCCCTTTCACACTGGAGCGGTTTTCAGGCGGTATTGCGCGAAAAATACCGCCTGAAAACCGCCCCTAAACAGCCTCCGCTGTTTGTTCAGTGTGAAAGCCCGAGGGCTTTCACACTGAAGCGGTGTGCAGGCAGGGCGGTGAAAAAAGTCCTGCAAACTGCTTTTTTGGAGCGGTGAAGGAGCGGTGTATTCACATTATACAAAAAAATTGGGCTATCTTTACTGTTTCGTTTTTTTTTAAATTCATTAAAGTGTATTTTTTCCAAAAAACTTGCATTTGAAAGACCACTGCGCAAATACAGTGTGACATAAAATATTGCAACAACCGCCATTTTATTCTCTAGGGTCTCTGCTAAAAAAATAGGATTTTTTAAAACAGCTTACCTGTAAAATCCTTTTCTTTCGAAGGACATCACGGGACACAGAGCCACAGTAATTACTGATGGGTTATATAGGTATCACTGGTGATTGGACACTGGCACACCCCATCAGGAAGTTCAACCCCCTATATAATCCCTCCCCCTTGCAGGGATACCTCAGTTTTGTAGCCAAGCAATATAGTGTATTAGAAGAGGGGTGGGACCTCTGTGTCCCGTGATGTCCTTCGAAAGAAAAGGATTTTACAGGTAAGCTGTTTTAAAAAATCCTATTTTCTTTCTCGAACATCACGGGACACAGAGCCACAGTAATTACTGATGGGATGTCCCAGAGCAATGCTACCTGAGGGGGGGGAACCACGACCAAGTAGGGTGCAATCAGACCTGAGGACCCTGTACCGCTGCCTGCAGCACACTACGCCCAAAGGCGATATCCTCATGCCTTCTCACATCCACCTGATAGAATCTGGTGAATGTATGAACTGAAGACCAGGTTGCGGCCTTGCAGATTTGAGCCATAGAGGCCCGGTGATGCACTGCCCAAGAAGCACCAATAGCCCTTGTGGAATGTGCCCTGATCTGAAACGGAGGAATCTTCTGTTTCAAACCGTAAGCTTGAATGATCAACTGTCGAATCCATTTAGAAATGGTAGCTTTTGATGCTGCCTGTCCTCTATTGGGACCCTCTGGCAGCACAAACAAAACATCCGTCTTGCGGATCTGAGTAGTTGCCCCTAGATAGGCCTTAACTGCTCTTACTACATCCAACGAATGTAGAGATCTCTCTTCCGGAGAACAGGGATCTGGAAAAAAGGAAGGTAGAACAATGTCTTGGTTTAAATGAAAATCAGAAACCACCTTCGGTAAAAAACTAGGATGAGGGCGTAGTACCACTCTATCCTTGTGTATAATCAAATAAGGCTCCTTACAGGAAAGAGCTGCTAATTCTGATACTCTTCTAGCAGAAGAGATGGCCACCAGAAAAATTAATTTCCTTGTCAACAAGACCAAAGGAATCTGACTTATTGGTTCAAAAGGCCGTTTCTGTAACACAGCCAGGACCAAATTCAAGTCCCAGGGGTTTAGGGGCGCTTTAACCGGAGGATTAAGACGCATTACCCCCTGCATAAAGTTTCGGACCAAAGAATGCGAAGCAAGTGGCCGCTGAAATAATACTGATAAAGCAGAGACCTGGCCCTTGATGGTACTCAAGGCCAGCTTCATCTCTAATCCCATCTGTAGAAAATCAAGGATTCTACCTATGACATATTTCCTGGGATGCCAACCTCTGGATTCACACCAGGTTATATAAGCTTTCCAGACTCTATGATAAATCATCCTGGAAGCTGGCTTCCTTGCATTAATCAAGGTAGATATGACAGGACCTGAGAGCCCACGACTCTTCAGAACGTGGGTCTCAATAGCCAAACCGTCAAATTTAGCGTTTGTAAGGCAGGATGGAACACTGGACCTTGAGATAACAGGTCTGGGCGTTCTGGTAGTGTCCACGGGGAACCTACCGTCATCCTTACTATTTCTGCATACCAAGTCCTTCTGGGCCAAGCGGGGGCCACCAGAAGTACCGACTTCCTTTCCTGCCTGATCCTGTGAAGGAGTCGTGGTAGTAGCAGAATAGGCGGGAATGCGTAAATCAGTGAGAACCGATGCCACGGAATCACCAACGCATCCGTCCCGCATGCAAGAGGAGCTTTTGTCCTTGCCACAAATCTGTCTATCTTTTTGTTGAATCGGGATGCAAAGAGATCTACATCTGGAACCCCCCATCTTTGGCATATGGCCCAAAAGACGTCGGGATGCAGAGACCACTCCCCTGGAAGTAACTGCTGGCGACTTAGATAGTCCGCCTGCCAATTCTCTATTCCCGGGATGAAAACTGCCGATATGCATGGCACATGCATCTCTGCCCAGACTAAGATCTGGTTCACCTCTTTTTGAGCAGCTCGGCTCCGGGTGCCTCCCTGATGATTGACATAAGCCACTGCTGTGGCATTGTCGGACTGGATCCTGACCGGACAACCCTGTAGCCTGATAGTCCAGGCTTTTAGAGCTAGATGTATCGCCCGGATCTCCAGAATGTTGATGGGTAAGGTCCTCTCTGTCTTGGACCATACTCCTTGGACTGCAGCCTGTTCCAGAACTGCTCCCCAACCTGACAGACTGGTATCTGTTGTTACCACCGTCCAGGTAACCGGTAGAAAGGATTTCCCCTTCTGCAGGTTTTCGGGTATGAGCCACCAATTGAGGCTCTGACGCACCGCATGCGACAGGTGCATCGGAAAGTCTAATGCCTGAACCTTCTTGTTCCAGGTCGACAGAATACTGTGTTGCAGCATTCTTGAGTGAAACTGAGCATAGGGAACTGCTTCGAATGAAGACACCATCTTCCTTAGTAGCCTCATACAAAGGCGGACTGAGGGACCCTTCTTGGTCCTTACTGTCAGAATCAGCTCTCTCAAAGCAGTGATCTTTGCCTGGGGTAGAAATATTTTCTCCTGGCTTGTATGTATAATCAGACCTAAATATTCCAGTCTTCTTACTGGTTTTAGGAAAGACTTTTCTAAGTTGAGGATCCAACCCAGGTGTTCTAGATACCTGACCGTGGTCCTCAAGTTTCCATTCAAAGAGGCTACCGACCGGTCTATCAAGAGCAGGTCGTCTAGGTATGCTATGACAGCTATACCCTGAGCCCTTAATCTGGCCAGAGGAGGAGCCAAGATCTTTGTGAACACTCGAGGTGCAGTGGCTATCCCAAAGGGCAGAGCCATAAACTGGAAATGGCGCCCTCCTACCTCGAAGCGCAGAAACTTCTGATGAGCAGGAAAAATGGGCACATGCAGATATGCATCTCTGATGTCTATTGATGCCAGAAATTCTCCTCCCTGCAGGGTGGGAACTACTGTTCGAATTGATTCCATGCGGAAGGATTGAATCCTTAGGAATCGGTTCAGATCCCTTAAGTCCAAAATGGGCCTGACATCCCCATTTGGCTTTTGGACCGTAAAAAGGTTGGAATAGAAGCCCAATCCCTGGTCCTTTGCGGGAACTATCATAATGACCTCCTGCGACAAAAGTCGCTCTAACGCTAGAAGGAGCGACTGCTTCTTCTCTGGGTCTCTGGGAACATTTGATCTGAGGAACCGAGGAGAAGGGAATTCCTGAAACTCCAGCTTGTACCCTAAGGTTACCGTGGAGACTACCCATCCGTCCTGGAAGTCCTCCTGCCAGAGCTCTGAGAATTGTCGCAGTCTTCCCCCCACTCGAGTGAGCGGGGGCGCCCCCTCATGCAGAGGTCTTAGTGTTTTGCCTAGTAGGCTTCTTTCCCCAGGACTTCTTTTGTCCCTGGGGTTGACTCTTGTCTCTGGACCCCGATGGAGGCGGCCGTCGAGACTGCCTGGAGGCTGAAGCCCCCGGCGCTGGGGAAAGAGTCCGTTTGAAAGAGGGACGCTTACTCTTCTTCTTGACAGGTAAGAGAGTGCTTTTCCCACAAGAGATTCTCTTGATATAGTTATCCAAGTCCTCTCCAAACAACCTTGCACCACGAAATGGAAACCCAGCCAGTAGCTTCTTACATGGTGCTTCGGCTGACCAATTTTTCAACCATAGGATTCTACGTATATGCACCAACCCCAGTGAAAGACGGGAGGTTTGCACGATAGACTCTCTAATGGCGTCAACCACAAAGCATAAGGCCGCTGGAAGGTTAGCAAACCCCTGGGCCTGCTGTTCAGGTAATACTTTGATGACCTGCTTAACATGGTCTCTTAAGTATTGACAGACTCCAATCGCTGCTATTGCAGGTTGGGCCACTGATCCTGCTAAGGAGAAAACATCCTTCAATAGGGATTCCATCCTTTTATCTACAGGATCCCTGAGCATGTGAGCATTGTCTACAGGACAAGTCAGGCTATTATTTATGGAGGAAATGGCGGCATCAATAGCTGGTATTCCTCACATTTTAATAAACTTTTCTTCCATCGGATAAAGTGTTGAAAACTTTCTCGGCGGAAAAAAACGTTTGTCTGGGTGATCCCACTCAGAATAAATAAGCTTTTCAAGTAAAGTATGAACAGGAAAAGCATGTGCTGCTTGGAAAGGTTTCAGTGACCCCAAAGCAGAAGAGGATTCTTTAGCAGTTTCAGGTATGGGCAACTTAAATGTGGAGCGGACCAATCCAGTGAGGATCTGCACTAAGACTTTCTCCTCTTGGGAAGTTGCAGAGGGTCCCTCTCCACCTGAATCCTCCGAAGAGGAATCATCCATCCCATCCTGATCCTCTGAAAGGGATTCATCTCCTTTATCCCAGAGCTCCTCTGTCTGAGGGTCTTGGGGAACAGAGGAAGGCCTAGTGCGTTTTCTTCCACTGAGTGAAGACGTAATCACGGCCATTAATCTTTCCTCTAGACCATTAATGGTTGAGGAAAAAACCTCTTGTGTAATATATACAGGGGCTGAAGTGCCAGAAGCAGGTGTAGCCCCTGACCCCGATGGCTCTCCCTGGCTAGCCGTCCCTGGCCCATCTTTAGGGGGGAAGGATGCTGCCGACAGGGGGCCCTCAGAACCTGAACGAGATCCCCTAGTGTCTCTGGTTCCTGGGGTGCTTGAACCTCTACTACCCATAGTGCAAAGCAACAAGGTGTGAGGTATACAAATGAACACTGTCCGCTGAGCGATGTAGTCTGGCTAAAAGCCTTGCTACCCAATGCTCAGTCTGGTGTTACTTCAGTAAATGCTGCCTAGGAGAATGCCTGTGTCCCACCTTACATGCGACCGTCAGCTCTGTGTCTCTCAGAAGGCTGAGTGCACCTGTACAGAGTGCCTTTAATAGCCTGCAGCTGGCCTGAGTGGGAGTCTAAACACTCTGTGCTGACATCCCGCCCCCTCCTCTACCGCCCCCCCCCTCGAGTTTTGAAAAAAAACGAGCGCTTCCCGCACTGCCGACTCTCCTGTCATGCTCTGGAGAAAAGGCTGGGGATGGGGGGGGGGAAGGAGGGAGACTGGTAACAAGATTTGCCTGAACGGCTATCTTCAGAGATGGTGGCCATTAGGCCACAGAGCCCGGGTGGTATAACCACTTTCTAGACCCCTGTGGCCCCTCTCTAGCCTGGGGGGGAACATTCAAACATGAGAAATCCCCCCATCCACCTTACCTGCTTGCAGCCTGCTTGATACGCTGGGACATACACAGCGATTACAACACCTGAGACAGACATTCAGCATGTGTAGGTTTGTGCTCTTGGCAGCCCCCGGTGGTCACAATAGGCATAGCATGCATTTACCTTAAAGGAGAAAAGCCACTAGAACTCAAAAATTCTGTGGAATCTCCTCTTACCTTATCCAGCCGCAGGGTGCCGTTTACACAGACCCAATCTTCACCTCTCACGGTGGGCTCCGTTTGAAAAAACCGTCAGAGACTGGGGCCCCCATCAGTAGGGGGATCCAACAGTTCTGGGACCGTAAAGCACCTCGCCAGAAATTAGGAAGTTTAAAGCCATTTTCTGATCTGCGGGGTCCAGCTCTCTAAAAAGAGAAGCATTACGGGTAAAACCTCGTTTCTTCGGACACGAGGCCCGGGTACCATTCAATTCGGCCATGAAAAGACACTTTGAATGGATCCGGTTTGCCTGGCTTGCCCCAGTATAGGATCTTAGGATATTCCCTTTGGAGCTCAGCACAGGACATCTTTACACGTCCATCACCTAAGACACTGGCGTAAAAACTGAGGTATCCCTGCAAGGGGGAGGGATTATATAGGGGGTTGAACTTCCTGATAGGGTGTGCCAGTGTCCAATCACCAGTGATACCTATATAACCCATCAGTAATTACTGTGGCTCTGTGTCCCGTGATGTTCGAGAAAGAAAAATGTATATAATGTTTGGGGGTTCCAAGTAATTTTCTAGCAAAAAATACTGATTTTACCTTGTAAGCAACACGTGTCAGAAAAAGGTTTAGTCTTTAAGTGGTTAAACTGACCTCATTTACAGACCGAAGTTCATTCCTTTGATCCAAGAATGAAAAGTTTACAATGTTTCTCTTTATCTCCTATGTTGAGACATAGGCTGTCTGGATTTATTTATTTTTGTCAGCTTTCAGATGTGAGCAGAGAACTCTGCACTTGTTACATAGAATCAGGGAAAAGCTGTTTTAAGATCGAGAGGGGGTAGAATCGCAATCTCGATTCTTTAACGATTAATCATGCAGCTCTACACAGCACCAGACTCCATCCTGCCGACAGCAGGTACAGCTCTCCCTCGACAGCGTGGTGATATATCACCGATTGACAGGCAGATCCCGCTTAAAGCATATCGTCCTAATTGGACTTACTCTTTACTTATAATACTTTAGGATAGCAATAAGATAACCTTACGGGTCCAGCGCTATTTTTCCCACTTTCCTCAACTAGAAACTGAATGAAACTGAATGAAACTGAAATATCAATACAATTCTACAAAAAAATGCCATCACCTTTATATCCTTCAGTCTCTGAAAATTTCTAGTCCGATCTTTTAGTACCTGAGCTGTACTCCTGCTTCTTCTATTAGGTTTCCTCCCACAGACAATTGTGGCAATCCCTGACATTAAAAGATAAAGCCAGGATTGTACTTTGTTGCTCTGGAAGCGTTGTGTATGATTTTATTGTAAGCTTGTTGGATATAATGGTATCTTTTCGTGCAAAAATTTGAAAAGTTTGATAAAAATCTATTGAAAATAAAAGGCAAAGCCTTAAAGATGATCCCAGCATCTACAGCCACCAGTAGAGGGCTGATCACCCGACACTACTGGCTGACCATTTTTTAAGGACAAAGATTATCTGGGTTGAATAATTTTGTGCAATTGTTATTCGTTCTCCCACCAAACTGGAGAGTATGGGACTTCTCCCCCACCCTCCGATCTGAGTGTGCAAGTTTAAGAGAATATCTATATAAATCTAGATCTTCCAGCAGTCAGATCCTGCATTCATGTATAGCTAACCTATAACAGCATACGTTAAAATGAAAAGAAAAATATAAAAATAAAACTGCTTACAATTCACTAGCAGTGGGGTGGTCGATACCTCATTGCCTCGATGTTTATTTGTCAGCGTAGTAGACTGCTTGATGGGAGAAAAGTGCTTTGTTGTTGATGGTGTGTACACATGTCTGACTTGTATACCCGGAGATGGTGAAGTGTGTATATTGCATTCAGCTGAAAAGAATAATACATTTCATACATAAAATAAATTCTGTGGTATATTTGTTACAGGCACACTTTACAAGCTTGCAAGTCAAGTAAAAAAAAAAAAAATGTTAAAAAGGAACTTGAGATTTCTCAAAGACTGTAAATTATTGGCTTCATGACATAGTGGAAACATTATACTTCTATTTAGAATAAGATGCTCAGGAAGCCACTGCTGCAATTACATACACTGTTCAATTACTGCATCAGAGTGGTTTGTATAATGTAGGAAATATGTTCTGTGAGCACTAATGGCATAAACCGCACAGGAGATAGGGACCACAGGAACAGTCCAAGCAGGTATTAGGGGCTGAGAAAAAAAAACACTAAAGATTGTTTTCGCTTTTCTTCGACCAAAAACTTCACCTGCCGATACCTCACATCCCGGAGGTGAGACTTTTGGGAATACTCAACGACAATGTTTACCGCACTCATGTCAGGACATTGCTACATATATTACTAATTTAGCACGTAAAACCATCTTTATGCACTGGAGGGATGTGGGCCCTCTTTCTGCCCACGCCTTCTTCTGCAATGTTCATGGGGTCCTTCCCCGGTTCAAACTGATATACAAAGGTAGGGCATGTCCTAAGAAATTCACTAAAATCTGGCAACCATGGCTTGATGTATCGGAGGATTTTTTGGGGGGATGTCCTCTCTTCACAGCTTTCCCAGTAGACCCACTACTTATGTACTCTAATATTATTGCCTGGCAAGATACAAAAACTGAGAATCATGGGATATCTTTTATGAAGCACCTACTACATAGGGGGACCCTGGACCTTTGCTGTCCTCACTGGGTCACATGTGCTGCAGGTTTGAATGGTTATATGTATGAACATATGAATGTGTTCTGTTGGGGTATTTCTGTCTCATGGACTAGTAAACTTGTTCCAGTGTTTTTACTATGTATGTAGGGGCACCTTACACAGATGTATTTACAGTCCCTCTTTTGTATTTCTTCTTGTATTTTTATGTTACAAAATCAAAATAAACACCTTTAAAAAAAAAAAAAAAAAAAAAAGATTGTTTTCAGTCATTTGTTCATTCAATTATTTTCATCATTTGTAAACTCTGGAGCCCCCTACCATATGTAAGTGAGAAACCTAGGTGACACATACAGACAATTAGTGGCAGTGAACTTCCATTGCACATTTTTACCTACAGGTAAGCTTATAATAAAGCTTACTTGTAGTTACAGGGATATCTCTTAAACATGCAACGTTTAGGAGATATTCAGTGTCTCTGCAGCCGGCTCATGCGCGCTGAAGGAACGGCATGCTTTTGCCGTTTCTTGAGAGCTCTGTGTCGCAACAAAAACGCCAGCGCATGTGCGCGGGATCGACATCATCGCAGCTTGGTCATTGGACCGGGTAAAGATGGAAGCCTTGTCAGCTGTGACAGCGCACCCCTGGAGAGCTTCGTTCTAAGTTAAGTTTTTATAATATGCCAGTATGCGATGCATACTGGCACATTATGACATTACCTTGCAGGGAGAATATATATATATATATTTTTTTACGTTAAGTTTACTACCGCTTTAAATATTTAAAAGATGATAGATAAACAATATAATCAAAGTAGACAAAACCAACCTTTAAATAAGACAGAAGCTACTTCCAAATCTGAATTAACTTGATCTTGAATATTTTTACTGTCTTCTTCATTTAGAGACTTCACAAAGCGAGAACAGACATTCATGTCAAATCTGTTTGGCAAAATGAACTTCATTCCCATTGCCACATTCTGAGCCTGGCCTTCTTCTGTGCTCGAGTCCATAACATGTTCTACTTTAATATCAGGCATGCCAGACAGACAAAAGCTGACACAGTCCTCTCCCGGCAGCTCCGAGGGGCCCTCCAGACTGTTTAAGGTAGACATGGCGGATCTGCGGTTCTTGCACTACAACTCCTAAATCTGCATCATAGGACTGGAATGCTTCAATTCTGTAATAGAATGGACAACAGGTTTCTGAAACTGTAGAATTCATTTACATAAATGTTATTTTTATTTCACTTAAAACAGATCTTGCATGACAAATTATTTCTAAAAATCTATTTTAAAGTGTTAGCTCAGCTTCACAAAGTAACTGCAACGTATAGAAACACTGGTGGAGCTTTGTTCTGGTGTAAAGCAACTGGCCCAGCCCTCATATCTACATACAAAACTGATAAGACAACCCAGAGTCCACTGGTCCTGTAATATGATGACACCAATTTTTCTCTACCCTGCCCATTGGTGCACACAGAAATGTAAATATTTTAACTCTTACAAGAGTAACTCTGCTTTTAGTGAACTTTACACAGTGTACAACTGTACACTATGTGGCCTCCGCTGCCATCGCTTATAACCCCTGATCACAGACTTACCTATCCCCACTATGATCAAATCTTCCAGGGAAAAGGAAGTTGATGGCAGCCTATGGTCTTCTAAATAAAGTGACATTAAAGGTTTTATTTTTTTCTTAACCACTTCCCGCCCGGCCTATAGTAGAATGACGGCCGGGCGGTGGTTGCGTTATCTTGACTGGACGTCATATGACATCTTTCAGGGTAGACCCTAGCACGCACGTAGCGCGGCGATCAGGGACAGCATGTGTCCCTCGGCTCAGCCGATCACATGTGACATCAGAATCAGAGGCACACATGAAGCGCGCCACGGTGATCAGGGACGGCGCGTGTCCCTCTGACACAGCGCTTCCCCGATCAGGGTAAACACCCAATGAAATACGTGACTGGCTGTGTCCAATCACAGCTTGTCACAAATGTAAACATTGAGGAGCAGTTACTATCTGATCTCTGCTCTCTCCTCACACACCGACTGTGTGAGGAGAGAGCAGGGACCAGCGAGTGAAATCAGTGTTTGTCTACTACTGTATTACTGTATACCTGTGCACAACACGCCCCCCCCCAAATAAAGAAGACCTGTCAGAACTTCTGATCATCTGGATCTGTCAGTCACACAGCTCATCACCAGTACCGCCACTAGTACCGCCACACAGGCCCGCAACCGGTACCGCCACACAGGCTTACTAGTACCGCCAGCGGTACTGCCACTAATACCGCCATTGGTATATCTACACAGGTCCACCACTAATACCACCATCAGTATATCTACACAGGCCCACCATCGATACTGCCACAGAGGCCCGCCACTAATACCGCCATCGGTACCACCACACAGGCACGCCATCAGTACTGCCATCATGTCTCAAAGGGTTTACACACCTGAGGAGGCATATGCCATTCTTACCATTTCAGATGATGAGAGCAGCAGGGAGGTCTCATCATCCGATTCTGGTTCGGAATACGAGCCAGTGGAGGATAGTGGATCAGAGTCCTAGTCAGTGGAGGAAACCATCCCTCCTAAAAGAATAAGGAGATCAGGACCAAGATCAGAAGACCTGCCTAGACCCCAGGAAGAGGAGCCCAGTACAAGTACTGGAATTACACTCCCAACCCGAAGAATCCAGGCCCAGTCTTACCTTTCCGATGCCCTAGCAAATCCCTTATGGTTGCCAGCCAACTCAGGATTCGCTATAAATCTTCCTTTCACCGCACAGCCAGGTGTGCAGCCCAACACTACAAATTTACCCACAAGATTTGTTGCAGAATATGGTCGAACAAACCAATCTTTATGCACAGCAATTTATTGCTGCCAACCCCAATTCATCCTATGCACGCATGTTCCAGTGGCGCCGTCTAACACTGGACGAATTTAAATTGTTTTTGGGCCCTACATTCAATATGGGGCTTACAAAAAAGAACGATCTCCATGCCTATTGGTCCACCAACCCCATCCATCACATGCCGATATATTCTGCTGTCATGTCCAGGACACACTACGACATGATTATGTGTTTTCTACACTTTAACGATAATTCGCAGTGCCCTCCCCGAGATGATTCCAACCACGACAAATTGTACAAGATACGCCCCCTAATAAATTCCTTTTCCCAGCGATTTGCTGAAGTTTTTATCCCAGACCAAAACATTTGTGTGGACGAATCTCTTATACATTTTACTGGCCGACTGCACTTTAAGCAGTATATACACCAAGTAAGAGAGCCAGGTATGGGTTGAAATTAAATAAATTGTGTGATCGAGTAACTGGATACGTGTACACATTCTGGATTTATGAAGGCAAAAACTCCCAGCTCCAGCCCCGTGATTGCCCCACATATATTGGAACCAGTGGGAAAATTGTCTGGGATCTGGCATACCCCCTGTTCAAAAAAGGATACCATTTATACATGGACAACTATTATATCAGCCTGCCCCTTTTTTCGTCACCTTTACAGTAGACAAACCCTGGCCTGCAGCCCCCTAAAAAAAAAAAAAAAAAAAAAAAAAAAAAAGAAAAGAAAAGAAAAAGGGGGCTTCCTACAAAATATGGAGGGACAAGAAAGATGTCCACATCATTTCTACCACCCACAATGACATCTTGGTGGAGATCCACAGATGACGCGCCCCTGTTGTAAAGCCTGAATGTGTCCACGACTACAATCTGTATGTGGGGGGGTGAATTTAAACGATCAGATGCTACAACCTTATTTGTCAACCCGAAAGTCCCGTTGTTGGTATAAGAAAGTTGCATTTCGTCTATTTCATATGGCCATGTTTAATTCATTTTTCTGCTTCCAAAAATCAACTGAAAACCAACAAATCACCTACCTCATGTATATTGAAGATATCATCACTGCCCCAGGAAGCATTCGCTCTGATTGTGAGTCGACTTCACAGTCAATATTTTCCCTATAACATTCCCCCCACAGAATCTGGAAGAAGACGCCAAAAGAAATGCCGTGTATGCAGCAGAGGAGGAGTAAGAAGAGATACTAGCTAAGTATCTATATACTATATACTAAGATATATTAATATACTAAGATATTATTGTCCCCAATGTCCCTCCCAACCTGGCCTGTGCATCAGAGATTGCTTCAAAAATTATTACACATCCATCAGATATTAGTTCCCCTTATTAACAGACTGCCATTTTCCCATTTCAAATACTTGTATGGATCATTTGCCTGCTACCATATTTCTACCTTCCATGTTAATTAACTGAACCTAGTTTGTTTACTGATGATGTTTTTGCCTGCCGATTTAAACCACGTTTCTGACTTCCACGTAGGGCTGGGAGATTTTCCACAAAAAAAAAAAAAAAAAAAAAAAAAAATCTGCGACTTTCTTAAAAGAAACTCGATTCACGATTCGAATGGAGTTTTTTTTTTTTTTGGACACCGCACCAGTCCTGAAGAGCTGCGGGCAGGAGTTTTTAGGTGAGGCCGCGGCTTCGGCCTAGTCCGCAGCGTCCGGCCTCGCAGACTAGGCCGAAGCCGCGGCCTCACCTAAAAACTCCTGCCCGCAGCTCCTCAGGACCGGCGCGGTGTCAGGGTGGGAGAAGCCTCTACCCCTGTCCCCCGGCCCTAAGCTTAATGACCCAGGACATTATGGACCATGTTTCTTCCTGCTGCTTGGACCAATACTTTGGCTGTGTTGACCCTTTATCTCCCTGCTGCCTCTGCTGAATATGGACAGTGTTTCTGCCTGGACACCTCTGAATGCTACCTGGACCAATGCTTTGGCTATGCTGACAGTATCTCTCCCTGTATGAACTATGGACAGTATTCCTGCCTGCTGCCTGGACCGATGCTCTCCTCTGTGGTAATTTTTTGTTATTTGGTAAGTACCTGCTATGTGTTAGAAATATGAATGGCCTTTAAAAATGTGATCGTAGTCAGAAAATTATATGTGTAATTTATGCTCCTAGAACACCTGGAGGTGCTACTTGGATGTTGGGCCTCTGTATGTGGCCAGGCTGTGTAAAAATCTCACACATATGGTATCGCCATACTCAGGAGTAGCAGAATGTATTTTGGGGTGTCATTTTTGTTATGTACATGCTATGTGTTAGAAATATCTTATAAATGGACAACTTTGTGTAAAAAAAAAAAATGCATTTTCATTTTTTCCCCACATTTTCCAAAAACTTCTGGAAAAAAATGAACAGTTCAAAAGACTCATTATGCCTCACAGATTATATGTTGGGGTGCCTTTTCAAAATGGGGTCAATTTGTGGGCAATTCCATTGTCTTGGTGCTCCAGGGCAAAAGACTCATTATGCCTCACAGATTATATGTTGGGGTGCCTTTTCAAAATGGGGTCAATTTGTGGGCAATTCCATTGTCTTGGTGCTCCAGGGCCTTCAAAATTGTAATAGGTGGTTGAGAAATGAGATGAGCAATTTATGCTCGTAGAACGCCTGAAGGTGCTACTTCAATGTTGGGCCTCTGTATGTGGCCGGCTGTGTAAAAGCCTCACACATGTGGTATCACCATACTCAGGAGGAGTAGCAGAATGTATTTTGGGGTGTAGTTGCAAGTATGCATATGCTGTGTTTGAGAAATACCCTGTTAATTCGACAAGTTTGTGTTAAAAAAAAAAAAAAAAAAAAATTCCTAATTTTTCCAAGAATTGTGGGAAAAATTTACAACTTCAAAAAACTCACCATGCCTCTTACTAAATACCTTGGACTGTCTACTTTCCAAAAAGGGGTCATTTGGGGGGTATTTGCACTTTCCTGGTGTGTTAGGGTCTCAAGAAATGAGATGAGAAATGAGGCCGTCAGTACATCAGGTGTGATCAATTGTGACCAATTTTCAGTGATTGGCACCATAGCTTTTAGGCTCTATAACTTTCACGCAGACTAAATAATATCCACTAATTTGGGTTATTTTTACCAAAGACATGTAGCAGTATAAATTTTGGCCCAAATTTATGAAGAAAAATTACTTATTTGCAAAATTTTACAATAGAAACTATGAAAAAGTTTTTTTTCTCAAAATTTTCGCTTATATCTCAAAAAAAAAAAAAAAAAAAAAAAAAAACCCAGTGGTGATTAAATACCACCAAAAGAAAGCTCTATTTGTGAGAAAAAAAAAATCAAAAAAATTTTGTTTGGATACTCGTGACTGAGTAATTGTCATTGAAAGTGTGAGCTCTGAAAGCTGAAAATTGGTCTGGGCAGGAAGGTGCATAGGTGCCTGGTATTGAAGTGGTTAAATAACAAAATATGTCATAGTTACCTGATTTGTGCATTGGTTCCTCTTATTGGGTCCACCGCCGATGCTACTCCTGCCTTCAAGTACCCCCCCATCAAGCTGCACAGCACTGGACTGAGATCAGGCTCAGATAAGCATTTAGCAGGGGCTGGGTGGGGAGCTGCATCTAATGCCGCGTACACACGACAGGACTTTCCGCCAGAAAAGGTCCGGCGGAACCATTCCGTTGTGTGTGGGCTTCATCGGACCTTTTTTTCGAAAATTCAGACGGAACTAGAAATAGAACAAGTTTCAGATCTTTCCGACAGACTCAGTTCCTATCGGTAAAACCGTTCGTCTGTATGCTGGTCCAACGGACCAAGAATGACACAAGGGCAGCTATTGGCTACTGAACTTTCTTTTTCTAGTCCCGTCGTACGTCATCACGTTCTAAATGAACAGACTTTGGTGTGATCGTGTGTAGGCAAGTACGTTTCAGCGGAACTCCGTCGGAAAGACCGTTAGACTTTGGTCCGACGGAAAGACCGGGCGTGTGTACGGGGCATTAGAGCTGTTTTACCATAATGCAGAGAATGCATTTAGCCTTTACATCCGCTTTAAAACTTAAAATGTGACTGTAATGCTACAATCATTATCAAATTGTATCCTGCATAATAAGAGCTTGTGTCCCTTTTTTTCTGTTTGTACAAATGGTGGCTGCTGTGCCTGCTCCTTCCTATCCCACCAGTCACATAATTTTCCCAGCAATGACCACTAGCTGTATGTAGTGGGGGGATCTGGGAGTCTCACACAGGTCAGAGCAGTGGCTCTGACAGTGTCTGGCATGCTGAGAGGCTAAGCCTGCTGCCAATCAGGCATGTGGGTGGATCCCAGCATTATTGTCGGGATCCTTCCAGAGCCTGGAGCAGCTCTGTGACGTCAGCTGACAGCGGGCTTTAGCCTGGTGTCGGCTGATTCTAGGTCACAGGAGTGCAAGAGTAATCCCTGTAACTCAGAAGAGAAGTATGGCCAAAAAAGCTTAGGCCATACTTCTCTTTTGAGAAATAATAAAAGTCTCCCAAATACCTCATTCTGGATCCCTTTTACAGCAGTCACTTTACTTTTCATGCTTACTCCCGGGCCGTAAGAAAAGTTTAGAATGAAGAACAAGCAACAATCTGACAACACATACCCGAATATAAAATGTGCATGCTGCTGCTCTATTGAGGCTCTCTGAAGTAGCTGCTTCCAATCACAATACTAGACACTTTAGCTTGAAACTGCCGCTTGCCATAGCCGTTCCTAGTATGGATGTATACATGTGAAAGCCTCAGTCAATGCCGCTTCTCAGGCCATGCCCCCTGACACTGGCATGGACAAAAAGGTGAAGAAGGCTGGGTGAAGGGGTGTTGATAGACACAGACAGAGCATGCGCAGTAAAGGTGATAAGGCAACAGCCAGAGGATCTGGCTACTATTACATTGTCACAGAAAACTGGGAAATTAATCTACATGGTACTTTAAAGGATAAGTTCACTTTTAAAAAATAAATACACATAATTTTGCAGGTAAAAAAAAAAAAATTACAGTTATTTATTTTTTTCTTGGAGCCATGCAGGAATCTTGCAGACTTGTCAGTGTATCTGTCCACTCTTTCCTCATATGGGCAGATAGATACACAAAGACAGGAAGAGACAATCAACTACCAGAGCGGTAAAACAGCACCATGGAAGTTCATTGAGAACTGCAAGCTGACAGCTTCAAAGGCTGTCGGTACTTGTGGTTGATTCATTCACAGAACTCTGTGAATGAATAATGCAGCCCGGCAGGTGGAATGTATAACTAAAGCCAAAACTTTTTTAGTTTTGGATAGATTTCAAACATTAGGAAAATTCACCCTTTCTGTTTATCACATGAGCTGTTCTCATCAAGAGTGAAAGAAAATCCCCAATTTTGTGTTTTCACCAGAACAAGAAGAAAGGGGAAATCTCCCAATGGGAACACTAGTTCTAGTGACAAAATTCCCTCATTTTGGAGGGATTGTCATTCACTTCCTATTTTGGCTATGGGACAGGAAATGAATTGAAATGTCCACAATGGGATACAGATAGTATAAAAAAGAAAACTGACAAGTTGTCTTTAGCTAACCATACCATACCATTTTGCACTTTTCAGCACGAGAGACTCGGCTGTCCGGGACTCTCCCTCCTGATTGGCTCCCGCTGCTGTCAATCAAAGCCAGTGAGTAAATAAGGAGAGAAAGGGGGGACACAGAGCAGCGGCTCAGCTGCCCCCATAGCAAGCTGCTTGCTGTGGGGGCACTAGGCCGGAGGGAGGGGCCAGGAGCGCTGATGAGGGACCTGAGAAGAGAAGGACCCGGCTGCTCTGTGCAGAACCACTGCACAGAGCAGGCAAGTATAACATGTTTGTTATTTTTAAATGAAAAAAAAAAACAAGACTTTAATATTACTTTGATTGAACACATTCATACTTTATTTCTACAGCTGCAATTATAACTGCGCATTCCAGGAATGCGCAAAAATAGCGTACAAAAAGCGAGTTGCGCTTCTGGTGCCAATAATACCTAATGGCACCCCAAACTTGGCAAGCAGACGCAAATTTTTGGAGTGCAGTAAAACAAATGTGCTAAGCCCTAAACCTGAGAAGGTACAGGAGCCTCTTTGGTGTGTTTGCAGTGTGTGGGCTGCCTGTTCAAGTGAACGGGCTGCCCTTTGTGAAAAAAAGAAGTGTGCAAAAACACATGTTCCCATGATAGGTGTGAATGGGGCCTGGACAAAACAAAGGGTGCAATGGCCTAGTCTAGTGCAATACTGTCTTCATTTTTTCATTTAAAGTGTAAAAGTGTACTACAAAACCAGGAAACCAATCTGTGTGCAAAATGTGTAACATTCAAGGTCCTCAAGTCTGTCAACTACTGCTGATGTGTTTCGAGGGACATGCCCTCTTCATCAGAGCACAGCTCTTTGCAGGCATTCTTTGCTCTGATAAAGAGGGTATATCCCTCGAAACGCATGAACAGTAATTGACACACGCGAGGACCCCAAGCGTTAGGCTTTTGACTTATGTGAGTATGTGCTCATTTGTTTTTATCTAATAAATGACGACAGTAATGCACTAGGCATTTGCAACCTTTGTTTGTTTTCCCGATCTCATGAGGGCAGCAATAGCCGACTTGTTCCCATTTGGACAGAGACTTGATAATATGATATCACTTCACCTTTTCAGCTTCTCAAGTTCCCCTGAGCGCTATGGCATCATAGTGTGGATTTTGGTAAATGGGTCTGTGCTGGGGTACATGTACTGGTCGGAAGGGGGTCTGTGTTGGGGTACATGTACTGGTCGGGAGGGGGTCTGTGTTGGGGTACATGTACTGGTTGGTAGGGGGTCTGTGTTGGGGTACATGTACTGGTCGGGAGGGGTCTGTGTTGGGGTACATGTACTGGTTGGTATGGGATCTGTGTTGGGGTACATGTACTGGTTGAGAGGGGGGTCTGTGTTGGGGTACATGTACTGGTCGGGAGGGGGGTCTGTGTTGGGGTACATGTACTGGTCGGGAGGGGGGTCTGTGTTGGGGTACATGTACTGGTCGGGAGGGGGGTCTGTGTTGGGGTACATGTACTGGTCGGGAGGGGGGTCTGTGTTGGGGTACATGTACTGGTTGGGAGGGGTCTGTGTTGGGGTACATGTACTGGTTGGGAGGGGTCTGTGTTGGGGTACATGTACTGGTTAGTAGGGGGTCTGTGTTGGGGTACATGTACTGGTTAGTAGGGGGTCTGTGTTGGGGTACATGTACTGGTCGGGAGGGGGGTCTGTGTTGGGGTACATGTACTGGTCGGGAGGGGGGTCTGTGTTGGGGTACATGTACTGGTCGGGAGGGGGGTCTGTGTTGGGGTACATGTACTGGTCGGGAGGGGGGTCTGTGTTGGGGTACATGTACTGGTTGGGAGGGGTCTGTGTTGGGGTACATGTACTGGTTGGGAGGGGTCTGTGTTGGGGTACATGTACTGGTTGGGAGGGGTCTGTGTTGGGGTACATGTACTGGTTAGTAGGGGGTCTGTGTTGGGGTACATGTACTGGTTAGTAGGGGGTCTGTGTTGGGGTACATGTACTGGTTGGTAGGGGGTCTGTGTTGGGGTACATGTACTGGTTGGTAGGGGGTCTGTGTTGGGGTACATGTACTGGTTGGGATGGGGTCTGTGTTGGGGTACATGTACTGGTTGGACGGGGTCTGTGTTGGGGTACATGTACTGGTTGGGAGGGGTCTGTGTTGGGGTACATGTACTGGTTGGGAGGGGTCTGTGTTGGGGTACATGTACTGGTTGGGAGGGGTCTGTGTTGGGGTACATGTACTGGTTGGGAGGGGTCTGTGTTGGGGTACATGTACTGGTTAGTAGGGGGTCTGTGTTGGGGTACATGTACTGGTTGGTAGGGGGTCTGTGTTGGGGTACATGTACTGGTTGGGAGGGGTCTGTGTTGGGGTACATGTACTGGTTGGGAGGGGTCTGTGTTGGGGTACATGTACTGGTTAGTAGGGGGTCTGTGTTGGGGTACATGTACTGGTTGGTAGGGGGTCTGTGTTGGGGTACATGTACTGGTTGGGATGGGGTCTGTGTTGGGGTACATGTACTGGTTGGACGGGGTCTGTGTTGGGGTACATGTACTGGTTGGGATGGGGTCTGTGTTGGGGTACATGTACTGGTTGGGAGGGGTCTGTGTTGGGGTACATGTACTGGTTGGTAGGGGGTCTGTGTTGGGGTACATGTACTGGTTGGGAGGGGTCTGTGTTGGGGTACATGTACTGGTTGGGAGGGGTCTGTGTTGGGGTACATGTACTGGTTAGTAGGGGGTCTGTGTTGGGGTACATGTACTGGTTGGTAGGGGGTCTGTGTTGGGGTACATGTACTGGTTGGGATGGGGTCTGTGTTGGGGTACATGTACTGGTTGGGATGGGGTCTGTGTTGGGGTACATGTACTGGTTGGGATGGGGTCTGTGTTGGGGTACATGTACTGGTTGGGATGGGGTCTGTGTTGGGGTACATGTACTGGTTGGGATGGGGTCTGTGTTGGGGTACATGTACTGGTTGGGAGGGGTCTGTGTTGGGGTACATGTACTGGTTGGTAGGGGGTCTGTGTTGGGGTACATGTACTGGTTGGGAGGGGTCTGTGTTGGGGTACATGTACTGGTTGGTAGGGGGTCTGTGTTGGGGTACATGTACTGGTTGGGAGGGGTCTGTGTTGGGGTACATGTACTGGTTGGGAGGGGTCTGTGTTGGGGTACATGTACTGGTTGGGAGGGGTCTGTGTTGGGGTACATGTACTGGTTAGTAGGGGGTCTGTGTTGGGGTACATGTACTGGTTGGTAGGGGGTCTGTGTTGGGGTACATGTACTGGTTGGGAGGGGTCTGTGTTGGGGTACATGTACTGGTTAGTAGGGGGTCTGTGTTGGGGTACATGTACTGGTTGGGAGGGGTCTGTGTTGGGGTACATGTACTGGTTGGTAGGGGGTCTGTGTTGGGGTACATGTACTGGTTGGGATGGGGTCTGTGTTGGGGTACATGTACTGGTTGGGATGGGGTCTGTGTTGGGGTACATGTACTGGTTGGTAGGGGGTCTGTGTTGGGGTACATGTACTGGTTGGTAGGGGGTCTGTGTTGGGGTACATGTACTGGTTGGTAGGGGGTCTGTGTTGGGGTACATGTACTGGTTGGGAGGGGTCTGTGTTGGGGTACATGTACTGGTTGGTAGGGGGTCTGTGTTGGGGTACATGTACTGGTTGGGATGGGGTCTGTGTTGGGGTACATGTACTGGTTGGGATGGGGTCTGTGTTGGGGTACATGTACTGGTTGGGATGGGGTCTGTGTTGGGGTACATGTACTGGTTGGGAGGGGTCTGTGTTGGGGTACATGTACTGGTTGGTAGGGGGTCTGTGTTGGGGTACATGTACTGGTTGGTAGGGGGTCTGTGTTGGGGTACATGTACTGGTTGGTAGGGGGTCTGTGTTGGGGTACATGTACTGGTTGGGATGGGGTCTGTGTTGGGGTACATGTACTGGTTGGGATGGGGTCTGTGTTGGGGTACATGTACTGGTTGGGATGGGGTCTGTGTTGGGGTACATATACTGGTTGGGATGGGGTCTGTGTTGGGGTACATGTACTGGTTGGGATGGGTCTGTGTTGGGGTACATGTACTGGTTGGTAGGGGGTCTGTGTTGGGGTACATGTACTGGTCGGGATGGGTCTGTGTTGGGGTACATGTACTGGTTGGGATGGGTCTGTGTTGGGGTACATGTACTGGTTGGTAGGGGGTCTGTGTTGGGGTACATGTACTGGTCGGGATGGGTCTGTGTTGGGGTACATGTACTGGTTGGGATGGGGTCTGTGTTGGGGTACATGTACTGGTTGGGATGGGTCTGTGTTGGGGTACATGTACTGGTTGGGATGGGTCTGTGTTGGGGTACATGTACTGGTTGGGAGGGGTCTGTGTTGGGGTACATGTACTGGTCGGGATGGGTCTGTGTTGGGGTACATGTACTGGTTGGGATGGGGTCTGTGTTGGGGTACATGTACTGGTTGGGATGGGTCTGTGTTGGGGTACATGTACTGGTTGGGATGGGGTCTGTGTTGGGGTACATGTACTGGTTGGGATGGGGTCTGTGTTGGGGTACATGTACTGGTTGGGATGGGGTCTGTGTTGGGGTACATGTACTGGTTGGGATGGGGTCTGTGTTGGGGTACATGTACTGGTTGGTAGGGGGTCTGTGTTGGGGTACATGTACTGGTTGGGATGGGGTCTGTGTTGGGGTACATGTACTGGTTGGGATGGGGTCTGTGTTGGGGTACATGTACTGGTTGGGATGGGTCTGTGTTGGGGTACATGTACTGGTTGGGATGGGGCACAATGAACACCATTCATTCTTACACTAACATTCCATCACCAATACCTATACATTCCCCTCACCAATCATTCTACACACTAAACACCGGCCGGCTACTCGCTGCTGTCACTCACCTCTGCGGACTCCTATTGTTGTTATTGTCTGACGTCACATCCGGTGCGACTTTTCCGGGACCCGAGGGGAGCCGGCTTTCTGTTTTTTGTGAACGAAGAATTCCCGGTTATCTACAACACGGGCACTGTCAGGACTGGTGACCAGGCTTTACCCCGAGATAATTCTTGAAAGTTGTGCCCGCTTTTTCATGACGTCAAATGTATGCGACTTTTCCGGAAATGCGTCAGGAAGCAAGATGGCGGCCCGCAGTGCCGATTCCGGCGGCGTGACTGCCCGGTGGTGAGAGGAAGAGGAGGAAGGCAGCGGACGGGAAGGCCGTGGGAGAGCGGTAAGAGGGCAGGGCTGGTAGCTTGTTCCCATCCATAGAAGGAGAAGTACAGTATAACCAGAGGCACAGCTCATCTCTACATCGGGGTGCTGGGTCTGCATTGCTGTCTGTGTCCTCATTAGGGGGATCCAGTGTCTTTAATTGTTCTGGTCACCAGGAATGAAAGTGGAGGGTACTACCAAAATTCGAAGTTGTCACCATCACAGAAATAGAGGGGAAATCTTCCAATGGGGACACTTATCCCACTTTCCACTTCCTGTTGAGCCTACAGGACAGGAAGTAACGGGAAATCTCCCTAACAGCCAGAGGTTATAACCCCCCCCCCCTTCAGTATTTCATTGAATAAAAGGTGAGTACATGCCGCATTATTACACAGCTTATGTATGGGGTAAACCACCACCTGGCTGTCCCAACATCTGATCTCTATACACTGTTCACTTTGGTGACTTCAACAGCAAGACAGCCTAAGATTGAGTAATGGCGGCCCTCTTATATTCCGATCAGCCATAACATTATGACCACCCACCTAATATTGAGTAGGTCCCCCTTTTCCAAAGCAGCCCTGACCTGTTGTGGCATGGACACCATTAGACCTCTGAAGGTATGCTGTGGTATCTGGCACCAAGCCATCAGTAGAAGATCCTTTAAAGTGAAATTCAAGGAGAAGTACGCGGAAAGCTCATTTTTTGGCTGTACTTCTATGGATCACAGGAATGCAGTTTGCTTTGCCCTTCTGTGACGGATTTTTCAGCAGAGAGTGGACTGAAGTTCGCTCTCTGCTGACATCACAGGGGGTCGGTCCAGGCTTGGTGTCATCATGACTGTAGAGTCTGGATCCGCCCAGATCCCTGGACCGCCACACGGGTCAGCCTCTCAACGAGCCACTGAGAGGCTGAGCCAGCCACTCCCTCCCCCTCCACAGTCCAGCACTTCAATGAGCGCGCGGGGGGGGGGGGGGGAGCAGAGAGCTGCTGACTGACATTCAGCAGCTCTCTACCCGGAGAGTAATTTTCTAGCAAAAAAAAATGTTTTTCACTTGTAAACAACAAATCTCAGAAAGAGGCTCAGTCCTTAAGTGGTTAAAGTCTATTTTTTTTTCATTTAAAAATAATAAACATGTTATATTTATCTGCCCTGTCTAGTGGTTTTGCACAGAGCAGCCCTCAACCTCCTCTTCTTGGGTCCGGAGCTCCTGGCCCCTCCCTCTTGCCGAGGTCCCCCACAGCAAGAAGCTTGCTAGGGGGGCACTCGAGCCGAGCCACTGCTCTGTGTGTTGATTAAGACATGGAGCCGCTGTTTGGCCCCGCCTGCTCTCTCATTGGCTTACTGACTTTAAGAGCAGCAATGGCTCCCACTGATGCCTCAGCCAATCCGGAGGGAAAATCTCGAGCTGCCAAGACTTTTGTGCAACATCACTGGATAAAGATGGGGCTCAGGTAAGTATTAGGGGCCTGCTGTGTGTCAGTCTGACCACTACACCGACGGGGGCTCTTTACAACGTGATCAGCCATGTCCAATCATGGCTGATCACGATGTAAACAGGAATAGCTGTTAAACAGCTTTTCCTCATTCGCGTCTGATAGACGCAAGTAGAGGAGAGCTGATCGGCAGTTCTCCTGATGGGGGGGTCTGCTTTGATTGTTTATTAGCGCACCCCCCCCCCTCAAATGCCCACACTGGACCACCAACATGTGGATGGCCAGGCACAACCCCCATGGCCATCCACATGTGCCCAATCTGTGCCCACAAATGTGCACTGACTGGCACCATAGAGTAATAGATGTATTGAGTAATGCCCAGCAATGCCACCCATCAGTGCCCATCAGTCCTGCCTTTGAGTGCCCATCATTGCCACCTATCAGTGCCGCCTATCAGTGCCACCTCATTGGTGCCACCTCATATTTGCCCATCAGTGCCCGTCATTGAAGAAGAAAACGTACTTATTTACAAAAACATTTAACAGAAACAAAGAAAAACTTGTTTTTTTTTTCAAAATTTTCGGGCTTTTTTTATTTGTTGCGAAAAAATAAAAATCGCAGAGGTGATCAAATACCACCAAAAGAAAGCTCTATTTGTGGGAACAAAATGATAAAAAATTAGTTTGGGTACAGCGTAGTATGACCGCGCAATTGTCATTCAGATTGCGACAGCGCTGAAAGCTGAAAATTGGCCTGGGCAGGAAGGTGTCTAAGTGCCTGGTATTGAAGTGGTTAATGGATAGAAGCCATTAAGATAAAAAAAAACCCTGACTTTAGAACCACGTTAAGTTTACGAGGTGGGGCCTCCATGGATTGGACTTGTTTTCCCAGCACATCCCACAGATGCTCTATGGATTGAGTTGTGGAGAATTAGGAGGCCAAGTCAACGCTTCAAACTTTTTGTGTTCCTTAAACCATTCTTGAACCATTTTTGCAGTGCGGCAGGGCGCATTATGCTGCTGATGCACTGTCTTCAGGGAAAACAGTTTCCGTGAAGTCGTGTGCGTGGTCAGTAACATTATTTAGGCAGATATGTGACATCCACATGAATGGGAGGACTCAAGATTTCTCAGCACAACATTGCCCAAATCATCACACTGCCTCTTCTGGCTTGCCTTCTTCCCATACTGCATCCTGGTGCCATCTCATCCCCAGGGAAGAGACGCACACACACCCGGCCATTCACATGATGTAAAAGAAATTGTGATTCATCAGACCAGGCCACCTTCTCTCATTGCTCCATGGTCCAGTTCTAATGCTCATGTGCCCAGTGGAGGCACTTTTGGCTGTGGACATGGGTCAGCATGAGTACCCTGACCGGTTTGTATCTACACAGCCCCATACACAACAACCTGATGCCCATTTTTTGTTCTGTTTTTAACGAACCAACTTCAGGGACAACCTGTTTATTTGCTGCTTAACATATTCCACTGACTTTCAGAGAACATTGTAATGAGACAACCCATTCACTTTGCCTGCCAGTAGTCATAAAGCTATGGTTGATCAGGTGTATCTTTCAGTATCCTCAATGTCCTTATAAACTTCCTACCTGCCCCTTATGTGGTTTGTGCTTTGATTGTGGCATTCCATGTTGTCAATTGTTGCCCTATATGCACAGCCTATAGTAGAGTAAATCTCCACATTCTGGTCTCAGCAGTTTCTGTTTGTGTTCAAACTTTAGGCATTCTGCATGGCACTGCCTGGGTTAATGCATGCCCCTCATAGTCTAAGAACTGACACTTCCTGTGATGAAACTACATGTCCCACAATCCATGGGTCTTTTAGGCTAGTGCTGATGTAGGTGAGAGCTGGACAGTAGATAGATCTGGAACGGACACAGCAGATTACCACAGGGTTGATTTATTAAAGGCAAATATGCTGCAGAGCTTAGTTAATGAGGCAAAGGTTTACTTTGCAAAGAATACCCAATCACATGCAAGAAAAAATACATTTTTGCTTGCACATGATTGGATGATAGAAATGAGTAGAGCTTCTCCTCAGATCTAGAGCAACTGCACTTGCAGCACACAGTATATTTGCCTTTAGTAAATCAACCTCCATGTGTTTTCATCACATTATCACTCCCACATTTGTGATGCAACACAGAGGCCAGGCATTGGATTCTGTGTGACCCAGAACAAGGTGTTGCCCATCTGTAGGGACAAGCTAGGTGAATGAATACACAAGCATAGGGGGGGTCAATTGGCCACGATACTACAAACTTCGGCTGGAACATGTGAGCCCATCATTACAAAGTGAGGCAAACAGACAGCCCAGGGAATCTAACCACACTAATGCATAGTTAAAATAACAAAAACAATTGAAATGTACAATGCCTTTAAGGTAAGACCAGTTCCTGTGACAGAAATCCAAGCGGCGATGTCCCTCACATTGGAAAGATTCCTTTCACTGTCTGTTCAATCTACAGGACTGGAAGAGAAGGGAAACCTCCCTCATGGGATTTAACAAAATAAACGGTTTCCATGCTTGGAAAAAACAATTATAGAATTGGGTGGCTATAAACAGGACAAATCACCGAATGAAATGTGACATTTTGAGGAGGAGACTGATGACGCTTCCACAGATGACCACTAGATTTAAAGTTTACAGGTCTGTATGACATTTTGAAAGTAGATGGGATGACCCATGTATATTAAGGGACAGAGGCCCCTACACCCTGATTTAGGTCCTGCAGTTGGCATTCTGCAGACTACTAATGAGGTCATCTGTCTGTTTATTCCTCCTTTTGGCAGTCTTGTGGTGTTGGATAGGCATTTAATTCTTATGCTGGTTATATGTAAAAAAAAAACATAAGTTAATAATTTTATTGTATGGTCAGCTTTACAATCTTGGAGTGGTATTGTGTTCTGGTTTTGTACTCCTGCGTCCCTTTCTCTGTGTTTTTGTTCTGTGTCTAAAATTGTATTCTTATTTTTTTAATCCTCGTTTAAACCAGGCTTCTGCTCCTGAAGAACCTGCTTTTCTTATATGTTAATATTCTGAAGAAAAGGAAATGTCGGGATACAAACCTGTTGCCATCCTATCGTACCCTAAGCTTGGGGAAAAGATAACACAAGACACACTGTACTGGAGACGCTATAAGGTAATATATAACCTAAGATTTTTGTTTTAAAAGTAAGTTGTGTTTTTTTTTTTTTTTCCCACCTAAGAAACTGGAAGGTGTGAACCAGAGCATGGAGCTCCACCTGCTGGCTCTAATTTTAATTATAAAATATTTGCATGTCATAATTTTAAATGTGCCGGCTTAAAATATTGTTTTTTTTTTAATTTTAATATGAGGCATTTATATTCCCTATGAGAATCTCTCATCAGTTAAGTCACTTGTGATGCTCTTATGGGAGTGCTGCACTCTTTCTCCAGCTTTGTAATTGGTATGAGGAAATTTCTTGCAGTATAGTCATTGTCTTCTTTCCCATCAAGGAAGAATCTCTCTGACATAAGCTTTACACATATTTTATGTAAAGCATTATGTAAAGACACCTGGATGTTTGGTTTAATCAAATAAAGTAAATTATTTTGTCTGGTTGAAAATCATGCTCGTATTTTCTTGTTTAATATTTTCCTCTTAGACTCCTGTTCAGATCAAAGAATTTGGTGCAGTAACAAAAGTAGACTTTTCACCTACCCAGCCTATACATTATGCTGTCACATCATCCACAAGGGTAAGTTATTCACCACTAATGAGCAAATATAATTGAAATCATCAAATTAGACAGTGACAATTTTCTAATGGTGTGGTTTGCTTCTCACTTTATTGTCAATGGCATTTCTGTCATCTAGATAGGATGCAGGGGTGGATCACAGCAACAGGGACAGACAAAAAAAAAAAAAAACAATGGTGCTAACCCTTTCCCACTCTACCAATAAACATTGAATAGTGAAAACCTTATGCCAACACCTAATTAATGTGTTGATTAAGCTGCTCCCCAAGTGCCGTAGATTCCTACTGTGCAATGAGTATATATTGATGATAGGGGGTGCTGTGCTGCTAGTTAAATAAAATCCTAAATGAATTGGTTTGTGAACAAATGCTGGTGTGTGTGTGTGTGTGTGTGTGTATATAATATTCACTGTGATTATAGGTATGAATAGTCCATATTCTTCAGTGAATATTCCAAAATGAAATGTGGTTGGTTCAATCAATACGTGTAGATATCCTCCACCACTTATAAACATCCACAGACACCCAACGTGCTCATGTAAATATATATATATATATATATATGTGTATGTGTGTGTGTGTATGTATGTATGTATGTATATATATATATATATATATATATATATAATGTGTGTGTTTTATATATGTATTATTTACGATAGCATTTGTTCACAAACCAATTAATTTAGGTTTTTATCTGAATAGCAGAACAGCGCCCCCTATCAATATATATACCAATAAACATTGTCTATGCTTAGAGATCACAGATCTTGGAGATTAAAGATGTATTAGCACAGTGATAGAACATATCACATGAAGGGAAATGTTATCATAACTATTATATACTGAAGGGGAGACCTTAATACCATGGCCACAGCTAGAGAATTTAGTTATTACACTTCCTAAAGCGACTGGTAGTCAAAGAGCTGGGAGAGTTCAAAGCTCAATGGCTCAGCTCTGCTTTTTTATTTTTATTTTTTTTGTGTCCCATGGTATATATGTCTTTTTTAAATTTTGTCCTGGAGATACAGAAGAAAGTGATAGAAAATCTCTTCAAAAGTGTGCTTAATTCACCTCTTGGATGCCACCAGAGCAAGTGCCAATGATCACCAGGACAAATAGAGGGTTAAATATACCTAGCAGGGACAGAGACGGCAAGAAAAACCTGACGTTGCTTCTAATCATTCCCAGCTCTATCCAAAACGTAAAAAAAAAAAATGTTTTGGCTACACATACACTGAAAGCTACACCTTATCAAATAACACAACAAATGTGTGTGTGTATGTATTTTGTTTTTCTTATTATTTTATATACGATCGGTATAGACAAAATAGCCCACCTTTTTGCTTTGCAGCCTGAAATGAAGACACAGTTTTTGTTTTATCCAGCTGTATTTACTCAGTGCAACTTGTAACATTTTGAGTAAAAGATATAACACCAGTATGTCAGAACTTATTATTTTTTATTATTTTTTTAATCAAGAACAGAATCGCTGAGTTGGAAAAAGGATCACCCCCTCCTAAAAATGACTTGTAAACTCAATCAGCTGTAGCTAATCACCTTCTCAATGGCACAGAAAGCCATTTGACTTTCAACTGTGATCAGCTGTGGTCATTTTAATTAGCTCAGCATGAAAAGAGCTTTACTGGAGCATGTCAGTCCCTGGTAGCGCAACTGAAGCAAACAACCAACTATGGGTGGAAAGGCACTGTCAAAAGATCTCCGGGATAAAGTTGTAAACAGGCAAAAGTCAGGAGATGGATACAGAAAAAAAAATTCTGAGGCTTTATCAATGCCTAGAAACACAGTGAATTCTTTTATTAAACAGGCAGAGGAAAAGATACTAAAACAGCGCTACCCTGGTACAAAAACCCAGAGTGTAAAAAAGTATTATGCAAGGTAAAAACCTAAGCAAATATCATGGTGGATATATATTAAAAGAATTTCGTATTTTAGTCACAAGTACAAAATACAAGGAAATTCCCGGAGGTTAGGAATAGTGGATAGAGCTTTAATATGTCTCTGGCTGTCACTAATACGTGTGAGGCTGCCTTCTCAGAAAGGACTGGGAATCCATGAACTGAAAAAGAGGGGAAGGACAGAGGCGGCAGGCGGGCATAGTCAAGGCTGATGGAGGCGTGGCTTGCCTTTGAAATGCGTCCTTATTGGCTACTGCATTGGTCGGGCTGACAGAACCTTCACCACGCTGAGAATCTTTTTCCCTGGACATCCATCACAGCCCAATATAACTGCTGTCCCTCGTCTTACCGCCATCAGCTTTTCAGACACTGATTGCGCGCTGTGCAGGGTCAACCTGGATCACCGAACCACACCACTCCCCTGGACAATTACCATAGGCAATGATTAAGCACATGACTGTGTTAAACATGTCTGCCTAGATTTTTGTTTGTCCTCTGGTGTGTCCCTTGAATGGATTAATAAAGGACTCGTATTCATCATCTTGGAGTGTAGCCATGTCTTCCTTTTTGCAGTTTGTATAGTGAACGAGCTGTGGCGAGCACCCTTGAGATGAGTCCTTCAATTCACTTTACTCATTTATCTAAATTCACCCACCTGAGCGGTGTTCCTTGTTTATTTTCCCAATTACCGTCGCATACTTGGGTTGCCCTGGACCCCTTCCATCATGTGAGTGCTATTGTTTATAAAACAAATTTTTTAATAAACTGTGTCACACTATGCCTGCCTGGGGCCTCTCTGTCCTTCCCCTCTTCTTTTTAAGTCTTTTATTAAGAAGTGGAAGGTATTTGGAACAACAAAGACCCTTTCTGGATCATGATATCGCTATATAGTGGATGAAAGAGCCAGGAGGAATCTGGTCAGAGAGGCTAACAAGAGGCCTACAGCAACAAATCTGAAGCAGTTGCAGAAAATTTATGACAAAGAGAGGTCATTGTGTGCATGTGACAAGTTCTCCACAAATGTGACTTGTATGGGAGGGTTGCAAGAAAAAGCTACTCCTCAAGAAACGCCAGATGCAGTCGAGACTGAGCTTTGCCAAAATGCACCTTGAAGATTCTGAGGCCATAGTTAGATGAGACTAAAATTTAATAATTTGGCCTCAACACCAAAACGATATGTCTGGTGGAAATCCAGTACAGCTCACCATCCAAATAACACTATTCCTACAGTAAAGCATGGAGGTGGTAATGTCCTGTTATGAGGGTGTTTCTATGCAGCAGGGACTGGAGCACTTGTCCGTATAGAAGAAAACATGGATGTGGCAAAATACTGTTAACTTAACTTCTTGAGGAAAATCTGCTGCCCTCTGCCAGAAAGTTATGAATGGGAAGAAGGTTTACCTTCCAACATGACAATGACCCAAAGCACACAGAAAAAATGACCACGGTTGTTGAAGGAGAAAAAGGTGAATGTTCTCGCAAGGCCTTGTCAGAGTACAGACTTAAACTCTATTGAAAATCTGTGGAATGACTTAAAGACTGCAGTCCACAAACGGCCACCATCAAATTTAACTGAACTTGAGCAATTCTGCAAAGAAGAGTGGGAAAATATTGCAAAGTCTACAGTAGATGTGAAAAGTTAGAGAAATATCCCAACAGACTAAAGGCTGTAATTAAAGCAAAAGGTGGTTCACCAACATACTGACACAAGAGGTGATCCTTTTTCCAACTCAGTGATTCTGTTTTTGAATTTATTTATTTTTTTTTTTTTTTCCCTGATGTATTGGTGTTATATCTTTCCCTTGGAGTAAATACAGCTGGATAAAACAAAAACTGTCTGTCATACTGTGATTATTTTAAAGGGGGTGATTATTTTCTATACCCGTTGTATATTTGTATACTGACCACTAAAAGAAAAACCATTGGATGGACGAAAATGTGTTATGCTTTTTAGCATGGTTGGTATAAAACTGTGAGAGCCCGGCGGATGCGATGACTGCGAGGACGCGATTAAAAAAAAATAATAATAATAAAAGTGCCATAAATCTATCCCCTATCTTGTAGACGCTGTAACTTTTGCGCAAACCAGCTCATTGCGATTATATCCCCTTTTTTTTTTTTTTTTTTTTTTTGGGATATTTACTATATCAAAAAGTTAAAAGATAGTGTGTGTGGGTTTTTTTTTTTTTCAAAATTGTCGCTCTTCATTTGTTTCTTTTGTTTATAGCGCAAAAAATAAAACTGCAGAGGTGATCAAACACCACCAAAAGAAAGCTCTATTTTTGGGAAGAATAGGACATAAATTTTTGTTTGGGTACAGCATCGCACGACCGCGCAGTTAAAGCAACGCAGTGCCGTATCACAAAAAATGGCCTGGTCAGGAAGGGGGTAAATTCTTCTGGGGCTGAAGTGGTGTATGGTATGGGTCATAGAATTCATGGCTTAATGGTGAGATGTACTAAGAGAAATTATTGAGGTGTCCTTTTGTTAACCTCAAAAAAGTCTGGCTGTATTGCTTTTTGAGTCGCTGATCTGGAGCAAGCATGAATTTTATAAATTAGAGTAATGTCGGAACTCCTGATCTGCATACCATGGTAAGAATAAAGGTATTGAAGTCATTGGTACAGCTTGACAGAAAACGTTTTCTACTTTAGATCCATATTTATGGGCAGTATTCTCAAGAACCTATAAAGACCTTCTCCCGCTTCAAAGACACAGCTTATTGTGGGACCTACAGAGGGGATGGGAGATTACTTGCTGCTGGCTGCGAAAACAGCGTTGTTCAGCTTTTCGATATCAATGGCAAGGCCGCTCTCAGACAGTACTCAGGACACAGCAAGTAAGTGTTCTCCTGGAGTCTCTATTCATAACATAGCTTTTTTTATTTAATTTTTTTTTTTTTTTTAAGGGTCAATATATTCATATTTAAAAAAAATTGGATTATAACAGACCTTTTACAAAGGATAACAGCTATGAACAGACATTCTCATACTTGTGTTACATATGATTATATTATATGCGCCATTCTATACACTGTGAGCATCCTGTTAATAAAGCTATGTGTAACAATAGTCCTTTGCAAATCTATTAGGTTATGCATGGAGGTATAAAACAAAGAAAAAAAACAAACACAATCCTTCTGATAACATGAAAAAAAAAAAAGACTCCATATCTGTATATAATTAACTCTGTTCCGTCCATTTACATATTTAAATTATTCCGCAACTTCCACATAAACTACATCCTCTGTGTCCCCAGATACTAATGTAATTCAACCGGCCCATATTTTGTCAAACTTTTTAGGGCATCCCCTAGAGGTATATGTTAATTTATACATTGGCAATGCTTTGTTAATCAATTCCACCCAAAAGAGAAGAGATGGAGGATTCGGGTCCTTCCATCCTGAGAGCCAACGCTTTTTTGGCGTAGAAAAAGACTAGCCTTAGTAGGGTTTTTTGGGAACTATTTATATCCTCCTCTCCAAAATCTCCCAAGAGGCACCTAGCTGGAGAGTAGGTATTTGGATGGGCCATTTTTTCCTCTTAAGAATTTCAAGCTTGCCATCCAGAATCTCCCCACTTGGAGGCAAAGCCAAATCATATGGAAATAGTCACCTACGGCAGCTTTGCATCGGGGGCACTCGGGTGTATCTGCCCTAACCATCTTATGAAGTCGTGCCGGGGTATAATATATTCAGTGGAAGTAATTGAACTGTATTAGTTTGTCTCTGGCTAAGATCACCAAAGGCAACAGCGATTCAGCAACCTCAGTCTAAGATTCCTCTATAACGGATAGAATGTCAGAGCTCCACTGAGCAGCCACCCTCTCCATCCTAGAGGAGGAAAAGGTTTAACCAGGCAAAATAGTATCTAGAAATAAGTTCTGAATGGTCATCTTCAAATTTCAATTTTTCTAAATTAAAGGGGGAAAACTTGACCTCCTTTTAAACCAAATTGTGCCGCCACTGCATGACGTAGTTGCAGATAGCAGAAAAAAAAGGAAATGGGAATCTTATATTCAATCTGCAAGTCTTTGAATGTTCTAAAAGACTGGTTCATGAACAGCTGGTGAACATATGTAATGCCATACTGCGCCCAGCATGCCCCTTCTGTGATCCTATATATTTCAACTAACTGGGTTATGCCACAGAGGGGCATTAAGGGAAGTATTCAGGGGGTGAAAGATCCTCTAAGACGTTTGGAAATGTCCGCCCCCTTTTCAGGGTATGGGCCATTCCTATATATTACCTTGATGAGTGCTTCAAATGAGTGTACCAGGGCTTCCTGGGACACCACTGAAGCAATGCTCAACCTTGGAAAGAACCACCAATGACCTGTGCTGTCTTTTAGTAAAGATTGCAGCTTTGTAGTGAGCTGACAGGGGGTCACTATACCAGTTCACATAGCAGACAGTGTGGATGATGTGTAAAGAAGTGATAACGATCTTGATGATTCAGGGCTTTTTTTTTTTACCCCTTTCATGGTGCATAGATGCTCAGTACAATTACACTACTACACATGTGCACTGCCACCTTCAGAGTGTAGTGTCCTCTTCAGATTGAAGACTTGCAGTATTTTGTCAGTAAAGCCCCCATCTTGCATGTGATCACTATTTCATAGATGACTAGGAGTCGACATGATCAGGATGTATTCTGATTCCAAGTCATTAGCAGCGACCTGAACGGCCAGTGACAAGTTTGAGAGCTGGCAACTGCGCATAGTATTGTTTGCTAGCTCTTAAAAGGATCATGTTAGTAAAGGACTTGTGGACAGGAAGGGGTTAAACAACCATTTTAAATCCTTCTCTTGGCTGTGTGCCACAGGGTGGCTGCAGAAAGCACTTATCAGTAAGTACTAGTTTTATATTCCGCAGATCTGTGAGGATTCCCCCAAATATTATATCAGTATGTGTACCTTGATCACTGGAAATACATTTTTTTTAAATATATATATTTATTTCTTATATAGAGCTGTGCATGTTGTGGATTTCATGTCAGACAAGTATCGGATTGTATCAGGCTCTGATGACTATTCATCCAAGATCTGGGATATTCCAAACGGCACTGAAATCTCTTCCTACCAAGAGCACACAGACTACGTGCGCTGCGGCTGTGCTAGTAAACTTAGTGATGATTTGTTTGTCACAGGTAAGTAGTCTTTTTCTCTCTTCTAGCAAATAAGAGGTTTAGCTAACATTGGATGATACATATACATATTAACTGGTTGCCTCACTATTTGGGGTACCTCCCATCTGTCTGTTTTTGGAGTGAGACATTCCCTTTTTTTTTTTTTTTTTTTTAAATCTCCTAGCAGGGCAGAGATCATAATTACCGTGTGTAGCTTTAAACCTGTATTTCATTTATAACTGTGTAATCCTTTACTAAAATCTAAATGCACTGGTTTCAATGAAATGAAAGTCCCCCAAAAAAGCAATGTGATCTATTGCACATCAGTTGCTTTGTTAAAACGAAGGTGTTTTAATAATATTATCTCTTTTATATTTATATTTTTATATATATATATATATATATATATATATATATATATATATATATATATATATATATATATATATATATTATTTATTTATATTAATAGAGAAGTTTTTAGAAAGCCCCTTTTCACACGGGGTGGGCTCTTTTTTGATCTGTAGGGCATCTGTCCACTAATCATAGCAGAGCAGGCGGATCACAGGTCCGTGTCCACTTAGTTTATGCTCTGCTCTACGGGTGGCAACAAACGCCGCTGTATGTTTTCTCCCAACTACCTCCGATTTGATCCACCTGCATGGAGAACAGATCTCCTTCCATTTGTTTTTAGCTGCCCAGATCAGATCAGGGGTAGACAGGTGTAAACAGACACAAGTCTGTTTTATACCCTCCAGTCCATAGGGCTGAATAGACCGTCTGATCAGGCCCGCCTGATAACCTAACAGGCGGACCTGATCGGAATGGTCATGTGAAAGGGGCCTTATAGTTTTGTGTGCTTGTTGAGATTTAAGCTGGCCATACGTTAATGGAATTTAGGTGAATTCCTTATGAACTGACAATAATTCTTAGGTGAGACTATAGAGGAGGAGATATGGGGGAAATGGTCGACCATGGTGCATAAGGGAATACTCAATACTTCCCTGGTGGAGGGAAACTACAAGGTGTTATCCAGGTGGTACCTTGTCCCGGCGAGGATGTACCCCGGAACTTCACCCCTTTGCTTTAGAGGATGCGGGCAGGGAGGGTACCATGTTACATGTTTGGTGGTCCTGTCCCAAGATCCAACGCTTCTGGATCAGAGTTTTCACCTTGGCCTACTCAGTGACAGGACAAAATCTACCTAAAAATCCCAAGACGGCGCTATTTGCAGACTTGCCGGACGGGACCCCTAGACATCTCCAAACTCTCATCTTCTTTATTTTTTCAGCAGCTAAAATCACAATAGCACGAGCATGGAAAACTCCAGTGGTCAACCTTGCACTGGTAAAGAATAAAATATCTTGGATCATGGTCAACGAAAAATTGGCCATTATCCTTAAAGACAGACAGGTCAGATTTGACAGGGTGTGGTCCCCCTGGATCAAATACCTACAAGCCCCATAATCTCAATAACTGTATGGTGGGGGACCCAGGCCGAGGGAAACGGCTTCTTCTTTGGATTCTGGACCTTTATCTTTTTTCTCTTCCTCTCCTTCCCATTCTCCTCCTTCTTCTCAACCTTACTTTAAACCACTTCTCTTCTCCCCTCCCTTTCTTCTCTTTCTATGTTTAAAAGACTCTACTTGTGGATACAAGTGGAGAGCTATGGAGCCTCTCTTTCCTTGGCTCCGATGGAGGAACAAGGTAAACTAATTTTAAAGGCCTAACCTCCTTTGGCGCCAAGGGCCCTGATACTGAGATATACTAAAGGTACTAAAACTTGATTTAATATTACAAAGAAGTTAAGAGTACTCCGCTTACGGGGCAAATTTATCTTCTTTATCTTTTCTATTTTTTTAGTTCTATTTTTATTTTTATTTTTCATTTTGATAAACACTAATGATATATGGAACTTGTATGATATGCTATTCTAGACCCTTTAAGGATAGGTCAACATTAGTGTCCTTATGTTTACAGAGCGTACTAATACTCACCTGTTAACCCCCCCTCCCCCCCCCCCTTTTTTTTTTTCTTTCTCCCTTTTTTCTTCGTGTTCTGTACAACACTTTTGTGTCATTTGACAGAAAATATGATTGCTGACTGATTGTTCATGCCATTTTGTATAATTTGCAAAACCTTTAATAAAGAAAATTGAAAAGAACTGACCATAATTCACTCAGTGGGTGTTCCTGTCGGCTGCCTCCCGTCCCAACATCCCTTCGTTGAAAAATTGAAGGAGCCGGGTGGAAAATTGTGCTTCCAATAAAATGGAGGCACCATTTAGGTATTGGTACAGCTGACAGGGCTAGCCGTCAAAATAGAATAGTTGCAGTGGGCAATTAGTACAGCCTCACTATATAGCAGGGGTGGAGGAATTTGTTAAATCCTTTTCTATGCAGCCTGTCCAAGGGACAGTTGTCACTAGGCTAGAATGTCAGCATGAATTGTGTTTTTAACCCTGTTCCAGTCTATTCAAAACCGAAAAAGAAAAACCTTTTTTTTTTTTCGGTTCCTCTCCAATATTTATCAACTAAAGGCTTGTATGTTGAATCTTAGATTTATTCTTTGTGATAACAGTTTGAACACCAGTGGACTTGTTGGGACCCTAGTGATACTAGAGGTAGTGTGTGTCTGAGAATGTATCATTAGGCTCCATGCACACTCGGCTTAAAAAAAACTCCAGTTCCCTTGGCAGAAAAAAAAAAAAGCTCACATTTTTGTCCACAGTTTAGGAGAGTTTAGCATTTTTTCTGCCAGAAAGCTCCAATCGGCAATGCAAACTAGAAGGGTTTTCTTTCTTGCTTCTAAGCTTCCTAATGTGCATGGACACATAGTATAACATTGGGCTGCTTCTATAGATGAACCTCCTGTAGAAGCAGTGCTTTTTAAGCCAGTGTGCATGGACCCTTGCAGGCTATTGTGAAGCTAAACCTCTATCCCAGTATCCTTTTTTGAGAAGCTGCTTCTCTGTGTCTCATAGTCTAAACTTTAGGGTTCATTCACACTAGGAGCAGAAAAAATAACCTCTGACAGAAAAAGAGACCTAAAAAAATGCACATAGTGGCTCGTGTTGCACAAGAGTTTAGGAGTTTATGGGCATTTGCTTTTAGAAGCTTTTTTTTTTCCAAAACATTGTCCCCTTTTTCTGCCAGAAAACTCCTCTCAAAAATACTTGTGAAGGTTTTTTTTTCTGCCTCTCATCTTTCTTTAAATATGCTTCTAAACATCCTAATGTGCATGGACACATAGGATAACATTTAGCTGCTTCTACAGGCAGGAGAAAAAAACCCTGCAAAACTCCTGTAGAAGCAGCATTTAAGCCCATTGTGCAAGGACCCTTAGCCCTTACCAGTGAAATAAATTCTATAGCTTCAGTGTGCATGACTTTACTTTTAGATAAGGGGTTGTTCCTTCAGATGCTTTGGGAATTTAGGTTTGTGAGAGATTTTCTTTATACAACACAACTACTTCTGATGTCTGTTTAGCACCTGCATTCTGCATCATTGAATTCAGCTATTTCTGTGTGCCCTTTTTAAATGTGTAACCCATGGGTTTTCTGAATATTTCCTGTCCATGTGGCTAGTGAATGTGTTGGTGATACCACATGTTGTGATTGCAGGTTCCTACGATCACACAGTAAAAGTATTTGATACCCGGACGGAAAAGAGTGTGATGAGCATGGACCATGAGCATCCAGTGGAGAGTGTTCTTCTGTTCCCTTCTGAGGGGCTTCTAGTCTCTGCAGGTATGGTGCAAGGAACAATACAGCTTCTGAAAAACTAAAATAGAAACATATATGCTTCAGCTTTTAACCCTTTGACTGCCATGCACATAAACTAATAAGTTAGTGGCAGTAGCAGCATACACACTCGCAACCTTGTGTTTACTTTTTTTTTTTTAAAGCAGACTGGAGGGCTTACCAGCCTTCTTGTGATTGCAATAAAGTTTGTGAAAATAAAAAAAACATTAAAAAAATGTAAGTAAACGTTGGTTGTGCAACACATGTTTGGTATCGTGCCTCATGCCGGAATAAGAGGAATAGTTTTACTAACATTTATGGTTAACGCTAAGTTCATGACCTGAGAAGGCCTTTAAAGTGTTGCCTATGGACAGATTTGGGTATCCTAGTTTGTAACCCTGTCACAGGGTTGCGTCTTGACCTATTTGGTGGATTGATCCATGTTCCATACAGTACTGGTCACATGAGCATATGCTTTTTAATCATGTGGTCTCTGTTGAAGAGGATAATTTAAAGCTGAGACTTGCTGATCTGGTGCTCCCCCCCCCCCCCCCTCCAGGGAGTTTGACAACATCGCCTAGACGGAGATAGAGAGAAACATTGTAACACTTAGGGCCAGTTCACACCACATGCAGTCCAGTGTGTTTTTTTTTTTTTTTTGTAAAATAGGATATATGGTTTTCAATGGCATAGTTCAATCCAGTGCTTCCAGAAAAAAAAAGTAGAACATGCTGCATTTTTCCTGCACTGGACTGTACTGGAACGCTGTAAAACGCATTAAAAACGCACTGGAACACACATCCTTATTTAAGTTTAAAGAAAAAAGAGGGGGGAAAAAAATGCACTGGAATACATCAAAAACGAGCATGCAGAAAAGCATCTGGAACACATTCAGACTGCGATACTATGGTGTGAACTAGGCCTTTCGATTCGATTATCCGGTCCATGATTCGATTCGATTCCGCGATGCATCACGATTACTACCCAAGTGCCCATGGTTTTCAACTTTTCATCAGAAAAATAAATTCAAGCAGTCAGAAATCAAAGAAATATATTTATTTGTATGTGCTATTTAAACAAATTACACCAAGTTTTATTTGTGCAGCGGTCTTTTAAAACACAACTTTTTGTGGAAAAAGACACTTTTAATGAATTTTAAAAAAACGAAACAGTAAAGTTAGCCCTATCTTTTTGTATAATGTGAAAGATGTTACGCCGAGTAAATAGATACCAATGTCACGCTTTAAAATTGCGCACACTCGTGGAATGGCGACAAACTATGGTACCTAAAAATCTCTATAGGTGGCGATTTAAAAAAAATGAACGGTTACCAGGTTAGAGTTACAGAGGAAGGTATGGTCTAGTGCTTGAATTATTGCTCTCATGGGCTGCCTTGCCTGCATGGAGTGCATGCGTTACATGTCACTCGAGATGAGACATCCAGGTTCTTCCAGTTCTAACGCTAGAAATTTATTGGCACTCTTGAAAAAGTAATTATGGCTGTCTCTAATTAAGGAGGACAAGTATTAATCAATCGCACTGATTTAACCTTATATGCTGCGACCATTAATCTCCAAAGGAGCCTTTCTTACACAGATTTTTAATATCTTCTCATATTTTGTGTTTATAACGTACAAGGCATTTGAGGATCAGTTAATTTGCTCCAGTTATGAATCCTGGAAGCACATCAGGGTTAAAGATTTATGAAAGCAAAGCAGCACTGAGTCAACTTAAAAAGAGGAACTACAGGCTTTTAATTTGTTTCTAATTAACCTACTATTCGGGATATCATATTATATAATATCATAATCCCAAACTGTAGGTGAATAGGAAACAAATTAAAATCCTGTAGTTCCTCTTTTTAAGTTGACTCACTGCTGCTTTGCTTACATAAATCTTTAACCCTGATGTGCTTCCGGGCTTCATAACTGGAGCAAATTAACTGATCCTCAGCTTACAGTACTATGTTGTCTGTGTGACAGACAGTGTCTCTTCTCTTGTATGTGTACCTGTCCTGATGATGATGACGACTGTCTCCTCTCCTGCTGCCTGTGTGATGAGGACACTGCAGACAAGCCTGGCTTGCTCTGGTCTCTCTCCCAGTCCTGACTCCTGCAGCTGCTGTGTTTGACTTGTGATGATGACTTGAATCGGGTGGTGGGCGGCGGACGGTCTACCCTGGCCTGTTTACAGCGGTGACTGCCAGTGTCAGTAATGTGACTCTGTGACTGGAACTGGCCGAGGAGGAAAGATGAGCGTGAGCTCTGGGGACCGGAGTCGGGGAACACATTTCTCCTCTCCTAGTCTGGAGTTGGACTCGCGACACACTCCACAGGGTGGCTGGTGATGACATCAGCGGGAGACAAGGAAAAACAGCGCAAAATCTTTGGCCTTTTTCGGCTACACTCGGAGACAGGGCATGGCGCAGCGGCACGGCGCGTGGATTATGTCATCATTAATCGATTTCTTAAAGCTGTAGCATCGATGCCGCATCGTGGACGGCCGAATCCCGATGCATCGATGTTAAGATTAATTTCCACACCCCTAGTGAGAACTGGTCCTCTAGTCCTTTTTAGATCAAAGAAATTAACTTTGTTCTGTAAATGAGGGAAGTTTAACCACTTTAAGACTAAACCTTTTTCTGACATTTGTTGTTTACAAGTTAAAATCAGTGTTTTTTTTGCTAAAAAATTACTTAGAACCCCCAAACATTATATATATTTTAGCAGAGACCCTAGAGAATAAAATGGCAATTGTTGCAATATCTTTTGTCACACTGTATTTGTGCAGCGTTCTTTCAAAAGCAATTTGGTAAAAGCACACTTTAATGACTTAATAAAAAACTAAACAGTAAAGTTAGCCTAATTTTTTTGTATAATGTGAATGATGATGTTATGTGGCGAGTATCGTGATCTTTATTCTAAGCAAAAAAATCATTTTGGCCAGAATCGTGCAGCTCTAATAACTAATGTAGCAGCACTGAAGGGAACCTGTAGTAGCATTTCCCTGGAAAAAATAAGCATTTCCTTTTGGTAACTTTTTATCCATTCCTGGAGGACTGCTTTCCTAGTTTTGAATTGAGTGGGAAACCATAGAATCCTTATGGAATGCTGCTTTTTCCCTTTACTTCCTGCCAACCAAAACTGCTATTTGGCTCCCAGAATGGAGAAACCTGCTCATTTACTATGTGATACTGAAATGGGAGCTCAGATGAAAGCTCTACAATTGGGGCACAGTAATGCATTTTTGGTAGTAGTAGTAGTTGGAAGGCTTAGAACCCATGTCTTTATTTCTGTCTTTTGAACTCATTGAGCGTTTTTACTTCATGTCTTGGGGGGTCACCACACAGTTCCCAAATGGGGACTTTCACCCTTTAAGCCTCTTTTCAAATAGTAAAAAAAAATGGGGTGGAGTAGTGCTTTTAACCCCATTTACTGCTGCCAAAATAAGTATAGGAGCACAGAAGTAACAGGTTGAAAACATTCTTTCAGCTTCAATAACTTGTTTCCACATCACTGTCACTCTGCTGTCTCTGGCTTTTTTGGTAAGCGTGATTTGAGCAATGACAAGCGGAGGTACCAATAAATTAAAGTGGAGAAAAAACTGAGATATAACAAAAGGATTTAAAATATTTGGGCTCCCTGCCCTCACAAACATGCACTTACACAAAAATGCACATAGGGCATACATGCATACTTAAAGTGATTGTAAAGTATTTTATTTATTTTTTTAGTTAAAAATAACAAACGTGTTCTACTTACCTGCTCTGTGCAGTGATCTTGCACAGAGCAGCTCAGATCCTCCTCTTCTCGGGTCCCTCTTTGGTGCTCCTGGCCCCTCCCTCCTGTTGAGTGCCCCAACAACAAGCAGCTTGCGATGATGGCACCCGAGCCATCGCTTCCTGTGTCCATTATTAGCCGACTGACTTTGACAGCAGCGGGAGCCAATGGTGCCGCGCTGCCGTCTCAGCCAATGAGGAGGGGAGTCCCAGTCAGCCTAGACATTCCTACGACATCGCTGGATCTAGAGGGGCTCAGTTAAGTATTAGAGGAGCTGAGGGGGGCTGCTGCACACAGGTTTTTTAATCTTAATGCATATGCATTAAGATAAAAAAGCTTCTGCCTTTACAACCACTTTAAAACGCAAATTGCATAATGCTTATTGGGTATCGCTGCACACGCTAAAGTCAGTGGATTTCATCAAGTTCATTCTAAATTTATGAGCGTTAAAGGTTTTTAAAGTCACTTGCGTATATATATGTGTGTGTGTGTGTGTGTATAGATATATAATTATTTTTCCATTTTTGATATGGGTAATGGAAGGTTGTAACTCTTGCCTGTGGAGTGTTTTTTTTTTTTTTTTTGCCATCTGTATGCCATTGAGGAAATTTCCCTTCACTTGCTGTCCCATAGTTAAAACAGGAAGTGAGGGAATCCCAGGGCGTCGCCAGGGTACCCAGAGCTAGTGTCCCCATTGGAAGATTTCCCCTCTATTGCTGTTTTGATGTCAACCCAAAATTTGGGATTTTCTTTTACTTTCACTTTAAATGATAATGGTAAACAGGACAAATAGAGAGGGTGAGTCTCCCTAATGGGGACACAGCAATAAAACCTGATAGGGGCTCTAATCCATCTCCACTCTATCCAAAGCTTAAAAAAAAAAGTTTTGCCTTTAGTGACACTTTAAAAAGCCATCTATGTACAGGGTTTTTATTTTTTCGTGGACATTTTGCTTAACATATTGGAGATCTGTATACTTGAAGCAATATAATCGTTTGTATTTAACAGAAAATGTAGAGATTATATTTGGGTGCACACAAAATAATTTGAGCATAATTATTTACATGCTAGAAATTGTAGAACAGTACCTTGCAGTTTTTTAACTCTACCTGGTCCTTCCTTAGGTGGTCGATATGTGAAAGTGTGGGACATGCTGAAGGGTGGACAGTTACTGGTGTCCCTGAGAAACCATCACAAGACAGTCACCACTCTGTGTCTCAGCAGTTCCGGACAAAGGCTGCTCTCTGGATCATTAGACAGGTGTGTTTTGTAATAGAGAAATTCATTTTTGAGTGAAAGGTTCCCTTTAAAGAATAAGTGCACTTATCCTTATTGTCCCTTTACACTGACCGAAATATTCAACCCTCCTCCCCTCTCCACAGATGAAGGTTTAGAGAGCTGATGCCTCTCTCTCCTGGCTGTACCTGTGCTGTATAGCTCCAAAGACTTGTCTACCTCCATCTACTGATTGGGAGACCTCCCTATAAAAGTCTACAGAGCTTTACTGGGCCTTTGCGGCCAGGAAAATGAGCCTTTTACAGCTGGATTTAGACAAACCGATGCTGCAACCACCAGATCTCGCCAAGTATACACCTATGGGGGACTTGGGATGAGGAGGGTGGGATCTTTTATAGGTCAGGGCAAAAATAATAGGAGCCCTTTGTCTGAAAGTGCCCTTGTTCTTTAAGCAGTGATTAAGTTGTTTTTGTCTTCAGTTTTTCTCCACACAATAGCATTGCTGAAAATAAGTTTATATGTGGGATGGTAATTCCACTTTTATGGAAAAATATATAGCATGTACAAGTGCTACACAAGCCATATTGTAATCTAGTGTTCTTAGAACATTGCCTTTCTATTTCAACCTGCTGCACTGTCATTTTCTGTAAAATGTAATGAAATAGGGCAACCTTGGAAGACTATCTGTAAACCATTGGTGTACAGAACTTCCCCCACAAATATAATTTGCTTCTGGTGTGATTGGCTCATGGAGTTTCCTAGTAGTCTGCACTAAGATCAGACAGATTTTAGACATCCTCTGCAACATAAATTTAATTTTTGGCGAGATACTTCCAAAGTGTTAATATAAAAAAAAGGGGGGGGGGGGGGTAAAGTGAGCACTATACAAAAAATAAAATAAAAAAAAAACAGGCATTATACTCCAGTCCTATAAATGATCATATAAAATGTGCAGCGCTGTAGTGAGAATGAAAAAAGTGCAAAACTGCAAGAAATGAAAAAAAAATGAAACCACAATAATAATTAAATGCCTTCTTAAATATGTCCAATTACAATTCAAAAAAATATCTCCAATAGTCTGACTTAATCAATGCCAAAAACTATTCAGCCACTGATGTGAATAGAGGCTTACCAAAATGAATGGCTACTCAATTAAGTGCAGCAGACTCGCATTAGTATCATAGGGAATTGCTGTGTCTTTCTCCTTTAATTCTTTCTGATAACACTCTGGATAATGATGTGACTAAACTCCAAATGATACCGGAAAACAAAAACTTGTATGGGGTAACATTGTGAAAACAAATCTACACCCAGGTGAAACATCTTTTCATGCAAGTAGAAAGTGAAACCCCAATCTTTAGCCTTCACCAGACAGCCCCCTAAACCAATGCACACTCTCCAGAAAGGTTCTTTTAAAACAGCGTGGGTGAGATGGGGGCTGTCCACCAGCTCCAATGTCAGGGATCCTTCACACTCTCGCAGGGTAGAACTCCAACCATATCTCCTTATAATATTAAAGGCAATCAGACAAAAAGTGCCTTATTGTGTAGTATTTATTTTAAAAAGGGGAACATATAGTAAAAATGGGTATAAAACACATAAAATTAGCTAAAAATCAAACCACTATAAGTACAACAAAAAACTTGGCACTTGGATCACCCATATGGCGGTACGACGTGACGGTTTTATAATTACCCTTCGCATCAACATGCATCTTCAGGGGTCTTCTGATTGCCTTTAATATTTTGAGGACATATGGTTGAAGTTCTACCCTGCGAGAGTGTGAAGGATCCCTGACATTGGAGCTGGTGGACAGCCCCCATCTCGCCCATGCTGTTTTAAAGAACCTTTCTGGTGAGTGTGCATTGCTTAGGGGGCTGATGATTGGGGTTGCACTTTCTACTTGCATGAAAAGATGTTTTACCTGGGTGTAGATTTGTTTTAACAATATTTACACCATACAAGTTTCTTTCTGTTTTGTATAATTTGGAGTTTAGTCACATCATTACCAGGAATGTTACCAGCAAGAATTAAAGGAGAAAGACACAGCAATTCCCTATGATACTAATGTGAGTCTGCTGCACTTGAGTAGCCATTCATTTTGGTAAGCCTCCATTCACATCAGTGGCTGAATAGTTTTTGGCATTGATTAAGTCACACTATTGGAGATATTTTTTGTATTGCAATTGGACATATTTTAAGAGAACATTTAATATTGTTTAATTGTTTTCATTTATTGCACTTTTTTTCATTCTCACTATAGCGCTGCACATATTTTATATGAATAATAAAAAATAAAAAAAAAAGCACTTCCATTCAGATTCACTCTGCAAACAACAGATATGGGTAAAATCCTTGCAATGTACAGTACATAGACCACCCAATGTGTTTCCATTTTTGTTTAGAAAAAAAAAAAAAGTCTGTCTTTAACCACTTGCCCACAGCACATTTATTGCGGGCAAGTGGCATGTACAGGCAGAGCGACATACCCATACTTCATTTTGCCTGTACAGACACAGGGGGCATAATAAACTAATCATATCACTAAAACCTTGATACATGAGGCCCAGACGTTGTACACCAGACTCTACTAGCTGAGGTTGGGTTTTCAATGCCAGTGCTTCTTCTGTTTTGAAGTTTAACATCTGTGTTTTATGTTGTATGTATTAATGTAGAATGTTTTGTATCTCTTAAACAGGCATGTGAAGATTTACAGCACAATGAATTATAAAGTAGTTCATAGCTTTGACTATGCTGCCTCAATTTTGACTCTTGCATTAGCGGTGAGTACTTTTGAAACCCAGAACTCTTTTCCGGTAGTGATTTTTGGTTAGCATATCTGTTCTTGAGGATGATCAGTGTACAGTAACACAACAACCAAACAGTGACTGCTGAAAACTGTCTTAGATAAGGAAAAGTTTCTCCACATTATTACTGCTTGCTCACTGTTACCTTATTGAATAAGCATGACTGAGTTATATTTCTATAGTGCCTCTATTACTTAAATAAACTTGGCTCGTTAGGCTTTAGTAAGAGAAACCTTAGAGCTGTATGTTAGCAGACAAATGGGTACACAGTCTTTTTCTATTATAGCTTATGAAGTTTGGGCAGATAAAACATGCCCTCTCCAATAATTTCATATTTTCAGTTACAAATCTTCATTGCGATAAAGTGTAATGTTCTTTTGGTAAACTGTTCCAATGATCTTACCAAAAATGTTGAGATTTCAGCAAATAATAATCAGACAGTAGATCTTATGGAGAATAATAATTTCATGTTCTGGCTTGTAGCCTGACGATGATATGATTGTGGTGGGAATGACCAATGGAGTGCTTAATATCAAACACCGGAAGCCTGAAGAGAAGAAACCAAATGAGCTTCCAGCCAGGAAACATCCGAGATACAGAGTGTTTGTGAGGGGCAAGGACTATATGCCAAAACAGGTACAGAGAGACAGCCCTATAAGGGTTCATGTATTTATTTATTTAAGCTGTTTTAATGCGTTTTTTTTTTTTTTTTTATCTACTTCAAATGGAAGATTTGGCCTTACGTTTTCAAACCATATAAAAGTTCTGCATTGTATAGTGTGTGTGTGTGTGTGTGTATATGTGTGTATATATATATATATATATATATATATATATATATATATATATATATATTACTGTATTTATTGGCGTATAACACTCACTTTTTCACCCTAAAAATTGGGTGCAAATAGCATGTGCGTGTTATACGCCAATACTTCAATTTTACCTGCCTCGGAGGGGACAGGGAGGGGGGCGGGACGAGCTCTGTCAGATTACATACAGTGAGAATCTCCTGTTTACTTGGCGGCCTCTGTAATAGGAAGTCCCGTCTCCTGGGCCGCCATTGGACCACTGTTCTGTCTATCATAGGAGATTCTCACTGTATATAATCTTTCGGCGCTCGTCCTGCCCTCCTCCCTGTCCCCTCTGGGCTGCAAATGGGCATCAATCAGGCTGTACTGATGGCAATGGTGAGGCTGCTGCATTGATGTGGACTGATGAGGTTGCATTGATGGGGCTGCATTGGTGGCAATGGTGAGACTGCAGATGGGCACTGACCCTTATTTTGCTTCAAAGTTCCTTATTTAAAATTTAAGTTTTTTTTCCCTGAAACTTCCCTCTTAAAGTTTAATGTGCGTGTTATACGCCGATAAATACGGTAAGCTTTGAAGTGAGAGAGAATTACACTCAAAGTTGCAGCTGCTCAAATCTGTTAACTAGCAGAAAATGGTTGCATATAGTTGGGTAATTTGCAGCACATGGACAATACAAAAATTAGCCAGCTCAAAAAAAAGTGTTATATACAGTTTCTAGCTAGCAGCAGTGAAAACCCTGCTTTCAGAAGTCTGAACTGCAGTATATTTCTCTCCGTAGTCTGTATGGATGCAATTACATCATCGCCTCTGGAACTTTTTTTTTTTTCTTTTTCTTTTTCTTTTTTTAACATGTTAAGATCAGCCAATGGGAGGACTTATCACAGCTGCTATGTAGGGACTGCTGGGGAGCTGTGGCTTGAAAGAGGCAGCAATAAATTACACAACAGCCTCTATGCCTAGGTACTGGTAGATGGGATAACACGAGGACTGTCAGAAATCTATTACGTTTAGTGACTTTTCGGTGTTGGTCTCTACAGGACGACATTGTTATCAGCAAGCCAGTAAAGAAGCACATAAGAAAATATGACAGGCTGCTCAGAGGATTCCAGGTATCTGCGGCGCTCGATGCTGTTTTAGAGGTAAGATTGTTGCTCTTTTTATTAAGAAACCGTGAGAAAATACTAATGGTTTAGAATTTGAAAAACTTAAAGCAGGATTCCGTCTTTTTTTTTTTAATTTTTTTTTTTTTTTATTTTTAAATAAACCCCCCCCCCCGATAGTCGCCGCTTATGCATTTAAAAATAGGCTTGCGCTGCATATGGAAACGTTTCCTGTGTTTATACAGGTATTGGGAATCACTTTACACTACTGATCTAGCAAGCAGCCATCCTCATTGTGGGCATCTGAAGCCCACTGGGAGTCTCTTCCAATATTAGGTGCAGTTGGCTACCCAGCATGGACCTCCTGATCTTGTGCATGTGCAATTTGAACAAATCATGGCCCACTATGTGTATAGCAGGTTGCCATAGCAGGAAGTTCCCGCCCTGTTGCTATTGCAACCTATCAATCAAGCAACCCAGAAGGAAGACTAGCGATTCCCATTAACTTCTGGGATTGATGACACAGCTATCCCAGGAGCCAATGGGAAAATGGAAAGGACGTACCTTGCCATGGTGAGGATGAACAGAAGTGGGAGCGTTTACCCTAAACAAAAAGGTAGAATATGAAAATTATGTAAAAAAAAAAAAAGTGCAACTATCGAAATGAATAGGGATGTGATGGGCAGAAATTGCAGCCGTGGATGCAAATTAGGGTGGAATTCCGCTTTAAGAAATAACATAAGTTAAACTTTTTTTTTTTTTTTTCCTACGCTTTTAGACCATAAAATTAACCCTACGTGGCATTAAAGTTCCCAAGTTAACAATATTGCTGCAGGGTGACCCCAGAGTATCTACTAATATTCAAATCAACTTACAGTGGGTATAGAAAAGAAGAACCCCGGGGCCTTTAAAATCACATTTTGTTGCTTTGCAGCCTGAAATGAAGACAGACACAGTTTTTGTTTTATCCAGCTGTATTTACTCAGTGCAACTTCTAACATCCAAGTAAAAAGATATAACACCAAGTCAGGAAAAAAAAAATTCAAAAACAGAATCCCTCCATTGGAGAATGGACCTCCCCTAATTACAGCCTTTAGTCTGTTGGATTATGTCTCTTTGCAGTATTTGATATTTTAATATTTAAGTTCCGTTACATTTGATGGTGACAGTTTGTGGACTGCAGTCTTCAAGTCCTTCCACAGATTTTCAATGGGGTTTAAATCTGGGCTCTGACTATGCCATGCAAGACACCTTTGCGTGCTTTGGGTCATTGTCATGTTGGAAGGTAAACCTTCTTCCCATTGACAACTTTATGGCAGAGGGCAGCAGATTTTTCTCAAGAATTGGATGGTATTTTGTCCCATCCATTTTTCTTTCTATCCTGACAAGTGCTCCAGTCTCTGCTGCAGAGAAACAGCCCCATAACAGGATATTACCACCTCTATGCTTTACTGTAGGAATGGTGTTATTTGGATGGTGAGCTGTATTGGATTTAAATGATTTGGCCTCAACACCAAACGATATGTCTGGCGGAAATGTGTTCTCCGGGGCCTTTGCTTTCAGGGAATATACATTGTTTGAGGGGTTGAAGTTATTTTCTAGCAAAAAATCCAGATTTTTACATGTATGTGAGACATCAGAATTGGCCTGGACAGCAAGTTGTTAAAGTGTTACTAAACACACAAAAGTAAAATCAGTGTGTATATGCAGTAAAGCATGCATACTATACTCACTGTGGAACCTAAGGGGTTAATCCTCTGCATTGTGTAAGGGCTGTGTGATCATGTCCTCTCTAATCCTCCCCTTCTTTCAGTCCCCAAGCTGCTGCTAGAACAGAGCCTTGGGGGCAAGGTACACATGCTCAGTTTGGTGTGTATTGCTAGAGAGTGTTTTTTTTTTTTTTTTTTTTTTTTTTTTTTCCTGGGAGAGTGCATGTGATCAGCAGAGGGCCAATCAGCACTGTCCAGACAGAGGCTCAGGGGTCCTACAGCCTCATAGGACAATAAGAGAAGAATGAAAACCCCTCCTACAAGCTTTAACCAGTGCTCAGCCAGACACTGATAGAAGTTACAAGACTACTATAACTGCTAATGAGAAAAGGTATTTAGCAGTTTATATTTACTAAAATAATTGCATTTCCATATTCTGTGTACTGTGGGAGACCAGATGTAGTGAATGCAGGGTCCTGGGTTTAGTAACACTTTGATAGCAGCGGACAAACCAAAAAACAACAATTTTCCCAAACTTGTGCACCACAATGCAAAGTAGTATGTTGCAGTATATTGTAAAGCATAGCAGGACATTGTCTTGGGGTGCCATTTTGAAAGCAAATGACACCTTTTAATGTATGTATGATATATGTTGTAGTAAAACTCATTTGCACCACAACTAATACTGCATGTATTTGTGTATAAGCCATTATAGTACTGTATGTTTAATCTCTCCTTTTGTTACAGACCAATGTTAGAAATGGAACTCCAGAGGTGACAGTGGCTGTAATGAATGAAATTCACAGAAGGGGAACCCTTAAAAATGCTCTGGCAGGAAGAGATGAGAAACAATTGACTTCCATACTGACCTTTCTCATAAAGTACGTATCCAGCTGCATCTTGTGTGAAATTACTTTCATTTTTTTTGTTTCTTCTCACTGCTGATTGGAATTACAGTGGGGAAAATAATTATTTGATCCCCTGCAGATTTTGTAAGTTTGCCCTCTTACAAAGAAACAAAGGGTCTATAATATTTATCATTGGTGTGTTTTAAATGATAGAGACGAATATCAACCACAAATCCCAGAAAAAAAACACATGATACAATTGTTATAAATTGAATTGCAGTTTAGTGAGTAAAATAAATATTTGATCCCCAAGCAAAACATGACTTAGTACTTGGTGGAGAAACCCTTGTTGGCAAGCAGAGGTAAGGCGTTTCTTGTAGTTGGTGACCAGGTTTGCACACATCTCAGGAGGGATTTTAGTTCACTATTCTTTAAATCCTTATGGTTTATTGGCTTTCGCTTGGCAACTCGAAGTTTCAGCTCCCTCCATACATTTTCTAAAGGGCTAAGGTCTGGAGACTGGCTAAGCCACTCCATGACCTTAATGTGCTTCTTCTTGAGCCCCTCCTTTGTTGCCTTGGTATGTTTTGGGTCATTGGCATGCTCGAAGTCCCATCCACGACTGTACCTATCATTTAAAATACACCTACGATAAAAAAATTATAGACCCTTTATTTCTTTGTCAGTGGGCAAACTTATAAAATCTGCAGGGGATCAAATAGTTTTCCCCACTGTAAACCTGAATTTTTGCTCTGCCTTTTTAAAGTTTATGTAAACCTCAGCTATAGATAAGCTTATATTTTATTATTTGGTCTGTGAAATAAACAGTTTAAAGTGTCTGTCTATCTTTTTTTCTTTAACCAAAATTTTATTTATTTATTTTTAACAAGTTGACAGAAAGGGCCCAAGGGCTCCATACTGTCTGATCACAAATTATTTACTTGGTGATAATAGTAATTCAAAGACATAAATGTTAAACACAATGAGGCATGAAACGTGAACTTTACCATAGGTAAAGATGGAGATAAACAATTGCGTGTCGAGTGTAGCCAGTCTGTATCTTAGATCAGTGGTGTACCCCCAACGGGCCAAGTTTTGGGAACTTCCCTTAGATAAAATAGCTCTTATCAATACTATGTCATTGATATGGATTTAAAGCAACTGTGCAAAGTAAAGGAAAACCTGAAAACATGGCCTTTAGGGACTGAGGCTGAGGACCAGCATACGTTTATGCTGCTGATGGCCAGAGGCTGTTGGGAATAAGTGATGTTCAGAGAGCGAGCTCTAGCGGTTCCAATAATTGTGCAGTATGTTGAGAGCGGGGAATAATCAAGCCATGGCTGCCAAGTCAAAAGGAACCTATTGTGTTTGTCATTTTGGATGGCACTGTCAGCGTCTCATGAATAAATGTGCCCTGTATGCGGCTTTTAACTTAAAGGAAGTTGGGGCATGAAGATTTCCATGCCTGGGCAGTGGATTTGTTTAGTAGCTTATAAACGTGGGAGAGAAATGTGTGATCACGGTGAGAAACCTTTCAGTGTTAGATAGGCCTCCCAAGGGTCCTTAGAGAGATTAGCTCGGAGTATTGCATTGATCATAGTGTAAACCTGTATCCATATACGTCCACTATATGTGCATCATATTGCATATGTCTGAACACTCCTGAAAAAGTGCTGTGGGCAAGAAACTGCCCTACAATACCTTGTAGGAATATTCTAAGACCTGTACTTAGGGGAGCGTTTAAAAAGTGACAGACAAATTTTACTCCAGTCTTCAGGGAGGAGGGATCCATTAAGATTTGCTTGCCATCTTGAACAGAAGAGAGGAGTCTGGTTGGAAGAATTTTCAAGGAATAGTGGAATACTTGTTATCTCTTCAAGAAGTGTGGAAAATACCTGTTGTTTCTGGTTCAATCACCAGCCTAAAAATTGGGGGGGAAATAAAAAAAAAAGAAAACTAATGCAGCCTCCTCATCTAAGGACTGGTAACCTGCAATATATTACATTTTTGATCTTGAGTTTAGATACTTTTAAAAAGAGACACTATCACTGCTAAAATAGGGGCCAATAGGAATTAGTAGGAAGTATTGATAGATATATAAGCACAAGGGACAATGTTTATCTTCAGAGAGATTTAAGAGATTTGTCCCTTGCGCTGCTGTGTCCTCGTTTAGCAGAAATCTTCCTCCTCTGATGCCCCTCTCCCCCAGCCCTGATATATATATATATATATATATATATATATATATTGTCTAGTTTGTAAAAATAAACATTTTAAAACGGGGTGTACCCATAAGGCAGTATTTACAGAGTGTTTTTTTCTTTTAAGCAGAGCACAGAAACAGTTTGCCTTCATACTTGCTGTGGTTGAACCTTTTTTTTTTGTTTTTTTTTGTTTTTTTTACAGCCCCCCATCTGAACAAAAAAAGAGAAGGATGGGTTCTGCGTAGTTTATTGTGTCTGCGTAAATTGCAGCATTAGCTGTTAAGCTCCATAAACAGGCTTGAGTGCAAAATAGATCCAATATTCAGATGTGATATTTCATCCTGACCTCTAAGTTAAACTCCATACAGATGTAAAAGACAAAATAATGCATCTCTGTAATCATTAATGTGGTATTTTTTCCTAACTAAGCTCTTTGTAAGAACTTGGTATCGGCTTCAGTGTGGGTCCAAACTGCTGGTGACAGCCGGGATCGAGAGATTCCAGGCACGCAAAGTATTGGCTGGTGGCTCTTAGAAGGGGAATGTTTATTAACCCAGCACATGAAGTTGGATATGCGTATAGCAGGAAGGGGTTAACGCAGTGTGGAGTTATGTTGATGACGTACATTTAAAGTAACCTTAACTTAATTTTTTTCAACAGAAACGTGGTAGATCCCCGCTTCTCCCCAATACTGATAAATGTAGCAGAACAAGTTATTGGTAAGCATGGTTTTATTCCGTCACAATCTCTCATATCGCCAGCAGTGCTGGTCATTTGATGTTTTGATTCTAATGAGGTCATCTTGATTTGTCCTTAGATATTTATTCATCTGTTATCAACCAGTCATCTGTAATCGATAAACTGTTCCTGAGACTCCAAGACACTCTAGAAAAGGAAATCCATTACCAAGAAGAACTTCTGGAGGTGTTGGGGATGATGGACACTCTCTTTGCAACTATGACAAGTAAAAAGGAAACCATTTCTGGGGAGACCAAATCATTAATTTCTGGGCAGAACACCTCAACAGGCATAACATCTTCATCTTGATGTGGCAGTTGCCAATGGACCTTTTTATACCACTTTTTAAAACATTTTATATGCAGGGAAATGTAAATTCATATAATTTGTCAAAAAGCTGTCAAATCCAATTCGTGTGTCAGGTTGAAAAGGACTGGAACGCTGTTCATAAAAATTTTAAAGAAAGTTTGACATTTCTGTGATTTTATTGCAACTGGTGGCAGGTGAATCCTTTTCCGTGATCACTCCTGCCTGTGATGGCAGCTGTACCAAACTGACACAGGCCTGGTCACTGCCATGGAGTTGCCAAAGAACATCCATGTTATTCTCGAACAACGGATGAGATGTTTTGGGCTGTTTTCCTTTCACTTCCAGGTGGATTTTCTCTCCTTAGTGGGTACAAAATACATCTTGTTTACTTTTAAAATTAAATTACCGTTTGAGAAACACCAGGCAGCTTCTGCCATGCATTATATTTTTATCTGTGTACTAGAATTCACAGAATGAAGCTTAACGTTTCCAGTTTTCCAGCCGGGGAGCCCTAAGAGTAGTGTGGAGCACAAGAGACACGAATTTTTCATTTAGTAGTGACTGCTTGTCTTGTGTTACACTGGAGTGACTGAGGCCATTACAGATGAGATTCCTGTAGTCCTAGATATACATGACTGGAAATAACATGTATTTAATATGTGAGTAGTGGTATTGCAGGTATGTTTGCAAGTCTTTTCAGCGGTGTATTTTGATTTACAGACTGCAGCTAGTCTGTAATCTAGAAATCTGTATCTTTTTTTTCATTTAAAGAGTTTTTATTGAGTACACCAGGTAGAACAATGCAAGACCAATGTTGACAGTTTGTACATTGAGGGCAGATTGATACATAGTCCAAAGACAAAACATTGACATACTATATGAAGATGACAAGTCGGTTGGCTTCAAAAATAGCGCCAGCTCACCCACAGTAAACTTACAGTACTACAATGTACAATGAAAAGACAATATGCTCGTCCCTAGTCTGGTGCACACAAACAAATTTTCAAATATTATAAAGGAAATAACAGTTCGGGAATCCGAACAAAGGGAAGAAAGACATAGACATGATGAGAGATGATAAGATGAGACGGGTATAGAAGAGAGAGAGGAAGAGAGGATATGGAAGCAGTAAGGGGAGAGGAGGGGATGGGGAAAAGAGAAAAAAAAAAAAGGAGGGGGGGGGGGGGAGTAACAAAGGTGGAGGCCTTTGGAGAGGGAAACATGTTCTGTCACTATAGCTCTACTGAGGGGGTCACATAGGTGTTGTAGTCCTGAGAAAATCGAAAATCGTGCCAGTAAAACCAGGTTTTGTTGAATTTTTCCTCTTTACGTTGTAATGCAGCCGTCAATTGTTCCATCAGATTAATTTCGTTCACCACAGCTATCCATTGACCAATTGACGGGGGGTCTGAGCATTTCCATTTTTGCGGAATGCAGATTTTTGCGGCGTTTAGAAGGTGTATCAAGAGGGATTTCTTATAACGACGTCTCGAGATCGGGGTAAGGTGGAGCAGGCACTGAGCCGGGTCATCTGCAAGTGCAGAAATCTGTATCTTAATTGCCAACAAGTAATCATCCATCTTCCTGTTGCACACATTCCTGGAAAAGGATCTAAAATAATGGTTTCTGCAGCAACCACCAGCTGGAAACTGGAACACACACAGTACAGTGTAAATGTTTGCCAGCACACCATGGATCTTCAGATTAACCACTTGTACTGTGGATGGGTGGCTGCTGTAGGCAAATCGACGTACTGGTACATCGCCTACTTCCAGATTTAGGGAGCCTGGCAGCAAGTCCTAGATAATGATTCATGGCTGGGACCTGCTAATTGACTGTATACATTCACACCCGAGAGGTCTGTGTTGACGTTCAACAGAGAGCTCTGTACACAGGGAGTGATATTATATTATTATAGTTTGTAGGCACTTTCATGCAAATCAATCAATATACACTTATTGGGTTTTTTTTTTTTTAATCAAAAATATGTAGCAGAATACAATGCGATCGTTCGTTCTTTAATAACATAGTTACATAGTTACATAGTAGGTGAGGTTGAAAAAAGACACAAGTCCATCAAGTCCAACCTATGTGTGTGATTATGTGTCAGTATTACATTGTATATCCCTGTATATTGCGGTCATTCAGGTGATTATCTAATAGTTTCTTGAAGCTATCAATGCTCCCCGCTGAGACCACCGCCTGTGGAAGGGAATTCCACATCCTTGCCGCTCTTACAGTAAAGAACCCTCTACGTAGTTTAAGGTTAAACCTCTTTTCCTCTAATTGCAATGAGTGGCCACGAGTCTTATTAAACTCTCTTCTGCGAAAAAGTTTTATCCCTATTGTGGGGTCACCAGTACAGTATTTGTAAATTGAAATCATATCCCCTCTCAAGCGTCTCTTCTCCAGAGAGAATAAGTTCAGTGCTCGCAACCTTTCCTCATAACTAAGATCCTCCAGACCCTTTATTAGCTTTGTTGCCCTTCTTTGTACTCGCTCCATTTCCAGTACGTCCCTCCTGAGGACTGGTGCCCAGAACTGGACAGCATACTCCAGGTGCGGGCGGACCAGAGTCTTGTAGAGCGGGAGAATTATCGTTTTATCTCTGCAGTTGATCCCCCTTTTAATGCATGCCAATATTCTGTTTGCTTTATTAGCAGCAGCTTGGCATTGCATGCCGTTGCTGAGCCTATCATCCACTAGGACCCCCAAGTCCTTTTCCATCCTAGATTCCCCCAGAGGTTCTCCCCCCAGTGTATAGATTGCATTCATATTTTTGACACCCAAATGCATTATTTTACATTTTTCTACATTGAACCTCATTTGCCATGTAGTCGCCCACCCCATTAATTTGTTCAGGTCTTTTTGCAAGATTTCCACATCCTGCTGAGAAGTTATTGCCCTGCTTAGCTTAGTATCATCTGCAAATACAGAGATGGAACTGTTTATCCCATCCTCCAGGTCATTTATGAACAAATTAAATAGGATTGGTCCCAGCACAGAACCCTGGGGGACCCCACTACCCACCCCTGACCATTCTGAGTACTCCCCATTTATCACCACCCTCTGAACACGCCCTTGTAGCCAGTTTTCAATCCATGTACTCACCCTATGGTCCATGCCAACGCACCTTATTTTGTACAGTAAACGTTTATGGGGAACTGTGTCAAATGCTTTTGCAAAATCCAGATACACCACGTCTACGGGCCTTCCTTTATCTAGATGGCAACTCACCTCCTCATAGAAGGTTAATAGATTGGTTTGGCAAGAACGATTCTTCATGAATCCATGCTGATTACTGCTAATGATATCATTCTTATTACTAAAATCTTGTATATAGTCCCTTATCATCCCCTCCAAGAGTTTACATACTATTGATGTTAGGCTAACTGGTCTGTAATTCCCAGGGATGTTTTTTGGGCCCTTTTTAAATATTGGTGCTACATTGGCTTTTCTCCAATCAGCTGGCACCATTCCAGTCAATAGACTGTCTGTAAAAATTAGGAACAACGGTCTGGCAATCACCTGACTGAGTTCCCTAAGTACCCTCGGATGCAAGCCATCTGGTCCCGGTGATTTATTAATGTTAAGTTTCTCAAGTCTAATTTTAATTCCGTCCTCTGTTAACCATGTAGGTGCTTCCTGTGTTGTGTCATGAGGATAAACACTGCAGTTTTGGTTACTGAAGCCCCCCGATTCACTCGTGAATACTGAGGAGAAGAATAAATTCAATACCTCTGCCATCTCCCCATCCTTTGTAACCAGATGTCCTTCCTCATTCTTTATGGGGCCAATATGGTCTGTCCTCCCTTTTTTACTGTTTACATACTTAAAGAATTTCTTGGGATTTTTTTTGCTCTCCTCCGCTATGTGTCTTTCATGTTCTATCTTAGCCATCCTAATTGCACCCTTACATTTCTTATTGCATTCTTTATAAATTCTGAATGCTGTGGATGATCCCTCAACCTTGTATTTTTTGAAGGCCTTCTCCTTTGCTTTTATATGCATTTTTACATTGGAGTTAAGCCATCCAGGATGTTTGTTCGCTCTTTTAAATTTATTACCCAATGGGATACATTGGCTAATGCCCTTGTTTAATATGCTCTTAAAGCAAACCCATCTCTCCTCTGTATTCTTTGTTCCTAATATTTTATCCCAATTTATGCCTTTTAGCAAGGTTTGTAGTTTAGGGAAGTTGGCTCTTTTGAAATTCAGTGTCTTTGTGTTCCCTTCATGTCTCCTATTTGTGTGATTTATACTGAAACTAATTGACCTGTGATCGCTGTTACCTAAATTGCCCCGTATTTCCACATCTGTTATCAGGTCTGTATTGTTGGTAATCAGTAGATCTAGTAATGTTTTATTTCTAGTTGGTGCGTCTACCATCTGACCCATAAAATTGTCCTGCAAGACATTAAGGAACTGGCGAGCCTTAAATGAATGCGCGGTTCCCTCCGCCCAGTCTATGTCTGGATAATTAAAATCCCCCATTATGATAACACTTCCCATCCTTGCTGCTAATCCAATTTGTGATAGGAGATCCGTCTCCACTTCCTCCCTCAGGTTAGGGGGCCTATAGCATACTCCCAGTATTATTTTCCCCTTAGCTTCATCCCTTTGGAGCTCTACCCATAAAGATTCCACCTCCTCCCTAGCCCCCTCAGTGATGTCATCTCTCACATTCACTTGTACATTATTCTTGATATATAGGCATACCCCTCCCCCTTTTTTACCCTCTCTATCCTTGCGGTATAGGGTATACCCTTGAATGTTTGCCAGCCAATCATGAGAGCTGTTGAACCAGGTCTCTGAAATTCCCACAAAATCCAAATCCTCCTTGTACAACAGTATCTCTAGTTCACCCATCTTGTCCGCCAGGCTCCTGGCATTGGTGAACATGCCACATAGTTTAGACCGGTCGCATATTGTCCTCGTATTGGGTGTTTCAAGATTGCAACTTGGACTTGCTACTATACTCACCTTGTGTTTTTGTGCTTTGGTTAACCTACCACTAATGCCCCCAATACTACCCTCTGGAATATCTTCCGCGCTGGCTATCACTGTCTCTGGACCCTCCCCCCCATCGCCTAGTTTAAAAACCCCTCTAACTTTTTGGCCATCTTCATTCCCAGCAGATCTGCACCCTCCTCATTTAGGTGCAGTCCGTCCCTTCTATAGTACCGGTTACCGACTGAGAAGTCGGCCCAGTCCTCCAGGAACCCAAACCCCTCCTTACTACACCAGCTCTTCAGCCACTTGTTTACTTCCCTAATCTCCCTCTGCCTCTCTGGTGTGGCTCGATGTACCGGTAGTATTCCTGAGAACACTACCTTGGAGGTCCTTTTCCTCAATTTAGCTCCTAAGTCCCTAAAATCGTTCTTTAGGACACTCCATCTGCCTCTGACTTTGTCATTGGTGCCAACGTGCACCATGACAGCCGGGTCTTCCCCAGCCCCTGCCAGTAATCTGTCCACAAGGTCCGTAACAAACCATTTGGACTTAATCTGAAGATCCAAGGTGTGATGGCAAATATTTACACTGTTAATTGCCAACAAGAATGTGAAAATCATATCCAACTATTTACACTAACTACATCAGTGTGCATTTTTTTTTCAAAAGGGTTGATTTACTATAGAAAATATAAAAATCTTCAACAGATCCATTTTCTTTTTTCTAGGACAGGTTAAAGAATGGAAGCTAAAACTGGACTAGTTGCTTTGGTCGCAAACCTAACCAGAAAAAAGGCCTGTCACGCTTGTTTCTTTACAGTAAAAATTTGCATTACTCCTCCTATTTTGTAATTGGCATGCAAGCTTTAAATCCAGCAGCTGCCGTGTGCGTCTCATCAATTGAGTGTTGGTAAATTTTGCATTTGGTGAATTCTTTTCCTTTCTCCTGACATTTTTCATGGTCATACTTTGAATTTAATTGCTTATAGAAAGGTGTAGAAGGCTGAAGAAGCCAATAAAACTGATCGCCATTTGATGATCCAGAGAACGGTGCAGATAATCTGAAAATGAAAGCGCCCTCCTGAATATGCCTATTGATTAGTGGCTGCTAAGTGGCATCCTTTTGCTGCCAGGATCCCAGTGGAAAGCATGAAAGACCAAATGTTTAAAATTTTTTATTAGGTTTGTATTTTTCATTATGTATAAAAAACCAAAAAGGTTAACGCTGCGCTAGAAACCTAGTAATTGATTGGTAGCTATGAAGGATTAACCCTTACAGCCTAAAGCAAGTTAATGCAAAGGTAAACGAAAATCAGAGGTTTTACCCTAAATTACCAAAGCAGCCAGAATCAAAAAGTCAGACACAAACTTCAGATATTAGTAATAAAAATAATCCAGCGCTAAGGATAACCAATAAATGAAAAGGGAAAGTGTAAAAATAAAAAATTATGAAAAAATTGTGAACCATAATATCATAACTGACATCACAAATAGTACAATTCCAAAAAAATATATAGAGTTCATAAGCATAAAAAAGGCTGATCCAGAACCCGTGATGTCCATTGAAAGAAAAGGATTTTACAGCCATACAGCTTTAGCCGCAGACCCAGATGCCGGTATAGGTTGTTGGGAAACCTCTAATCTCCCATATGCCTGGTCAGACCGTTGTGGTCTTCTGAGTCGGTAAGGAGCCTCATATTCACTTGGGTGCATTCACCTCTTGGGAGATTGGACTTTTTCTTATCACGGATTCTGAATCAGCCTTTTTTATGCTTATGAACTCCATATATTTTTTTGGAATTGCACTATTTGTGATGGGACTTTTTGTATGATTATTTTTGGTTTATTTGACACTATCACTTGAGTATTTTAATTATACACAATCCTTTAGTGGTCATAATAACCTTATGGTATGCTTTTTATGGTATCAGTTATGATATTATGGTTCACAATTTTTTTCATAATTTTTTATTTTTACACTTTCCTTTTTCATTTATTGGTTATCCTTAGCGCTGCATTACTTGTATTTTTCATTATATTGCCTCTAGGTGGCAGTAGGTTGTCACCACAGGTTTAAGATCTGAAAAAATTCTGTCGGTGATGACCTTTTGCCAGTATTTCACTGCATTGCTTTTTCTAATAACCTGCCTTATCGTAGGTTCAAAGTTGTAATGCTCCTGTATTTTGCCATGTCACCTATTGATAAATAAGTGATATTTTGTTTGAGATATTTATTGCCCACATGTGCTATACCCATGTCTGCGTGGCTTTTTTACGCTGTTGTCCTTCTGTGTGTCTTTCAGCACCAGCCAAGGGAGGCCTTAAAAACAAATTGTGGTACCCTCTTAAATCTCTCTGGAGGTCTTTCCAGTGGTGGGACAGTTATTGGGGGTTTGTCGAAAGTAAGGGGTTCTTTCCTCCCTAATATACTGTTACAAAGAGAGTAAGATATTACTAGTGTAAAAAAAATAACTCACCCATGACAGGCTGTTCCTCTCTATGGGGAGATTTACTAAAACTGAAACACTCAATCTGGTACAGCTGTGCATGATAGCCAATCGGCTTCTAACTTCAGGACATGGATTACTGGAACCATGTCCTGTGGTCTGATGAGACCAAGATAAACTTATTTGGTTCAGATGGTGCCAAGCGTGTGTGACGGCAACCAGGTGAGGTGTACAAAGACAAGTGTGTCTTTCCTGCAGTCAAGCATGATGGTGGGAGTGTCATGGTCTGGGGCTGCATGAGTGCTGGCAGCACTGGGGAGCTACAGTTCATTGAGGGAACCATGAATGCCAACATGTACTGTGACATACTGAAGCAGAGCATGATCCCCTCCCTTCTGAGACTGGGCCGCAGGGCAGTATTCCAACATGATGACAGCCACTGTCTTGCTAAAGAAGGTGAGGGTAAAGGCGATGGACTGGCCAAGCATGTCTCCACACCTAAACCCTATTGAGCATCTGTGGGGCATTCTCAAACAGAAGGTGGAGGAGCACAAGGTCTCTAACATCCACCAGCTCTGTGATGTCATCGTGGAGGAGTGGAAGAGGACTCCGGTGGCAATCTGTGAAGCTCTGGTGAACTCCATGCCCCAGAGGGTTAAGGCAGTGCTGGAAAATAATGGTAGCCACACAAAATATTGACACTTTGGACATTTTCACTTAGGGGTGTACTCACTTTTGTTGCCAGCGGTTTAGACATGAAAGGCTGTGTGTTGAGTTATTTTGAGGGGACAGCAAATTTACACTGTTATACAAGCTGTACACTCACTACTTTACATTGTAGCAAAGTGTCATTTCTTCAGTGTTGTCACATGAAAAGATAGATTAAAATATTTACAAAAATGTGAGCAGTGTACTCACTTTTATGAGATTCTGTAGGCTGGGCATATATGATTCGAATCTCAGCTGGTTCAGCAGGAACCGATAATGGGCAGGCTGAATGTACTAAGTTGACCAATCAACTTGGGTACAACCATCCTACTGGATTCTCTTGCGATTATAGCTATAGCCATAATTGCTCTTCTCCTGGTGCCGATGGTTTCCACCGCTGGGAGAAGCCAATTGCTCGGCTTTTCCCAGCGGTGGAATTGCTGGGAGAAATTGCTGTTTGTGTTGATGGGGAGAATTGTTTGAACGGGTTGCAGGTAAGAAATTTGCACCGTGTATGGCCGGCCTTAGACTTTAATTATGGTAACACTCCTAGAACTGTACTGTGGGGCATTTCCCTCCACAATTGATTTGTAATATAAAATAGTTATAGCAACTGGATTGTGGTAGATTCAAACTTCCAGTATTTCCAGCTCCTAGGCTTAAAGCGTCTGTTACCCCAACACTTCATTTTCCTGATGTATACCTGTGCCTGCTGTACCATGTACTTGTATGAAAAAGTATCCTGTTCTCCTTGTATTGCTTCCTTTATGTGAAATCCCTGGTGCTCCTGCCAGTCCCCTTGCTTCCCTATTAAAAACAGACCACACTAAGCAGGAGAGCACACCGTGGTCAATTCTCTAGCTATGCTGGGAACTTTGTGTACTCTCCTCCAATGATCAGACTTGTCCTGACACGCCCCCGCTGCACAGCCATTCACTGGCAAGCTCGGTGTCATGCAGCTTCTCCTCCCCCCCAGCTCTTATGCAGCTGAGAACAGAGGAAATGTGATCACTTCTAAAGGAAAAAAGGTATTTATAAGGGTTTTTTATTTTTAATACCTATACAAAAATGTTTTACCTTTCATTTCAATTTTAAACTGAATGGGTTGTTTTACAAGGTGATCGTTTACAATCGCTTTAACTTTGGAGTAATCAGATGTGTGTCACAAATCCCTTTATTTGCATTCTAAGGCCTTCTTCACACAGGCTTTAGATTACATAGCAGCAATGTGTACAGTGTTCAATACAAAGTTTTCAGTAGCTTTGTTGAAGCTTTTAAAGAGTGCTTCAGTTCCAGTATGGCGATGTTAAACACAAATTTTAACGTGAATGATGGCTGTTATTTTAAACAAACAAGCAAGCTAGCAGGCGTCACCAGGCTTTAATCAAGGTTCCTGATAAAGACCAAGAGCCTCTTACTATTCAGATAGCATTACCCAGATTGATCCAACGCAGCTTCTGTGTCCTAAAGTTTGTATGATTCCAGCAAGTGTTTACTGTGCAGTACAATGCTCTTCTGACCTGTGTGCTTCTTACTTTAAGTTTCTGAAATTATATTAGGCAGAGGTAGCACACACACTTACCATAAGTCAACCTATGGACCTTCATTGTTGTGGGGATTACTAGGGCCACGTCACTTCCGTACAAGTATCATGAGATTGCCCATCTGCATTCTTGCACTTGGACTTAAACAATAAGAGGAAATTCAAAAGAAGTCGACAACATCATACACAGCCGTTAAGTAAAAAGCGAGGAAATAATGTTTTAAGGCTGGAACAACATTCCTGACTGCATGGCTGTTTCCTTAGTTTCTAGTGAAAATAAGCCATCTTCTAGAAGATGGGCATTGCTGACTATTCCTGATCAATCAACAGCATGGAGGTCTTTATAGAGGATGTTCCTCATACAAAATGTGACTAACGGTCTGAAATAGTACTGTACATTCAATGATAGAATGCTATGAAACTATAAGAACAAAGAGGGTTAGAACGTTTAAGGCAGGGAAGATTAAAGTGATTGTAAAGTCTTGTTTCTTGTTGTTTTTTTTTTTTTTAGTTAAAAATAACAAACATATTATACTTGCCTGCTCTGTGCAGTGGTTTTGCACAGAGCAGCCCAGATCCTCCTCTTCTTGGGTCGCTCTTCTGTGCTCCTGGCCCCTCCCTCCTGTTAAGTGCCCCCACAGCAAGCAGCTTGCTATAGGGGCACCTGAGCCGAGTCACAGCTCCCTGTGTCCATTCAGACACCGAGCCCTGACCTGGCCCAGTCCCCTCTCTCTCCTGATTGGCTGCCTGACTTTGACAGCAGCGGGAGCCAATGGCGCCACGCTGCTGTCTCAGCCAATGAGGAGGGGAGTCCCGGGCAGCTGAGACACTCCTACAACATCACTGGATAAAGATGGACTCAGGTAAGTATTAGGGGGGCTGTTGCACACAGAAGGTTGTTTTGTTTTGTTTTTTATCTTCGTGCATAGAATGCACGAAGATAAAAACCTTCTTCCTTTACAATCCCTTTAACATTCTTAAATACTTGATCTGTGAATTCACCTATGACTATCTGTGAAAGGTCTATCAGTTTTCTCTGTGAGGTTTTCCCCCAATTATAAAGCTGGCCATAGAAGGAGCAACTTTCTTTCGATTCCCTCATCAACACTTGCTGTGAGCCATTGTGTTCTCCCTGCGGGCTATAATAGCTGCTGGCAATAATCGCATGTAAAATCTGACAGGTTGGTTTTACTCAAGTTGATTAATTCAACTTGGGTACATTCAGCTTGCCCATACATGGTTCGGATCTTGTCCGGTTCCTGCTGAACTGGCTGAGATTTAAACTGTCTATGGCTGATTTTAAACTCCAAACTTTCTGCATTAATTAAAGGCTAATACAAGACAATACTTTGAAACTACAAGAAAGTGACCATCCCATTTCTTGTTTAAGGTTAAATAAAGACTACTTATCCATTTACCAGCTTTCTCTCTTTTTTTTTTTTTTGCTGCTATTTCTTTAAGGGATAAAAGGGGAAACAATTATATGGAATAGTTGGGACAACTATGGGGTGGGGGGTAAACATACACAAAACTTCTTGTACTTGACATATCAAAGAATATAGCGGCATCCAAGTGTAATACACACTTGGCGTTTTAAATAGAAAGACAAATGAGTCTGTGCACTAGAGTGCCCGCTGGAGGCCTCTTGTGCACTCCTTAGAAGAGTGTCTGGGTATGGCTGTACACAGCCTATGATGATGTGCCAGCAACAATGAAATTGGGAGGTGGGCATGAATATTTGTTGATCTTTTAGTTCATAGTTGATTTAAAGCACAGAGCAGGGGATGGAGGGTGAGGTTGGTTGGTCTGGTCCCACACCATGAAAGGACTTGGGGTTGAAAGCTGTACTGTAAAGGCAATCCAGTAAAACCAAGTGTGATGAAACTTGTCTTCCCTATGATAAAGGCAAGCTGTAAGGTCTTCCATAGTCTTGATTTCCTGGACCTCAATTTTTTTTTTTTTTTAATAACATGCTTTTATGAGATTATAATGACCGGGTTTACATACATTTCAAAGTCCAACTAAGCCGTCAGTGTCAGCCGAAAGTGTTTAAAGTTTTTTATTTTTTCTGGCTAAAGCAGCCTCAGCCTAAGAAAAAAAAAGCCTGTTTCCTGCCATCAGCTGCAGATTGGGGCTCCTGCTCTTTGCATTAGTTGTCCAATCAGCAGGGAGAATGAGCATTAGACTGGGTTCCTTCACACATGTCTGGCTGCGGTTTGCTATCCAGAATCCGGCGTGGTTTTGTTCACCTTTTCAGATGCAAATATTTACTTGAAGTTGCACCTAAACCGACCCAAAATCACACAGGACCCTTTTTAGAAACGGAGCGCGGCCGACCCGGACATGTGTGAATCGGCTTTTAAAAAGCCAGTCCGATTCACATGTTATGCGAAGCGTATGTAGGTAAAAACGCCTCCGATTTGCATATATGTGAACTGAGCCTAAAGCCCCATACACACTATGACATTTTCTGCTGATTTTTTCCTTTAGATTTACCAAAACCATATAATATGAGGTCAAACCTTAGGAGTTTCAATGTGTATGCAATCAGGCAGGCCCTTGCACTACATAGTTTTGGTAAATCTGAAGACAAAAATCAGCAGAAAAACTGATAGTGTGTATGGGGCTTTAGGTTTAACTTAGTAAGGGGTGATTTGGACCTCTGCAGAAAGACCACCACTTCCACAAAGAGGCCAAGGTTCCCACTCTCCAGTTGCTGGCAGGGGACAGACTTTTCTACTGCTTAAAAAAAAATGAAAGACATTGAGCACCTTATTTTGATGCAAAATAATGATGCTGTTATGGCATTAAAAGAATTAAAAATTGTTAAAGAAATTGAAATAAAAAAAACTAAAAGCACGCCTGTTGCCCCGGCCATACACCCAAATGCAAATGCACACGTAGGGTGTGCACCTGTGTGTAAAGGGCATTGTACCATACATGTGAGATATTGCTACAATCATTCTGGGGATATCATTCCTGGTTAATTCTAGATTGATAGCTTGTAAATGCTTTTAAAGTGTTACTTCTGGACAATTATGGGTACCATAGTTTTTCACCATTTCAGGGGTACATGCAATTTTGTAACTTGATATGGTTGGTATCTACTTAATTGACACAACCCTTTCTTTTATATATTGCAGACAAATGGGTATTTTTTGTGTGCACTAAAAATCATTTAAGTGTATTCTTTTTTAAGAAAATGCATTTGCTAAGCAATTGAACAAATATTGTGCAACATAAAAAATTCCAACTGCTGCCATTTTATTCCACAGGATCTCTGCTTTCAGAAAATACAGTATGTAGTTTTTTTGTTTTTTGTTTTTTTTTGTGAGGCGGGGTTTTTTTTAAGATTTGAAACAGTGTGAAAAAATAAAACATTGCCTTCATAGGGAAGTGGTTAGGGTAACTCCACTTTCGTGGGGGAAAAAAATAGCAAATAAAGAAAAAATTATATAGCATATACAATCACAACATAAGTCATAATGTAATTTGAACGTTTTTAAAAATGACCTTTCCATTTCAATCTGCAGCTCTGTAATTTTTCTGAAAATCCGACCGTGTGTACAGGGCATAAGGCTACCTGGAGGTTTTCTGTACACAGAATGCCCCCTGAAACATAATTTCCTGATTGGTTCACTGATGTTCCCAGAAGTCAGCCTTAACCTCCCTGGCGGTATGATTATTTCATATTTTTGATGCTGAAAGCGGTACCATTATTTTGCATGGAAATTTGGCGTTTTATATTGTAGACCTGTAATTCTTAGGAATAACTCACTTAAATCTGTCCAAACCAGAGTCTAGTAGACACCCCGGGTAAGATAAAGTTTGAAACACTAAGTCCTCATGCACACGGACGTTTTTACAGCTGCTTTTTTGAGCTTTTTTTGCAGCTTAAAAAGGCCTGTCTATGTTAGTCTATGGCTTCATGCCCACCTAGGCGTTTTTGAGCTGCAAGTGGCATAGGCGTTTTTAAGCTGTAAAAAAAAACCCAGGACCAGTGGGTTCTGAGAGACGTTTTTCAGCTGTAAAAACGCTCTAACACTGAAAAACGCTCAAAAACGTCATTCACCAACGTTTTTTAGCGTTTTTGATCCATTGAAAAATTAAAAAAAATAAAAATTTGAAAAAAAAAAAAACGCTCAAAAACGCTAACGCGAAAAAACGCTCAAAAGCGCTAAAAAACGCTATTGCAAAAACACTGAAAAACGCTGAAAAAAGTTTAAAAAAATCACTGCAAAGATACTGGCGTTTTCATAACGTTTTTTTTAACAGCCTGTGTGCATGAGGGCTAAATCATAAATTATAATATAATAAATAACTATAAATAATTATAAGAAATAATAATATAAAAATGATTCAATAATGTAATCAAATCAAAAACACTGAAATTTGCTCAGTTGCAGAATTGTCGCTGTCATTACTTTTCAGTGTTTGATGACGGATTTCCCCACAAATCACTATCGCTCAATTCTGTGAGTGATTCTAATTTATTATCTCTGTTTTCTAGCTGGTCTAAACCTGCTTTTGATGTAAAGGGACGGTTTTGGTTGCTATGGACAATCTCCAGTTTCCAGGCAAAAAGAACAGTTTTTATAATATAAAACTGCATGCAGGGCACTGGACAAACCACTAGGGACAAAAGGAAGTTGAAATAAATTGATACAGTAATGTAATCTGTAAGATTACAGTATACTGTATGTGTATTGTGTGTTTTACTTTTTGAATTTGGCGCCGTTCTCCGTCCCTGTGCGACGCAACGCTCGCAGGGAATGGAGCCCGGGCACTGTGATAGATCGAGCGGAGGATGGCTTGCTCACACTGCGGGGAGACATCGCAGGATCCAGGGGACAAGGTAAGTAAGCTCTTCCTGGATCCTGCGATGCAATCCCGAGTTTAGGTCAGGGTTACCGCTTTTGGTTCTGAGAATCCACCCCGAGCCAGACTCGGGAATACCGCCAGGGAGGTTAAGATACAGGTCAGATTTCAGGCATCCCTGCAACAAAAATGTCATTTTTGGTGAGATACTCCCAATAGGAAATCAGGCTTAATGGAATGTAGGCCCAGCAGCTTTCCTCGTTAGTGCCCTGCAGGTGCACAGCTAATTGACAATTATAAAACCACTCCCTTTAGGTTCACTTTCCCACATGGCCACCAAAACACAGGGATTTCTTCAGAATAACAAAAGGTAGAAATCTGCAACAAAGTTTGTTAAAATCATTGCAATATACATAGATCACTTAGAAGAGGGTAATGTTTTTTTTCTCAACAAGAGTGGAGTTACGCTTTAAATCGGGAGATGAGCTTTCCCTCCCCACTCCTCCTACTTATTCTTCATACCCTGTATAAAAAAGATCTGTGTATTTACCTATTTTTAATCTGTTCTGGTCACATGATTTAGCCCTTTGCTAACCTTAACCAGTCCTAATTAATTCCTTCTTCCCTTAGTTATTACTTTTCTGTTGATGTTTTTCATACCTATTTTTTTAATCATCATTTTTTTTTTCATTTTTTAGTTTTTTTTTTTTTTTTTTTTTTTTTTTTTTTTTTTGCTTTTCTTGCATTTTGTCACAATAAAAATAAGTAACACTGCAAAAGAAAACACCTTTATTTTTTGAAAATAACTTTGCAATCCTTTGTACCAAAAGCGTCAATTTAGTGTCAGCTTTTATTTGTGTTTTCACTTTAATTCCATAATTCTTTGATGTGGGTCAGTGTGCACTTGTCTTATGTGAATGTTATGGATACAATTTTGTAATGTTGTGTTGAGTGCATGTACTGTGTTTACAAGCCGTGCGTTGAGTTTTTCCCTATCCTGTGCCGGTTGTTGTTGGTTTACTTTCTTTGTTTTAGCCCAAGAAGGATTAACAATTGTGTGCAAGAGCTCTAAGAACATTCATTAAAATTTTCCAAAGGCACTAACTTAGAAAACACATTTAGATATTTAATGATAGAACTTTAAAAAGCAAGTTTAAACCTAAACTGATATAGTGGAAATATGAGAGTCTTTATGCCTTTAGCGCAGATTATGAAAGCCTATGAATGGTCATCAGTGTGTAATATTAGATTGGTGGGGTGAATTTCTCCATTGTTTATTGAAATGTTTAACACTTCCATGTAACCTGAGACATCCACACAGTGCAGTTAATGTTATGAGCTTTGTAGCCGAGCACTTGGAAGCGTATGACATGGCTGCTTAAAGGTAAAGGGCAGGCATCGGCAACCAAGGTGCCATCTCCTGTCATTGGCCACTAGGCTGCCAATTTCAAAGTCTGGCACACCCATCCACCCACCCTCCATTCCTGTTGGCAGGGCTTATAACCCTCCCTTACTCTATCCAAAATAAAAAAAAAATGTTTTGCTTATAGTTTTACTCTAATGGGTTTTCTCACTGGTAGTTGTCAATATAAATATATATATATATATATATATATATATATATATATATACACTCACTCACCAGCCACTTTATTAGGTACACCTTGCTAGTACCGAGTTGGACCCCCTTTTGCCTTCAGGACTGCCTTAATTCTTGATTAGATAGATTCAACAAGGTGTTGGAAACATTCCTCAGAGATTTTGGTCCATATTGAAATGAGAGCATCACGCAGTTGCTGCAGATTTCCACCACACCCCAAAGGTGCTCTATTGGATTGAGATCTGGTGACTGTGGAGGCCATTGGAGTACAGTGACCTCATTGTCATGTTCAAGAAACCAGTGGTGAAATGATTTGAGCTTTGTGATATGGTGCGTTATCCTGCTGGAAGTAGCAATCAGAAGATGGGTACATTGTAGTCATAAAGGGATGGACATGGTCAGCAACAATACTCAGGTAGGCCGTGGCGTTTAAACAATGCTCAATTTGTACTAAGGGGCCCAAAGTGTGCCAAGAAAATATCCCCCACACCATTACAACACCAGCCTGAACCATTGATACAAGGCAGGATGGTTCCATTCTTTCATGTTGTTTACACCAAATTCTGACCCTATCATCTGAATGTTGCAGCTGAAATCGAGACTCATCAGACCAGGCAACGGTATTCTAATGTTCTTTTGCTGAGAATTGTAGCCTCGGTTTCCTGTTCTTAGCTGACAGGAGGGGCACCCAGTGTGGTCTTCTGCTGCTGTAGCCCTGTATCTACTTCAAGGTTCGATGTGGTTGTGCATTCAGAGATGGTATTCAGCATACCTTGGGTGTAACAAGTGGTTATTTGAGTTACTGTTGCCTTTCTATCATCTCGAACCAGTCTGCCCATTCTCCTCTGACATCAACAAGGCAATTTCTTCCACACAACTGCCTCTGACTGAATATTTTCTCTTTTTTGGACCGTTCGCTGTAAGCCCTAGAGATGATTGTGCCTGAAAATCCCAGTAGATCAGCAGTTTTTGAAATACTCAAATCAGCCTGTCTGGCACCAACAACCATGCTATGTTCAAAGTCACTTAAAGCGGAGTTCCACCCAAAAGTGGAACTTCCGCTCATTTGTCTCCTCCCCCTTCCAGTGCCTCATTTGGCACTTTTCGGGGGGGGGGGGGGGGGGGAGCGGATACCTGTTTTTGATAGGTACCCTGTCTCCACTTCCGGGAGTCTGGGCAGTGGCAAATTACGTCACAGCTTGGCTCCCTCCTCTTTTCCCCGCCGCTGGGCCAGTAGGAGAGTGCAGCGGTGCCTCGCGCATGCGCAGTAGGGACCCAGTGTGAAGCCGTAATGCTATACTGCTGGGTTCCCTTACTCGCAGTGGCGGAGGCAGCACGGTGTCGACATCGCTGGACTCCAGGACAGATAAGTGTCCTATTATTAAAAGGCAGCAGCTGCAGCATGTGTAGCTTCTGGCTTTTTATTTTTGCAGCGATGGGCGAACCTCCGCTTTGAAACCCCTTTCTTCCCCATTCTGATGCTCAGTTTGAACTTCAGCAAGTCGTCTTCACTATATTTGCCTGGAGTTTTTTGTTTTCAACATATGTTTACTGTCTTTTTAATTATATATATGTTTTTACAATAGATATTTGTGCTCTGTTTGTAAATAATCTCTGAAGAAAGGCATCTAGCCAGAAACGTCGGTTTCATCAGAGATGTAATTCATGTCTGTATATGTATCAATTGTTTACTTCATAATTCTATGTCCTCTGTGACAATTTTAATTCTGTTCAAATTTACACAATATATTTATATATTTTTGATACCATTGGTGTATTGGTCACTTCTAAAGTCCCATTTCCTAAGGGGGTTTTTTCTTCTTCTATTCCAAACCGGGATGTGGTGACCAATGAACACTGTATTCTTCTGATGCTGGAATACTTTTTCCACCCTGCGGACTAGAGCACATGTGCATTTTTTTAAATTTTAGCAGCAAAGTTGTCCTTATCATTTATCAAAAGCAATAATAGTGTATGAATGTCGCATACAGTATTTCTTAAGCTGGCCCTACACTAGTAGAACTTAATTTGTAATTTTTCATTTTAGAAATGATTGTTTGATTTTCTAATCATTAATGGAGTCAAATCAACGGTCGTGTTCGACTACAGTGATGAGAAAATTAGAAGAAGCAGAATGGAATTTTTTCTTGAATTTCTCAAATGAATTTCTAACAAATTATTTGGTTTGCTCCTAAACCAACATTTTTAAGTACTTTCAAATAGCTTGACTAATGTCATTCAAAAGAATGTTCATTCAAAAACCAACTAGCGTGTATGGCCTGCATCATTCTAAAGTGTGTTCTGCTCAAAAGAGTACTACAAGTTTGTTACCAAATTGTGCATCAAGCTTTTATTGAAACCCTTAAATACAAATGTCATCCCCAAAACATTAAGCCCTTGTGTAAAAAAAAAAAAACAACCCTACTTCCACATGTGGCACTACCCCCACAAGGGCTGCTGATGACTGATTTCCCCACTCCTGCACAGCCAGGTGACAAGCATTTCCCACTTTCATCCAGACACAAGGAACAGTCTTTGAGCTAGGTTTTTGTTGTTTTATTAGGGGTAATAAAGTGGATGAGGAATAGGAATTATGGGATGCCCAACTTGACTGCAACCATAAACAGGGACAACTTCCTCCTTATGTACAGTACTTCTCCTTTACTATCCCATTTCCTTCCTAGCCCTTTCCCCATGCCCCCCTCTTTTTTCTCTTTTTTTGTGCCCTGATTCAAGTAAGGCCTACCCTACCTTTACCACTACACCCATACAACTCTATACTTACCACTTCCACATTCAGCTAATGTTGGCATATTAAAATGTGTGAGTAAATATGCCCAACACCTGCGCAAGAGTGAATAATGTGCTAATATCTATAAAAAAGAGCTGCGCATTATATAGCAAAGCTTAACAATAAATGAACTGAAAAAGAATTAACAGCTCTTAAACTAAAGTGCATGTGCATCCATAAACATCAATTTGGTGATAAGTGAATAAAGTGCTATAAAGTTCCTAAAAATCTATCCAAATGAAAAGTGAAGTTCCATATACACTCTGTATTATCCAAAAACACTTCCGTGGTCAGAAACACCCATGACTCAATGTGTCTTCTCCTCACCGACATTCATATATGCATCCTACTCACCAGAGCATGTTGACCCCCATTACAGGTAGTCAAAGACAGCAGTTGGATGTGTTCTTTTGGAAAGGAAGACAGTCCGGGGCAACTATCGCTGATGCTGCTGTTAGATTTCTAGATGTTCGTACCAGCTCGTGTAGAGGTAAAGTCTTTGACTATCTGTAATGGGGGTCAACATGCTACAGTCAAAGACTTTACCTCTACACGAGCTGGTACGAACATCTAGGAATCTAAGTGCAGCATCAGCGATTTCCGTCCGAAAAAAGTTGGATGTTTTTTCGGACGGAATTCTGCTCACGCTTGCCTTGCATACACACGGTCATACAAAAGTTCTCTGAACAATCGACCGCCAAGAACGCGGTGACATACAACACTACGACGAGCCAAGAAAATGAAGTTCAATGCTTCCGAGCATGCGTCGAATTGTTTCCGAGCATGCGTGATCTTTTTGCGTGTCTGAACGCATTTTCGGATAGGAACTTTTTCCGACCAAAAAAATTGAGAACCTGCTCTCAATCTTTTGCTGGCGGGAATTCCGCCAGCAAAATTCCAATGGAGCATACACACGGTCGCATTTTCAGACCAAAAGCTCTCATCGGTCTTTTGCTGGCCGGATTTTCGATCGTGTGTACGCGGCATAAGTGTTTTATGCTTCCAAGCAAAATGGTTTAGTCTTTGATGATGCAAACCTTTTGTTTTGTGTCCTTCTTCATGAAAATCACCTCTTTAAAATACTTTGCTGTAATTAGGATTAGTTAAACTATAAATATTTGCCTTTTTATAAAACAGCCATTGTGTTGAAGATCACCACTGTCTGCACTGACAACAAATGAAATATTTTTACAATGTTGACAAATGTCCTCACATCAGGAGGGTAGGTTGCTTTTGTAATTGGTTTGTGAAATGATCTTGGGTCTCTGGCTCCCTTTACTGCCAGGCGCTGTGTTTACTCACCCAGATGGCCCTTTAATGTGTGTCTGAACAAACGTGTTTTCTTTTCGCAGAACTATTGTTACTCTGTGATATTTTGAAACCATGGAAGGATATAAGCAAAGAAATCTCATCCTGCCATTGTATTTCAAGCCGAGTTCTTCTCCACTTAGCACATCACACAAGAGACCTCGAACATTCCTTTATAGGGATTCCTCTTCCTCCTAATTTCAGGTCAGAAGCAGAACTTGATTGGTCTAGTAACAAATCACCATCCATTTTATAGATTTCCCCTTTTATTCAAGGAGACCTATGATGGGCACCAGGTTGAGTGCAGTACTAAATTCCTGTAAACCACAAATAGCATAACACAAGTTGTTCCACATACAGTTCATAAAATACTAATTTTATTATATACACCGACCGGCCACTTTATTAGGTACACCTTGCTAGTATCGGGTTGGGTCCCCTTTTGCTTACAGAACTACCTTAATTCTTCGTGGCATAGATTCTACAAGGTGTTGGAAACATTCCTCAGAGATTTTGGTCCATATTGAAATGAGAGCATCACACAGTTGCTGTAGATTTCCACCACATCCCAAAGGTGCTCTATTGAATTGAGATCTGATGACTGTGGAGGCCATTGGAGAACAGTTTGAGATGATTTGATCTTTGTGACACGGTACATTATCCTTCTGGAAGGAGCTATCAGAAGATGGGTACAGTGTAGTCATAAAGGGATGGACATAGTCAGCAACAATACTCAGGTAAGCCGTGGCATTTAAACGATGCTCAATTGATACTAAGGGGCCCAAAGTGTGCCAAGAAAATATCCCCCACACCATTACACCACCAGCCTGAACTGTTGATACAAGGCAGGATGGTTCAATGCTTTCATGTTGTTTATGCTAAATTCTGACCCTACCATCTGAATGTCGCAGCTGAAATCGAGTCATTAGACTCATCAACCTTTTTCCAATCTTCCATTGTCCAATTTTGGTGAGCCTGTGTGAATTGTTGCCTTAGTTTTCTGTTCTTAGCTGACAGGAGTGGCACCCGGTGTGGTCTTCTGCTGCTTCAAGGTTCAATGTGTTGTGCATTCAGAGATGGTATTCTTCATACCTTGGTTGTAATGAGTGCTTATTTGATTTACTGTTGCCTTTATATCATCTCAAACCAGTCTGCCCATTCTCCTCTGACCTCTGACATCAACAAGGTATTTTTGTCCACACAATTGCCACTCTCTGGATATTTTCTCTCTTTCGGACCATTCTCTGTAAACACTAGAGATGGTTTTGTGTGAAAATCCCAGTAGATCAGCAATTTTTTTTAAATACTCAGACCAGCCCATCTGGCACCAACAACCATGCCACGTTCAAAGTCACTTAAATCTCCTTTCTTCCCCATTCTGATGCTCAGTTTGAACTTCAGGAAGTCGTCTTCACCACGTCTAGATGCCTAAAGGCACTGAGTTGTTGCCATCTGGTTGGCTGATTAGCAATTTGTGTTACCAAGCAATTGAACAGGTGTACTTAATAAAGTGGCCGGTGAGTTTATATATATTGAAATGGGCACTCAACCAAAAATGGATGATAAAATGTAACTTTTTTTTGCCACCAGGGTAAGAATCAATGAGTGTAGCACTGCTAATGCATTTCAATATTTGCTATGACTAAGGTCACTAAGGCTGAAATGCGTTGGCTGTGCTACACCCATGGATTCTTTTCCTGGCTTGAGTGCCCACTTCAATAGATGAATGGACTTATCATGCTTACAGGGGCCACAGCCGCAGCACCAACCACCTTCACTGCCTGAATGGAATGCCTTGGGATGAGTAAGGCGAGTCTTTTATTAAATCATTTTATTTAATAATATAAATATTGTTCATTTTAATATATTTTTCTACATAAAAGATGGCAAATGCTTTCAGCATGAGGAGGAGATAGTTTGAGTAACGTTATTGTGCTACAGTCATTACCTAACTAGACCCACACTCCAAAGCTCTGTGGTAGAAATTAGGTTCAGATCCCTAGGGCTTGCAATCCAAACTTTTGGGCTAAAAACTTTGCAGATTCACTGGCAGAAATAAAGTACAACCCAGCTCAGTTTATGACCTTTGCCCCTGGTAAGCTGAGTGACATGAGCCAATCATCTAAAGGAATGTATTACCAAGTCCCCTTGCTATAAAAGGTTGGGTTCATAGTAACCTTACTTTGTGTGTCATGGTTATTGGGGAGAGCTGACAATTCTGTATAGGAAGAGATACTGTGCCATATTATAGACTGCAGTCGTGGGCTTCATATCCTTTGGTATCCCACGCACCACCTCCCAAGGTGTATTTTGTGGATGCAAAGATTGCAGCCTACACTGATCAGCAATAACTTTATGACCACTAACAGGTTAAGTGAATAACATTGATTATCTCTTTACAATTGCTCTTTTAAAAGTCAGTGGGATATATTAGGCAGCAAGTAAACATCTTGTCCCTGAATTTACTGTGTTGAAAGCAGAAAAAATGGGCATTGCAATCTGTTGTGTATGGAGCGTAATAGCTGAAAAATAGTCAGGGTGCCCATGCTGACCCATGTCTACAGCCAAAGGTGCCTACAATGGACACATGAGCATCAGAACTGGACCACAGAGCTATGGAAGAAGGTGGCCTAGTCTGATGAATCATGTTTTCTTTTAAATCATGTGGATGGTCTGGTGCATGTTTTTGCCTGATTTTTATGATTAATAAAGGCTATCTTATTTTCCTATTTGGTTTATTTTTTCATTATTTTTGTATTTGGTCTACTATACTCCTGAGACTCATTATCATGGTTTTTCGTGAGTGGGTAAGTGACATGAAGGTATATTATGGTACCCATATATTGTTCGTTCACCTCCATTGTTCCTTTTTTGCATGTGCATTGCTTACCTGAGTAAGAGATGGCAACAGGATGCGGCATGGAAAGAAGGCAAGCCAGTGGAGGCAGTGTGATGCTTTGGGCAATATTCTGCTGGAAAACCTTGAGTCCTGCCGTTCATGTGGATCTTACTTGACAAGTACCACCTACCTTAACATTATTGCTGACCAAGTACATCAATTCATGGAAATGGTATTCCCTGATGGCAGTGGTCTCTTTAAGCAGGATAATGCACCCTGCCACACTGCAAAAATAGTTCAAGAATGGTTTGAGCATCACAGCAATGCATTTGAGGTGTTGGCTTAGCCTCCAAATTCTCCAGATCTCACTGCAATTGAGCATCTGTGGGAAGTGCTGGATTATACAAGTCCGATACTTGGAAGCCCCTACCTAACAACTTACAGGACTTCTGATACTATGGACAGCTTGGTGCCAGATACCACAGTATACCTTCAGAGGTCCAGTCCATGCCTCAATGGGTCAGGGCTGTGCGGCATAATGGGACCTACTCAATATTAGGTGGGTGGTCAGTGTATATGTGCAGTGTACACAGCATACAGTATATGGCTAAAGTTCTATTTCACAATTCTACTTCCAGCCACTCCCACTGGCAAAATCTGGCTACATGCCCCCTTTCCCAGCAGCCCATTTTCAGCAGATACATTTTAAAAGGCATGTTTCTGCCAGTTACTCAATCATGTAATGACACCTCCACTCTTAGCCAACATAGATAGTATTTTTTTTTGCTATGACTGAAACAATCTCACATTTATTTGCAGTGATTTTAGAGTATTATGGTAAAAGCTTAATTGAATCAGTTACATTTCTACACTATGTTGTGACTATCTGACTAGCCTATGTTCATGGAAGAAAATGGGTAGAAGACAGTCCGCAACTCCATACCTGCTCCTTTTTTTTTAAATCAAAAAGGTTTTTATTGAAGTGTGTATAGAAACAACAACTTCCAATGCACAAGTACATAAAGGAATTTTCAACCAATAACATATACACAAACATGTTAACCTTACCGTTACTACACATCTAAATACTCTTGCATGTCAATACTTGCATGTCACTCCATCTCCCCAATGACACAAATCACAGCATTCATGGTATATATACGGTATATATTCACCCCTAGGGATACTGTAGAAGTAGAGACATCACAAGTTCTCTAGGGCTTAGACCAGGTGTATCTAACCAGCGTGACCATATGCATTCGAACCTGCCTGGGAATCCCCCTGTGCTGGTAGATATATTTTTCTATAATAAGGGTATTCCCCATGTGTGTTATCCAGAAGGTGCTAGTGGGTGGCAAGGTGGATTTCCAGCCCATTAAGATAAGTTTCCTGGCCTGAAACAGCACCCTAGTGAATGCAACCCTGATCAATTCCTCAGGGATCACATCCTACAGAACCCCTAGTATACAGCATATAGGGTCTGTAGGTACCTTTGTTTGAAACACCCCATTGAGTGAACCAACCACCTTGTTCCAATACTGATGGAGCTTCGGGCAGCACCACAAGAGATGGATGAGATCCCCATTGTGCTGCCGAAAGCGACAGCACAAAGGGTCCGCCAGTCTGCCCATCCTATGTAGTTTTGTCGGGGTGTAGTGTACTCTTAGTATTATATACAGTTGTGAAACTTTTTGTGCCACACACAGACACTGCCTTTCAGGGGTATGCCCGCAGGTGTCTTGCGAGTAGCATTTGGTAGCATTGGAATATGATCCACTTAGTTACAGTGCTGGAGTGCAGCACGTGAAATACCGGAGTGGGCGACAGTGCCCACTCTCCTGCATCCCCCTGTGCAGCAACAGCATGCCGGAGCTGAAAGTACGAGTAAAACATGGTAGCAGGTAAGTTGAATTTGGCTCGTAGTTCAGGGAAGGATAGCAACTTACCGTCACTAAATATGTGGGATAGCAGAGTCACACCATGAGCGCGCCATCTGGGCCCCTGCTGTAACTTAACCAGCTCCACATATGAGCGATTACCCCATATTGGGCTAAAATCCGTGAATCCCTGCACCCCCTGGAGTTGCCTGCCCTTGTTCCATATTTCTTTGTATTAGCGAGAGCGCTGGAGTCTGTTTATTGGATTTCATGAACAATTGCGCCTGGGCTGCTATATAGTACAGCCAAGGGTTGGGAACCGCCAACCCTCCGCCGTCCTTAGAATGCTGTAGCTGCTCCAGCCTAATCCTAGGGGGCTTAGTATTCCATAGCAGCCGCCAAAAAAGGGTGTTTACCACTCTGAAAATTTGAAGGTGTATTACTACTGGCGAGTTGTGTAAGAAGTATAGCAACTGGGGCATTACAATCATTTTGATTAGGTTGTTCCATGTATTAATCTTATCCCAAAAACGAGAAAGAAAGGGATATACATTTAAGGAGCAATAATCCCTAAGTCTGGGTGAGATTTGTACACCCAGATATTTGAAGCTGGTAACCACGGGGATGGGACAAGAGTCGGGATGTTCCACCTCCCGGTCCTTGTCCAGCATCATCAGGGCTGATTTAGACCAGTTTATGGTCAGACCAGAATAGTGGCCAAACTGTGTTATTATGGACATTAATGAGCAATGAGTGGCTGGGATCCCCCAGAAAGAGTAACATGTCATCCGCATACAACATAATGTTTTCATTCAGGGCTCCATACTGGAACCCACACATCCGGGTGCTGGCCCTTACCAAGGCTGCCAATGGTTCTATAGCAACTGCAAAGAGCAGAGGAGACAGCGGGCAACCCTGCCGCGTTCCCCTGCCCAGAGCAAAAGCAGGTGACATTCTGTCCACCACTCTAATGGTTGCCTGCGGGGAAGCATAGAGCAACTTAACCCATGCAATAAACCGGTCCCAGAATCCAAACTTATCTAGTACTGCCCACAGATACCACCAGCTGATACTGTCATACGCCCTGTTGGCATTGAGAGATAAGAGAGCCCTGTGACCCCTATTATCCAGTTATAGTTGCATGTTTATGAATAGCCTCCTAAGTTTTGTAGCCGTGGACTTTTGTGGCATAAAGCCAGCCTGGTCCTGGTGACTAATGGAGGATACTCTCACTTTGACCCGAAGCGCCAGGACCTTGGCAAAGATTTTTACATACCTCTAAAGCAATGAAATAGGCCTGTAGGAGCCTGGGTCAACCGGATCCTTCCCCGGCTTAAGTAACAAAATCACATTCACTCTGGCCATAGAATCAGGGAGTTTACCTTCATCTAGAGAGGCATTAAAAACCTTTAACAGTTCTGGCAGTAATTGTTCACCAAATTGAGTGTATACCTCCATGGGGAGGCCATCCTCTCCAGGTGCCTTACAGGTGGGGAAAGAGCAGGCTGACATCTGAAGCTCCTCTAAGGTAATCGGGGCATCTAGTTGTTGTTTAGCCTCAGCAGACAGTGAGGGTAGATCAATATTGGACACGTAGGTAGCCAGGTTCTCATCCGAGTAAGCCTCCCTCGACCTGTAGAGGTCTAAATAGAAGAATGCCAGCTCGGATATAATGGCCTCTGGAGAATTAACCACTTTACCATTTGAGGCACGAATAGCACCAATGGCCGGTGACTGTTGTTTGGATCGTGCTATTTTGGCAAGTAGGCGGCCTGTCTTCTCCCCCTCCTCATAAAACGCCAGTTTTGTGAAGAACCTTTTACGCTCCGCAGTGGAGGATCTCAGGCGGTCCAATGAATCTTGAGCCGACATCCATGCCTCCAGAGGCGGCTCTCTAATTAGGCAAATAAGGCGGCCGCCTAAGGCCTCGCAATCCCAGGGGCCTCGCGGCTGCCTAATATGCCTAACGCGTGTGTGGGAGATGCAGGGAATATCCCCCCGTCCGTGTCTCCGTCTTGCGTCCAGGGCCGCAACTCGTTTTCCCCACCCAGGGACAGACTGTCACTCACCACTGCCCGAGGTCGGAGGGTCAGTGGGTGGAACCATGTACTCCTCTCCCCCAGCTCCTCCCTCCTGCCGTGCACTGCGGATCTCTGACTCCGGCTATGTGCAGAGCTTGGATAATGCCTGCAGTAGCTGAGCAGCTCCCCCGACTCCCCGATATCCTCTGCAGGGTGGATGATCTGAAATGGAGGAGAACCTGTCAGAGCTGAAGCCCAGCGATCATCCAGGAGCCAGTCTGCAACTAACAGCCTTAAAGGTACAGTCCTTCCCGTGCCCGACACTGACACATCCCGACCCGTGACGTCACCTCCTGACTGAGGGCTTCCCAAGAATTACCGCTGCCTTCTGCCCTGCCCCCTGTGACCTCACACACACTGCCCTGAGTGATGATATGCATGCAATCCGGCATATGATGCCACCTACTGACCCCATGCTATCATCATTATCCTCCTCATCCCCCTGTTCCTGGCATCCTACCTCCTGTAATACTTCCCATTGTCAGCTTCCTACCAACTTACCCCTGTCATCATCTCCATCCTCATTCTAATCCCCCTGTTCCTGGCATCCCACCACCCTACCATCATCTCTGCTGTACCCCACTGCCAGCTGACTACCACCTCACCTCCTCTCATCATCATCCCCTGTCATTATCATCACCATGTACCCCACCTCTAGCATCCACCACCCTACCCCTGTTGTACCCCACTGTCAGCTGCCTACCACCCCACCTCATCATCATCCCCCCCTGTGCCCCACTTTCAGCTGCTTACCACCCCACATCATCATCATCCCCCCCCCCGTTCCCCACTGTCAGCTGCCTACCAACCCACGTCATCATCATCCCCCCTGTACCCCACTGTCAGCTGCCTACCACCCCATGTCATCATCATCCCCCCTGTATCCCACTGTCAGCTGCCTACCACCCCACATCATCATCATCTCCCCCCTGTACCCCACTGTCAGCTGCCTACCACCCCACATCATCATCATCACCCCCCCTCCCCTGTACCCCACTGCCGACATCCCACTCATCAACATCCCCATCATCTCTCTGTATCCAACCTCTGGCAGCCTACCACCCCACCCCCTGTCATCATTCTCATCTTAATCCCTCCTGGTACTCCGCTGCCAGCTTCCTACCACCCCACCCCCTACCGTCAATCTCATCTTAATCCCTCCTGGTACTCCACTGCCAGCTTCCTACCACCCCACCCCCTGCCGTCATCATCCCCCCCTCCCCCCCGTACCCCAACCCTGACATCCTACCACCCTGCCTCCTGTCATCCCTATGTAACCCACCTCTAGCATCCACCACCCTACCCCTGTTATCATCCTTATCTTTTTCCCCCACGTACCCCACCTCTAGCATCCACCACCCTACCCCCGTTATCATCATCATTCTCTTCATCCCCTGTACCCCACTGTCAGCTGCCTACCACCCCACCTCATCATCATCCCCCCTGTACCTCACTGCTGACATCCTACCAGCGCGCCTATTTTCATCAACATCCCCATCATCCCTGTACCCCACCTCTGGCATACTACCACCCTACCTCCTGTCATTATCATCCTCATCCCTCCTGTACCCCACCTCTGGCATCCTATCACCCTACCCCCTATCATTATAGGGGAGATATTATCTCAGCCTCTCCCCAATACTGCCACCATCACCCCAAACTGCATCCTGTCATCCAACCAACTGTACCCCAACAGTTGCATCAAACACCTTAATACTGCCCTCCCACCCAGTGAGCAAACAGTGAGTGATAATGATAAGTAGTAACCCATAGCAACCAATCAGTGAGCAGTAATAATGTGCAGTAACCTATAGCAACCCTTCAGTTTAGAGGTAATAATGTGCAGTAACCTCTAGCAACCAATGAGTAAGCGGTAATGACATGCAGTAACCTCTAGCAACCAATGAGTAAGCTGTAATGATGTGCAGTAACCTCTAGCAACCCATCAGTGAGCGGTAGTAAAGGTGCAGTAACCTCTAGCAATCCATCAGTGAGCTGTAATAATGTGCAGTAGCTTCTAGCAACCAATCAGTAAGCAGTAATGATGTGTAGTGACCTCTAGAAACCAATCAGTGAGCCTGGAGCAATCAGTGAGTGTGAACTAGATCTTTATGTTTATATTATTAAAGTTTCTTTTAGATAAGTTTATGTTCATTTGTTTTTGGGATGATGGGATGGGAAGCGAAATTGCTAGGGGTGGGGGCCAGGAAAATGTTTGAATTATTTTTCCCATAATGGGCGTGAGTAGGGTCTCATGTCTAAGATTTGCCTAAGGCCTCACAAAGCCTAGAGCCGCCTCTGCATGCCTCCCTTGCAGAGTCAGTAGGATTAGTCACATAAGTCAGTTCCAGCTTTCTCACCTGGTCCCCCACCTGCTCCAGCAGAGCAGAGGAGTTCCGTTTAACAATCTGTATTTCCTGTATAAATACACCCCTAAGATATGCTTTTAAGGTTTCCCATTTCTGAAGGCTGTCAGGGTACTGCTGGTGTGACTAGAAAAAGACCTGAATCTGAGAGGCTATCCATTCCTGTGAATTAAACAGCTTAAGCCAAAAGGTGTTTAACTTCCATGGTGCCCTGGGTAACGAACTGGGCGGTTGGGTGGTCAGCCAAAAAGCCAGTGGGGAGTGGTCTGATACTCCTCGTGGGAAGTATTCCACCTTGGAGGTGTAGCCGACCATGTTTGGGGTACCCACACATAAGTCAGTATGGGACAGTGAACCATGGGTCTTGGAAAAACACGAGAATTGTTTACTGTCTGGGTTGCGAATGCGCCATATGTCAGTCCATCCCACCGCCGCCAGTAGGCAGCTAAGAGTAGTGCCCCGGCCACCCTTAGGGGGCGACATGGGGGGTGCCTATCTAATCTGGGATCTCAGTAACAGTTGAAGTCTCCCATAATCAGGACCGGAGTATCAGGCTTGTTTGCCAGGTAGGACAGCAGCAACTGTATCACCTCCCGAGAAAATGGGGGGGGGTATATATACAAAAGCCAAAATCATGGTAATTGTATACAGTTTACAATACAGAAGCACAAATCTACCAGATATATCAATGAGGGAGTCCATCTACTGGCAGGCTAACGCTTTATGTATCAGTACACTTACTCCGCGGCAAAAGAACCCAACTGTGGCCCCCTGCAGGTGAGTCTCCTGCAGGCCAATTATGGCCGGATGGAACTTCCGCGTACCCGCAGAAATCATGGTCCTTTTCAATGGATCTCTTCTTTGAAGAGAAGGGTTTTCAGGGATCGCCTAAAGATGGATAGATTAGGGGACAGTCGGACAGATTGGGGTATATGTATGTAAACATACATATATCCATTTGTATTTACGGGGGAGTCTTTCAAGCATAGATAGTGTTTCCACATACCACCAGCAGTTGGCCAGTGAACAATCTGGAGCAGTCATCAAATAGTGTAGCACATATAAGGTAGTAATGGAGTAACTTGTACATTGGAAAGGCATCAAGAAACTGAGGTAGAACATCATGCCCAACTGCGCAGCAAAGCAATCAGAGTGACAGGTATAGGAGTGGCACTCAGCCTGTGGCCCACTCCCTGTCAACGAGGTAAAACAGGGGCCTTCCAAATATTGTGGGGCTTGATCTTTATAAGCCTTCTTTATGCCAACAGGGCACAGAAACATGAGCCATGTCAGCCATGGCAACAGGCAAAGTACAGGTGATGTGCACAATCGCATTCCGCCTGTACACATGAGCTAACATGGTGAAAAAGGAAGTTAGTGGAATTTCACTCGCTGATAGTGGGTATCAAGTAAAGGCCCTCTTTTAGCCATATGAAAGCTGCAAAGGTAACTGGGTGCCCTTCATGCCTGATAAAGATGACTAAAGCAGCATCAACCTTCTCCATCATCGTGACCTTGGCGGTGGAGATCTTGTTCATTCTGATCCAGCCATCCTGCGGTATCCTGTGCATTTTCAAAAAAATGGTTATATATAAGTGATCTCTGGCTGTTATTCGTAGCTTGGCCGGGAACAGCATGGCATAATGTAGCTGTAGCCTTTGTAGCCGCTTTTTGACGTCTGCAAACTTGGACCGTCTGCATTGCACTTCTGCTGAAAAGTCGGGGTAAAAGGATATTCTGATGTCATTGTACTGCACAGCACCCTTTTCTCTGGCCAGTCGCAGCACAACCTCATGATCCATGTAGTTCAGGAGTCTGGCTAGCATCGATCTCGGGGGGGTTGCCAGGCAGAAGAGGACGTGGCGGCACCCAGTGTGCCCGTTCCACCGCGTAGAGAGGAGAGAAAGCCTCCTTGCCAAACACTTCCTGCAGCCAGCCTTCAATGAATGCAGTGGGGTCCCTGCCCTCCACCTTCTCTGGGAGCCCCACGATGTGGACATTGTTGCGTCTCAGGCGGTTCTCAATGTTGTCAGTTTTATCAAAGGCCTGGCTTGTTTGCTGAGCAGCCACCCTGACATCCCGGTTCATATGGGGCATCTGATCCTCTATGTCACTTACTCTACCCTCCACAAAAGTGGTCCTATCTCTGATCTTCTGAATGTCCTGGCGGAGGAGAGACACCGTCTCCTTCAGCCCCCCAAACTTCTCTTTCAAATCATCCACTGAGGCAGTGCATCTATGTACAGCATGCAGTACTTCACTGAGTGTGGGTTGGGAGCTATCCTCCGATTGCATATCAAACGGTTCGGGCATGGGATCAGGGACAGACTCCATAGGTTCAGGGTCAGCCTGTCTGCATTTTCCCTGTCTGCCCATTCTGTGGATACTGCAGGGTGCTGTGCTTTAGCCTGTGAGGATTCAGCAGGGCTTGGTAACTTCTGCGTATAGTATAGCATGTCTCTGGGCTGTTCTTTATTCTTAGGGGGTTTTGTGGACTTACCCCCCTGCTCCGTTTTCTTGTCCAGGCTTCGTGACGTCCTCTGAGGCTGAGACTGCCAGGCGCCATCTTGGAAGCCCTGAGAGGCAGCGGCCGCGTCGTCTCCCCGGTTCCCGCGGACCATCATGCCCGTTTTTTCGGCAACCACAGGGTCCTGGGGTGTCAGGGGAACAGCAGGCACTGGTACCGGTTGGTTTCGGGCGTCTAAGGTAGCGAGGGAAGGATCGTCAGCAGGATCACCACCGGGAGCTCCGTGGAACAGGTCTGTTCACATGCCTCGTCAGGCCATGCCACCCATACATGCTCCTTAATAAGTCCAAGTTTATTGTAACACCATAAAAGATGAATATATACAGCAGATGTTAACGCATTTCAGCCATAATGGCTATGTTCACAACAGTTATGTACAAAAACAGCACAAAATATATATTGTGACTTCTCTTCCAGGAATCCCTCAGAAAGGACATTCTTTAAGGTAAAATAGAACATATAAGAAGCAGTATTGTAGGGAGGGGGTATTGCAGTGAAGAGCCTGCGGAAGACATGATCATTGACTAGACAAAGTGCAGGAGGCTGAAAATATAATTACGTTTTAAACTCTAGGGAGCTACAGGAAACATTCAAGCTGTGTAAATAACTGACCACCGAACATAAGCAATTTCATTGTTTTTATCATTATATTCACTGAACACAAAAGTACTTCAATCATCAACGCATCACTCATTTAACGTAAGCCATCTTTAGTTAATTGCACACTAACAGAGGTCTGGGTATAGGGAACAAACAATGGATATCAAAGATAAGGTGGACAAAACATGATGCACTATTTTTGCAATTCAATCCTAATTCTTAATATAGAATTAAAAGTAAGGGTACATCTACCTAAAATATACACCGAGTTTAATCACCAGCCCACGTCTTAAAGGGACCCACCAGTTAAAATGTACTGACAACTACTTAAGTGTCTTATACAAATACTTTTGCACTGTGTATACAGTATGTTTCAGTGTTAACCAATCTTTCAGTAAATAGAAATTTCAACAAATTAAATCATCAATCCCATCCAACCTATCAAAATATCATACCAGCAAAAAATTAAGAAAATAAAAATAAAGTTAACACCACATGTGAACTATTTGTAATAAGTCCATCAGTGCATTGTATCAACCAAAATGTCAGTTGTCAGTGCATCCCTCCGCCTAGTCACTGTCACACACAGCCTCTTACCAAAATCTAAGACCCCAAATCATAGGTGGCCTAAACGAGCTCAGAGGTGAGTGGACCTGGATGATGAGTCTTCACAGAGGAGCCACAGGGTGCACCAGAATACAGTAGCCGGCAACAGGAGGTTCTTCTATCCAGGCTCTTTGGTGTGGATGAAGAAATCTATAGATTTCTCTTCTTACATGTACTGTATGTCCAGCTTTACTTTCTGTCCCTTGGAAAGAACTGCAATCCTTGTTGTTTGGCCAGGGATCTCAGAACAGGTAAGATCCCTGTCCAAACAACAAGGATTGCAGTTCTTTGTGTGTCTGTGTGTGTATTTTATAGTGTTGTTCTGAGTGCGGCTGTTACACATTAATCTATCGCAATATTTTATTTAATTATTTGCAGAGTTGACAAGGGTTCAATTTATTGGATTTCATTTTAGCACAAAGCACAGTTTTTTCCCTTTAAATATGTAATATTTAATGTATGCAAGTAATTGCATACATTAAATATTACATATTTAAAGGGTAACTCCACTTTCATGGGGAAAAAATAATAATAATAATAATATAGTATATACAATTGCAACTCAAGTCATAGTGTAATTGAATGTTATTAAAAATGACCTTTCCTTTTCAATCTGCAGCTCTGTAGTTTTCTGTAAAATGCAATGCAATATGGCTGCTTGGGGGTGTTCTGTACACGGAATTTACGAGAATGCCACCCAGATATGTAATTTCCTGCTTGTGTGATTGGCTCACTGATTTTCCCAGAAGTATGCACTAAGATACAAGTCAGATTTCAGGCATCCCCTGCACCAAAAATGTAATTTTTGATGAGATACTTCCAGTAGCAAATCATATCTAAAGGGATGCAGACCCTGAAAATTTTCCTCATTAGAGCCCTGCAAGTGCGGCAGCTGATTTATAAATATGAACCCATTCCCATTAGATACACTTTCCACATAGACACAGACAAACACACATGGATTTCTTCAGAATAACAAAAGGTATGAATCTGCTACAAAGTTTGTTAAAATCTTTGAAATGTACATAGATCACCCAGAGGGGAATGTTTTTTCTCAACAAAAGTGTAGTTACTCTTTAATCACTTCAGATTTCCCACCTGTATACTTCTTATGAACTAGAACAATTTTTACATTTAGGCTGTAGGTCTACTGACCCAAGGATAGCTGTGTCATAATTTATGATACCAAAGTAAAAAATATGTATTGTGCAAATTTAATTGAGACAAAATTTTCTAGTACAAAACATGGCTAAGATATTTTCAATGCTGGGCAATCTGTGTATATTGCAAGGATTTAAAAAAAAACTTTGTTGCAGATTCCTACCTTTTGTTGCTCTGAAGTAAAAGCTGTTTGTATCAATATTGGAATTAAAGTTATGAAACCAGTTCTAGTGACAGCAAATCACATCCACATCCTATTAGACTGAATACACAAAATTGAAAAGAGATAACTTTCCCATATAGAACCAGGACTTTAAAGGGTGTGATGCCGTCACTGTGGTGAGCACAAAAACAATGTATATGTTTAAATTATCATATTTATTGTATAAGTTTTACATAAAAACATTTGCATAAAAGAGTATATCTCAATGTGTAAACAACATATATCATATTTTCAGTATTGATACTTGTTCCCAGCAATAGCTTAAAGGATACTTGATCTTAGAGTCTACCAACGCATTTCGCAGATGTATTTCTGCTTCTTCAGGGAAACTCAAATATGCATCAATAGAAAAAATTCCTTCAAAATATATGTGGCCACCAGTGAGTCATGAAGCCAAGCCAATACTCAATATTTAGTCAGAGCCACTGACATGTTTGTTGCAGGGGATGCCTGAAAGCTGAATTGTATCTTAGTGTAGACTTTTGGGAAAATCAGTGAGCCAATCACACAAAGCACGAAAGGACATTTCTGGGGGTGTTCTGTACACCAGTTTTGTACGGAACGTCTCCAGGTCGCCATATTGCATTGAATTTTAGAGAAACTTACAGCGCTGCAGACTGAAAAAGAAAGGTAATTTTTCATAACGTTACAATATGACTTGTTTAGCAGTTGTATATGCTACATTATTTTTTTGATTGCTATTTTTTCCCACAAAAGTGGAGTCGACCTTTAAGTTTTACAGGGAACAAAAAACAATAAAATATGCAGTTTTACACCTAACCTTTACATTTACAAACTTTCATTTTAAAAAATTTACTGTTAAAACACATGATGGGACAAGCCTACGCTCCAGGACTGATTTTCCTGTATTGTGTAAGACTGACTTCTGTGCAAACAGCCTTGTATCTGGAAGGCACTGCCTGACAGCGCTGAAAGCTGATAACTTTCTCCTTTGTTTTGTTTTGTTTTTTTCTTTTTTTTTGTTTTCCCCATTGCAGTGATGCTCCCAATGATAAAACTGGCCAAACCAGTCTTCCAAATCACTGAACATTAGTCAGAGTGGCTTACTAAGTATTGTGTGTCCATACTGGATTTCAGCAGTCTGGAAACATCCTAACACCACGAGAATGATTATGACATCCAAACTGACTGCAATTCTTTCTAACAAAGCTAGAGATAACGTAATTATGTAAGTAAAATTGGAAGGCACCGCTTTTGATATCCACAGCCATGCAAAATGTCAGAGAATCCAGGACAGACATTTGGGTGGTCAGATTCTGAGGATGATGACGCAGGTTTTGATAAAATCCTGGAACCAGATCCTGGATTTAATGCATTCCTCCTCCTCCACTTTCTCCATTGTCTGTACAAATACATGACATCAAATCTGACTTTACCCTACCTTGTCTGACACAACGTGCGCATTTTATATTAAGCGTGCCAAGGGATCCTCTAGAGATTGTGGGGAGATTTGTTTTACATCTTGTCAGGTAAATATGAAAGATTGCATATATATATTTCATATTTACGATGTTCAGTTTTGTTTTGTTTTTTTGTTTTTTTTTTTACACATTTTCCTTTAACCTTAACTGCTTTGCTGAAAATAGCCCATTGTATACACAGCTGCATAAGTCTTCATGTTCTTTAGGGCTCCATATTGCAGTCCAGCTAGAAGAAGTTTCTGCTGAAAAATATACTTCTGTGTTCCCTCTTTAGAAAGCTAGAATGCTTTGCAAAACCCATCACATGGGTACGTCATGACTTACATATTTACATATGTACAAACAAAGATTCTAATTACCGTATTTATCGGCGTATAACACGCACCGGCGTATAACACGCACCTCAATTTAGGAGGGAATTTTAAGGAAAAAAAACTTTTAGGAGGGAAGTTGAAGGGAAAAAAACTTACATTTAAATGCCCATCATTGCAGCCTTCTCAGTGCAGCCTTGCCCCAGTCCAGCCTTGCCCAGTGCAGCCTTGTCAGTGCAGCCATGTCAGTGCAGCCTTGCCAGTGCAGCCTTGCCAGTGCAGCCTTGCCAGTGCAGCCATGTCAGTGCAGCCTTGCCAGTGCAGCCATGTCAGTGCAGCCTTGCCAGTGCAGCCATGTCAGTGCAGCCTTGCCAGTGCAGCCTTGCCAGTGCAGCCATGTCAGTGCAGCCATGTCAGTGCAGCCTTGCTAGTGCAGCCATGTCAGTGCAGCCATGTCAGTGCAGCCTTGCTAGTGCAGCCATGTCAGTGCAGCCTTCCCAAGTGTCCAGTCCAGCCTTGCCCCAGTCCAGCCTTGCCCCAGTGCAGTCTTGCTGAAGCCTGTGAGCTTCAAAATCGCCGACCGCGATTCGAAAATGGCGCCGCCGGCGCCGAAATACACAGAGCCGGTCCTCGGCTCTTCTCGGCGGCTCTCGTTTACTTTCGGTTCCACTCGGACGGTGAGCGGAGCTATCCGAAACTAGCCGAGTATACTCGGCTAGGTTCGGGCGGCGCTCGAGTGAAACCGAAAGCCGCCGAGAAGAGCAGAGGACCGGCACTGTGTATTTCGGCGCCGGCGGCGCCATTTTCAAATCGCGGTCAGCGATTTTTTAATTCTGACAGGTCAGGATCGCAGGGGATCGGCGTATAACACGCACCCGCGATTTTCCCCTGATTTTAAGGGGAAAAAAGTGCGTGTTATACGCCGATAAATACGGTAAATGAATGCTAATTGCATGAAACATCATTTGAAAGACCAATTAACTTAAGATATGTCAAATAAAATGGGAAAAAAACAGTATAGTATATGGTTATAAATAATTCATATATATATATATATATCTATATCTATATATATATATAGATATAGATATATATATATATATATATATATACACACACAGTATCTCAAGTGAGTACACCTCCCGCATTTTTGTAAATATTTTATTATACCTTTTTCTGTGACAACACTGAAGAAATGACACTTTGCTACAATGTAAAGTAGTGAGTGTACAGCTTGTATAACAGTGTAAATTTGCTGTCCCCTCAAAATAACTCAACACACAGCCATTAATGTCTAAACCGCTGGCAACAAAAGTGAGTACACCCCCTAAGTGAAAATGTCCAGATTGTCCCAATTAGCCATTTTCCCTCCCCGGTGTCATGTGACTCATTAGTGTTACAAGGTCTCAGGTGTGAATGGGGAGCAGGTGTGCTAAATTTGGTGTTATCGCTCTCACTCTCTCATACTGCTCACTGGAAGTTCAACATGGCACCTCATGGCAATGAACTCTCTGAGGATCTGAAAAAAAGAATTGTTGCTCTACATAAAGATGGCCTAGGCTATAAGAAGATTGCCAAGACGCTGAAACTGAGCTGAAGCACAGTGGCCAAGACCATACAGAGGTTTAAAAACCCTTTCATGACTAAGCCTATTTTTGAAATTTGGTGTTTACAAGTTAAAATCCATATTTTTTGCTAGAAAATTACTTAGAGCCCCCAAACATTATATATATATATTTTTTAGCAGAGAATCTAGAGAATAAAATGGCGATTGTTGCAATATTTTTTATCACATGGTATTTGTGTAGCGGTGTTTTAAACGCAAATTTTTGCAAAAGTGACACTTTCATGAATTTTAAAAAATCCAAACAGTAAAGTTACCCCAATTTTTTTGTATAATGTGAAAGATGATGTTACGCCGAGTATATAGATACCAAACATGTCACCCTTTATAATTGCACGCACTCGTGGAATGGCGACGAACTACGGTACCTATGAATTTCCATAGGCGACGCTTTAAAAATTTTTTACGGTTACCAGGTTTGAGCTACAGAGGAGGTCTAGGGCTAGAATTATTGCTCTCGCTCTGACGATCGTGGCGATACCTCACATGTGTGGTTTGAACACCATTTACATATGCGGGCGCGACTTCCGTATGCGTTGTCTTCGTTGCGCGAGCTCGCGGGGACAGGGGCACTTTAAAAAAATTTTTTTTTTTTTAATTTATTTTATTTATTTTTGTACTTTATAAATTGTGTTCAAAAAAATTTTTTTTTTTTTACTTTTTTTGCTGTCACAAGCAATGTAAACATCCCTTGTGACAGTAATAGGTGGTGACAGGTACTCTTTATGGAGGGATCGGGGGTCTAAAAGACCCCCGATCCCTCCTTTACACTTCAAAGTATTCAGATCGCCGAAAACGGCGATTCTGAATACTGTGTACTTTTTTAAATTCGGCGCCATTGGCAGTCGAGTAAACGGGAAGTGACGTCATGACGTCGCTTCCGCGTTTACAATGAGAAGGCTGGAACGAAGCCGCTCGCAGCTTCGTTCCAGCCCGCCCCCAGCCGCCGAAGGCAGCCGAATGGACACCGGGCCTCCCGATCGCACGGGAGGCCCGGTAACAGCGGCGGGAGGCGGCGGGAGGGGGGGGATGTCCCCTCCCGCTCCTCCGGTATAACAGCCGATCGGCTTTTAGCCGCATCGGTTGTTATACACGGGTAGCCGATCGCCCGCTGTAAACAACGGTACCGGGATGATGCCTGCAGCTGCGGGCATCATCCCGGTATAACCCCGGAAAGCCGAGTACGCATATCTGCGTACGGTCGGCGGGAAGGGGTTAACAGGACAGGTTCCACTCAGAACAGGCCTCACCATGGTCGACCAAAGAAGTTGAGTACATGTACTGAGCATCATATCCAGAGGTTTTCTATGGGAAATAGAAGTATGGGGTGCTGCCAGCATTGCTGCAGAGGTAAAGGGGTGGGGGGTCAGCCTGTCAGTGCTCAGACCATATGCCGCACACTGCATCAAATTGGTCTGCATTGCTGTCGTCCCAGATGGAAGCCTCTTCTAAAGATGATGCACAAGAAAGCCTGCAAACAGATTGCTGTAGACAAGCAGACTAAGGACATGGAATACTGGAACCATGTCCTGTGGTCTGATGAGACCAAGTTAAACTTATTTGGTTTAGATGGTGTCAAGTGTGTGTGGCGGCAACCAGGTGAGGAGTACAAAGGAGTCTTGCCTACAGTCAAGCATAGTGGTGGGAGTGTCATGGTCTGGGGCTGCATAAGTGCTGCCGCCACTGGGGAGCTACAGTTCATTGAGGGAACCATGAATGCCAACATGTACTGTGACATACTGAAGCTGAGCATGATCCCCTCCCTTGCAAGAATGGGCTGCAGGGCGGTATGCCAACATAATAACGACCCCAAACACACCTCCAAAAAGACCACTTGCTAAAGAAGCTGAGGGTAAAGGTAATGGACTGGCCAAGCATGTCGCCAGACCTAAGCCCTATTGGGCATCTGTAGGGCATCCTCAAATGGAAGGTGGAGGAGCGCAAGGTCTCTAACATCCACCAGCTCTGTGATGTCATCATGGAGGAGTGGAAGAGGATTCCAGTGGCAACCTGTGATGCTCTGGGGAACTCCATGCCCAAGAGGGTTAAGGCAGTGCTGGAAAATAATGGTGGCCACACAAAATATTGACACCTTGGGCCCAATTTGGACATTTTCACTTAGGGATGTACTCACTTTTGTTGCCAGTGGTTTAGACATTAATGGCTGTGTGTCGAGTTATTTTGAGGGGACAGCAAATTTACACTGTTATACAAGCTGTGCACTCACTACTTTACATTGTAGCAAAGTGTCATTTCTTCAGTGTTGTCACATGCAAAGATATAATAAAATATTTACAAAAATGTGAGGGGTATAGTCACTTTTGTGAGATACTGTATATATAAAATTAAAACATAGTCTTCTGACATGTTGAAATACATTTTTAGAGATATTTAGAGATTTTTCCACCATTTTTAGGTAATACATATAAAAATGTGTAGTTTTTATATATTATCATCTACAGTATCTCACAAAAGTGAGTACATCCCCCACATTTCTGCAAATATTTTATTATATATGTTCATGTGACAACACTGAAGAAATGACACTTTGCTACAATGTAAAGTAGTGAGTGTACAGCTTGTATAACAGTGTAAATTTGCTGTCCCCTCAAAATAACTCAACACGCAGCCATTAATGTCCTAACCGCTGGCAACAAAAGTGAGTACACCCCTAAGTGAAAATGTTCAAAATGGGCCAAAGTGTCAATATTTTGTGTGGACACCATTATTTTCCAGCACTGCCTCAACTTTCATGGCCATGGAGGTCACCAGAGATTCCCAGGTTGCCAATGGAGTCCTCTTACTATCCTCCATGACATTACGGAGCTGGTAGATGTTGGAGACCTTGCGCTCCTCTACCTTCCGTTTGAGGATGCACCACAGATGCTCAAAAGGGTTTAGGTCTGGAAACAATGAACTGTAGCTCCCCAGTGCCGGCAGCACTCATGCAGCCCCAGACCATGACACTCGCACAACCATGCTTGACTGTAGGCAAGAAACACTTGTCTTTGTACTCCTCACCTGGTTGCCGCCCCACACGCTTGACACCGTCTGAACCAAATAAGTCTATCTTGGTCTCATCCGACCACAGGACATGTTTCTAGTAATACATGTCCTTAGTCTGCTTGTCTTCAGCAAACTGTTTGTGGGATTTCTTGTGCATCATCTTTAGAAGAGGCTTCCTTCTGGGACAACAGATGTGCAGACTAATTTGATGCAGTGTGCGGTGTATGGTTTGAGCACTGACAGGCTGACCCCCCCCACTCCTTCAACCTCTGCAGCAATGCTGGCAGCACTCATACATCTATTTCTCAAAGACAATCTCTGGATATAACGCTGAGCATGTGCACTCAACTTCTTTGGTCGACCATGGTGAGGCCTGTTCTGAGTGGAACCTGTCCTGTTAAACCGCTATATGGTCTTGGCCACCATGCTGTAGCTCAGTTTCAGGGTCTTGGCAATTTTCTTATAGCCTAGGCCATCTTTATGTAGAGCAACATTTATTTTTTTCAGATTCTCGGAGAGTTCTTTGCCATGAGGTGCCATGTTGAACTTCCAGTGACCAGTATGAAAGAGTGAGAGCGATAACACCAATTTTAACACACCTGCATCCCATTCACACCTGAGACCTTGTAACACTAATGAGTCACATGACAGCAGGGAGGTGGCTAGTTGGACCCAATTTGGACATTTTTTTTTTTTTTTTTTTTTTTTAGGGGTGTACTCACTTTTGTTGCCAGCAGTTTAGACATTAATGGCTGTGTGTTGAGTTATTTTGAGGGGACAGCAAATTCACACTGTTATACAAGCTGTGCACTCACTACTTTACATTGTAGCAAAGTGTCATTTCTTCAGTGTTGTCAAATGAAAAGATAGAATAAAATATTTACACAAATGTGAGGGGTGTACTCACTTTTGTGAGATACTGTATATATTATCACTCTTTAGTTTTTATAGCAAAAAACAAAGTTTACCATTATAGCAGACAAGTGTGTAAGTAGTAGTGAAGTGAATAAAAAATTTTAAAATATTTAAGTCATATAATATTCAAATCAGGTGCTTGGTCACATCCAGGAAATGTGTGAAAACCAAATAAGGTGATACAATCTTCTTAATGAATCAACTGGAAACAAAACAACAGTCCCAAGTGCTTCATATACCGCTCAATAATGGATCAATAGTTATAAATGGCAGTCCCATAATATTCTATATGCCACTTAAACCAAGAACTGATAATAGGCCCAAGGTGGTATAGTGGTCTCCCCAAAGCCAGTCCCCGATATAAAGAGAAGATGAGGTACTCTTACCAGCTTTAGTGGACTCACAGGCCGAAGGCGGTGAGTCATCAAGGCTTAGGCTGTCATATACTCCGTGACATTACAGATGCGCTATATAGACGCGAAATCCTCCTCCTCCGTTGGGGATCTGGTCACGACCCAGGTGAATGGAGAGGTCTTCTAACTTAGCCGAATAGCCGCCATATATGGAAAGAGAAAAATGGGGAGCCTCCACATCGTGTAAATCCGGAAAAACAATTTATTGAATGCATAAAAGACATCAATCTCGACTATTTAACCAGGTCAGTGTGCCAATTTATTCGATTATAAAACGGAACCAGAATTCTTGAAAAATAAAAAATTAACAATCGTAAGAAGATTCCAAAACACGATCATAATAGTATGAATAAAATAATCAAAAACGAGAGACAAGAAAATATTATAAAAATTAGTAAAAATATAAAAATATGAAGATGGAAGATTTACACCTCATATCCCCCTGTCATATTCGTATATCAGACCGTCAAAGGCTCGATATTAGGAAATCTGAGGGGCTATTGATTGGATACCTGAAACACTTGCCAACTCATTAGAATCAGCCAAAACAAACAGAATATACCAAACAAATTTCTATAATAAAAAAAGTGATAAAAGTATATTTAAAGGAGTCAGAATAATCCATGTGAATCAAAATTCACACGATGGAACAATATTCCATCCGGGAAAAAGTAAGAAAGAAAGAGACCATCTAGCACATACCTAAATCATGATTGGTTAATGAACAAATTAATGTCCCACTCCACGTTAAGTCCGTAAGGCGTGTAACATCTCAGCTGGTGTATCCAAAAAGTCTCAAGCTTAGATACACCCCTTACATTAGACTCCCCCCTCCAGTGGGGTACAAATTTATCTATAATTTGAAACCTAGTACCTGTTGGATCCTGGTTGTGATAAAGCAAATAATGCTTGGGCACGCTATGGTTAGTCCGTCCTTTCCTGATGGCCTTAATATATTCATTAACCCTTATGGCAAATGTACGTATGGTCCTCCCCACGTACTGTTTACCGCAGGGACAAGTGATGAGGTATACAATATACCTCGTCGTGCATGTGTCAAAGTGTTTCATATTGTATTCTTTGCCAGTGGTGGTTGATCTAAAGGTTTCAATCTTTCCCGGTCGGTGTGCGTTGTATTTACACACCCTTAAGATTATGAAAGAACGAGGGAAGATTAGGGGGATCTATTACATTAGGCGCGATCTGCCCTTTTAGAGGCATCGCACCCCTGTAAATAACCCCCGCATGTTCAGGAAGAGTCAGACCCAGGATTGTATCATTCTTCAAAACCTTCCAGTGTCTATGAATAATGTCCTTGATCTGTTTATGCTGGATTGAAAAATTAGTGAGGAGGGACCACTTATGTTTATTATTGTGGTTACGTATAGATTGTTCTGAAACCAAGGAATTTCTATCTACCAGAGAAACACTATGGATATCTTTCTCAATCTGAGATACATTATAACCTTTATCAACGAATCTCGATTTGAGGATCTTAGCTTGATCGAAGTAATCTGAAAGTTGTGAGCAATTACGTCTAATGCGCAATAGTTGGCTCCGAGGGATGGATTTAAGCCATGCTGCATGATGGCAGCTATATGGGTACATTCCGATCGGTAGCCTTAAAAAAAGTTTTTGTCTCAAGTTGGTTATTGGCCACTGTGATCTCTAGGTCCAAAAAATGGATAGTAGATTGACTAGCTTCATAGGACAGCACAATTCCAATCTGATTGTCATTCAGGGTGGACATGAACGAATCCAGGGATTCCATATTTCCTTTCCATAGGAGGAGGATGTCGTCAATGTACCTGGCCCACAATATTAATTGTGGTCTGTCCAGGGCATAGACGACATCCTCCTCACATTTGGCCATAAAAATGTTAGCTAGCCCCCATCGCAACACCCTTTTTCTGAAGGTAGAACTCTCCATCATACCAGAAATAGTTATGTTTGGTAGCGAAACGTAAAGGATCCATAATAAATCTCTTCTGTATTCTTGGGATAGTAGTGTTCCTGGAAAGAAAAGAATCCACTGCAGCAAAACCCAGATCATGGGGTATACAAGTATACAGTGCCTTAACATCTGCGGTGGCAAGTATTAAATCTTTACTATAAGTGACACGCTGGAGTTTGTCAATGGTGTCTTTGGTGTCTCTTAAGTATGAAGGTACTGACCTGACCATCGGTTGGAGGAAAAAATCAATGTATTTACCAATACGAGATGTCACAGAGTTAATGCCACTAATAATTGGGCGACCGGGAGGATGTGTGACATTCTTATGGACTTTCGGCAAATAATATATTACTGGAATGCGGGGGGCAACGGGAACCAAAAAATGCTTTTCTTTTTTATCAAGGATCCCTAGATGGGAACCGGTATCTATTAAATCCACTAGAACTTTCTTAAACTCTGATGTGGGATTTTTAGTTAGTTTTAGATAAGTATCTGCATCTCCGAGGATTTTATTAATTTCGGTAAGATAGTCTATTTTGTCCAGAACAACAATTCCCCCCCCCCTTATCTGCCGGACGAATAACAAGATTCTTTCGTTCGCAGAGGGACTTGAGTCCAATTTTCACGTTAGGATCACTACGTATTCTTTTGGATGGTAACTCATCTAAATCCTTCAGAACGAGTTCCCTAAAGACTCTAATCGAATGTGCTGTAGGGCATGGAGGGTTAAACAGCGATGGATTCGCCAGGCCCGAGTGCACCGTATGTGACGTAAATTCAACTGTGGAAGGTTTGTTGGGATTGGACATAATATATCTTTGAATGTTTAATTTTCTAACATATTTGTGCACATCTATAAAAGTGGAGAATTTGTTACGTTTTTTTGGGGGCACGAACTTGAGTCCTTTGTCAAGGACCACTTTTTCTTCCTCCGTTAATTCAACCTTACTTAAATTGAAAATCCCGCTATCTTTTCTACCCTTTTTCTTTTTCCTGGCATACCTCCCCCTCTGGTGCCGCGTTTTGATCTGAATTTCTTGTGTGGATAGGAAACGCCTAAGGAAGACAACCCCACTGGAGGGGGGAGTCTAATGTAAGGGGTGTATCTAAACTTGAGACTTTTTGGATACACCAGCTGAGATGTTACACGCCTTACGGACTTAACGTGAAGTGGGACATTAATTTCGTTCATTAACCAATCATGATTTAGGTATGTGCTAGATGGTCTCTTTCTTTCTTACTTTTTCCCGGATGGAATATTGTTCCATCGTGTGAATTTTGATTCACATGGATTATTCTGACTCCTTTAAATATACTTTTATCACTTTTTTTATTATAGAAATTTTTTTGGTATTTTCTGTTTGTTTTAGCTGAGTTGGCAAGTGTTTCAGGTATCCAATCAATAGCCCCTCAGATTTCCTAATATCGAGCCTTTAACGGTCTGATATACAAATATCACAGGGGGGGGTATGAGGTGTAAATCTTCCATCTTCATATTTTTATATTTTTACTAATTTTTATAATATTTTCTTGTCCCTCGTTTTTCATTATTTTTTTCATACTATTATGATCGTGTTTTGGAATCTTCATACGATTGTTAATTTTTTATTTTTCAAGAATTCTGGTTCCGTTTTATAATCGAATAAATTGGCACACTGACTTCCTGGTTAAATAGTCGAGATCGTATATTTACGGTCTATTAAACAATTGTATATAATTGAGACAACTGATGACGGCGTTAGATAATAAAAATACCAAAATCAAAACCCTTTTTTATAACACTTCCTGCCCAGATGACTCCTCTGGAACGCATATGCGCTCCATGACGCTATTATTGTTTCCCCGTTCCTGGTTCTCAATGATAACACACATCCCAGGTACGTAGGACGTAGACATGTGATATGGGTCACATGACGTAGTCAGCTTTTGCTGGCTTGTATCTGGTTGGCTAGGAGGTACTGACGTCTCGCCAATAGTCCCGCTGCCTTCCATCTGGTTGGGTGCGGAAGCAGTGACGTTGCCCTAGCGTGAGAGCACCACGGGATTGGATTGTCACATCGAGGCTTGGTCGTGTGGGTTGGGCGCATTGCGCTCGGATTGGCCAGACCCAGGAACATGTGATCCTGGATTGGAACGCACGCCGCCGATCCAGGAAGTCAGTCCGCACGTTGCAGTTTCCAGCTGTTCTGGTGCCATAATTTGAATACCTGTATATAAGCGTGGTGGGGCAAGATGGTACATACCCCAGCAGAAGTCTCATCAGACGAAACGCGTAGGGTCATTTGCTGTACCCAGCTACCTATTCACCACGCTTTTATATGATTGATCATTTCTTTTAAATATTTTTTGGAACTGTTTCTATTCGGACATGCCTGTATTGAGGATTTGATGTCTTTTATGCATTCAATAAATTGTTTTTCCGGATTTACACGATGTGGAGGCTCCCCATTTTTCTCTTTCCATATATGGCGGCTATTCGGCTAAGTTAGAAGACCTCTCCATTCACCTGGGTCGTGACCAGATCCCCAACGGAGGAGGAGGATTTCGTGTCCATATAGCGCATCTGTACTGTCACGGAGTATATGACAGCCTAAGCCTTGATGACTCACCGCCTTCGGACTGTGAGTCCACTAAAGCTGGTAAGAGTACCTCATCTTCTCTTTATATCGGGGACCGGCTTTGGGGAGACCACTATACCACCTTGGGCCTATTATCAGTTCTTGGTTTAAGCGGCATATAGAATATTATGGGACTGCCATTTATAACTATTGATCCATTATTGAGCGGTATATGAAGCACTTGGGACTGTTGTTTTGTTTCCAGTTGATTCATTAAGAAGATTGTAGCACCTTATTTGGTTTTCACACATTTCCTGGATGTGACTAAGCACCTGATTTGAATATTATATGACTTAAATATTTTAAAATTTTTTATTCACTTCACTATTTTTTTATATGTTGATTTACATACTGATTTATGTCCACCCATATAAGGGATAGTTGGATACATTGTTCCTTTTATATGTGATTCCACACACACTCATTCACTGTATTGTATTGAGTAGTGTAACGTTACCTCTGAATGGGTTACTTTAATCTATTCGATGTTAACGTTATATGATCTTTTAGGTAAGATTGGAGGTCACGACTTTTTGATGTGATTACTAATAGTTTCTCCTATCGTAACCCCTCTTCACCGAGGGCCGACATTTTTTGTTATTTATATTACATTAGCGCTACACTTTATTTTATATATTTGGTACACAATTTGTCTGGTTGTAGTGTTAGCAGCTCAATTTTTTATGATTGGTGCGGTATTATCTTTTTATTTTTAAGTGTGTAAGTAGTGCCCCAGCGTTCGGGGTTTTCCTTTTATTTATTATTGCCAGAAAAAAATAAAATAAATAAATAATAATTTTTGCCAGTAAGGGGAGTCCTGGATTCCATTTCATATATTTTCCTTTTCTCTGTTTCCGCATGTTGTAAAAAGATCATCTCTAATTAATATATCTCAAGCTGGAATTTTTACACACAAGTAAACGAGTCAAAGCTGTAACCTATTCCTTAGCAGATGATTCTTGAAGTTTCACTTTGACATGAGGCAAGGGTTAACGGCTTTTTGCTCATTTGGGAATTGATCACCAAGATAATCAGATTGCTCCTTGGATTGACATTTATGATGCATTTATTATTATAATAGGTTATTGGCTTCATACTTCAATAAGGGTAAATAAAAACATCCAAAGTTTGTAAATGCACAGTATGTGTCTGCTGGATTGCTGGCTGCCACAAAACTGTTGCAATATTTCATGTGAAAATAAAATCACAGTATAATCTACATAGCCCCTCCAGCCAATGTGAAATGCATAAAAAAAACAAGTTTATAACAATATCTGTGTTATGTTCTGGTGTCCAGAGCCTGATCTCACCCATTTAATATTTTTTTGCATTGAGTTCTTGTGATGCGTGATGTAAGCATACTCTCACCTTTCCATCCAGTTCCATCGATGTACCTAAAGTCACACGAACTTTCAAAGGCAAGGGCAACATGAGACAAGGAAGTCTGCAACTTGGCACTCTTGTAACTCTGCTATGTTATTTTAGCATTTTCATTTCAGCAAACCCACCAAAGTTTGGATCTTTCACCTGCCTGGTTATAGGACGGCGATAGTCAAGTGGTAAGTCCTTGGAGCGTGTAAGTCAGCCTTTCTCAACCATTTTAACATGTGGGAACCCTTAAAATAACATTCAGGCTTTTAGAAACCCCTGCCAATAATTTTAAGGATTTCTAATTTTCTTGGTGTCAGTGGTTACATATCTGAGAGGCAGAAATAGCTCTCTTCTCAAGAAACACCTAGCAAACCCTGGTCTGAGAGAGAGTCTGATTGAAGTATTGATAAACACATAAAGTTCAAAGGGAAGCAGGAGCTACTAGAGGAAGAACATGTTGAAGTTGTAAAGCCTCTTCTGGATCCATGGCAGGATGCTAGGTCTTTCCTTTGTTCCCTGGTGTACTATTCATATTGTCCTGTCTTGGTTTGATCTACTGGTTTCCTGAGTTTAATTTACAACATTGACCCCAACCTTTGGCTGTTGTACTGGAATCTGGCTTTGGAATTCTCACCATGCTGTTGCCTCTAAAGCTGGCTATATATTAATCATTTTTTTGATCAGCCAGTGGGCTATTCGAAAAAACGTATTGGATTCCCCCATCCATGTGAGGTGGCTGGGGGAATCCTTCCTTCTGTGCTATTGTATTCTGACGGCGGGACTCCTCCGCTGTCAGAATACACTGATAAGCGCTGGATCTGAGTTGCTGGAAGTGGTGATCAAACTAAAATATACCAACAGTCCCATTAGATTGACTCCTCCCACATAGATGCAGCCATAGATGGTTACAATTTAGCTGGTCCATGCTGAAGTGGTTGAATTTCGATCCATTTACGGCCAGCTTAAGTTTTGTTTCTCCATCCCTAGAAGATCGTCGCTCCCTAATTCTCAACCAGCAGCTTTCTGCTGTTCTTAACAACTATTCATAGAGTGTGTTTTTTTTTTACTCGTTTTTTACTTGTTCACTCATTTTGGGCAAAAAAGTAGGGCACTTATTACTCTACAGAAAAAGAACCATTGTCCCTGTTGTTGTATGCAAAGTGCATGTCTGTATCTCCCAAAACCCATATTTTAAAAATAATGTATATAGGGCATTCACTAAGCTTGACCTTTTCTTTTCTTATTTGTAAATTTGGTTTTAGATTTCAGTGCCTTGCTCATCTTGGTAACTGAATCTACTAGGATCCATACCTGTGTGCATACTTGAGCATTGTTTAAAATAAATAAGCTATGAATGAACAAATCGCACAGTCATTCTGACTGGATGTGTAGATGCACAGCGCATGTCATGTAGTCCCAGAGAGAGAACATTTCCCAGGGTGACAGCAGGGGTAGTATCTTAGGGCAGGAAGTGTCCTGCTGGCAGGATTAACATGTAAAACTTGAACAAGAGAAAGCCTGCATCGCAAAAGAAAGTGCCTCAACATGAATGCAAGTTGCTGCCAGGGGATGATTTTTAGTAATTTGCTTTGTAGTTTAAATATAGTTTATTATAACCCCATGTAATCTGCAGGTTTTGTTTCTTTGTAAAGGCCTAAGGAGGAAACAAAACTGAAGCTGAGCCTAAAACAAAAGAGGACAGAGGGCAAAAATATACCAGTATTGCCTTATATCGCACAGCAGGTGATTGTTCCCTGTTAGACTTGGGCCAATATTTGTCCCGAACATTGCCTGTTCACTAGTTCGCTAAGTGCATCCTAAGTCCCAATTGGGCAAAGCTTTGTTTAGCTCGTTGTTAAGTGAATAGCTCGTTTTTAAGAAGAGGGCCAGGAACTGACCGATGTGTGCTTAAAGCAGAGTTCCACCCAAAAGTGGAACTTCCGCCCGTTGTACTCCTCCCCCCCTCGGTGCCACAATTGCCACCTTTCGGGGGGGAGGGGGCACAGGATACCTGTCTTTCATAGGTATCCTGTTCCCACTTCTGGGAGTCCAGCCACAGCCCGCGATTCCACCGTGGGACTCCCTCCTCCTCTCCCTGTCACCGGGCCAGTAGGAGAGAGGAGTGGTGCCTCGCACATGCACAGTAGGGTTCCTGGCGTGAAGCCGTAAGGCTATATTGCCGGGTTCCCTTACCCGCAATGGCGGCGGCACCCAACAGCTGATGGAAACATCAACTGCGATACCGACATTGCGGGACTCCAGGACAGGTAAGTGTCCCATTGTTAAAAGCCAGCAGCTGCAGTACATGTAGCTGCTGGCTTTTAATTATTTTTTTTGGGCAGAACACAGCTTTAACAATGGATGAGTCATCAGCTATCAACGATCTTCCCCCGCTGACAGCTGAATGAAAAAAAAGGCAATAGAAAAAAGTGAAAATAAACTGTGTGGGGTCCCCGCAATCCCTTCGGGTTTGGTATGAATTTTAAGGGGAACCACGCCAAAATTAAAATGAAATGGCACGGGGTCATCCCAAAATCCATACTTGACCCTTATCCAAGCATGCAGCCTGGCAGCACAGGGAAGGAAAGGGATGAACAAGTGCCCCCCCCCCCTTGAACTATACCAGGCCAGATGTCCTCAACATGAGGGTGATACTTCTGGGCAGGAGGGGTTCTGCCCCCCCACCCCAATGTACCTTGTCTCCATGTTGATGGGGACAAGGGCCTCTTCCTAACAACCCTGGGCGGTGGGGGTCTGCGGGCAGGGAGCTTATCAGAGTCTGGATGCCCTCTTTGACAAAGGGGCCCCCAGATTCCGCCCCCCATGTGAATGAGTGTGGGGTACATTGTACCCCTCCCCATTCACCAAAAAACAGTGTCAACAATAAATAAAGACAGAAGGCAGTTTTTGACAATTCCTTTATTACAAATTAAAGAAACAAAGTCCCCCGATGTAGATCCATTGTCAATCATGACCCGCCGGACCCAAAAAAAAGAAGAAAAAAAAAACGTTTTGCCATTTGACAGTTCTTAAAAAGGTAAGGGTCGGGGCCACCTGGTGATGTCTCCTGGTGGCACCACCCTCTTGTGGTGTCACTGACCCAGCATGCACCTAGCTATTTAAGAATGATCTAGCGGCGGAGCAGGCATGCGACAGTTAGCCCTCGTCTCGGGCAAAGGGTTTTTTGTTTTCATTTTTAATAAAGCAATTGTCAAAAACTGCCTCCTGTCTTTATTTATTTTTGGACCTGGAAAGAGTCGGGGGGGGGGGGGACGGGGGGATGGGACGACTCCCACACCATTTTTTTTTAACATTTTTGTTTTGCCAGCAAAAAACGATCTGTTTTTTAAAAAAAAATTTGCATTGATACATATCCCCCAGGGCAGTACCCAGGGCCCCAATACCCTTTAATGGCCAATAACTTGCATATAAGCCTTCAAAATGGGGACTTTTGATTTTTCAAATTCGGGTCCCATAGACTTTAATGGGGTTCGGGTCCAAACTTTTGCAATGTTCAAGAGTTTTGGCGCAAACCGGGCGGTGTTCCAACTCTATTCCCTATTACTGACTTACCACACCTTGTTCTGCACTGTCTCTGTGTGGAGGCGGCATCTTGGTAAAGGCAGGATTATGCTTCCTCATGTCAGACCCTCCAGCACCTGAAAGTGTAAGCAGCACAGACATCACCAAATATCTATGCACTGGAATGCCTAGGCATCTCCATGAACCAGGAAGTGCACTGCTATTTTGCAAGAGGAATTCCAGGCAAGAGGTTGATATTTCAGGGTAATGCTTAAGCACAATTAACATTTCTAAATGCTCCCTGTAGCAAATATTAAATTTTTTGAGTTTAGGTCCACTCCCTTCCTACTCTCTCTTTCCACCATGGCCGGAGTAAAACTGCCATGGAAGTAAGATAGTACAAGTGGTACTTACTAGACAAATGATAACATAGCAACAAAACAATTGGTTTTTCCCTCTCTAGGACAGGTCAGCAGGGTTGTTGTGGTTTCATGAAAATCCACACATTTTTACACTTTAGCACATAATCCTCAGTCTGTGCCCCAAACCCTTGAGCTATTCCTAAATGATAACAAGTCCATCCATCATCATTTAGGAACACATAGCATAAAGCAACAAGATTATGCCATTCCATTAGGTGCACTAATGGCCTCATTACTTCAGCCCTGTGCACTCGAGTCCAGACAAATACCTGGATCTATGTAATGATAACGAGAGAGTTTGGAGAGGACCCCTCTGGTTGTACTTGGCTGAAGGAAGATTGCTGCACAGATATAAATCTGTATTAGCTATGAGTCTTGTCAAAAAGAGATGGACACTTTAATCAATGATGTTGTGTGGAAAAATTCAACTCATTATCAGTCAACTAGAAGCATTGAAAATTGCTTATGTTGACTAAAAAAAAAAATATACCAAAATTTGAATAAGCATTAAAAACACATTGACAGAAATATAACTGAGTAATAAGAGTAAATCTTTTTTTAAATCGATTTGGATGTACAAATATATTATCTAACCCCTTTATCATGCTCCTTACTATCCATAATCCATCTCTTTGGCTTATGTAGATATGGGTGTATCCACTGGGCTGGTAGGTGTACCCCCCACTTGGAGATCCTCCTTTGTATTAATGACATAATTTGTGGCATCTACCATCTATCATTACAGGTATGATCGATGTCTAAATCATTGTTTATTAAATAGGGTTTTTTTTTTCTTGTCTTAGCTTGAGTGAACCATCTTATTAATATGTTGTTTATTTATTAATGCTAATGTTATTTTGTAATTAAATATTTATACACTTTTTCTATGATATAGTTCTCTTTGTTTATATATCTCTAGTTAGAGCTATACATCGTACCCGATTTATGTGGTCCTGAAGAAGCGGGGGCTCCTGCGAAACACGTAGACCAGCATACTATCAAATACTGACCAACTGAATTCAAGCTTTATATCAGCTCAACCTTCTAACTCTATACTGTATGGTATATATAATGACGTTTTAAAACATGTAATCCAATAACATTTGTAAAGTTTTTATACAAATCCAGTGTGGACTCAGTTCTCATAGGCATGTTTAAAATCCAGTTTTGTCCTTGTGTTTTGCTTTTATTAATGTTTAAATTTGGGATGATGCCAACGAGAAATCGAATTATATCTGTAAATGGCATCCCACCCCAGGTTTACAATTTAGTGAAGGCATAAACATACCTGGTGTTCCCTTAAAAGAGCAATGCAGGGTTTAATAAAAAAAACAAAAAAAACATACATATTCACCTAGGTGGGCATCAACCCTATGCAATAAGACCAAGAACCGAGCACTTGCATGAATGCTGATTGCTCAGTTCTCTGTCTTCACTGGGCAGAAAGTGGTGACTGTTAATCATCAGCACTCTTCTCTGTCCCTCCAGCAATCACTGGAGCACCGGGCTGTGGAGGGGCAGGAGCGGCTGGCTCATTCTCTCAGCGATGCCCTAAGAGGCTGATGCTGGATGCTGCCAGTCAGGCAACTGGGTGGATCCTGACATTACTGTCGGGATCCCTGCAGAGTCTGGACCAGCTGTGTCACGTCACAGAAGTGGAAAAACACAGAAAGACGTAGGTAATTGTACCTAGTGTGAATGGGCCCTTAAAGAAAGGAATGTGCAATAATCAAACATCAGCCAAAGGGCAAGGGGCCGTCATTTGCCCAGGTCTGGTTTACAACCTGGCTTTTTACGATAGAACTGCATTGTGAGCTGTTTGAAGATTCAGGCTAATGGAGGCTTGTGAAATCCTGTTTTTCTTCTAGATTTTGCCTAGCTTTTTGTTAAATGTGAAAAATGCAAATGACCGGTGTGAAGAGTTCCATAGGATTTAAAGGGATGAATTTTTCATGCATTTTTCTTCTTCTTTTTTTAACTGAAAAACTGATGTGAAAGGGCACTTAAGCTGGCTGTGTTTTTGTCAAAGGTGTCCCCTGCCTACCAAAGACATGAGATTCTGACAGTTTTTGTCACAAGCTTGCAAATTTTGAAGAAAAATGGGGGTACTGTGTTCCGTATGCCTCCTCCAATTGCTCCACACAGTTTGGGTTTTGTCAGATCTCATTATCATTACATATATCATTTTTTGGGGGGGGACCGAAATAGGATGGAGTGTCACATCTGTCTGTTTTTTCATGCCATCTGATGCCAGAACAGGAGGTGTGCGGAAATCATCCAATGGGGGAACCTGCTGATAATCATCTAAAAGAGAATGTCTCCTCACCACCTCGCCTCTCCATCTTTCCCAATCAGAGAACAATTTGCATTAATTGAGAAAATGCAAAGTATTGTCTGATTCTCTTATTCTCTGAATGGCACTCATGCAGAGTGACCAACCTCCTTTATTCAGAATTCAGCAGGGTAGCCGCTTGTCACGGGACCTGAAAGCTAGTGGCAGTTACTGGAGTAGTGGTGTCTACAACAGTGATTTTCAGCTTCTAGCGGAATCCCAATACAGGTATTGTATATTAAAAGAGAAGTATGGGAATATTTTTTTTTTGGAATCATACTTACCTAGGTGAATACAGCATCGGTCCCCAGGTGGCTCTATGAGAACCGAGCGATCAAACACCACCAATCACTCAGTTTTCAGAGCTCCCTGAGCCGAGAGCTGGTGGCCGTCAGTCACCCCTGCCTGCTCTGCCCCCCCCCCCCCACTCACTGGAGTGCTGAGCTGTGGAGGGGGTGGGAGCAGCCGGCTCAAGCTCTCAGTGGCTTGCTGAAAGGCTGAGCCGGGTGCCGGTCCAGGGATCTGGGCGGATCCCGACCATATGGTAGTGATCTTTCCTGAGCCTGGACCGGTTCTGTGACGTCAGCCGACAGTGGGCTTCGGCCAGCTGTCTGCTGAAAACGGGTCACAGGGGTGTAGAACGAACTGCACTCCTGTGATCCACAGGAGAAGTACAGCCAAACAAGCTTTGGCTGTACTATTCCTTTATTAGTTATATATATAACTATGTAAAAAATATGTCATACCTAGAATCCTGCTTTATAATAAAAAGCATGCAGTTGTGCAATATGAATAACACTTCAAAGAAAAAAAAAAGATAGTACAAAAACTACCTAGCTGGAGCCTCCCTATAGTATCTTATAAGCACTCCACACATCGTGTATATATTAGAACATGCATTATACATACTAGATCATGCATCCTTTAATGCAACCAACTGAAATGCAAAAAAGCAACAATCTACATATATGAAAAACTTCTGCATGATCCAATATTCATATTCATATATCCAAATTGTGCCAAAAATAATTTGACCTGCAAGCATTTGTTTATATACATATTACCTCAACCCAATGCAAACCTGTAGAGCAGGCTTAACCAAACACCCAATAGCAATGTGACAAAATGACACAATGTTCTGTAATCAGAAAACTGATTTTAACCTGAGGTTGTAACACATAGAACAGAAACCACATTGGCATGCTAGTTCAAATCATTAGGAGGTGCCAGTGAAATGATAATAATACCATTCTTCTAATGTAGTATCCTTGTAGAGGGCTAAATAAACAACCCGAGACAGCCTCTCTGTGTCCTATTAAATTATTGTGAATTATGGAAAAAAGGTGTGTAATAATCACCAAACCGCTGACACAATCATATATGTAGTGCTGTGAGAGATGGTAATCAGAAAATTCAGTCTAGCAAACAGATCAGAATCAATCCAACTTCAGCCAAAACTCAGGAAGAGTAAATACTCATGTTTACTGCTTTCCGTGACCTCATTGGGGAGATACTACCTCACTTTCTGTTCCTTTGACAGTCTGGGCAGCAGACTCTGTGTTCTCACTGAAGATATTTTTCAGGACTTTCTTTCATGACCAGAAGTGAGAGGAAATCTCCACAGCAGGGTCCATACTGCAAATATAACATGACAGAGGTTGGGCCTCACAGGGGGTGCATGCACAATATCGCTGATTGCAGATGCTCACTGATTGTCTTCTGCACCGCCTGTGAACAGATACGCTATTAAGTGCACTACCTTTTGCTCCAAAGGCTCCGTACAGCTTTATATCAGTGTCAACATCTAGAGGACTGAAAAAGATAGTACACACTGGGATGAAAACCAAGCATAAACCGTAGGGGTGTGGCTACCGCCAAGCAGTATGGATGCTTAATCAGACAGCTCCTGCACCAAAAACTAAGCAGTAACACCGCTAATCCACAACCACAGGATGGCAACAAACGACCCCCACACATCGGGGAACCAGCGCGGATTGTCCCGGAAAAGAAAGGAGTACAGACAACTGAAGAAGCTGACAGATTTCTTCACAGTGCCGCCCGGAGGACGAATCCAAGATGGCGCCCGCAGCTCCTCAGCACACAGCACCGCTGCATACACTGATCTCCCTGATGCAGAGGGAAATGAAATATCCCCCTCAGATGATACTCCAACCTCCCCTTCAACTCCACAATCATCCTCGGCCAGTAACAGTCCTGCTAAAGCGCAGATGCGCCTGGATTCTGGACAGCAGCACCATGAGGTAAGCCCTGCTCTGGACACTATCCTCACACAGCAGGCCCAACCATCCCCTATAGCAGCATTTCCCACATCTAACATGCCAGTTCTTGACACAACCATGAAAAAGATGCTTATGTCACTTCACAGCTCACTGCATAATGACATCTCCACTATGTTTAAAAAAATTAAAGATGAAATGTCCTTTATGAATCAGAAAGTTGACCATATTGAACAACGAATGACTGCCATGACTGAAACGGTTAATGACCTGGTTGATGCCCACGACCATACTCGAGATGAACAACACTGGGTCAGAGCCAAGATGGCGGACCTTGAGGACAGGTCCAGACGTAACAACGTCAAAATAAGGGGCATACTTGAATCAATTCTACCACCGGATCTCAACCCCTATGCCAGGAAGTTAATATCTACACTCCTGCCTCACCTGTCCCCAATGGAAACTATTATCGACCGCATTCACCGCCTACCCAAACCTCCACACCTCCCCGCCAGCATTACTAGGGATGTCTTGATGCGAATCCACTTCTACACCTTGGGTAACGTCCAACACCATACATGAAACTTCAATTGTATGCAGATATTTCCCAATACACTCGACAACAGAGGCGCCAATTGAGCACCATCACCAAGCCTCTCAACAACCACAAGATTCCTTACCAATGGGGATTCCCGACCAAGCTCATTGTGAACAAAAATGGGGTGAAGCATAACATCAATACTGTTGAAGAGGGAATTCAAATGCTACGCACTTGGGGAATTATGCCTGAAGAGGTGTCGCAAACAAAACCAAAGCACCATGAGAAGGAACACACCTCTACTAACAGCTGTCCTACAACTACTGCAAACTCAGTACCAGGTTAGTGATGCCACCACACCCACACAAGATATACAAGTAATGCACTCTGTCTCGGTGCCTGCTCGCAGCTGATAGTTCACGAAATTTCACCCTCACAAACGCCAGCAGTTTCAAAACACACTGCTGACCCTTGTTATCCCTCACCCTCTACTGTTACTGCTGCTTTACCCACAGTCTATCTTATACCTCCCCACTCACCTTCTTTTTTTTCTAAGAGCACAGGAGACAGTCCAGCCACGAAATATCAACAACTCCTCAACGAGCCTGACTGTCATCAAGAAGAAACCACCCAACTTTCTCTGAATGAGGAAAAACTACTCACCTAACTGTAAGTGAAACACACCTCACAAAACATCTGCACTCCTATACCCAAAATGCCAAAATTTCTATCACTTAACGCTAAAGGGTTGAACCACCCAGCTAAAAGAAAATCTATGTGGCGCACCGCACTAGATTCTCATAGTGACATACTATGCATCCAAGAGACCCACTTTATGCTGAAAGCAGAACCAGTCTGCACCAACACCCACTTTACCCAAATATTCAAAGCCTCTGGATCTTTGAAGGAAAATGGAGATCTAATAGCTATTAAAAACTCAGTTGCATTCACCCTGCACAATAGCCTAGTAGATGAAGAAGGAAGATTCTTTTCACTTGACTGCACTCTAAATAACACCAGATATACCATAGTGAATATCTATGTACCCAACTCTAACCAAATCAGATTCCTAAAAAAGCTGAAGAAAAAGATTACTGCTTTCTGTCACAGTCACCTCGTTCTGTGGAGATTTCAACATAGTACCAGACAACACCATTGACGCTTCCTCACGCAACAGTAGACTCTTGTCCCCCATGGGGTACTTCATAAGGACAAATGACATATACGATGTTTGGAGGTGTCACCACACCACCGAGCGGGATTACTCTTTCTTCTCGCACCACAACTCATACACAAGAATTGACTACTTTTTGGTAGACAAAATATACCCAAATTACCCAAAATATCTGATTCTAATATATCCACTATAACATAGTCTGATCACGCACTGATCAACATAACAACAGAGGACACACCAACCAAGACTCGCCCACTGATCTGGAGAGCCAATCCCCAGAAACCGGCATTCCCCGGAACACTCAGCCTACATCCAGAAAAACCTGGAAGAATTTTTAAAACTAAATGAAGGGACTGTATCTACGTTACCACTTTGTGGAATGCCCATAAGGCATTCATAAGGGGATCATTATGCAAATGAGTACAAGAGAGAGGAGGAGGAGATCACAGCGTCTAGACGCACTCACCTCTAGTATTAAAACGCTAGAGACACAAAACCAAACTTCTCCAGACCCTGCACTAAAAATTGAATTAAACCGTCTTAGACAAGAATTGAGAACACACCTATTAGACACATTTGAAAAAGCCCAAACTCGTTTTAAAGATAAACATTATTCCACAGGCAACAAGGCAGGAAAAGCCATGGCCACCAGATTGAAAGGACATTATACCAAATCTAAAATTACACACCTTTATCATCCTACAACACAAAAAAATTATTAGAACCACAAGCTATAGCTGATGCGTTCAGCCTCTATTATAGCAAACTGTACAACCTGAAAGATGATCCTTCTACCACACAACCTTCCATACACGACATAGAGGCATTCCTACAAGAAATAGACCTCCCCAAATTAACACAGGACAAACTCACAACATTAAATGCTCCATTCACAACACAAGAAATCTTAACCATAGCTGCCCTTCCTGCCAACAAATCTCCTGGCCAGGACGGCCTTACAGGCCAATATTATAAACAGTTTGGATCCGTACTATCACCCTTTTTGTCAAGGGTCTACAATGATGCTGCCTCTTCCTCCTCTCTCCCACAAGAAATGTCAAATGCACTGATCATCGTACTACCGAAGCCAGGGAAAGTACCCACTTCTCCGCAAAATTTTCGGCCCATATCACTTCTCAATCTAGATATAAAAATATACACAAAACTTATAGCCACAAGATTACTAAACTTAATGCCCATGTTGATTAATAGAGATCAATCAGGATTTACGAAAGGGAGACAAACATTCGATGCTACACGCAGAATTATAAACTTGATCCACACAGCTGGGACATCTCAGACACCTTCTCTGCTCCTCTCTTTGGATGCAGAGAAGGCATTCGACAGGGTTCACTGGTCCTATCTAAAGCGACCCTTTGCAAATTTGGATTTTAGGGAAATATTCTGTCAGCTATACAAGCATTATACTCAACCCCAACTGCCCAAGTCTACACTTCTGAAATGCTATCCAAACCATTCAAAATCAACAATGGTACCCGGCAAGGATGCCCACTTTTGCCACTCATCTTTAATTTCATGAGGGAACCACTCGCAGAACACATAAGAACAAACCCGGCAATTACTGGCCTCAAAATAGGATCTATTGAACACAAAATAAACCTATTCGCTGACGATGTGATAATTATGATCACTAACCCCTTGTCTTCCCTGGCTTTGGTACATCAATTGTTACGCAGGTTTGGTACCGTATCGTATTATAAGGTAAACGAAAACAAATCCTACATACTAGACCTAGGACTAGATGCAGTAACTAGCAACTTACTTAGAAACAGCTTTACTTATCACTGGGAAGACAAGGGAATTACGTATCTAGGTATCACCCTCACTAAATCCACGAAAGGTCTATTCACAGCTATGTGAAAAAGAAACAACCAAACTGTCCAAACACGAATTTTCCTGGTCAGGACGTCTAGCAGCATTTAAAATGCTGGCCCTACCCAAAATATTTTACATATTCAGAACACTACCACTTTCCCATTCCTACATACATCCACTCCAATCCATAATAAGTCACTACGTGTGGCAAGGGAAAAAACCCAGGAGTAATCACACCAAACTTATCAAACATAGATCTACAGGGGGAATGGGGTACATCATCCTGAAAGAATTACTTAGCTACTATACTCTCCCAATTAAAAGACTGGTTGCACACAAAGCCTACCACGCTCTGGGGCGACATAGAAAACAATATAACACCAGGGAATAACCTTACAGACTGGCTGTTCAGTACTCCCTCCAGACAATCGCACTTGAATCATTACTCCCCAACCATTCGTGCTTCCATCAAAGCATGGAAAACCCTACACAACATCAAATGGTCACAAGTACTAACCAAGACCGTCCAAATACCCTTGACTGTGCTCCAATTCCTATCTCAGGCCCTGACCATACCCACCTGGCTATCTAACCAGGCAACCCACATAGCAGCACTCCAACCAAAAATTACAGACAAACTCTTCTCCCAAATGCAGAAAGAATATAATGCACCCGCCAAAGACTACTTCAATTACTACAGACTTCAACAATGTTTAGCAGCACATCCCACTCTGGAAACTACACTACCTATTAAGATATGGAATTTCCTTTTTACAGACAACACGAATTCCATAGGGACTTCCCTCTTTTACTCTACACTACAAGAAAAGGCAGTATTTCACAAATCTAAACCCATTACTGACTGGGAATATGATCTACAGAATTTACTGACCAGCAATGGCAAACAATATACAAAACAGTAAAAACATTATACAAAACTACTAACTGCACCTCCCTATGGGAATTAACACAAAAAACAATGATGAGATGGTACCTGACACCTTAGCGGCTGGCAAAATTCCAATCACTTGCAACTTTTTATTGCTGGAGAGAGTGTACCCACACAGGCACTCTCTTACACATTATGTGGACATGCCCACCTGTAAGGAAGCTATGGTCAGAGATTGAAAACATTTTACAAAATGTACTGCAGTATCCCATCATCCTAACTCCTCAACTTAGCATCCTGAATCTAACAATAGAACTGACTCCACCCAAGCTCAAACTCTTCACCACCCATGTGTTTATGGCAACCAAACTCCTCATTATCAGATGGAAAACTACAGAAATCCCATGCAATGCAGAAGTTATGGCATTATTACAAAATCACTATACTTACGAGTCACTACTCTCACTACTCTCACAAGGTAAACCCTCATACTCCAGACTGCATGAGTTGTGGCTTCCCTGGGTTCATTGGTATGAAAAGAACCAACCCTAGAACATTGGCCATATAATATAGGGCTACAATACCAGATGCTCTGTCTTTTGCTCTCCTTTTCTTTCTCTCTTTCTTCTCTTCTTCTTCTTCCTCCTCTCCTCCTCTCCTCCTCTCCTCCTCTCCTCTTTACCCTCTTCCATTTCCTACCTCCTTCCCTCTCTCCCTACCTCTCCCTTCCTCCTCTTGCCCTACTACCACCTCCCAACTTACTTCCCTCCATCTACCCAAGATTAAAGGTAGTATATATCCTAAGTTGGTTTATGTAGATACTTATGATTGAAGTTATATAGTTTTATACTTGTAACCATGCACTCTGTTTCGTGCATATCCATGTTAACACAAGTTATGTTATGCAATTTACAGGTAATCAATACAACCATATACGTACCTCATTTCATATTTGTACCACCAAAAAATTTCCAATAAAAATATTTTGAAAAAACCCCCCAAAAAAACAAGCATAAACCCAAAACAGTACGATATCCCCTGGTGTGCTCGCCAGCCAGTTGGCACTTGGGGCCTCTTCCCCACCCCTTCACCAGGCTAAATCACACCATCTGACAAAGAAGATACTTCCATGAATGCTCCTAATTGCAAATAGCCAGCAGGAGATTCTCATCGGCTGCTGCTGGAGAGGATACACTCAATGCTGCTAAAGGCACTTCACACAACCTCCGGCCCAAAAAAAAAAAATCAAACTTGATGCTCTAATTTGCATATCCAAGGGCTCCTGAAAAGTATCTTGAACTTACGATCTACCATAACAGCCTTTCAGGAGCTTGTGCCCTCTTTCCCTCTCGAACACCTTGAGTACGATCTAGTATATAAAGCCCCAACCAAAAGATCACCACCATATGATATTAATATTCAGCTACACTTTTAATAATCATTCTTGGACTAAGGTGTGGATCAAGCACATTTTGCAATATACAGTGTTTCCCCAAAAATAAGACCTACTGCGATATTCAGGAAGGGCTGCAATATAAGCCCTACTCCGAAAATAAGCCCTAGTGTAGAGTGCTGGAATGGACTCCGTTGCAGTAGTGTATAGTGTAGACTTTGTTTTGTCTGTGTGATCCAATTGTGCCAAGTACCTGTTTGTTGGTCATATATCTAGATCCTAACTCATTGTGCACTCCCCTTCAGAGATTGGTTTGTTCATTTTTGCCCCCTAACTATAATTCCTATAATGGCTTTAGATTCCTTTACCATCACCCATTGACCTGCATTTACCTACCTGAGATTAATTATCCCACATTTTCATGGTTGATGGTTGTTGAAGTTATTTACACCAATCAGCCATAACATTAGGCTCATTAATGGGTAAAGTGAATAACATAAATTACCTTGTTATAATGGCATCTGAAAGTTGGAGGAATATATTAGGCAGCGAGTAAACATGGTGTTCATGAAGTTGATGCGTTAAAAGCAGAAAAAAAATGGGCATCGCAGTTTGTTGTCTATGGGGCTGCATAGCCGTAGACCAATCAGAGTGGCCATGCTGACCTGTGTCCACAGCCGAAAGTTCCTACAGTGTGCATGTGAGCATCTGAACTAGACCACAGAGCAATAAAAGAGGATGGCTTGGTCTGATGAATCACATTTGTGTGGAAGGCTGGGTGAGTGTGCGTTGCTTATCTAGGGATGAAATGACACCAGGATGCAGTATGGGCAAGCGGGCGAAGGTTGTGTGATCCTTTGGGCAATGTTCTGCTGGGAAACCTTGAGTTCTGCTCATGTGGATGAGGATGTTACTTTGACATATACCACCAGCCTAAACATTGTTGCTGAGCAAGTACATCCCTATAGGAAAAAGATGTTCCCTGATGTTAGTGGCCTCTTTCAGCAGGATAATGTGCCCTTTCAATAAAAAACAGAGATAAGTGCAGCGCATAAAAATAAGTAAAAAGAAACAAGAGTCCAATTCAGATGGAAAAATGCAATCACCGGACAGAAGGAATGACAGGATCCCTCGTGAGGAAATTAGGAAAATCTTTCCAATGATGTGTAGCAATTCCTTCACCAGATAAGGTCAAATACGCTTACCAGAGTTGATGGACCCCCTATCACAGAAGGTCAAAAATGCATGTATCCTCTCAGGGATGTAGTAAGCCTCCCGTTAGAGGGATCTTCAATCCCAGTTCGTGGAACTCCTGTCCAGCAGTATAAACCAACGGCATAAACCTCTTGTATTAAATAAGGTATTAGTACCCTTGGCAATCAGCGAGGCAAAGTTGTCAGAAGTTATAATCCCATAGGTGCCGGTATTCCTTTAGAGGTGGCTGCATGTATAGGTATGTGTGTATAGCTAGCTAGCGCTGTTCCTTGATATATAGGATCATGATGTTCAATGCTGCTCAAAGCCCTATATACAGTGACAGCGACGTGTTTTTCACTGAGGTAGATATTTGTTTGTTGGTTTACTGAGTATATATTTCATTTTCAACACTAATGAGTGCTGCACTTAATGTTTGTTTGGTTGATTTATTCATGTAAACAGATATGCTGTTTGCTCAAATGCACTTACCACTCTCCCAGAGTCCTCCAGGGACATGTTAGAGCAACCTATCTTGGCTAATGAGGTACTCCAAGCCGTTGAGTCCCAAAAAACAGGCCTTGAGGGTTATTACAAAAAAATCACCAATGAACTCTCTCCAAAACTTTCAACAGCTTACTCAATGGCCAAAACTTCAGAACTGAAGCTTCGACTGCTATACTTTGAGGCTGGGTTCACACTATTGCGAATTGGATGCGGTTTCCCTGCATCCAATTCGCATAGCAGGAGATTGTGACCGTCTCTCTGTGGAGCCGGTTCACACATCTTCGGAGCTGCTCCAGTGCGAATTGCACAGGAGTCCTGTGTGTCTTTAGGTTCGTTCCAGGTCCGAATTCAGACAAAAATTTGGGCTGAAATCAGACCTGAACCGGTGAATGGAGACGCACCGGACCCCCTCCTGAGAGCCACTCTGTGCTCTAGTGTGAACCCAGCCTTAGTGATCTCTACCACACGGTCATTACTTCCTCGTCTAACTACTAGAAAGTAAAGTCCTAGCTAAAATCCTGGCCACAAGACTAATTAACGTGATAGGCACACTTGTCCACAAAGACAATATTTTGACCCACCAAGCCAGCAGTAATGTCCGCAAGATAGTGCACCTCATCTGTAACATTTGGAGCAGACAGGTACTTGATCATGAAAATGACTGTGTCCTGGCCTTACCTATCTTGCTTCTTACCAATATATATATATGCAGCAAAATATCCTTCTTTTCCCGAAAAAAACTCTCTTAATCAATAAATACCCAGCATTATGGTTGGGCAGAATAGCAGTGATCATAATGTCCTGTGTTCCCAAAGTATCACAGTTGACAGATCAGATCTTACGAATCCAATTCTGAAAAACATGATGTTAGCCTGGGAAAACATAAACTACTCAGGAGGCTTATAATTGCCCCACAAGCCATGCTATTTTCAACTCAGTCTTCCTATCTTCTATGGGCTTTAAAGATTGGCTCATGCGCAATGCCATATATACAAATTGATTAATAAAGACAGGGAGAAATTCTTTCAAGTACTCCAGGATGAACTGGAAACTCCCAATGCTGAAAACTTCTGGTACCCCCAAATCAAACACCTAATCACATGTAACATCAAATTATCTGGTGGTTTACCTACCTTGACCTTGTTCAAACCAAGATGCTTATGGGATGCCCACTCACTGGGCATGATCTCTGTGCTATACAACATGCTTAGTAACCAGCACCGACCCATAACCTCCAAAATGGGTATCAGACATAGGTGTGGATTCATAGAAAGATGATTGGAGCCTGATATGGGAAACAACAAATTTATGTTTGCATAACTGGAAATGGAGACCAATTATAAAGTCCTTATACGGTGGTATCTTGTACCTTTAATGCCCTGTACACACGGACAGATTTTCAGACGGAAAATATGCGATCAGAGCTTGTTGTCGGAAATTCCGACTGTGTGTGGGCTCCATCAGACTTTTTCCATCGGAATTTCCGACACACAAAGTTTGAGAGCAGGTTATAAAATTTTCCAACAACAAAATCCGTTCGCGTAAATTCCGACCGTGTGTGGACAATTCCGAAGCACAAAGTGCCACGCATGCTCATAATAAATTAAGAGACGAAAGCTATTGGCTACTGCCCGGTTTATAGTCCCGATGTACATGTTTTACATCACCGCGTTCAGAACGATCAGATTTTCCGACAACTTTGTACGACCGTGTGTATGCAAGACAAGTTTGAGCCAACATCCATTGGAAAAAATCCATGGATTTTGTTGTCGGAATGTCCGATCAATGTCCGATCGTGTGTACAGGGCGTTAGTGTCACCTAGTGCAAACTGGGCTACTGCTCTGTGTTCTCCAGCAGCTGTGGAAAAAAAGGTGCTGTTTTCACCACTTGGTGGACTTGCCCAACAGGAAAACATTTCTGGACTGAGATCTTGTTAAGGTTCATGTTACCTCAACAAGTGAAATGTGTTCTGCTCAACCTAAAGCCTCCAGTCTTAACAAAAACACAATTTAAAATAATGCTACATGTCTCTACAGCAGCAAAAACAAGCCAGGCAAATCCTGGAAAGAGCAGGACCCTCAACATAGCTGAAACTGGATTCTGAATTACACAGGCAATGGTCAATGAAAAAATGTAAGCCAAAATATCCGTCAGCATGCATAAATACCAAGAAACATGGCAGCCCTGGATTTTGCACTTCCTTCCCCCAAACTTTGACACTGCTCTACTTCACTTATGAACCTACGGTATGTTACCTATGGTCTCCAAATGTCCCCCTACCCCCTCTACTTCCACCCAATCATTGATTGATATTACTCACAAGCAGGCCCGGACTGACCATAGGGCACAATGGGCATTTGCCTGGTGGGCCGCGGCCACCTGGATAGGCAACATATAGAGAGAGAAACCGATCCGTTCATTTCTTTCCTGACACCGCTGAATGCCCACTTCTCTTCCTCTCCCTCCTGCAGGCATTCAGCAGCGGAAGGAGAGAAATGGAGGGCTTTGGTTCCTCTCTATATGTCACCCCGACTCCCATCTTCTTTCTGCTGCCTTGGGCCCCTGTGCTCTCTCCCGGTGAGACATTGCCAGTCTGCAGGAGGGAGAGGTGTGGGGACAGGTGAGAGGTTTGCAGTGTGTGGTGGGAAGGCTGGGGCTGTTCTGACAGAAGGATGGGGGGCCTGGGGCCTGTCCATGTCAGGGTGAGCTGAGGGCTATATCAGTGGGGGGGGTGCTCAGTGTATTGACATAGACTGTGCCTGCATTCCTATACTGACTGGCATATACAGTATCTACAGGTAGTCTCCGGGTTACAAACAAGATAGGGTCTGTAGGTTTGTTCTTAAGTTGAATTTGTTTGTAAGTCGGAACAGGTACATTTTTTAAGTGTAGCTTCAGCCCAAACAATAATTGTTATGTTTTTTGGATAGCATAGGGAAGGGTTAACACCCCTGTAACATTTGCTGTGTGTGCCCCGATCAGAAGATTTCACCTCACTTTCTGTCCCTATGACAATTGGATTTTGAAAATTTTGGTTTGTTGAGAAAACAAGAATTGGTGATATTGGTGAAGCTCCAGTAGAGACCCCTTTTTCTCATGATAACTCTTACAGGGGTGAATTTCCCTTCCTAGGGGTAGATTTTCTCTCACTTCCTGTTGTCTCCCTCTATTTGTAAATAGAAGTCGTATGTAGGTCGGATGTTTGTAACTAGGGGACCGCCTGTATATATAGAGAGATATATAATAGAGATATATATCAGACTGGTGCCTGAATCACTATTCTTTGCTGACTGGGCTGTAGTGTGGTGAACAAGGGGTTAAAGCAAGTGGTAAGGAAATTATACAATACCTCCTCACAACCTGTCAAATGATCCCTGAAGAGTGATTCAAACTTGGATCACTCTTCAGAGTCCAGAGTTTGTGTGAGTGAGCTCTTAAAGCGGGGTTCCACCCAAATTTTGAACAATATCTGTATGTATTCTCTTCCTTGCCTAGATGCTGACATGCCGTTTAAAAAAAATTTAAATCGCCGTAATTACCTTTTATTTTTCTATTCTTCTTTGCACTTCCTGGTTCTCCTCCCGTGGGAGTAGGCGTGTTTCTAGCCTCTCGCAGACTCCTGGGAGCTAGTCTCAGGCTTCCCAGGATGCCACTGAGCATGTGCGGGAACGAGCGGTGAATGCTGGGAGCACAGCATTCACCACATCCAGGAAATAAATGCTTGTGGGCTTCAAATGCCCACAATGAAGATGGAAACCGCCTGCAGTGAATAATATAAGTTATTCTTTCCGACGAAATCTGACACAGGCAGACATATTACACACAATATGTGAGTATGTAATGCTGAGAAGAAAAGTTTGTGAATGAACTCAAAAAAAAAAAAAACAAAGATAGGTGGACCCCCCGCTTTAAGGGGGATCGTTAGTTGAGGTGTGCTAAAAGCACATCCCAACCACGGGGGGCGCAGGGGTTAGCCCTAGCTGAATATTTTTATGTATAATGTTGCTTTGAAAAATGTTTTGAAGGTTCAGTAATGCGCCTCCTCCCCACAGCGCTGCCGGATTCCCCCCTCCTCTCTCCTGCCGGCTGCTGCGGGGGATCTGTCAGCATGGAGAGCGAGGAAGGGGTCGGTAAATATGTAATTTACTGGCCCTTTCCTTGTCTGAAGGGACAGTCAGTCAGTGATCAATACTGATCACTGACTTTTTCAATTCATAACTGAGGTTAGTATGCTTCAGTTTATGAATGAACGGAAATCTCTATACAGAGCTAATCCTGCTCATTCATTCTGTGCAGCTGAGGCTGCAGCGATGAAGATTGAGGGCTGTGTCCTCAATCTCCTTTCTCTGTCTCAAAGGGGAGATGTCTTGGGTCTGTTTATCCCCTGATATTATAGAAAGCTCCCCAACGGGGCTCCTAAATAAAACTGTAAATGATAAATACTAAAATTGTAAAAATAAATAAAAAATAATACAACAGATATAAAACTACTCACCCCAGTGTCAGAGCTACCAGGTTTGCAAAGGTCGCGCTTGTGACTGGGCCCTGGCATTCCGCCACCAGGCTCCAAGGAAGAGCACTGGGCTCGGGGCTGCTCAGTCTAAAATGCCCAGGCCTATTTTTTGTCCCAGTCCAGGCCTGCTCACAAGGCTAAAGGAATGATACACAACATCAGCAAGCCTTTCCAGCAAGCCTTTCCTATTCCCTGTTTATGGATTGCAATGTATTACATGAAGTACTGATGTTCCTTGCCAATATGTGTACTTTTTAATACCAATAATGTATAACTGCATTATATGCAGTTGCATGCTATGTGTGGTAAAAAGCCAGCACTACTCAACACACTGAGGACATCCCTACAGTAAAGCATAGTGATGAAAGAAATTATTATGTAAAGCACTATAAATGGCCTGCTGTCAAACCAGGTGTGTACCTTCTCCATCATGGCCCAGAAGCCGGTGACATCCAAAACATTTTCTTTATTGCTCACTGTTTCAATTGTTTTACAGCAGCTGTATATAATGGCAAGAAAATGTGAACCCTTTGAAATAACTGGTTTTCTGTAGTAATTGCCATAGAATGTACTCTGATCCTAACAACAATAGACAAAGACAAGGTGCTTAAGCAGATAACACATAGAGAATTCTAATTTATTGTGTCTTTATTGAACACACCCATTAAACATTCACAGTGGCGGAGGAAAAAGTAAGTGAACCTTAGACGGTAGTTTGCACACCTGGAGTCCAATTAATGAAATGAGTTTAGAGGTGTGGTCTAGAGCTACTTTGATTGATAAGACACTCAAACATTTTAAGATTGCTGTTCATAAGAAGCATCAGCTGATGTGAACTATGCCTTGCAAAAAGGAGCTTTCTGAAGACACACGATCAAGAGTAGTGGATCTGCATGAGACTGGAAAAGACTACAAATCAATCTCAAAGTGTTTAGGCATCCATATGTTTTACAGACAAATTGTTTGGTACCGTGGCTACTCTTCCTTGAGGTGGGCGCCCAGCCAAAATGACTGCCAAGGCACAATGCAGAATCCTCAATGAGGTAAAGAAGAACCCACAAATAACAGGTAAAGGCTTGAAGACATCACTAAAACTGAAACATCGCTATTTATGAATCTACTATACGTAAGTCTTTGAATAGGCAGGGTGTCCATGGCATAACACCACAGATAAAGCCGCTGCTCTCCAAAAAAAAACATTGCTGCCTGCCTGAAGTTTGCCAAACAGCACCTTGACAAACTGCAACGCTACTGGGAAAATGTTTTGTGGGCTGATAAAACAAATGTTGAATTGTTCAGGAAAAATACTCAGCACTATGTATGGCACAAAAAGGACACAGCTTACCAACAGATCTGGACCACATGCCATGTTTGAGGGGAAAATAAATTCCCAAGTTTACCAGGATAAGGCCAGGGTGGCTGTCTGCCAGCTGAAGTTTACTAGAAGCAGCAGGACAATGACCCTAAGAATCAAAGTAAATCCATCACAGACTGGCTTCAGAAAAAGAAAATGCGCATTTTGGAGTGACCCAGTTTGAGCCCAGACCCTAATCCTATAGAGATCCTATCCTACGATTGGTCAAAAATCTCCCCTGAACGTTGAGCAGGTCAGACAAGAGCTACTAAAAGTGCTTGCTGTAAATTGCTGCCAAAGGAGGTTCGACCAGCTATTATTTTCCTCCAACGCTATGAATTTTTAATAGGTGTGTTAAATAAATTGATGCGTGTTATCAGCTTAAAGTGGATGTAAACCCGATTGATGAAATTTGAGCTGGGCACTTATATCTGCAGTGTTTTCTTATATCTCTTCAAAGCACTATATCCTGTAGCTTTGTCCTGCTCTGTTCTTCTGTTATCAACCTGATAACTTTTGACAAGCTCTCTGAGAAGGGAGATAGAAGTGTGTATTGGGGGAGGTTGCTATAAATAGATTAGCAGACTGCTAAACTATTCACAGGCAACCTCTGCATGTGTGGGGAGGGGGTGTGTGCATTTCCTCCAATCAGCTGTCTCACTGTGTCTAGCAATAATCCACTCCTACAGGGGAATGAGGAAGTGAAAAATCTAACATGACACGCACTTCCTAAACAGTATATAAAGGGGAAGACAGCCGATATACATGTAAAACTTATGTAGGAGGATTTGTTTCATCCCTGTATATCATCTAAGACTGTTCACTTAACTGGGTATGTGTGAAGGTTTACATCCACTTTAAGCATATTGTGCTTGTCTATTGTTGTGACTTAGATGAGGATCAGATCACATTTGATGTTAAATTACTGCAAAAAAACAGTTAATTCCTACCTGGTTCACATACTTTTTATTATCACTGTATACAACTGCTGTAAAACAATAGAAACATTAGCAAGGAAGAAAAACATTTTGGATTTCACTGGCTTCTGGGCCATGATGGCGAGGGTACACACCTGGTTTGAAATCAGGCGATTTATAATGCTATAAATTTATAAATATTTCTTTCATCACCATGCTTTATTGTAGGAATTGTGTTCTCAGTGTGTTGAGCAGTGTTGGCTATTTTCAAAGACTTAAAAATACAGTTTTGGTCTAATCAGAACAGAGAACTTTTTTCTACATATTTGCTGTCTCATCCACATTATACTGCTAAACTGAACAGGAGTTCTGATAAGGACTTCAGATTCAGCACTGACTTCTTATCGCTTTTCCATAACATTCTGTTTTATCGTTCACCATTGAAACTTTCCCCATTTTAGTTGGAGACGTTTTCCGCTACTTTAGATTTACCATTGGCCTCTTGGTTGCTTTTCTGACAAATGCTCTACATATCTTGTCATTCCGTTTTGGTGGATGGCCTTCTTTCGTGGTTAAACCTATTCTCTCGGGAGAGCTTTAACCTCTTCTTATAGATCCTTGCCCTCCATGGTCCTTTTTTTTTTTTTAATATAAAGTACCTTGAAAAAGTTTTCACACCCCTTGAAATTTTCCACATTTTGTCATGTTACAACCAAAAACGTAAATGTATTTTATAGGGATTTTTTATGATGGACCAACACAAAGTGGCACATAATTGTGAAGTGAAAGAAAAATGATAAATGGTTTTCAAAATGTAAAAAAAAAAGAAAATCTGAAATGTGTGGCGTTCATTTGTATTCAGCCCCCCTGAGTCAATACTTTGCAGAACCACCTTTCACTGCAATTACAGCTGCAAGTCTTTTTGAGGATGTCTCTACCAGCTTTACACATCTAGAGAGGGACATTTTTGCCCATACTTCTTTGTAAAATAGCTCAAGCTCTGTCAGATTGGATGGAGAACGTCTGTGAACAGCCATTTTCAAGTCTTGCCACAGATTCTCAATTGGATTTAGGTCTGGAATTTGACTGGGCCATTTTCACACATGAATATGCTTTGATCTAAACCATTCCATTGTAGCTCTGGCTGTATGTTTAGAGTCGTTCTCCTGCTGTAAGGTGACCCTCCCCCCGAGCCTCAAGTCTTTTGCAGACTCTAATGCCCTGTACACACGGTCGGATTTTCCGACGGAAAATGTGTGATAGGACCTTGTTGTCGGAAATTCCGACCGTGTGTGAGCTCCATCACACATTTTCCATCGGATTTTCCGACACACAAAGTGTGAGAGCAGGATATAAAATTTTCCGACAACAAAATCCGTTGTCAGAAATTCTGATCGTGTGTACACAAATCTGACAGACAAAGTGCCACGCATGCTCAGAATAAATAAAGAGATGAAAGCTATTGGCTACTGCCCCGTTTATAGTCCCGACGTACGTGTTTTATGTCACTGCGTTCAGGACGATCGGATTTTCCGACAACTTTGTGTGACCGTGTGTATGCAAGACAAGTTTGAGCCAACATCCGTCGGAAAAAATCCTAGGGTTTTGTTGTCGGAATGTCCGAACAAAGTCCGACCGTGTGTACGGGGCATTACAGGTTTTCTTCTAAGATTGCCCTGTATTTGGCACCATCCATCTTCCCATCAACTCTGACCAGCTTCCCTGTTGAAGAAAAGCATCCCGCAACATGACCATCACCACCATGTTTCACGGTGGGGATGGTGTGTTCAGGGTGATATGCAGTGTTAGTTTTCCGCTATACATAACGCTTTGCTTTTAGGCCAAAAAGTTAAATTTTGGTCTCATCTGACCAGAGTCTTCATGGGCCTCTTGGTTGCTTCTCTGATTAATGCTCTCATTTCCTTGACGGCCATGTCTTGGTAGGTTTGTAGTTGTACCATACTCTTTCCATTTTCGGATGATGGATTGAAGAGTGCTCTGTGAGATGTTCAAAGTATGGGATATTTTTTATAACCCAACCCTGCTTTAAACTTCTCCACAACTTTATCCCTGTCTGGTGTGTTCCTTGGCCTTCATGATGCTATTTGTTCACTAAGGTTCTCTAACATACCTCTAAAGGCTTAGCAGAACATCTGTATTTAAACTGAGAATAAATTATCTATTTACTAATTAGGTGACTTCTGAAGGCAGTTGGATCCACTAGATTTTAGTTAGGGGTACCTGAGTAAAGGGGGCTATATACAATGCACGCCAGATTTTTCAGATATTTATTTGTAAAATAATGTGAAAACCATTTATCATTTTCCCTCTACTTCACAATTCTGTGCCACTTTGTGTTGGTCTATCACATAAAATCCCAATAAAATACATTTATGTTTTTGTTGTAACATGACAAATTGTGGAAAATGTCAAGGGGTATGAATACTTTTTTAAGGCAATGTAGCAGCCTCATGTGATCCACCTAGATGACATCACTACCACAAGCTCTACATGAATTGTATCGCCTTAAACTGAGAAAGTGGCAATTTAAATCCATGAAGCACATTTTATTTGGTGAAATAATGTAATTGGATGTTTTACTAAAGCAGATGACTCGTACCTGTCCTTTGAACAACCACATTGGGTGTCTCTGCCCATCTAACTAGCTATGAGTCCTTTTTGCGCTGACTCTTTCTACTACTTCGTTCACCCACCTAAGAGCACCCAGGATGGGAATGCCCAAGGCATAGAGAGTGACCACACTGACCCTGCGTAAAGACAGGTTTTGTCCACCCACACGTTAGGAAGGCCGCATGTTCCCCCAAAGGCTGGGTGAACACAGCTTCAACAGTTGTAAGACCATTTTGACCCTTTTTCCTTTTATTTTGGAAGCACTGCATTCTTGTTTGTGAATTAATCTAGTACACTATAAGAGCTCTCCTGCCTCCCTCTCTTTTCTTTGTCGGTGGGAAATCTGAGCTTTCCTAGAAAACCCTGGCCAGCTCCTGAAGATCCTTTGGTCCAAGATCTACCACCACACCCTAGACCTTACCTCCTGTATTAGAGTTCCCACACTCTGGATGAAGGAGCACAGGGAGCACATTTGGACAGCAGTACTGTCAGTCTGGGGAGGGGGGGATTGTTAGATGCACTATTGAAGCCAAATTCCAATTACCACTTTTTAAGCAGTTACATCCACAGTTTCTTTCTTTTGGGCTAAATGTTTACATAACTAAATCTGACCATTGTATGCACCCCTGTCAGTAGAAAATAGTTTGTCTCAGCCCTCTAGCTGCTACATCTGCAGGAGAGTGCATTCTGTTGAAAAATAACAGACCAACTGGCTAGATCACCAGGTGAAAAAAAAGGAAATAAAGCCGAAAAAATTAACTTAATGCGGCCACCTTATCTAAGAATTGGTAAGTTGCAATATAATAAATGTTTGCTTTTGGGTTTAATACCGCTTTAAAATATAACTAAAAAGCAAAACTTTTTTTAGTTTTGGATAGAGTGGAGAGGGATTAGAACACTTCTCAGTTTTATTGCTGTCGGTGCTCCCGTTAAAGCGGGGGTTCACCCACACCGCCAAAAAAAAAAATATTAAAAGCCAGCAGCTATAAATACTGCAGCTGCTGACTTTTAATACATGGCCACTTACCTGTCCCAGGGTCCAGCGATGTCGGCAGGCGACGCCGAGAACCCGCTCGGTTCTCGGCAGCTGCCGCCGCCATCCTAAGTGCGGGAATCAGGAAGTGAAGCGTTGCGGCTTCACTTCCCGGTTCCCTACTGCGCATGCGCGAGTCATGCTGCGCGTCCCAAGTGGTCCCCGCTCTCTCCTGGGAGCTGTGTGTTCCCAGCAGACAGCGCGGTCAGGACGGGAAGAGGCGTAGACTCCCATGGGAGTCTATGCCGGAAGTGGGTGCAAATACCTGTCTTAGACAGGTATCTGCACCCCCCTCCCCCCTGAAAGGTGCCAAATGTGACACCGGAGGGGGGGAGGGTTCCGAAAAGCGGAAGTTCCATTTTTGTGTGGAACTCCGCTTTAAGGAGACTCACTCTCTGTATTTGTCCTGTTTACCATTATGATTGAAAGTAAAAAGTAAAGAAAATCCTAAATTTTGGGTTGTCCCCAGAAAAGTAATAGAGGGGAAATATAGAGGGGACTCTTCTTCTGGTGACCGGGGGTTCCCAAGGGATTCCCTAAATTTGCAGGGATTTCCTCTCACTTCCTGTTTGGCTATGGGACAGGAAGTGAAGGTAAATCTCCGACATCTCCGAGATAGTGAAAATAAATCTGACAGGGGTTATAACCCTCCCTTACTCTATCCAAAATGAAAAAAAATATATACTTTAAGGTTGTTGTTTGCATGAGAGAGGAAAACAAGTCATATTGCAAAATTGGTGGTGTATTGAAAGGAAAGTCCAGTGCACTTGATTTAACATGATATGGCTCTCAACAAGAGGATGAAACAAATATGCACTAAAACCCAATTGAACTTTCAGGTTAAATCAGCTAAATACAGTCCAGGTGTATCAAAACCAAAGGTGTTCAATGTCTTACACTTTGCTTTCTTTAGAAAGCAGCCACAGCCTAGAGTAGAAAAGTCTGTCCCCTGTCAGCATGCTGTAAAGATAGACTCACTGCTGTGAAAGCAGTGGACTCTTTGCAAAGGTCTGACATGCACTCTGCTTGTTCATAGCTAGATACACTATATTACCAAAAGTATTGGGACGCCTGCCTTTACACACACATGAACTTTAACGGCATCCCAGTCTTTGTCCATAGGATTCAATATTGAGTTGGCCCACCCTTTGCAGCTATAACAGTTTCAACTCTTCTGGGAAGGCTGTCCATGAGTGTGTCTATGGGAATGTTTGACCATTCTTCCAAAACTGCATTTATGAGGTCAGGCACTAACGTGCACAAAAAGGCCTGGCTTTAATTCATCCCAAAGGTTTTCTGTAGGGTTGAGGTCAGGACTCTGTGCAGGCCAGTCAAGTTTCTCCACCCCAAATCTATGGACTTTATGGACCTTGCTTTGTGCACTGGTGCGTAGTCATGTTGGAACAGGAAGGGGCCATCCCCAAACTGTTCCCACACATTTGGTAGAATGAAATTGTCCAAAATGTCTTGGTATGCTGATGCCTAAAAAGTTCCCTTCACTTGAACTAAGGGGTCAAGCCCAACCCCTGAACAACAACCCCACACCATAATCCCCCCTCCACCAAGTGATTTGGACCAGTGCACAAAGCAAGGTCCATGAACACATGGATGAGTGAGTTTGGGGTGGAGGAACTTGACAGGCCTGCACAGAGTCCTGACCTCAACCCAATAGAACACCTTTGGGATGAATTAGAGTGGAGACTGTGAGCCAGGCCTTCTCGTCCAACATCAGTGATTGACCTCACAAATGCACTTCTGGAAGAATGGTCAAACATTCCCATAGACACACTCCTAAACCTTGTGGACAGCCTTCCTAGAAGAGTTGAAGCTGTTATGGCTGCAAAGGGTGGGCCAACTCAATATTGAACCCTACGGACTAAGACTGGGATGCCATTAAAGTTCATATGCGTGTAAAGGCAGGTGTCACAATACTTTTGGTAATATAATGTATTTCTGATCAGTAGGGAGCATTAGCTTTGCTAACTGCAAATCTATAGATCTGATTCTGCAGGAAGTGTATCAGATCTCTGCAGAGAGCTCACTGTTTCGATACATACAGAAAGCAAGGGTCCTTCCCTACAGCAGGCTGTGGCTAAAGAAAATTAAGGCTAATGCCCTATACACACGGTCGGATTTTCCGACGGAAAAAAGTGCGATCAGATTGTGTTGTCGGAAATTCCGATCGTGTGTGGGCTCCATCAGACTTTTTCCATCGGAATTTCCGACACACAAAGTTTGAGAGCATGCTATAAAATTTTCCGACAACCAAATCCGATCGGTTAAATTCCGATCGTGTGTACACAAATCCGACGCACAAAGTGCCACGCATGCTCAGAATAAATTAAGAGATGAAAGCTATTGGCTACTGCCCCGTTTATAGTCCCAACGTACGTGTTTTACGTCACCGCGTTCAGAACAATCGGATTTTCTGACAACTTTGTGTGACCGTGTGTATGCAAGACAAGTTTGAGCCAACATCCGTCGGAAAAAATCCATGGATTTTGTTGTCGGAATGTCCGATCAATGTCCGATCAATGTCCGATCGGGTGTACAGGGCATAAGACTTTGCACACCTGTATGTATTTAGCTGAAATTTTAATTGAGTTTTACAATATTTTTCTGACAGGTTCTCTTTCAATGTAATTTAGACTGAAGAATAGTCAAGACAGCAAACTTAGTTAGGAATGTAGAAATGCTTGCCCTTTGAAATAATTATAAACCAGACATATTGTTTGTTTTGTTTGAATCCTCAGGTTATCGAATAAAACATCCAAACTACAAAGAAACGTGCCTTTCCAATCGTAGTTGGTATCGTGCTTGAAATCCCAAGAAGCAAATTGTGCGTCTCTTGTAACAGGCAGCAAGTAATAACGTATGGTTTCCTAGCACTGAAAGTCAAAAGAAAACACTGCAAAATATTTCAGATGCTTATTCCATAAATCATTCTTGGCACATCTGATTTGCAATAAGAAAAAAAAAAGTGCATTGTTGAATTTCTGTCCAAGCCCCGAGGTCTAGAGTGAAGAAGTGAGTGTAGAACATTGAGTTTTCAGAGGCTGATTTAATTGATAACTGTGCTGTGCTTGGAACAGGACACTGAGTAGGCTCATACAGAAAAAATGACGCAGGTAGCACATTCCTTGAGGAAAAAATGTATCTTTTGTTACTTGCTCATTATTTAGAATTTGGACTTGATTCCCCTATAATCCTGGTATTCATGGAATGAGGGATGTGTAAGTTGTGCATTTATAAATATTATAATACTATTTGCTAGGAGATCAAGTAAGCGAAGCTGGTTCAGACAAGACTAACGTATGATGGATCTTCCTTGTTATAATATGAATTCTCAGTCACAAAATGCCAACCACAATAAACTGACTTGCAAAAGAACTCTATAAAGTGCTATTGGGAATAGCAGAAAGTTTGTGCACACATCTTCGTGCCTTTATTATGTGGCTTTAAAATGAGGATCTCCAATTCTGCTGGCCTATTTCTTGGATCTCTGTACAGACTTTAATGAGCAGCATGGGTTTGATGCAAAGCCACAAATTCTCTAGGACTGATGTGAGATTAAACCACACTCTTCCCTTGGTTTATATGTTACAGCATATACTGTAATGCCGCGTACACACGACCGGTTTAGCCGTCTGAATAAACTCAGAAGGTTACTCCGACAGAATTCCATTCAAGCGGTCTTGCCTACACACGGTCAATCCAAAGTCCGACCGTCCAGAATGCGGTGATGTACAACACGTACAACGGGACTAGAAAAAGGAAGTTCAATAGCCAGTAGCCAATAGCTTCCGTCTCGTACTTGCTTTCAGAGCATGCGTCGTTTTTGGTCCGTCGGAACGGCATACAGACGAGCGGTTTTCCCGATAGGAATTGGTTCCGTCGGAAATATTTAGATGTTCTATTTCTAGGTCCGTCAGGATTTTCGAAAAAAGAAGTCCGATGAGGCATACACACGATTGGAATATACAATGAAAAGCTTCCGTCTGACTTTTTCTTTCGGACATTCCGCTCGTGTGTACAGGGTATAAGTGTCACTTGAGACTGCAAATGGTGCCGACATCCCAGGTCAAGGTGTATATCCACAAAAAAAAAAAAAATCTATAGTGGGTGTATGGGACTTTTAAGGCACCAACACTTACACATACATGTAATAAGGAATGCATTTAATTACAATAACATTAAAACAAATAGGCTCAACCCTGGTTTATAGGAGTATGCATCATGGCTGATCTAAGGTCTGAAGGTGCATGCATTGTGACTCATCTAAGCTGTGAGGGTGCAGGGATTGGGGCTGATCTGGGATCTGAAGATGCAGTAATTGGGGCTGATCTGAGGTGTGAAGGTGCAGGGATTGGGGCTGATCTGAGGTGTGAAGGTTCAGGAATTGGGGCTGATCTGAGGTGTGAAGATTCAGGAATTGGGGCTGCTCTGAGGTGTGAAGGTGCAGGGATTGGGGCGGATCTGAGGTGTGAAGGTTCAGGAATTGGGGCTGATCTGAGGTGTGAAGGTTCAGGAATTGGGGCTGATCTAAGGTGTGAAGGTTCAGGAATTGGGGCTGATCTGAGGTGTGAAGGTGCAGGGATTGGGGCTGATCTGAGGTGTGAAGGTTCAGGAATTGGGGCTGATCTGAGGTGTGAAGGTTCAGGAATTGGGGCTGATCTGAGGTGTGAAGGTTCAGGAATTGGGGCTGGTCTGAGGTGTGAAGGTTCAGGAATTGGGGCTGATCTGAGGTGTGAAGGTGCAGGGATTGGGGCTGATCTGAGATATAAAGGTTCAGGAATTGGGGCTGATCTGAGGTGTGAAGGTTCAGGAATTGGGGCTGATCTAAGGTGTGAAGGTTCAGGAATTGGGGCTGATCTGAGGTGTGAAGGTGCAGGGATTGGGGCTGATCTGAGATATAAAGGTTCAGGAATTGGGGCTGATCTGAGGTGTGAAGGTTCAGGAATTGGGGCTGATCTGAGGTGTGAAGGTTCAGGAATTGGGGCTGATCTGAGGTGTGAAGGTGCAGGGATTGGGGCTGATCTGAGATATAAAGGTTCAGGAATTGGGGCTGATCTGAGGTGTGAAGGTTCAGGAACTGGGGCTGATCTGAGGTGTGAAGGTTCAGGAATTGGAGCTGATCTGAGGTGTGAAGGTTCAGGAATTGGGGCTGATCTGAGGTGTGAAGGTGCAGGGATTGGGGCTGATCTCGGGTATAAAGATGAAGGCATTTGGACTGATCTGTGGTCTGATGGTGCAGAAATTGAGACTAATCTGTGGTCTGATGGTGCAGAAATTGGGACTGACCTGAACTCTGAAGGTGCAGGAATTGGGACTGATTTGAAGTCTGAAGGTACAGGAATTGGGGCTGATCTAAGGTCTGAAAGTATATGCATTGAGGCTATTATGAGTCCTGAAGGTGCAGGAATTGGGACTGATCTGAGGTCTGAAAGGGCAGAAATTGAGGTTAATATATTTTAATGCTAAATGCGAATATGTTTTTGTGTGCACGAGTCGATATAATAACTAATGAGTTAAATTTGCCATTAGCACTACAATCATGAGTGCACAGATTGAACGCAAACCATACAACTACAACATGCTACTGTGTAAAGGTTAACTGGTTGTCTTACTGTATGTTTGTAAAACTGACACTTAATGTGGAAAATGTTACTGGCCGCTGTTTTATTACATTAAACAGAACTAGTGCTGACAGAAATATATGAGCTGACAATGTGGCAGGTGCATTCCCATATAAAATGTAGCATACAATATTGTAATGATTGAAAGTGGTTGACTAATCCGAGAGCGAAATGGCCCAGACCTAGCCTAGAAAGATTTTATTATAAATGCCCCAATGGGCTGCGGATGCTTTGGGACAACTAACTACCTATTTCCTTGTAATTAGTACCTCCAACATGGAAATTAGATGTTCAATTTCCAAATCTGCTGTGATGATCTAATAATGTCGATGATTTGCCCACAGACACTGCTCACCATAACTTATTAGGCAAAGAGTGATGGGATAGCTTGGACAACCTTGTGCATTACATTTGTTTAGTCTAACAAGATTGGCCTGCAGGTGTCTGTCTACAGCATGTCTCCACTACCCTACTCCACAACTTGGCCTAAGGCACCCATTAGTGTTTAGAGATGCCCTGGTAGATACAGATGCCTGAGGGTGGTTGGATGCTTGTATGGCTCCATCATCAGACTAGCCTCTTGTGTTTGTAGTCAGCATTAGATGGAAAAAACAACTGCTTGGGAGTCTTCTCCATGAGCTTCTCTGTGGGTGCTACTCCCTGGTGTATAAAGCAAGTAAACGACTTGAGGTTTGCACACGACACGTTTATTGTGTTTTTTGTTGTTTGTAATGATAGCAGACTCTAGGGATAGAAAGCAACAGTGGTGTTTTTTGTACAGGTGGAATTTGATTTCAAGTTTCAAATTGGCTGTAACCAACCAAGGTGGCATTTCCAAACAACTTTGTCAGTGTCTACAAGAAAATAAAAAACTCCAAAAGGGCTTGTTTAGATGGGCAACAATCTTTACTGCCCCTCTGAAAAGCACTCTAAGGTTTGCTTATCAGAGGAAGGTAGAGCAGCGGCTGTCAGGTATTCAGAAAATTATACTGCTGCCTCCTAAATGCCTTTTTCTTTTTTCAGCAAAAGGGGAATTTTGAATGGGAATGCTGTGCCGCAACCACACTTGGGTTGCAGTTATGGTGCGGCCTTATGAGTGGGTACTGTTTGGCAGTTGTGGCCGCTTTCACACTGAGGCGTTTTTCAGGCGCTACAGCGCTAACCATAGTGCATGTAAAGCGCCTGAAAAAAGCCTCAGCTGCAAACCCAGTGTGAAAGCCAGAGTGCTTTCACACTGGGGCGCTGCGCTGGCAGGACGTCACAAAAAGTCCTGCCAGCAGCTTCTTTGCAGTGGTGTAGGAGCGGTGAATACACCGCTCCTCCACCGCTCCTGCCCATTGAAAACAAAGGGGCCTGCCGCTGCGTTTTGCGGGCGGATTTAACCCCTTTTTCGGCCGCTAGCTGGGGGTTAAAACCACCCTGCTAGCGGGCCGAATAGCGCCGCTAAAACGCCAGTAAAGCAGCACTAAAAATAGCTCCGCCTTACCGCTGATGCCCGGGGTGGCTCAGTGTGAATGGGGTCTAACATGTGGCTGGCCAGTCAAACCACATTTCATCTGCCTATTTATACCGCCCTTTGTCTGCCTGTGTAATTGAGGCCTAGCTACAGCAGTTGCATATTTAGGCTTAAAGTAAATCTAAAGACCAAACTTGTTTATATTCATTTTAAGCCCCATGCACATAGGGCATTTTTCCAGCTCTCCTAAATGCTTTTCCTAATGGCAGCAGCATTTTGGCAGAAAAAATGCTTGATGCTTGTAAACATGTCTAGATGCGTCAAGTGCTTGGGCGTTAGTTCATTTTATAGGCCAGAATAATTATTTATTCTAATACACTACAATAAATAAATACACTAGATACACATTTAATTTAACCACTTGCTGACTGGGCCATAGACAAATGTCGTCCTCAGTCGGCAGTGGAATACCGGGGTTATGGCTGCAGCAATATTCCATAATCCCAGTATTGCTTTTTTCAGCCGGCAATTTTTTTCAGTCCCCCAAACTTCCCAGTAGGTTCTCGGTCTTACCTGGTGGATCAGGAAGCACCAGAACCGATCCAGCGGTTGTGGCTGTAGGTAACAGAGATGAGTGGAGGAAAGATGGCCTCTGCTCATCTCAATGGTCTAGGACAGGGGTAAGCAACCTCGGCACTCCAGCTGTGGTGAAACTACAAATCCCATCATGTCTCTGCCTCTAGGAGTCATGTCTGTGATTGTTAGGAGTCTTGCCATGTCTCATGGGACTTGTAGTTTCAAAGCAGCTGGAGGGCTGAGGTTGCCTACCCATGGTCTAGGAGAACCGGAGCGTTGTTATGACATCGCTTCTGGTTCCGGCCCAATGTAAACAAGGCCAATTTTTTTTACCACTAGATCAATTTTTTACATTTTTTCTTTAATCAAATGCTATACATTGTGGAGGAGAGATGTGGGGTCTTACTGACCCCACATCTCTCCATAAAGAGGACATTTCCCTTCTTATTTCTATCATAAGGAATGTTTACATTCCTTGTGATAGGAATAAAAGTGATAAAAAAAAAATATTTAAAGGAAAAGTGGAAACATAAAAAAAAGTTATAAAATAAAAAAAAACTATTTTAAAGCATCCTCGTCCCCCAGTGCTTATGCGCATACGTAAATCACGCCCGCATGTGTAAACGGTGTTCAAACCACACATATGAGGTATTGCTGCATCAGGGTAAGAGCAATAATTCTAGTGCTAGGCCTCCTCTGTAACTCTAAACTGGTAACCTGTAAAAATGTTTAAAGGGTCACCTATGGTGATTTTTTAGGTACCGTAGTTTGCCACCATTCCACAAGCGTGTGCACTTTTAAAGCATGACATGTTAGGTATCCAGTTACTTGGCGTAACATCATCTTTTATATTTTACAAAAAAAGTGGGTTATATATTGCGTTTTTTTTTTTAATTAATTAAAGAATATTTTTTCCGAAAAAAATGCGCTTGAAAAACCACTGCGTAAATACTGTATGAAATAAAAAAATGCAATGGCCGCCATTTTCTTCTTTTAATTTAGGTCTCTGTTAAAAAAAAATCATATAATGTTTGGAGGTTCTAAGTAATTTTCTAGCAGAAATGGCCCAGTAGGCAAATGGTTAAAAAACAATAGCCTAACATGTGAAAACAACATTTGCTGCAATATTCACCCTATTCCAGCTCTGTTTCCTTAAACTAAGCACACCTACTTCCAGCGTTACCCAACTTCCTGTGAGCTGAGGCTGTCATGGACACACCCCCTAGGGTTGTTACAGAAGCCTGGAGTCATAGTAGAGCATTGCACAGAGCCCTGCTGATGTCATAATGTCAGCAATACTCTAGTATTCAACACCGCACACTGCTGCTAAACAGAGAAGAGAAAGAAGACCCCAGAACATCTCATGACAGGTCAGAAGCCTGTTTTTTTTTTCTTTATAATTGAGATTTGCTTTAATTAGACCAGCACAAACTGCACCCTCCCATACTTTGTAGGGGTGTAATTAACTAAGCTCTAACTGATATTTATATGGATGTTTACATGAGCTTTTGATGACTTAGCAATTTGGTTCAGGTTACAAATAATTGTATGTTGTTTTGCTACTCACATTATATTATGGTTAACCAATAGTAAAAAGTGTCATGGCCATTTCTTGCTTAACATTAAATGCATTGGAGTTTTATTTTTCTACGTTTTTTGGGGGGAATGTTTTGGGTGCTCCTAAATATGAAACTAAAAAACACTGCACCAATTTTATGGGGGACAAGTGGTCCAACAAGTCTTACTAACTTCTTCTGAGACTTTAGAAATGAAAAAAAAAAACAAAAACAAAAGGAGCCAAAATGTCTATGTATATGCCACAGATTGGTGAAACAAAAACAAAACAATGACAGTCCAAATCCATGTATATTCCACCGACTGGTGACTTTAGTCACAAAGATCCAGATCTTCCTTATAACAACTGACTTCTCCCACACTACACCAATACTTGACCTTCCACCTATAAGACCAGTATTCACCAAAGTTATCTCACCTCCAAGCTATAGGCAGGTCATATATCACTAAATCTGTTCGATCCTTGGATACAGTGTGGCCAAGATGTATATTCCTATCATTAGATGATCATATACTGTATCCAGAAGTAGCATGTGAAGCTCAAACAGAATAGAAGAACGTCATTGTGTTTTCATTTTTGATTTAAAGACATTGGACATTTTTAAATTTTATCGTTGTTTTACAGTGGTTCTAAAGCCTAAACATTCTTTTACCTTAAAGTGGTAGTAAAGCCTTACATATACCCAGATAAGTGACTGGCCTCAGGTGATACACAGAAATCAAACACACCCTCCTACATGTATCTGTCTATCTGCAGCCATCTCTTCTCTACATCTTTTCAAAGTGCTGAATTATAAAGTTTGTCTGAGAGTTCAGAAAAAAGGGGGTGGAGAGCTGAAGTTACACTCTGCAGAACTCAGTGAGGAGAGGTCTGATAGCTGATTGGGGGGGAAGGGACACACCCCCTCCACACAGCACACAGGAACAGAGCAGAGGCTATCAATCAGCTGGAGGTCCCTCCTCTGTCACCTTCTATCAGGAAAACTTGTCAGAAGTGACTCATGCTGATAGCAGAGGAATGAAGCAGCGGACAGAAATGACACGTAGGCAGGGTTGTAGATAAGGGGGCACCTCCTCCTGTACGGGCCCCGGGCAAGCAGGGGGGGCCCAGGCAGCAGGGTGAATTGGATGTGGGCAGAGAGGGTGATCAGTGCGGCAGGGGGGTAATTACTGGAACCACTCCCCTGTATGGCTTTCTCTGCAGCAGCTGAGAGCTGGCTTCTTCTCCTCCTCCTCCCCCTCCTGTTGGCTTTCAGATGCTGCAGAGAGCCATACAAAGGATAGGTTCCAGTAATTGCCCCCCCTGCTGCAAGCACACAATAGGATCCTTCAAGATTGAGAGTGGGGGAAGGGTTCGGTATACAGTATATGTCATATTTACCGGTCCCTTCCTTTCCTGAATAAACACAATGAGTGATTGGTACAGGTATCACTCACTGTATGAGGTATCGCTCACTGTGTTCATTCATAACTGAAGTATTGGCTATTTATGGCCCAGTGTCAGGTTGTCTGTATATGGCCCTGTGGTTTCTAACAGCAGCCCTGCACGTAGTGCTCTGGATTGAGACAAGTACACACTATAGAGGGATATGCTTTGTTCATATTTTATGATGTTTACAACCACTTTAATGCATTCCCTGCAGGAATAACAGGTAACAGTATTGCCCCCTCACCCCCCTTATACTTTTCTGAGCCCTAACTCGATCGAGTGCTGTGCCTGTCTGTAGCGGTTCTCCTCACTCTCACGGGCTTTGCTGAGGCAGTGGGAACCATTGGCTTTCGTTGCTGTCAGTCAAATCCTGTGATGAAGGAACGGGGGTAGGGCTGAGCTGCGCTTTCTGTGTCTATGTACACAGGCAGAGCAGTTCGGGATCAAATCTGCAGGTGTGCCACAATCGGAAATGGCTTCCTTTGGTGGCACACCAAGAAGAGGAGCAGCCAAGGGTGGGACCCAAGAAGAGGAGGTTCAGGGCCTCCCTGCGCAATTCCAGAGAGCACAGAGCAGATAAGTATATGAAGTTAATTTTAAAAAAAAATAGGTATTAGTGTAGTTATATTCCTTGTGCTGTTTGTTTGCCTTAAATGATGGGCTCACATGTTGTGTATGCACCTTGCAGCGTCATGGCTGATTGATCCTGCAATGTCCATGTATTGCTTCAGCTAGCTTGTCTCTGTGGGCCAATGGGACAAGACAGCTTTCTGTTCTAGGTCATACAATGCATGCCTCATTACCCCCTCTGTGTTGCATCAATGTGAGAGAGCTAACATGATAAAACACATCATCTTCAAATGTCAAGTGAGCTCTCTGTGTGCCTGTGAATGCTCTGCTTGTTTCTGTCTGTGTCAGATCTAATTACTGTGCAGCTTTCACCTGCAGTGCACTAGAGTGAGGGACCCAGAGATTGTAGGTTGTGTAGTTTCTTCACAGGAAGTGTCAGTTCTCAGACTAAAGACAGAGGTCATTCATTAAAATATGCAGTGTCATGCTGAATATCACATGTTTCTACACAAACAAAAACTGCTGATAGTGGAATGTGAAGATATACTCTGCTAGGCTGTCTGTGCAGGACAACAAATGACACCATGGAACTACATGGTTAACACATCACTTATGTAGGTCAAAAAGGTGCAGATAGTATGATGGTTTACAATGCCTTTAAAATTGTAAAAGCAATAATCACTAAGGCCGGCCATAGACGGTTCAAATCAATTAAAACTGTGTGTGGGCAGGCAGAATGTACCGAGTTCATCGATCGACTTGGGTAGAACCAGCCTGCTGGATTTACTTGTGATTATCGCTAGTGCATGCTAGAAATAATCACTGTCTTCTCCCGGTGGGGACGGCTTCCCCCGGCCCCCCCAGGATAATATAATGTCTCAGCAGGAGAGATTCCCCTGTCAGCACTGTCTGTGTTGGGGGAATCGAGCAAATTTCTTCTATGGCCTGCTTAAAACTTACAATAACTGAGTGATGTCTTGATGAAGTCAGAATGATGAAACGCATAGGAAAGGTTTTGCTTTACATCATCACACTGTCCATTTGAGGTTGGTCCTGTTTGAGTTGCCACTCCAAGGTCATTCATTAACCTGTGCAGTGCCATGCCAAATACCACATGTTTATACACAAACAGAAACTGCTGATAGTGGAATGTGAAGATATACTCTGCTAGGCTGTCTGTGCAGGGCAGCAAATGACACCATGGAACTACATAATCAACACATCACTTAAGCAGGTGAAAAACACAAGGTGCAGGTATTAGGAATGTTTACAATACCTTTAAAAATTGTAAAAGGAATAATCATTAAAACCTAAATTTAGTTAGTGATGTCTTGATGAAGTCAGAATGATGAAACGCGTAGGAAAGGATTTACTTTAAGTCAGGGATATGCAATTAGCGGACCTCCAGCTGTTGCAAAACTCCAAGTCCCATCATTGCCTCTGCCTCTGGGTGTCATGCTTGTGGCTGTTAGAGTCTTGCTATGCCTCATGGGACTTGTAGTTCTGCAAAAGCTGGAGGTCGGCTAATTGCATATCCCTGCCTTATGTCATTTGAGGTTGGTCCTGTTTGAGTTGTTGATATCACTCTTGAAGTTTATGATCCATTGAAGTCTATGGAACTATGGAATCTATGGAACCAAAAACCATAAAAAAGTCCCGGGCCCTTTCCATAAAATACACAGATGAACAGATGTGAACGTGACCCATAGGAAACCATGTGAAATGGACTGTAGTGGGTTTGTGCAAAACTGAAAACGCACTAAAAAATGCATAGGTGTGAACCAGGCCTTAGATAACATTGGCACTGCTGCAAATCGCACGGTTGCCGTGCGATTGCAATGCAATGAGGGAAAAACACAGGAGCCTAAGCCCAGGTTTACACTGCTGCGGGATTGAAATTGTGCAGGTTCAGCTGAACTTGCACAATATTATTCTTGCGTGTCAGTCCGATGATGTCAGAGACATCTGTGCGGTTTCCTGCACAAATGTCTATTAAAATCACACCTGAAATCGCCAAAAGTAGTACAGGAACTACTTATGAGAATCAGTGCGGAGCCGCAAAGTCGACATCGCACCGATTCGGGCGGTCCCATTGTGGGCAATAGTTGGCGATTTGGCATATGATTTGACATGTCTAATCGCATGTCAAAACGTCCCAATGTGAATGTAGATTTCTTGTCAAAGCTTAATTGAACAAGCTGAAGTTAGAAGCTGATTGGTTACTATGCAGAGCTGCACCCGATTCTGAGTGCACCAGTTTTAGTAAATCTCCCCCTTTGTGTTATCTGACCTGAGTATAACCTGGAGGCCAAATGGGGAGTGGGGAGTGCTGGTCCTATAGATGGGGAGTGTGTGGAGGAACACTAAAGTCAGTTCTTATAAAGGGATTCTGAATCGTTTTCACAAAGTCCACAATCAGTGAAATGTACATTTCATCACATTTAATATGGATTGTTATACATTTTATTTTTATTATTGAAGCTTTTTTTTCTAGTTGGTACATTGAAGATTATAGTTATATATTTTTTTTTTACAGTTGATACATTGTATATCATAGTTATACAAAATACTTTTTTTTCTCTTTTTTAGTGGGCACATTGTATACAGTAGTAGTATAATTATACAAGATAAGTGTTAATAGTTGATATATTGTAAAGCATAATCATATAAATTAGGTTGTATAATATAGTTATGGAGGTTTTTTTCTAGTTGATACATTGTATAGCATAATTGTATTTTTTTTCCTCCAGTTGATACATTGTACAGTATAATACATTGTACAGTATATTGATACATTGTACAGTATAATAAACTGTACAGTATATTGATACATTGTACAGTATAATAAATTGTACAATATGCTGATACATTGTACAGTATAATGATACATTGTACAGTATACTAAATTGTACAGTATATTGATACATTGTACAGTATAATACATTGTACAGTATAATGATACATTGTACAGTATAATACATTGTACAGTATATTGATACATTGTACAGTATAATAAATTGTACAATATACTGATACATTGTACAGTATATTGATACATTGTACAGTATAATACATTGTACAGTATAATGATACATTGTACAGTATAATACATTGTACAGTATAATGATACATTGTACAGTATAATGATACATTGTACAGTATAATACATTGTACAGTATAATGATACATTGTACAGTATAATACATTGTACAGTATAATGATACATTGTACAGTATAATGATACATTGTACAGTATATTGATACGTATGATGATGTAAAGTGTGATGATACATTGTATTATACTGTACAATGTATCAATATACTGTACAATGTATTATACTATACAATGTATCAATATACTGTACAATGTATCATTATACTGTACAATGTATTATACTGTACAATGTATCAATATACTGTACAATGTATTATACTATACAATGTATCAATATACTGTACAATGTATCATTATACTGTACAATGTATTATACTGTACAATGTATCATTATATTGTACATTGTACAGTATAATACATTGTACAGTATATTGATACATTGTACAGTATAATGATACATTGTACAGTATGATACATTGTAAAGTATATTCATACATTGTGCAGTATATTGATACATTGTACAGTATAATACATTGTACAGTATATTGATACATTGTACAGTATAATACATTGTACAGTATATTGATACATTGTACAGTATAATACATTGTACAGTATATTGATACATTGTACAGTATATTGATACATTGTACAGTGAGTTGCTGGCTCCCTATATCTACCCCATGCTTCTAGAGAAGAATCCTCATACACGGGTCACCCTGACCCTGTATTCCATGTCACCCTCTGAAGCCCACGTGGTCCCGATGTCCTCCTCCCGGCCCCCGGGGTGGGGCGCAGACAGTTTGGGAGGGACAGACGGGGAGGGGACACGACTGATCTCCGGAGATCTCCCAGTCATAACACCGGCCGACCTTGTCACCGAGTCACCGGCAGGAGAGGAGCCGCTGGGATCCGGGGACATGTGCAGAGGACACCGCCTGGCACTGGAGGGGAGCTGAGCTCAGACTGGAGGGGATTATATATATATATATATATATATACTGCCTGGAGGGGAACTATTACCGGGACATTACAAGGACTACACAGTGCGGAGCTCTGTCTGCAGAGGGGACACCCTGCACAGGTAGGTGACACCATAAGGGACTGATCACCTGGAAATGATTATGTACTGCAGAGAACTTATTACCTGGACAGAGCAGGAGGACTAACACTGCTGCACCATGTACAGGGGACACTCTGAGGACTGACCACCTGGCTGGGGACATAGAAGGAACACTGCACAGGTAGGTGACACTTGTGGGACTGATCCCCTGGGGACATAGAGGGAATACTGCACAGGTAGGTGACACTTGTGGGACTGATCCCCTGGGGACATAGAGGGAATACTGCACAGGTAGGTGACACTGTGGGGACTGATCCCCTGGGGGCATAGAAGGAACACTGCACAGGTAGGTGACACTGTGGGGACTGATCCCCTGGGGGCATAGAAGGAACACTGCACAGGTAGGTGACACTTGTGGGACTGATCCCCTGGGGACATAGAAGGAACACTGCACAGGTAGGTGACACTGTGGGGACTGATCCCCTGGGGACATAGAAGGAACACTGCACAGGTAGGTGACACTTGTGGGACTGATCCCCTGGGGACATAGAAGGAACACTGCACAGGTAGGTGACACTGTGGGGACTGATCCCCTGGGGACATAGAAGGAACACTGCACAGGTAGGTGACCCTGTGGGGACTGATCCCCTAGGGACATAGAAGGAACACTGCACAGGTAGGTGACACTGTGGGGACTGATCCCCTGGGGACATAGAAGGAACACTGCACAGGTAGGTGACACTGTGGGGACTGATCCCCTGGGGACATAGAAGGAACACTGCACAGGTAGGTGACACTTGTGGGACTGATCCCCTGGGGGCATAGAAGGAACACTGCACAGGTAGGTGACACTGTGGGGACTGATCCCCTGGGGGCATAGAAGGAACACTGCACAGGTAGGTGACACTGTGGGGACTGATCCCCTGGGGACATAGAAGGAACACTGCACAGGTAGGTGACACTGTGGGGACTGATCCCCTGGGGGCATAGAAGGAACACTGCACAGGTAGGTGACCCTGTGGGGACTGATCCCCTGGGGACATAGAAGGAACACTGCACAGGTAGGTGACACTGTGGGGACTGATCCCCTGGGGACATAGAAGGAACACTGCACAGGTAGGTGACAGTATAAGGACTGATCCCCTGGGGGCATAGAAGGAACACTGCACAGGTAGGTGACACTGTGGGGACTGATCCCCTGGGGACATAGAAGGAACACTGCACAGGTAGGTGACCCTATAGGGACTGATACCCTGGGGACATAGAAGGAACACTGCACAGGTAGGTGACCCTATAGGGACTGATACCCTGGGGACATAGAAGGAACACTGCACAGGTAGGTGACCCTATAGGGACTGATTCCCTGGGGACATAGAAGGAACACTGCACAGGTAGGTGACCATATAGGGACTGATCCCCTGGGGACATAGAAGGAACACTGCACAGGTAGGTGACCATATAGGGACTTATCCCCTGGAGACATAGAAGGAACACTGCACAGGTAGGTGACACTAGAGCGACTGATCCCCAGGGGGACATAGAAGGAACACTGCACAGGTAGGTGACACTAGAGGGACTGATCCCCTGGAGACATAGAAGGAACACTGCACAGGTAGGTGACACTAGAGGGACTGATCCCCTGGAGACATAGAAGGAACACTGCACAGGTAGGTGACCATATAGGGACTGATCCCCAGGGGGACATAGAAGGAACACTGCACAGGTAGGTGACACTATAGGGACTGATCACCTGGGAATTACTGTACACCAGAGAGAACTTGTTACCTGGACATAGCAGGGAGACTACTGCACTCTGTACAGGGGACACACTGGTGACACTATAGGGGGCCCAACACCTGGGGATTGTTCTATACTGGAGGGAATATACAAACTGGACATAGCAGGGACTACAAGTGCTGCAGTTTGAGCTCAGTCTGTATAGGGGACACACTAGACAGGTAGATGACTCTATAGGGGACTGATCACCTGGGGGTATAGAAGAAACACGGCACAGGTAAGTGACACTGCAGAGACTGATCACCTGAGGGGCATAGAAGGAACACTGCACAGGTAGGTGAAACTGCGGGGACTGATCACCTGGGGGCATAGGAGGAACACTGCTCGGGTAGGTGACACTGTGGGGACCGATCCCCTGGGGACATAGACGGAACACTGCACAGGTAGGTGACCCTATAGGGACTGATACCCTGGGGACATAGAAGGAACACTGCACAGGTAGGTGACCATATAGGGACTGATACCCTGGGGACATAGAAGGAACACTGCACAGGTAGGTGACCATATAGGGACTGATCCCCAGGGGGACATAGAAGGAACACTGCACAGGTAGGTGACCCTATAGGGACTGATACCCTGGGGACATAGAAGGAACACTGCACAGGTAGGTGACCATATAGGGACTGATCCCCAGGGGGACATAGAAGGAACACTGCACAGGTAGGTGACCATATAGGGACTGATCCCCAGGGGGACATAGAAGGAACACTGCACAGGTAGGTGACCATATAGGGACTGATCCCCTGGAGACATAGAAGGAACACTGCACAGGTAGGTGACCATATAGGGACTGATCCCCTGGGGACATAGAAGGAACACTGCACAGGTAGGTGACCATATAGGGACTGATCCCCAGGGGGACATAGAAGGAACACTGCACAGGTAGGTGACCCAATAGGGACTGATCACCTGGGAATTACTGTACACCAGAGAGAACTTGTTACCTGGACATAGCAGGAAGACTACTGCACTCTGTACAGGGGACACACTGGTGACACTATAGGGAACCCAACACCTGGGGATTGTTCTATACTAGAGGGAATATACAAACTGGACATAGCAGGGACTACAAGTTCTGCAGTCTGAGCTCAGTCTGTATAGGGGACACACTAGACAGGTAGATGACTCTATAGGGGACTGATCACCTGGGGGTATAGAAGAAACACAGCACAGGTAAGTGACACTGTAGGGGACTTATCACCTAGGGATTACTATACACTAGAGAGAACCTATTACATGCAGCATAGCAGGGACAAGGGTTAGAGAAAGTTGTTTTCTGTACAGGGACACACTACAGCGAACGATTCACCTGGGGATTGTTATATACTGGAGGAAATATATGAACTGGACAGGGACCAGAACTGCTGTATTGTTGAGCTCAGTCTGTAGAGTGGACACCCTGCACAGGTAGGTGATTCTATAGGGAACTGATCATCTGGGGGCATAGAAGGAATGTAACATTGGTAGGTGACACTGAGCACAGAGCCTGTGGCTTGGGACCTTTTATAATCTTTCTGTATGTCATCTCCAGGTGTTCAGGATCTCCAGGGACTTGTCTCGGGCTTTGATGTTCAGTCCCTGGAAACTCCCCTGGTCCTTAGTACTGCTTCTGTAATGAGATCCCTGTTCTGATGTGTTTTATGTTACAATGTTGCAGTTGTTGGGGATGTTGCAATGTTTATTGGCCGGGTCTGGGATAAGTCTATAGTATATTTATTTCCCATAAGATTCTGTACTACCTCATTCAGGATTGGCTGAAGGGAACAGGAGAAACTCCTTTCTAGCTAATCAGGTCCAGGTTGTCTATTGCAGTCAATCTTTATCAGGCTGATGTGATTAGGATGATTAATAGGTTTATTCAGTGCCTTGTAAACATTTGCTTTCAGTAATGGCTGGCCTGGTGATATGGAATGACAAATCCCATCATGTATGGATGTCCATGGTCACAGAGAGCTGACTGTGTAATAAACCTGTATAGTTGTAGTTACATGCTTTGCCAGGTCTAAAGCTAGCCATACATGGGTCGAATTCCGATCCAGTTTTCTTTTTTTCGAAAATCAGAAACTTTGTGCGTTTTGTGATCCGATGGTGCCACCATTGATCTCAAAATTCGAACATTCAATAGGGGTGCCACCTCATCCCTTAAGGCCTGGTTCACACCTATGTAGGTTGCAGTTTGCATATTCCAGGTGCATTTTTCAATATACATTTTTAATCTACTGAAGTCTCTGGGACCAAAAACCAGAAAAAAGTCCTTGGCCCTTTCCATAAAAGGCACAGATGTAAACGTGACCATAGGAAACCATGTTATATGGACTGTAGTGGGTTTCTGCAAAACTGAAAATGCACTCAAAATGCATAGGTGTGAACCAGGCCTTAAACAGGAAGTAAACCCTCTGAAAAAAGAAAAAAAATTACACCCTGCAAGACAAAGGCATAATGAGCTAGTATGCATAGCGTACAAGCTCATTATGAATTACTTACCTGAGATCAAAGCCCCCACAGCGGTCCTCGTTCCCCTCCTCCGTCGCCGCCATGTCTCCCGGAGTGACTTCCGCTTTCTCAGACTCCGGCTGTATGACTGGCCGGAGTCGCGATGACATCACTCCCGCACATGCATGCGGGAGCCGCCAGTGACGGCATGATCGCCCTCGGAAACGGCACATTCAGTGCGCCTGTGCCGTGCTGTAGACATCGGTGCAGTCGTTTTTGCAAATATGTCCTAAACCGTGTAAGTTAAGGAGATATTGCAAGCACCTACAGGTAAGCCTTAATGTAAACTTACCTGTAGGTGAAAGTTGTCCCTGAGGGTTTACAACCACTTTAAGCCTGGTACACACAATCAGATTGTTGGCCAACAAAGTGTCAGACTTTTGTCCGAAGGGTGTTGGCCAGGAACTTGCCTTGCATACAAATGGTACACAATTGTCGGCCAACAAATACGAACGTGGTGACGTATTATGAGGAATTTCAGCTCTTGAGCGCCACCCTTTGGGCCCCTTCTGATAATGTCATTTTTGGTGAGCATTGATTCTGAGCATGCGTGTTTGTACTTTCAACTTTTGTGTGACGGACTTGTGTACACACGATAGGAAAATCTGACAACAGACTGTTGTCCGGCGAAAATTTACTAGCATCCAACATTTGTTAGCGGGAAAGTTGGACAACAATCTGATGGAGCGTACTAACAGTTGGATTTTAGGCCAACAGTCTGTCATCACACAATGAAAATCCAATCATGTGTACGAGGCTTAAAACCCAAACACATATGAATTACACAGGTTCTGAGGCTAATTTAATGCAGATAAGGCACTAATTGAGTTTCATTACCACCTTAATCAGCCACAGAACCTGTGTAATTAATACCTGTTCCGGTTTAAATGGGGGTGGCAAATGTACCAACCAAGTCTTCAATTTTATCTCATGTTGCTACAGAAAGTAATTTTTTGTAGCTGGGAATCTTCTTTTCTTTCCAGGTCACAGGTCATGCACATTTCTTTTTCGACTATACTTTTCGCACAATTATCCCATCATTGATCGGAAATGTATTCGTTTTTCCAAAAGTTTACAACACGCCCAATCACTCAAACTTGAAAATCATCCGTTAGCCCACTAAAGGTGCGAAATTCGAAAGAAAATTCTTAGTTACGATTTTCTTATTTCAGAATTCGACCCAAGTATGGCCTGCTTTAGGCTTCATGTGTATGGGCACATTTGCCCATGCGCTGGTGCCTGGAAAGTCCTGGAGCTGTTTACAGCCACTCATTGATATAATGGGTGAAGGTGGCTGTATGCAGTTATGCATTGCTAAAGTAGCGCACATTCACAGACGTAATGTCCCCATCGCACACATTCTCCAGCTGCCATGATTGGTGTGGCACATAAGATGTAATGTAGAAAACTGTTCATGCAAGCCATGCCATCCCTGCAAAGGCTGTGAAGTGTAACACCAGACTAGTGAAGAATTGCTTCTGTGACTGTGAGATCATCACGTGGCATGTGTGTGCACAGCAGCAGATATTAAATTATTAAGCCAATGTGTTGAACTTGTTTGCGTTTGTATAAAAGGCATTCGTCATCATCAGGCACTGTAATATTATCCTTTAAATTAAAACAAACCTGTGCCAAGGTTTTTTTCTTTTTTGCTGACCTATAAGTACGCCTTATGACTTAAAGTATATCTAAAGTCAAAACCTTTTTTTTTTCCATTTTGGATAGCATATGGAAGGGTTAAATCTTCTGTCATATTTTTTTTTCTTTTTGCCATCTGTGTCTCATTAGGGAGATTTCCTGTGCTTCCTGTCCTGTAGACACAACAGGAAGTGAACAACTCAGAATTACCTTCATTCCCATTTCTGATGACGGATGAGCTTGCGCGTTTTTGGATCCTAGTCTTAACCCAAATGAATGAGCCCATCAGTATGCCTGTGGCTACAGAGTGGGGAGTGCCCCAGTCACAGATGATTGGGCATTTAGAGAGAGTGAATCTCCCTATTGGGTACACAGACAGCGATAGAAAACTGACAGTCATTACAACCCTTAACTTCTTTATCCAAGTTTTCAAAAATGCCTTTAATTGTACTTTAACTTACTTGGTAACCCAGAAACACGACAGTAGCATTTTCAGTAGTAGATGCTGATCCCATTGCTTCAAAACATTCCATTGAGTCATTGGCCTAATAATGAGTCAATTATTAAAGTACAACTAAAGGCACATTTTTTATTTTTAAACAAATAACAGCTAGGAAGGAGACAGATGCTAAATGGCAGCTTGTCTTGGCTCCCCAGACAAGCAGTGGCAAGAGGTATGAAGAGGCTGACACCTCTGCTCGTCCAGGGAAAGTGCTCAAAGCTGAGACAGACTGCCATTATGCACCGTCTGTCTCTTTCCTAGTTGTTATTGGATCGGCCTCGGCAGGAGAGGAGGAGGTTGGGCCAGACTTCATAGCTAAGTTTAGGAAGCACCTAGCACAGGGGTGTATAATATTAGTAACAGGAGACAGAACCATAAAAGAGAATGATAGATCAATAGGCGGAGGTGAGCAGTAACAACTAGGCCTCACTTTGCAACATCTTGGGGGTATTCCAGTCAGGCTTCAGGATGTATGTAAATGGCATACAGAACCATAGCAAGGATATTATTCAACTTTAGTCAGAGCTGCACAGTTTGTTTTTATCTACCAGTGTCCCTTATCTGCAGAGGCAGTTTTTTTGGTAAAGGTGAACTAACCCTTCAAAGTGTTCTGCATGCAGTTGGTTCCTGATTTGCAGCTTCTGACTTCCAGAACAAAATGCGGTCGCTTTTACAAATCAGAGAAGGGCGATTGAAGTGGCTGTGGCTTTTATTATGGGATGGTGACATTCTGCCTATTTATTTCTTTGACTTCAGGTTCCTGATTTTCATTGTTGTTCACATTATAATAGAGGAAACTGAAAACAATAACTCCTTCGTGTACCAGTCCTATAGTGGGGGGAAAATGGTTGAACCTAAGCTTAATGCTGTAGACTGCATACCATGACAGATCTTGCCTTCTGCCTAAAAGTCAGTCACATGTCAGACTGAAATAGATAAATTATTTCAAGCACAAAAATATGCTAAATACATATTGGTGCTCTCTGAATCCAGAATTTATGGGGGATCTCATAGGGTCAGTTACATTGCTATAGTGGTTTTATGTGTAAATATCATAGTCAACCAATGCCGTGGATCTCACACCTACATGGACATCAGAGTTAGAGCGTTTTTACAGCTGAAAAACTCTCAAAACCCACTAGTTCTGAGTTTTTTTTTCCAGCCAGAAAACACGCCTGCCAAAAAACGCTGACGAGAACCCTCTGTGTGCATGGACAGTTAGGCTCCATGGATAGTAATGCCGCGTACACGCGGTCGGAATTTCCGACAACATATGTTCAATGTGAGCCTGTTGTCGGAAATTCCGACCGCGTGTAGGCTCCATCAGACATTTGTTGTTGGAATTTCCGACAACAAAAATTTGAGAGCTGGTTCTCAAGATTTCCGACAACAAAATCCGTTGTCGGTAATTCCGATTGTGTGTACACAATTCCAACGCACAAAATTCCACGCATGCTCGGAATCAAGCAGAAGAGCCGCACTGGCTATTGAACTTCATTTTTCTCGGCTCGTCGTACGTGTTGTACGTCACCGCGTTCTTGATGTTCGGAATTTCCAACAACATTTGTGCGACCGTGTGTATGCAAGACAGGTTTGAGCCAACAACCGTCGCAAATAAATCCAGGATTTTGTTGTCGGAATGTCCGATCGTCTGTACGCAGCATTAGGCTCCATGGACAGTTAGACTCCATGCACACTGGTGTAAAAAACGTTGATTCTACAGGAGTTTTGTGTTCTGCCTGTAGAAGCAATTCAATGTTATCCTATGTGTCCATACACAGGATGTTTACAGGCATATTTTGAGATCAACGTTTAGAGGCAGGAAAAAAAACCCTTTTCTTTCGCGTTTCTGATTGGAGCTCACTGGCAGAAAAAACGTAAAACTCTCCTAAACTTGTCTAAACTTTGTACAAATAGTGCTCGATATGAGCATTTATTACTCCAAAGAGAACAGACGTTTTTTTAAGCTCAGTGTGCATGGAGCCTTAGGATAACATTCTGGGCAGCTTAATGGCTGCAGAAAAAACGCCTGAAGCAACTGCAAAAACATCCAGTGTGCATGAGGCTTTATACTTCATGGTTTGAAACTTAAAAGAAGTTTAATAATATTATTATTTCGGAACAGTGCCATTTTTATATATTTCCCTCCCCTTTTAGACGGTTTATTACAATGGATGTGAAGGGCAGATCAAAGGCCTGTACACACGATTTGATTTTCGGACGTCAATTGTGTTACAACGACCGATCGTCCGCAAATCTTACCGTTAGTACGGGGCTTTCGACAGCCGATTTATTTATTTTTTTTATAATCACTTTTTCTTTATTAAGACAGGTTCCAACATACAACATAGAAAACATATTGCACAATATATCTACATAAATTTTTTCATTAACATACACCACAATAAGCCCCCCCACCCCGAGAAAACACACCGGATCATGTCCTCTTCAAAAGGAAAAAAAAAGGAAAAAAGGAAAAAGCCTAACCACTTATAACCAAAACTCAATTTGTGCAAAACATTATTCAAAGTATAATTAAAAAGGGGGCTTTACAGCGCCCTATTACATGTGTCAAGCAACCGACAATACAAAAAATAAATAAATAATAATAAAGAAAAAATATAAATAAAAAAAAAAAAATTATATATATATATATATATATATATATATATATATATATATATATATATATATATAAATAAAATAAAATTAAAAAAGTGTATAATTTTGAATTACTATTTTCGTGTCCTATTATGTTTAGTGTTTTAATTCAATATTATCTCAATCTACTATTTCATTTTTGTACCTCTCCACCTTTCATTTTAGTCTCTTTTTCGTCAGACAAAGCTGGATGTGGAGACTATAAAATTTTTGTCGGATGTGACCTCAACGTCTGATTTTCGTTTCATTCGAATGGTTTTCGTACGAAAAAAATCGTAAGAGCAAGACTACGCATGGTCAGAAACAAAAATCGGACGTTCTGTCGTCCGAAAATCAAAGTGCGTGTACAAGGCTTTAGGCCTCATGTACAGTGCTGCTGGTAAACTGAAGTTTAGAAGCAGTTGGATGTTTTTTTTTCAGCTGCCCCTGAACCCTCCTCTATGTTATCTTATCAGTACATGTACACAAGGTCGTTTATAGCAGTTTCTAGGCAGTTGAGTTTAGAAGCATTTTTGGAAAGCAAAAAAATGCGTTCAGGATAGATGTTCAGAGGCAGTTGAAACGCCAAATACCTGTAACAGCTTGTAAATGCTTGTAAATGCGGTAACTCATGGTTAGCCCCGTTTCGTTTACAGGAGTTTTACATTTTTGACTATTTGAGAAACAAAAACGCTTCTAAAAGCAAACGTGGCATAACCGGCTTTTTTAAGAGTCGTTTATTATCTGTCAAGTTAAATCATTCAGGGGAGGTTGTAAAACATCCCGTGTACATTAAGCCTTATGAATATTATTTGCCTTTGTTGTGGATTTAATACAAGCAGGACCTGCTAGTTATTAAAGGGTTTGCAGTATTATCTTTCTGGAGCAAAGGGTTTTTGGATGTTTTTGCGATGTGGATGTGTTGAGTATATTTATCAAACATATTCCTTGTGTAGTTTTTGGTTGAGGCCCTACAATATTCTGTTTATTTATATTGTAGTACACATTAACAGGAAGGATACATTTATTTTGTAGTATTTGTAAGCAATTTATGACTTCTAAACACAAGTCTTTGGTCTCCACTCTCCAGTAGTTTAGCTATAGTTTAGAGCAGCCTTTCTAAACCTTTTTTACCCCTGAGGAACCCTGAGGAATCATTTTCAGGTTCTTGGGGAACCCCTGCTAAAAACAATGATGCCTACAGCTCTTGATACATTAGCGTGATTTATATATCATATAAAGTTTTTAATATACAGTAAGAATAAATAATGTAGCGTACCTAGTGTCCACTCCAACATTAGTGGTCAGTTTGGAAGTAATGGGAAATTATCCACTTGAATTGGTGATCAGTGAAGGTGGGAGATCAATCCACCATTGCTCAAAGCTCAAGGAACCCCTAGCAACCTCAGGAGGAACCGTAGGGTTTCACAGGACCCTGGTTGAGAAACACTGGTTTAGATTATTATCTAGAGAAGAATCTCGTCACAGCTTGTTGTTCACATTGTATAGCTCAATTTCTTTTTACTGGCATCCAACTGAAGTCTGCATCTGGTATATGGGGAGTTTTTGCACACTTCCATCCAAATTTTGTCTACTAATTAAAATGGATATCTTGTGCTATGGCATTAAAAAAAAAAAAAAAAAAAAAAAAAAAGCTAGCGAATGGTTGTATGAAATTCTGCACGTCTGTACCCAGCTTTAGAGTATTCTTTGGGCTGGTTTGCGGTGACTGATGTCCAGGTTGACACAACTCTGCCTCCTCTTATTCCAGCTGGACACACTAGAAACAAATGATATGGAGCTGTAGAATGTATGGTCTTTTAAACGTGTACTGACTTTTTCCCACTTCCAAAAAAAAGTTAATGGAAAATTTTCACATTATTTTGGATGTTTATATACTTTACAATCATCTAAGGTGCCAGGTTTTATTTAGTTAAACCTGTTCTTGGTTTACTCCTGCAAGAAGCATGAATAAAGCTGACTATACAAGGGTAGAATTTTGTTTAAAAAAAAAAAAATTGATTTCAAAACATTCACTTGATTTTCACTTTCACTTCACTTGAAAAAAACAATGAAAGGAGCAGGATGGTAAGTTTTTCTCTCTAAAGGTATTATTGAATGTGCTGACAAGATTTATTTGTACAAACAATCGTACAAAAATCTATCAATGTATGGTCAGTTCTGCTTGTATAAACTTGGTGCTAAACCTTGCCAATAATCATCAGTTGCTAACACATCAGAAGGATGGTTTATAAAACTAGGCAAAATCCATGCATCTCTTTCTTAAACCTCTTGCTATTTATGAACCTAAATTATTGGGAGCAATGCATACTTTAGGAAAGCTTAGAGCAGGGGTGTCCAAACTTTTTTCAAAAAGGGCCAGATTTGATGAAGTGAACATGCATGAGGGCCGACCATTTTGCCTGACATGTTCCTTTCAATTCCAAGACAATAACATGATAAAGGAGATAGTTTGGACAAAAACAACCCAGGTATTACTGGTTAACCAATGTTTACATTTTGTAGGTGAAGGCCAGAACAAACTTAGGGCTATGCCTTAGGGTCGGTTCGTTCCACATGTTCTGTGTGTTTGCAAACATTGGTAATTCCTAGGGTAAACTAGCAAAACTCGAGGGCTTTCAAGGGTCAGCAACCTTTTCCACATTGAGTGTAAGTTTGAGATTGGCTTGCCAGTGAACACTAGTAAGATATAAACCACAGTCCCAATTCCTGCTCCTTAGACCTCAGATCAGCTCTGATTTTCACATTGTCAGACCTCAGATCAACCCCAATTCCTGCACCATCAGAGCTCACATGTGTCCCAATTCCTGCACCATCAGACCTCATATGTGTCCCAATTCCTGCACCATCGTACCCCATAAGTGTCCCAATTCCTGCACCATCAGACCTCATATGTGTCCCAATTCCTGCATCATCCGACCTCGTATGTGTCCCAATTCCTGCACCATCAGACCTCATATGTGTCCCAATTCCTGCACCATCAAACCTTATGTGTCCCAATTCATGCACCATCAGACCTCATATGTGTATCAATTCCTGCACCATCAGACTTCATATCAGCCCCAATTCATAAATTCATGTATAGTCATATAAAGTATCAGATTAATCTCAATTTCTGCACCTTCAGATATCAGGTTAATCTCAATTCTTGCATCTTCAGACCTTAGATCAGTCCAAATGTCTGCACCTTCAGACCTCAGATCAGCTCCTATTTGTGCAACTTCAGACTTCAAATTAGTTCCAATTCCTGCACTTTCAGACCTCAGATCACCATTAAAAAACATGAATGTAAAACCTCTATCTTTTGCAGCTGGTGGTTCCACTAGGAGAAAGAAGCAGGAAGTCGGGTGGGTTGCCTCAGCTGCAGACAGGCCTATGGTAGTACTGGAAGGAGGACAGCACCTTAACGTCAGTAACATCAGATGGGGTTCTCTAAAATACAGATTTTTTTGATTGAAAAATGTATACTTTATTTTGCAAGAAAATATACAAAAAAACAAATACTTAAACAGGGTACATCCAATCTGTACTGCGACGCAGCGCATAAATACACTACATTACAATACATCACCAAGCATACCAATAAATTACATTCATCCTGCGGTATGATGCCTAATGTGTTGTGCAGAGTAGTAACACCCCGAAACATCACATCATGCATGACGCCGCATTACCCTGAAAGCAGTACCTGAAAAAACATTTCACAAAAAGTCCAGTCATACAGTCAAATAACATTCAAATGGGCAACGGGTGTGATGGGGGGGGTGGAGAAGGTGGGGCAGGGGAGGGAGTAAAGAGTTCACAGGCCCGAAGCTTTATTTGAACTGCCAAAGGATACACGGGGGAGAGGGGGGGGGAATGGGGAAATCTTCAGACCTCCTCTTCCTCCTTGAAGTCCATCAGGTGATAGTCTCTGAGCAGACTGTGAACCAGTCTGCGACAGTCCTCGATGGACATCCTCTCCCGCTGGTGGATGAGGCGCTTTCTGGCGCACCATAAAGCGTCCTTGAAGCAACACAGCACCCGCCAGGCACCGTCAATGTCCTCCTGTGAATGAGTTCCACAGAAGAGTCCGTTCAACACACCAAAGTGTGTGATTGCAGTCTGTGGAACAAAGTCTTTGAGTTCAGGTTCCAGGGCCCTCAACAGGTCCTGTGCAAAGGGGCACTCCCAGAAAACATGCAGAGCAGTTTCCTCCTGGATGATGCAAAAGGGGCAGTGCCTGTATCTACACAGGTTTCTGGCATGCATAAATGTCCTGAGTGGCAGCCCCCCTTGGATTGCCATCCATGCCAGATCTTTGTGCCTGTTGGTGAGTCTCTTTGAAGAAACATTCCTCCAGACCACTTTACAAGTGGCTGAAGGGAGGCCTGGAACAGTCTCAACAATGTCCGATGCTCTGATCAACTTGTGGATAGTTTTTGGCTTCCACAAGTCGGGCTTCACTCCATGTAGCCCCAGCTCCTTAATAAACTTGAAGGTGTCCAAGTAGTACCAAGGCGTGTCCCAGTTGTAGGGGATGGAGCTGTCCCATTTGTCCCATCCAAGGGTCCTCCAAAGAGGCAGGAGGAAAAAACGGGACATAGAGTTACCACCAGAGTCCACAGTTCTGTCCACCAATGTCCTGCGGATGCAGTTACAAGCAAAGCACACCCTCAATAGTGTAGCGATGTCGGGCACGCCCTTACCGCCCTTGAGGGGTTCCTTGAACATAACCGCCCGCTTCACTCTGTCCATTTTGGAGCTCCAGATGAAGTGAAACACCGCCCTGGTGATGGCCTTACAAGTGTTGACCCGAGGGGGCCAGGCCTGGGCGAGGTACTGCAACACAGGGAGAATCTCGCTGCGGAGTACCAGTGTTTTGCCTTCGATGGTGAGTTCTCTGAGGCTCCAAAGTCCAAACTTCTGTCGCATCTTTGACAGTCTTTCCTCCCAGGACTTCAGGGCTGCGCCCTCAGCTCCAAACCAGACCCCAAGGATTTTGATGAAGTCCGTCTTGACGCTGAAAGGAATTGGTGCAGAAGAAGGCAGGAACCACTTTCCGAAGAGCATGACCTCTGACTTCCCGCAGTTGACCTTTGCCCCTGAAGCTTGGCCGAAGTCCTCACAGGTCTGGGCGAGTGTGTCGATGGAGCGCCGGTCAGCACAGAACACCGTCACGTCGTCCATGTAGAGTGAGCACTTGACCTCCCGTCTGTCCGGTCCTGGTGCGGTGATCCCTCTGATCTCTGGGTTCCGTCTGATGCTTCGGGCGAAGAGCTCTATACAACAAACAAAAAGCAGAGGTGAGAGAGGGCAGCCTTGTCTGACCCCAGACAGAATTGGAAAGGGGTCAGTTTTCCAGCCATTTACCAGCACCAAACTAGAAATGTCAGTGTACATTACATTCACATACGAACAAAACATTTCCCCAAGACCAAACCTGCGCAGAGCTCTGCACATAAACTCGTGGGAGACACGGTCAAAGGCCTTCTCCTGGTCTAGACTGACCAGGGCCGCGTGCACACGGCGGCCATGAATGTACTGGACCGTGTCCCGGACAAGCGCAAGGCTGTCCGCAATCCTGCGACCAGGAATGCCGCAAGTCTGATCCGGGTGGATGATCTGTCCGATGACAGACTTCAACCTGTTGGCCAGGACCTTGGCGAGGATTTTGTAGTCCACGTTCAGCAGAGAGATCGGACGCCAATTTTTAAGATCCGATCTCTCCCCCTTCCGCTTATACAAAATCGTGATCATCCCCTCCCTCAGTGACGGAGGCATTCTGCCCTCCACCACCATCTCCTCGTACAGCTCGAGCAGGTCCGGGCCCACGAGATCCCACAGTGCTACATAGAGCTCAACTGGGAGACCATCGCAGCCCGGGGTCTTGCCTCGCCTAAAGGATTTAGCGGCAGAGTGCAGCTCCTCCAGCACCAAGGGGGCGTTGACGGTTGATGAACCTGCAGGATCAATTTGGTTAGTGATACCTGACAGGAACCTGTCGGCCGCCTGTGTGTCCGTTTCTTTCGGGGAGTAGAGGTTGGTGTAGTAGTCGCTGACCACTTTCATCACAGCCTTCTTCCCCTTCTGGAGTGTTCCGGTCTCGTCGCGCAACTCTGACAAGAGTGTGTGTCCTGAGTGGAGTTTCCTGAAAAAGAAAGAATTACACTTCTCACCTTTTTCAAGATTCTCCACCTTGGCACGGAAGACAATGTGCCTGGATTCTTCCTCGAAGTGTCCTTTCAGGCTCCTCTTGGTGTCCTCCAGGTCCTGCCTAACGTCCCAGCCACAGTGCTGAAGGTCTTGCAGGGACTGCAACTGACGCTGCAGTCTCCTGAGTTCCCTCCTCCTGGCACACACACGCTGGCGTCCCCTTGCCTGAAAGAAGCTACGCAGCTTAACCTTCACAAACTCCCACCAGTCACTTACCCTTCCGAAGAATCTCTTTTCCTCCGTCCAGGTGGCATAGGCCTCACGGAGTTCCCCCATCAATTCCTCATTTTCCAGAAGGGTGCTATTCAGCTTCCAGGAACCCGGTCCGCGGGCGATGCCCTCGCCCAGGTCACCCCGAAAGTGGATAGCCCTGTGGTCAGAGAAAAAGCAGGGGACCATGGAGAACTCACGATGCTTGACTGTTCTTGAAGTGAGCACGAAGTCGATCCTGGAACGCACAGATCCATCGGGTCGGCACCACGAATAGTTCACGGTCCCTTTCCCTATGGATCCCACGGCGTCCTGCAAGGAGGCCTCCGAGATCATCTCCCTGAGCAGCCTAGAAGTAGCATCAAGTTTTGCGTATATGCTGGAGCTGCGCCCATCCTCCTCGATCGGACAGTTAAAGTCACCGCCGATCACTACTGTTCTGGTGGTGACGAGTTGGGTCCGCAGGGTCTGGAAGAGTTCCAGCCGCGCATTCTTGTCTGGGGGGGCGTACACGTTGATGAGCCTAACTGGCTCTTCCACCCACGAGCCGTCTATGACCAAAAGACGGCCACAGACTAGCTCATGGATAGAGTCAACCGTGAAACGCCCACCCCTGACCAGAATGGCTACTCCTGCAGACTTGCAATCGCCACCCCCGGACCAGTAGGAGGGACCAAGGGTCCACTGGGAGGACAGATGAGTGTACCTCCTCAAGGGGGGAAGGGCGCACTCCTGAAGCATGTAGACATCACTCTGCTGACTTGAAAGAAAGGTCAGGACCGCTTGCCTTCTAGATGTATCCTTGATACTCCTCACATTGATGGAAAAGATTGAGATCTCAGCCATAATGAAAAAGGGTATGAGGGTCTAGTTAACAAGGGTCTGAACTTACCTCCCCGGAGGGGGGGGTGGCTCTTCCGTTGCATCTTCTGTCTGTCCTGTGTTCTGGGCCAGGCCCAGCTCCTCAAGGACAGACTCCATCATCTGCTGGCTGATGTGGACGTCGGGGGGGAGGTCATGCTCGGGGTTGACCACGACCTCCTCCCCTTCCCCCTCCTCGCCTGCAGACTCTAGGTCCTCCACTACTTGCTCGGGTCCATCGCTGTCGCGTTGGACCCCGTTGGGCCGTTTGGTGGAGGTGGCAGGTTCCTCTGCTGATGGGCTCTCTGGCTTACGTTTCCGGCTTCCTCTTGGGCCACTGGTGGGGGTGGAGGGGGGTGGGAGGGTGGGGAAGTCCTCCAGGGAGGACAGTTGGGGGGGGAAGGGGTGGGGAGGGGCTCCTCCGGCACAGAGGGGGTGGGTGGGGGTGTGCTGGAGGTAGGGGATGGGGCAGGGGGGGCAGGGGCAGGTGCAGGTGGGGCGGGAGTGGACTTACCTTTGGCCTTTCGAGGTTCTTTTGGTTTTTCTGGCAGCTTTCTCCCGGATGGCTTACCCTGGCTTACGGCTCCAGCGTAGGTCCGGGTCCTCTGGGGGCAGTGTCTGAAGACATGCTCTGCCAATCCGCAAAGGTTGCAGGCTTTAGACCTTGGACAGTCCTTGGTCTCGTGGCCTGTCACCCTACAGAACTTGCAAGCAAGTTCTGTACAATCCTTCCCTATGTGTCCCGGCTGCCCACACTTGTTACAGTTGTAGGGTATGCCGGGGTAGAAGAGGATTCCTGCGGAGGATCCCAGGGAGAAGAAAGGCTGCAGGTGCTGGATGTCCCCCGAAGGGTCTTTCCTCAGTTTGCAGAGCACAGACCACTTACCTATCCAGAAGCCGTTCGCATCGAAGATTTGGATCGGGTCCTTCACCACGGTGCAGAACCTCTGGAGGTAGGTGGCTATGTCCTTTCCACTGGTATGGGGGTTCCTCATGGCCACTGTCACCCGCTTTTCGTCCCGAGTTATGGGGCAGTTCGCAGTGAACTTCCGGAAAGGGGATTCAGGGCCACTGGTCTTCACCATCTCCCAGTACCTTCTGCAGACCTGGAACGACACAAAAGTTATAAAGAATATACCTCTTGTGAAGGCCTGCACCGAAAGCGTCTCCGCTTTGCTGAACCCCTGTTCCAGGATCATCTTCTTTCCAAAGATCTCCGGGGTCATGTCGGGGACTCTTCCGTCCACCTCCTTCAGCTGCAGCACGACCGTCTGCTTCATCCATGGCTCCAAAGCTGGGAGCCCGTCTGCAGGCTGGTCTGGCTTGGCTGGTCCTGGTCGGCTGGTGCCGGCTGGGGTAGGGGCAGGGGTTGAGGCAGCGGCATTCCCGGGCTTGGAGGAAGTGGCTGGAACGGGGTTCTTCTTCTCTTTTCCGGTCTTCTTTTCGCTCTTCCCCATCGTCAAGGATTTGGATGTCGCTTCAGATGTTTCTTAGGCGGCTTCCTTCTGGTTCCTCGACGTCTTCGCTCTTTTTCGTAGCCTTTAAAAAGGCTTTAGCATCTACTGCCCGGAGGTAGTAATGCGGAGTGGGGGAGGAGGGAAGACCGCAATCTCGTTCCCTGTGGGGGCTAAGCCTCTAACCCAATAGCAGCAAGTAGGTGAAGCTGAATTTAATCAACGATCCTACCAGGCCGAGCAGAGGGTACCCCACAAGGACCAATTAGCTTGGATAGATACAAGTGGTTCTCAACGTCCTAGCTGTGAAGCAGAGACACCCCTAAGGGCTAAAGTCGATACTACACTTGATCTTAGCCAAAAGGCCGAGAAGCGATCTCTAAAATACAGATACAGCTCATGGCAGCTGCATTGTATTTGTAGAGAGCATGGGGCCAACTGGAGGATCCTCTGGTCATCCAGTATGCATGCATGACTATCTCGGTGCTACTGGAAATTACATTGTGTGCCTTATGCTGGCCGTAGATGCTTCATTTATTTTTTGATCAGCCAGAGAGCAGATTGAATAAAAAAATGAACGCATTCCTCCATCCACACAAGCGAGGTGGATCCTCTGCTGTCAGAATACACTGATCAGCAGCTGTACCCTATTGGTTGTGGCCAGCTGATCCACAAAAGTTTTACAACAGTCCCGTTCAACAGAAGTAATTAGATCAACACAGATGAATGCAAATCTTTCCCTGCTAAACAGGCTGAATTCGATCCATGTGTGGTCAGCATTAGGTTGCTTAACCACTTAAGCCCCGGACCATTTGGCTTGCAAAAGACCGTGATAATTCTATCACCTGAGGAGGCCTAGTGATAGAATTTTTGCTCTCGCTCTGACGATCGCGGCGATACCTCACATGTGTGATTTGAACACCGTTTACATATGCGAGCGTGACTTACGTGTGTGTTTTCTTTGCTGCATGAGCTCACAGGGACGGGGGTGCTTTAAAAATGTTTTTTTTTTCTTATTTATTTATTTATTTATTTTTTACATTGTCAAAAAAAATGGGATCTCTTTTATTGCTGTCACAAGGAATGTAAACATGCCAGTAATAGGTGGTGACAGGTACTCTTTATGGAGGGATCGGGGTTCTAAAAGACTCCAAATCCCTCCTTTGCACTTCAAAGTATTTAGATAGCCAAAAATGGCAATTCTGAATACTGTAATATTTTTTTTAAAGCGCCGCCATTGGCAGCCGAGTAAACCGAAAGTGACGTTGTGACGTAGCTTCCGTGTTTACACAAAGGTGATGGGAAGGAAGCCTTCTTCGGCTTCCTTCCAGTCTCACTCTAGTCGGTGGAAGTGCCGGATCATGTCTCGGGTCTCCCAGTGGGACGGGAGGCCCAGGAAGAGGTGTGGAAGGCGGCGGGAGGAGAGGTACGTCCTCTACCGCTCCTCCGGGATAACAGCCGAGACGCATTGGTTGTTATCCCTGTAGAGACGACCGCCCACTCTAAAAAACGGTACCAGGATATAACCCCTTAAAGCCAAGGCCGCATATGTGCGTAAGCGGTTAATTTTGCTGTTGGGTGAAATCAGTTGTAGGGTAGGCCTAAAGAGGGGTTATAGAGGAGAAGGATCTGTATGTATGGGTAAAAGCTGGCAAATATCTTTCCAAATGTGGACATATTTGTCCATCTGTGAACACATCATAGTGCTGCTAGAACCCACCACACTCTTCCTACCAACTTGAATGATGGTTCTTAGTAATAGCTAATAGTCTCATTTTTATGTGTCTGCTCACATAGAGGTTTTCCAGTAAATTGAAAGACATTGGTGTACCATAATTTTTTATGTTTGGAAGTGCTTGTTATTGTGCTACAGGCCCGAGCTGTTTGTTGTCTTTTCAGACCTATGTCCATGTGGTAACATGTATTTACAATATGTGTTACAGCAAACATTGTCCAGACTGTGAAAAACGTTCAAACTGCCACGTCACAACATTCCGTAAAGCAATGTCACTATATTTTGTGGTCACCCGACCTGAAATATATAGATATTTGCATAGGTATCACCCTTTCTCTCCACATTTTATTTTACTATAACCCTACAAGGGAGGATTATAACCCCTGTGAGATTTTTATTTATTTTTTGCTGTGTCCCATTGGGGAGATTTCCCTTCACTTCCTGTTCCATAACCAAAAGAGTAAGTGAGAGGAAATCCCTGCAAATTAGGAGAACTCCTTGAGGACCCCCAGGTCACCAGAACTAGTGCCATTGGAAGATTTCCCCTCTATTACTTTTCCGGGGACAACCCACAATTTGGGATTTTCTTTAACTTTCAATGATAATGGTAAACAAGACAAATAGAGAGGATGAATCTCACCGAACGCCTAACTGGCAATGTATGTCATGATTTTGATATTAAATACCAGGGTTATGGCTGCAGCTAGATGTTTTTTTTTTTTTTTCGTCCCTTAGGCGGCTGGCTTTCCCGCTTCCCGGTTGTTTTCGAGCTTACCAGAGCCATCCATTAAGCCCGGAAACTATCCAATGCGGCCATTTGCTGGTTAGGCAGTTAAGTGAAGCCCTTGGAGGACTGGAGCAATCTCTGACGTCACTTCCTGTTCTTGGGAAAAAACAAAGGAGTTTTTTTTCTTTTGTTTTTAAAGGTAAATGATCTCTCAATAAAGAGGACCTGTCATGCTTATTTCTATTACAAGGGATATTTACATTCAAAAAAAAAATAAAGGGACAGTGTAAAAATAAAAAGTAAAATAAATAGGAAAAAAAAAAAAGTAAAGCACCCCATCCCTCCATGCTCCCGCGCATAAGCATACACATACGTAAGTCGTGCCCGCATATGTAAACAGTGTTCAAACCACACGTGAGGTATCGTTAGAGAGAGAGAGCAATTCTAGTGCAAGACTTCCTCTATAACTCTAAGCAGGTAAACTGTAAAATGTTTTAAAGCGTCGCCTATGGAGATTTTTAAGTACCATAGTTTGTCGCCATTGCACGAGCATGCACAATTTTAAAGCGCGACATGGTAGGTATCTACTTACTCGGTGTAATATCATCTTTCACATTATACAAATAAATTGGGGTAATTATTGTGTTTTGTTTTAATTGATTAAAGTGTATTATTTCCAAAAAAATTGCGTTTGAAAGACCGCTGCACAAATACAATGTGACATAAAATAGCAACGACCGCCATTTTATACATATATATAATGTTTTTGGTTTTTAAGTAACTTTTCTAGATTTTAACTTGTAAGCAACAAATGTCAGAAAAAGGCTCAGTGAGTGGTTAATGGGAGTACAGACTGCAATAAAAACTGACAAGCATTCTAATCCATCTACACTCTATCCAAAATAAAAACAAAAGTTTTGCTTTTAGTTATACCTTAAAATGGGATTTTATGTCAGTGACCTATACAAAATAATTGCTAGTGTAAATTAAACCATATAAATCCAAAACTACTGAAACACCACTTTGTACCAAGACAAAATGTGGAAAAGTCTGAGCGATAAAGAGTTATGAATATACTGCTAGTTAAATACATGGAAAGCAGCTCATTTGGGGTAAGTCTATTTTTTCTTAAAGCGAAGTTCCGCCAAATTTTTTTTTTTTTAAAGTCAGCAGCTACAAATACTGCAGCTGATGACTTTTAAAATAAGGACACTTACCTGTCCAGGGCGCCCGCAATGTCGGCACCCAAAGCCGATCTGTCCCTTGGCTCTCGGGTGGAGGCGCCACCATCTTTGGTAAGGGAATCAAGAAGTAAAGCCTTGCGGCTTCACAGCCTGGTTCCCTACTGCGCTTGCGCGAGTCGCTCTGCGCGATCTCACTGGCTCCTGCTGTCTTCTGGGACCTGTGTGTCTCCCAGAAGACAGCGGGGGGGGGACGGAGGAGGCGCCGGACATGGTGTAGATATCCGTGGATACTACAGCTATCTATGCCCGGAAGTGGGAGCAAATACCTGGATTAGAGAGGTATCTGCTCCCCCCTCCCCCCTTGAAAGGTGCCAGATGTGACACTGGAGGGGGGGAGGATTCCAAAAAGCGGAAGTTCCATTTTTGGGTGGAACTCTGCTTTAAAGTGATATTAAAGTCTTGTTTTTTTTTCTTTAAAAATAATAAACATGTTATACTTACCTGCTCTGTGCAGTGGTTTTGCACAGAGCAGCCCAGATCCTCCTTTCTCGGGTCCCCCGCTGGCTCTCTTGGACCCTCCCCCCTGTTGAGTGCCCCCGGAGCAAACAGCTTGCTATTGGGGCACTTGAGCCGAGTTGCAGCTCTGTGTGTCCTTTCAGATACGGTGCTGCGGTTTGCCCCCCCTCCTCTCCTGATTGGCTAACTGACTTTGACAGCACCGGAAGCTGCTGCTGTGTCTCAACCAATCACAAGGGAGAGTCCCGGATGGTCCAGGCACTCGTGGACATTGCTGGATCTAGATGGGACTCAGGTAGGTATTGGGGGGGGGGGGGGGTGCCCCACACAAAGTTTTTTTTATGTCAATGCATAGAATGCATTAAGATAAAAACCTTCTGCCTTTATAACCACTTTAAAGTATAATAAAACCCAAGAACAAAAATGTAATATATTGCAGCTTACCAGTCCAGGAATGGAGCATTCTTTTAACTTTTTTTGTGACCTGACAGCAAAAACACTGTTGTAATAGATGAACAAAGGCAGGTATGTCTGAAGTCCAGCCTGGGTAACAACCAAGGCTCCTTCTATAGATACCATGGAGAAGTAGAAGTGTGGCCATCCAGGGATCAGATGTGTGTTATCTGCAGGTGAAGAAAAGGGGAGGAATGGATGCCTGGAAAAAAAATGAATGCAGCCACCTTATTTATGGACTGAGAACCTCAGACTATATTACATTTTTGTTTTTGGGTTTTGATATGATTTAAAGGAACATACTGTACAAATTCAGTGCTGTAATGTATTTCAAATCGTTGCCTTATAAAGTTATGGAATCTGCTTACATGTTCTATGCATGAACATACATGCTTGGGAGATGCAAGGAAGCATAACCATGCCTTGATCAACCTGATGATTTGATCAATTTAATTGAGTAGGTAATCATAACAGACAAACAACTAGCATTTACCAGGAATGCACCCCAACCCAAAGGGCGCCACTGGATATACCTGACTTGATTGACTTTACATTCCAGATATGTGTTGTAATCACAATATGTTGTATGCACAGTATTTTACAATAAGTCATGAAATAGAGAGAAATACAGAGAGATATGGAAAACACAGGCCTGATTGCTGCAAACTTTTTTTTTTCTGTCTAGCTTTGTGATTGTTGCAATTGCCAGAGGATTTGACTGCGGGGTGTGGAAGGGAGGGGCTGTTTTCCTGGCATTTACGTTTTCTCTTTCATTGTCGCTTTGTTTCTTTCATTTAACCATGCAGGAGGAAATAATGGAGCCATGTCTATTAATCAATATAATAGTTCCAAACATGGACTGTTTAGCCATGTTCTATATATACTATGTAAGTGTGTGATTGCTTTTATCAGTAGTGATGGGTTTATTTGTTGCTTGTTACACACTATTAACCTGGGGCAATGTCCTGTTTTGAATTACATCACAATGACAGATTATCTACATTATTATTTGAGAGAAGACGCTAGATTTCAGGACCTGTCTGGACTTGCAATTTTAATAAGCTTGAGGGTACTAGGTTGACCGGTGGAATCTTGCTTGATGGTGGGAGTACGTAGATCCCAAATGTCCTTTATTTATTTCATTTCCTAAATTTCCTAATTTAGAAACCTCTTCCAACCTTAATTCTGGCCATACACTATACGAAAAATCAGCCAAAATTCGGTAATTTAGAGAGTTTGTCCGTTTTTCAGCCATTTAATGGGCACAATATCGATAATCGTTGGAACGTTTTTGAGCCGAAAAAACGAAGAACAAGTTTGGAAATTTTCTGCCAAACGAACGATAAATTGAAAGGTCAATGTGTTTCCCGTCTGAACTGTTTGCACTAGGTATATGTAAAAAAAAGGAACAAAAAAATGATTAATTTATGTCCACTGAACGTTTTATCGGTCATTACATGATGGCACTATTGTTTGCTCTCACAGCCGAATGTTGTTTTTCGAAAATGGGTTCGGACGATTTTTTCGTATAGTGTATGGCCAGCATTAGTTGTCTTTACTTTAGCCCTGGTGTAGAGATCTGTATAGATAAATGTACTTTTTACCGGTAAAGTTGTTAACAACTTCAATACTTGGCACTTATACACCTTCCTGCCCAGACCAATTTTCAGCTTTCAGCGCTGTCGCACTTTGAATGAAAATTGCACGGTCATAGAACACTGTACCCAAACTAAATTTTTATCATTTTGTTCCCACAAATAGAGCTTTCTTTTGGTGGTATTTGTTCACCTCTGGGATTTTATTTTTTGCTAAACAAATAAAAAAAAGACTGAAAATTTAAAAAAAAAAAAGTTTTTTTTGTTTCTGTTACAAAACTTTGTAAATAAGTAAGTTTTCTCCTTCACCGACGGGCACTGATAAGGCGGCACTGATGGGCACCATTGAGGTGGCACTGATGAGGTGGCACTGATGGGCACTGATGATGGGTACTAATATGCGGCACTGATAGGTGGCCCTGATATGCAGCACTGATGGGTACACATAGGTGGCATTGAAAGGTGGCACGGATGGGCATTGATAGGTGGCACGGATGGGCACTGATAGGTGGCAGGGATGGGCATGGATGGGCACTGATAGGTGGCAATGATGTACAGTAATTGATGATACGGATGGATGCCAATCAGTGCCGAACAATAATGCCTGCCGAACAGTGATGCCCATTGTGGGAACTAATTGGCATCCATTGTGGGCACTGATTGGCATCCATTGTGGGCACTGATTGCATCTCTGGTGGTCTAGGGTGGCATACCTGGTGGTGACATCCCTTGTGGTCCTAGTGGTGTCCCTGGTGGTCCTAGTGGTGTCCCTGGTGGTCCAGTGTGGGCATCCTCAGGGGGGGCTACACTGATAATCAACCACCCCTGTCAGACACGAGTGAGGAAAAGCCGATCAGCGGCTCTTCCTGTTTACACTGTGATCAGCCGTGATTGGACACGGCTGATCACATGGTAAAGAGTTTCCGTCAGAGACTCTTTACCGAGATCGGTGTAGCGGTGTGTCAGACTGATACACCGCGGGCGTGCAGTGGCTGTTATCCTGCTGGACATCATATGACATCCGGTCAGGGTATTGAAACCACTTTGCCGCCGTCAGTTTGCTATATGGCGGGCGGCAAGTGGTGAATGACCCAATTGAATATTTTCAAACTTGTATGGAATTCATCTGCAGGCATGGCCTGTCTGACTTGAGTATAGTGGACACTGTAGTGTTTGGTTGTTGTTATGAAGCATTAAAGGGGTGCCTTTTTTTTTTGACCTGCAAGGTAAAGCCATAATGTGCTAATATGCATCGTAACTTACCTGAAAACAAAGCCTTCAATCGATGCGCTGTCATCGCTGGAAGCCGCTTTCATCTTCTCCGGTCTTCCTTCCGGCTCAGGACTCTGAAGGAACAGCCCGGGTGGCCGTTCCTTCAGAACGCATGCGCCAGTGACATCATCGGTGACGTCATCGGCTGCATTTAAAGTAAATATCTCCTAAATGGTGCATGTTTAGGAGATCTTTACAGTACCTATAGGTGAGCCATAAGTACAAATCAAAGATTGAACTTTACAACTATTTTAATGCTGAGAATTTTTTTTTTTTTTTTAACAAGCACAAAAAAAAATTAAAGCCATCCATGGACGGTTTGAATTAGACATGTGCATGATGAAAAAATGAGTTTTGATTCGTTAATCTAATTATTTTGTTATGTTAAATTCAATTGATTTATTGAATTTGTTTTCAGGATTCGTATTCGGAATTTGTTTCCTTTTATTAATTAGAATTTTCTTTGATTTTTTTTTTTTTTACGTTTTTTTTTCTATTTGAAATGATCAAACCGTGAAAAATTGCGAATCGCCCGAATCAAAAAATTTCTAATTTTTCAATTCGATTGCGGCTGCCCCACATAAATAACATTTACAATTGTCACAAAAAAAGTTCTATATTTCTTTCTTCAGACCAGAGATTATTCTTGTTCCTTACAGTCTAAGATCCCTTTAGGTGCTTTTTTGAAAAATCCAAGAAGACTTTAAATAGGATGTAAAGTCATAAGGTTTTTTTTATTTTAAAGTGGATGTAAACCCAATGTCATCCTTTCTAAACTACTGCCATAGGGGTTATCTATAAGGATATACATGCCTCCTGCATCTACCTGTCAAATGTCTCCCCTCTGTCTGTTTTGAGACCCGAAAAACTGCAGATTCTGTGGGTGGGTCTGTTGTCTGGAGCTCGGTGGGTGGAGTCGTGATGTCAGACTCCCCGCCCACCTCTACACTCCCCTTGTCAATATGCATTTTCTCCAGTGTATTTCTAACACTGAACTTGTGCTATGATCTCTAACATCCAGTGAAAAGACAGGAAAGTAACCACATGACTTCAGCATGTCCAATCGTGCTGAGGTGTGAAACAGCCAATCCTGGCAGAGCTGCTGAAGAAAGGAATGGGGGAGGGAATTAAAAAATAATGCATGTCTTAGGCTAGTGCACGAGATATGTAAATCACCTGTCACTCACAGCAAGGGGGAGGATTTGACAAACTTCTTCTCTGTCAAGTTTTATCTCACTAAACAATAAAAGAGGATTGCTCAGAGCCGGATTAACTCTTTGTGGCAAGACTGGGCTCAAATGATAGGAAATCTTATACTCTACAGTATGATAAAAAAAAAATAAAAAAAATTGGGGTTTACATCCACTCCACTCCAATGAATTCTATGCATTAAGATAAAAGCCTTCTTTGTGCAGCAGCCCCCCTCAGCCCCTCTAATACTTACCCGAGCCCATCTCTACCCCGCAATGTCCATGAGTGCCTTGGCCGTTTGGGACTCTCCCTCCTGATTGGCTGAGACACAGCAGGCTCCCGTTGCTGTCAATCAAACTCAACTAGCCAATCAGGAGAGAGAAGGGGTGGAGCCGAACTGTGGCTCCGCGTCTGAATGGCTACATGGAGCTGCAGCTTGGCTTGGGTGCCACCATAGCAAGCTGCTTGCTGTGGGAGCATTCAGCAGGAGGGAAGGTCCAGGAGCTCCAGCCAGGGACCTGAGAAGAGGAGGATCTGGGCTGCCCTGTGCAAAACCACTGAACAGAGCAGGTAAGTATAACGTTTGTTTTTTTAATAGGAAAAAGAAAGAGGAGCAAAGAGGAGATGCTACATCTGTCCCCCGGCGTCTCTGTACTGAGAACCGAGCCATCGAACACCGCCAATGGCTCGGTTCTCTCAGCTCCCCAAGTGGAGAGCTGCTGACTGCCTCCTTGCTGAGCTGTGGAGGGGCGGGAGCTGCTGTCTCAGCCTCTCAGTGGCTCGCTGAGAGGCTGAGACTGCCATCAGTCCAGGCACCTGGCAGATCCAGACTTCTGAAGTGCCTGGACTGAACTTGGTGACGTCAGCAGAGAGTGGACTTCAGACCGCTCTCTGCTGAAAACGGGTCACAGGAGTTAGAGCTGCACGATTCTGGGAAAAATGAGAATCGCGATTCTTTTGCTTAGAATACAGATCACGATTCTCTCACGATTCTTTAAAATGGTTAAATTTAAAAGAGAAAAATCAGCTGTAGATGGCGCATGCGCAATCAACACGCCGCTCGCTCCCGATGCTCGGTTATTCATTTAATACAGCAAGGGACGGATGCTTTTCTCAAAGGGGCGGATCTATAGTTAACCATACATCCGCCCCTTTGAGAAAAGCATCCGCCCCTTGCTGTCTTTATAACCATATATACATCTGCCCCTTTGAGAAAAGTATCCGCCCCTTGCTGTATTAAATAACCAGCCCTGAGCATTGGGAGCGAGCGGCGTGTTGATTGCGCTTTCGCAGTCCAGGCCGGCACTATGCTCTATGCTGACTGACGTCAGTTCCGGTTGCTGATGTCAGTTCCGATATCGGCGCCATTTGCGTTCCACGCTGTTTCCGTGCTTCCGACTGGGAGATCCGGAAAATCGAGCTAATCCAGCTTGCAGATCGCGCGATTTTATATACGATTAATCGTGCAGCTCTAACAGGAGTGCAAAACGAATTGCACTCCTGTGACCCATAGGAGAAGCCCAGCCAATGGAGCTCAGGCTGGACTTCTCCTTTAAAGGCCACATCAGTGGAGGCCTGCAGTGATGGTTGTCATTCTCAAAAACTGTCCCATCTCCACATAGGCTCTCTGGAGCTCAGTCAGAGTGACCAAACAGTTGGTTGTTATTTATACACATTGATCTTGTTTGAAATAATAATACGTTTATTCAAAATACGCAAAGTGTTCTAATTATTAAAGGAGAAGTCCAGCCTGAGCTTTTTACAGGGATTTCCTGGACGAAAACCTTCTCCAGAGTGCTTAGGACCTCAGACTGGGCCGAAGGTTTACCTGCCAACAAGACAATGACCCTAAGCACACAGCTAAAATAACGAAGGAGTGGCTTCACAACAACTCCGTGACTGTTCTTGAATGGCCCAGCCAGAGCCCTGACTTAAACCCAATTGAGCATCTCTGAAGAGACCTAAAAATGGCTGTCCACCAACGTTTACCATCCAACCTGACAGAACTGGAGAGGATCTGCAAGGAGGAATGGCAGAGGATCCCCAAATCCAGGTGTGAAAAACTTGTTGCATCTTTCCCAAAAAGACTCATGGCTGTATTAGATCAAAAGGGTGCTTCTACTAAATACTAAGCAAAGGGTCTGAATACTTAGGACCATGTGATATTTCAGTTTTTCTTTTTTAATAAATCTGCAAAAATGTAAACAATTCTGTGTTTTTCTCTCAATATGGGGTGCTGTGTGTACATTAATGAGGACAAAAATGAACTTAAATGATTTTAGCAAATGGCTGCAATATAACAAAGAGTGAAGAATTTAAGAGGGTCTGAATACTTTCCGTCCCCACTGTACACTGAGGGGAGAACCTCTGGGGGAATCTAAGATGGAAAAGGACCTGGGGTTCCTAGTAGATGATAGGCTCAGCAATGGCATGCAATGCCAAGCTGCTGCAAACAAAGCAAACAGAATATTGGCATGCATTGAAAAGGGGATCAACTCAAGAGATAAAGCGATCATTTTCCCACTCTACAAGACTCTGTTCCGGCCTCACCTAGAGTATGCTGTCCAATTCTGGGCACCAGTCCTCAGGAAGGATGTACTAGAAATGGAGCGAATACAAAGAAGGGCAACAAAGCTAATAAAGGGACTGGAGGATATTAGTTATGAGGAAAGGTTATGAGCACTGAACTTATTTTCTCTGGAGAAGAGACGCTTGAGAGGGGATATGATTTAAATTTACAAATACCATACTGGTGACCCCACAATAGGGATAAAACGTTTTCACAGAAGGGACTTTAACAAGACACGTGGCCACTCATTAATATTATAAGAAAAGAGGTTTAACCTTAAACTGTGTAGAGCACCCATGCTCAATCAGGGTTCCGTGGAACCCTAGGGTTTCTCCAGAGGTGGCTAGGGGTTCCCTGAGCTGTGGCTGATTTACCTCCTGTTTGATGGTGCCTACATAGTTCTGAGCCAATGTCACTTGGAGGAGCCAATGGTATGACACCAGTGATCTTCATAGCTCTCACTAAGGGGCCAATCTTACCACCACTGAAAAAAAGGGCATTCTTCTCACTGACCACCAAAGTAAGGGGCATTGTTCCCACTGACCCCAATGAATGGGCTTTATCAGGGGTTCCCCCGATACCTGAAAAATATTTTAAGGGTTCCCCTGGGGTAAAAAAGTTGTGAAAGGCTGGCGTAGAGGGTTCTTTACTGTAAGAGCAGGATGTGGAATTAACTTTCACAGGCGGTAGTTTCAGCGGGGAGCATCTAAACTATTAGATAAGCACCTGAACCACCACAACATACAGGGATATACAATGTAATACTGACATATAATCACACACATAGGTTGGATTTGATGGACTTGTGTCTTTTTCCAACCTCACCTACTATGTAACTATGTAATCTATGGAAAGGCATAAAAAAAAGTAGTGCTTGCGTTTTTAATGCCTTTCTGCTGTGTTTTCACTGTTTTCTCCTGCATGACAACAGATTCCTCCCAAAAATGCAAAGCACCTCAAGAATGCATTAAAAAATGTGTAAAAAAAAAACGCAAAACGCCCTGGAAAAATGCATCAACTGCAGCCTGCATAAGTGTGAACCTAGCCTCACAAAGCATTGTTGGTACTTATATTCCATTTATTTGGATATGGGCTCCCTACAAAAATGAATGTGGATATTCTTAGTTTGCAGGTTTCCAGTGTAGCATAGTTACTGATATGCTTGGATTATACACATTTGCATTCAGGCTTATTATTACCATTGCTATTGTATTTTATTACATGCTTGATTATTTCTGCAGTTTAGCTGACATTGGGCCTTTGTCTTCTGCAGGAAGAACCATTCCCTTAGCTGTGTAGGTATTACAGTCATCAAGTTTCCTATTTCAGTTGTGAAGGGTCTGGGGTTTGAGGGTCAACCTCTAAATGGTTCATTCCAATAAGCATTCAGGCCTGTTTTGCATGCAGCAGCTGCATGCCCCTCTTGTTATTGCCAAAAAACAACAAAGAAAAATTCCCAGATCACTTACAAACCAGCCTGCAATAAACCAAATTGACCTGTCTAATTGTTCATGTTAAAACCAAGGGGTTTAGTTTGCACACATTTGCAAATACACGCGTAAGCTGCAGTGTCCACTTCATGGCACCCCAGTATACTGCAGTCCTAAGTATAATTGTTTTTTTTTATTGTGAACTGTTATGCCATGTACACACGGGCAGACTTTTCGACCAAACTCATCCGCAGGAACGAATCCATCGGACAATCCAACCGTGTGTGGGCTTTTCGGTCGAAAATCAGACGGACTTTAGATTTGAAACTTGTTTCAAATCTTTCCGATAGATTCGAGTCTGGTTGAAAAATCCGTTCGTCTGTATGCTAGTCCGACGGACGAAAACCGACGCTAGGGCAGCTATGGGTTACTGGCTATCAACTTCCTTATTTTAGTCCGGTCGTACGTCATCACGTACGAATCCGTCGGACTTTGGTGTGATCGTGTGTAGTCCGTTCGTTCGAAAGTCTGTCGGAAGTCCGTCAAAAGTCCGTCGGAAAGACTGTCAGACCTTTGATGCCGAAAAAGTCCCACGGCATAAGACAATGTCTATTTAGTTTGTTGCAGACTGGCTGGTAAGTTTAGCTGGGAATTTGTTGTTTTTTGACATGCGTCACCCTGCCATGTGCTCCTTGCTGCAAAGGTCAGTTATAGGTTGGGGTTTCGCCATTTGTTTGTCCTCTTATTATTGTGCTGTATCTGTCCTAGGCTGCTTGTGGGCAGCCTTTAGAGGTGGATGTAGATGCAGCGGGTACATATGGGACAGGTGCACCGATATAAATACTATATGCATTCGGGTCCATGCAGCTGTGTCTGCATCCACCTTTAAAGGTTGCCCCCCCCCACGCTACGGAAGCAGGCGCAATAACTAAGGGACGTAGGCATGCAGGATGGTGAACAAAGCCTAAAACTGAACTCCAGGTAAAGGATAAATGTTCGCAGTAGGGCTGCCCCCACACTGCAAGTATTAAATGCTGGTTTAGGTCTAGAGGGCTACAAAAAGCAGTTCTACGTACCCAATCCTTCCCTCCTGTAGACTCCCTAAAGGCTGTTAGACCAGTTCCCATAGCCTCTTCTCTCCTTTGCTCCTGCAGTTACAGGTCCTCTGATGTCATCAAGTCCAATGTAGAGCCGATAGCCCTGCATTGGACATGAGGATGCCAATGGACAGTCCACTGCCAGAGTATAAGGGTAGTAAGAGGTGCTGGATGCTGGGGGACAGGAGGATCGGGTAAGTTAAACTGCTGCTTTTTGCGGCCCCCTACACCTAAACAAGGATTTTTACTTTGGTCAGAGATGGGATCTAAGGCTAGGGTCACACCTTGTGTGTGTGAGGAACGCATGTAAAATTGCGCACTTTCCCGACACTCACAGAAACATGCTGCCGGTTAGTAGATGTGTGGTGGTGTCATTAGTTGTTAACCTCGCTGGCGGTATGATTATTTCAGATTTTTGTGTGTGTCTCAAAGCGGTATAATTAATTTGCATAGAAATTTGGCGTTTTATATTGTAGGCCTGTAATTCTTAGCAATAACACACTTAGATCTGTCCACCAAGAGTCTAGTAGATATCCCGGGTATGATGAAGTTTGAAACACAAAATCATAAATTATAATATAATAAATAAATATAAATAATTAAAAAAAAATATATATAATAATAATAAAATAAATTTCCCCACGATTCACTATCGCTGAATTCTGCAAGTGTTCTAATTTACGATCGCTGTTTTCTAGCTGGTCTAAAGCCACTTTTGACGTAAAGGTAGGGCTGGGGAAAAAAATCGATCTAAATCTTGAGAGGTCAAATCGATTCAAAATTTAAGCAAATCAATTTTTTTAGATTTTTTTTTTCACCGCGCCGGTCTTGAGGCGCTGCGGGCATGAGTTTTTAGGTGAGGCCGCAACTTCGGCCTAGTCCGCGAGGCCGGACGCCGCGGACTAGGCTGAAGCCGCGGCCGCGCCTAAAAGCTCATGCCCGCAGCGCCTCAGGACTGGCGCGATTTCTAAAGAAAAAAAAAAACTCGATTCGAATCGTGAATCGAGTTTTTTTTTAAGAGAATCGAAGATTTTTTTTTTTTAAGAAAATCTCCCAGCCCTACGTAAAGGGACACTTTTTGGTTGCTATGGACAATCTCAAGTTTCCAGGCAGAAAGAACAGTGTATATAATATAAAACTGCATGCAGGGCATAGGACAAAGCACAAAAGGGAAGTGAAATGATTTCATACAGTACTGTAATCTGTAAGATTACAGTACCGTATGTGTTATGATTTTTACATTTTTTTAAATTTGCCTCCAGACTCCGCCCCCGTGCATCGCGAAAGCTCGCAGGGAATGGAGCCCGGCACACAGAGGTTTCAGGCAGAGGATGGAGCCCGCAGACAGCGCGGGGGGACATTGCAGGATCGGATGTGGCTCGGGGTTATGGTGCTGAAATTTAACCTCGAGCCACACTCGGCAATACCGCCAGGGAGGCTAATGGCACCCCCCACGTGTCTGTTAACTTACACGTTTTCACGCATTCCAAACCTCTGCAGAACCATGTGGTATGGGGAGGTGTGATTTTGGAAAAGGGTCAGGGACTTCTTTTCTGGGTTTTTTTTTGCATATAGGACAGCCCATTGAAATGAATGGCCTGGCCTACATGAGACACATGGGAACGACCAGAAACGCCATCGCACCTGTATGGTGTAACCTTGCCTAAGGCAGAACTATAATCTGTTATCAGGTAGAGCTTTTTGCCAGAAGAGACTATGAGGGAGATTTACTAACACTGGAGCGCTCAGAATCTGGTGCAGCTGTGCATGGTAGCCAATCAGCTTCTAACTTGAGCTTGTTAACTAAGGCTTAATGTACACGGGACGTTTTTACAACCTTTCCTGAATGATTTAACTTGACAGATAGTAACCAACGTTTAAAACGTCCGTTTTGCTGCGTTTACATGCCGCATTTAGCAGCGTTTTGCTGCGTTTGCGTTTAGAAGCGTTTGAAGAAAAGAAAATTATTTAAAAAAAATTTTTTTTAAAAATTTTTTTTAAATAGCAAAAAATGAAAAACGCCTGTAAATGTTTAGAAGCGTTTGGCGCTTGAATTGCCTCTAAACCAAGCGTCTGAACTCATTTTTTTGCTTTCCAAAAAATGCTTCTAAACTTAACTGCCTAGAAACGACTATAAACAACCCTGTGTACATGTACTGATATGATAACAGAGGAGAGTTCAGGAGCAGTTGAAAAAAATGCCCAACTGCTCTTAAACATGCGTTTATCATAGCAGCAGTGTGCATGAGGCCTTAAGCTTTGAAAATTAAACCTGGTTTCTATGCAGAGCAGCACCAAATGCACACAGTCCACTTTTAGTAAATCTCCTCCTTAGAATTATAGTGTACACATCACACATATACAATACGGTGGCAAGGCGGCTCTAGTACATGATCCTGCACTTCTGGCTCTAGGGTGCGCATGCATGCCACCGGCGACCTGCTCCCACTGTGATTATACACAGCAGGAGCTGATCTGCGGGTACCACGGACTCGATGTCCACTGGCACTTGCTGATCATTCGGCAGAGAGCCAGAATGGCGATGTAAACAATTGCAACTCTGTCAGTAGGGAAGGAATTGATCCTGTGTTTCTGTAAAGCAGGAAAATGTATCAATGCCTTTCCTTAGTAAAAGCATCGGCTAGCACACAGTTAACCCATTGGTCACCCCCAATGTTAATCCCTTCCCAGCCAGTGTCATTAGTACAGTGACTGTGCATATTTTTAGCATTGATCACTGTATTAGCATCATTGGTTTCCAAAAAGTGTCAGGGGTTTTACATTTAGTCACAATTCTGCATAGAAATCAGCTTCTAACCTCAGCTTGTTCAATTTTGACTCATTTTGCCCTCTCTAGCTTTAGTAAATAAACCCCATAGTGTCTGATTTGTCCACCGCAATATCGCAGTCCCACTACAAGTGGTTGATCGCTGCCATTACTAGTAAAAAATAAATAAATAAAAATTCCATAAATATATCCCATCGTTTGTAGATACTATAACTTTTGCGTAAATCAAGCAATATATGCTTTTTGGGATTGTTTTTTACCAAAAATATTTAGAATACATATTGGCCTAAATTGATGAAGAAATTTGGTTTTTACACTTTTTATTGGATATGTTTTATAGCAGAAAGTAAAAAATGTTGTTTTTTTCTCAAAACTGTTGGTCGTTTTTTGTTTATAGCAAAAAAGAAAAAAAAAAACACAGGGGTGATCAAATACCACCAAAAGAAACCTCTATTTGTGGGGAAAAAAGGACGTCAATTTTATTTGTGTACATCGATTGTCAGTTAAAGTAACGCAGTGCCGTGTGGCAGAAATTGACCTGTTATTGAAGAGGGGTAAACCTTCCGTAGGTCAAGTGGTTAAAGGATATGGTTGTCCTCAGCCATTCACATACATTAGTAGAATTTAGCACTGTACCTTGTCAACTTAATGTTTTCACATTGCTTCATACATAGCAGTCCGAGGCTGAACGGCGGTGGAATGTGACTTTATATACAAAAATAGCATGAAAGATGTTAAACAAAACTTCCTTGAAATGATTGGACTTAATAACAAACCAGTATGGATTTAGCTATCTTGACCAAGGAGCCTGAGCTATCTGTGTCATTAATCTAAGGTGTCCTTCTTAAAATAAACACCAGCAAAAATGTGCCCGTTCATCCAGTGGAAAGTAATGTAAAGGCATGTTGGCGGCCATTGAGACTTACATATACGTGTATATGGAGTATATAGTACACACAGTACTTGTATACACACGCACTACTGTTGGATACTTATTAAATGAATAGAAAGTCCTGTGTTGTTGTATTGGAGCCATGTGAGATGCAAACACATTTCATTGGAGGCTTTCTTTAAAGCATATGAAAATGTCCTGTTTTTGGGATTTTTGGCAGCCTGAAACTTTGTAAATACAGGACCTCTGTTTGCAATAACCTTTCTTACCTTAGATACGTTATTTATACTATACAGTGCCTTGCAAAAGTATTCACCCCCCTTGGCATTTTTCGTGTTTTGTTGCCTCCCAACCTGGAATTAACATGGATTGTTTGAGGATTTGCATCATTTAATTTACAGAACATGCCCACAAGAAGATGTTTTTTTTTTTTTTTATTGTGAAGCAAACAACAAATAGGAAAAAAATAACAGAAAAAGTCAATGTGCATAACTATTCACCCCCCTAAAGTCAATACTTTGTAGAGCCACCTTTTGTGGCTATCACAGCTCCAAGTCGCTTTGGATAAGTCTCTATGAGCTTGCCACATCTTACCACTGGGATTTTTGCCCATTCCTCCTTGCAAAACTGCTCCAGCTCCTTCAAGTTGGATGGTTTGCGCTTGTGAACAGCAATCTTTAAGTCTGACCACAGATTTTCTATTGGATTGAGGTCTGGGCTTTGACTAGGCCATTTCAACACATTTATATGTTTCCCCTTAAATCACTCAAGTGTTGCTTTAGCAGTGTGTTTGGGGTCATTGTCCTGCTGGAAGGTGAACCTCCGTCCTAGCCTCAAATCACACACAGAGTGGTACAGGTTTTGCTGAGGAATATCTCTGTATTTAGCACCATCCATCTTTCCCTCAACTCTGACCAGTTTCCCAGTCATGACTGCTGAAAAACATCTTTGGGTGATGTGATGTGTTGGGTTTGTGCCAGACATAGCGTTTTCTTTGATGGCCAAAAAGTTCAATTTCAGTCTCATCAGACCAGAGCACCTTCCTCCATACGTTTTGGGAGTCTCCCACATGCCTTTTCGCAAACTCAAAACGTGTCATTTTGTTTTTTGCTGAAAGTAATGGCTTTTTTCTGGTCACTCTGCCATAAAGCCCAACTCTATGGAGCATATGGCTTATTGTCGTCCTATGTACAGATACTCCAGTCTCTGATGTGGAACTCTCCAGGGTTACCTTAGGTCTCTGTGCTGCCTCTCTGATTAATGCCCTCCTTACCTGGTCCGTGAGTTTTGGTGTGCGGCCGTCTCTTGGCAGGTTTCCTGTTGTGCCATGTTCTTTCCATCTGTGGTAAGACTTGACAATTGCGGTTCACAGACGCTCTCCATCCAATCTGACAGAGCTTGAGCTTTTTTTGCAAAGATAAATTGGCAAAAATGTCACTCTCTAGATGTGCAAATCTGGTAGAGACATCCCCAAAAAGACTTGCAGCTGTAATTGCAGTGAAAGGTGGTTCTACAAAGTATTGACTCGGGGGGGGGGGCTGAATACAATGAATACAAATGCACGCCACACTTTTCACATGTTTATTTGTAAAAATTTTGGAAAACCATTTATCATTTTCCTTCCAACTCACAATTATGTGCCACTTTATGTTGGTCTATCACATAAAATCCTAATAAAATACATTTACGTTTTTGGTTGTAACATGACAAAATGTGAAAAATTTCAAGGGATACTTTTTCAAGGCACTGTATGTAAAGGGCTGCATAAATTGAGTCAATATAAGTCCCTGTAAGAAATAAAGCAAACTTTGACTATTATTTATCCTTGGAAACAAAACCCAACCACTTATACCTCAAGGTCTTCCAATCTCCCAATGTCACAATCAATTAACACTATAGGGGAGGAGCCACCGGTATAAACATAAACTAGTAATCAAAAATGTGTAAAGGCCTGGCTAATGCTCTACTCCTCAGCTATATACTCCAAATCAATATATAGATGGGACTTCCAGTGGAACTCTGAGTACATGAAAACGAAGTATTAACAAATATATCTGTATTCGTTCATTAACAATACAAAAAAAGTAAAAGGCATGCAAATCAATGAAACCATAATTGGCCAATTATTGAAAACAAAAAGCAGCTACAACTGGTCCCCTCTTCACCACCCTTACATAGCATAAAAATGATCGGTACAGGACAAAGAGATTATGCTTGTATGAATGGCAAACTTGAAAAGCACTGCCAATAAAGAGCCCATCTTTCATTTTGGAATTATTCCATTTGAAATGCACATGGTCTTCTTCAGTGAAAGTCCGCCATATGTGTCCCAGTGAAGGATTTGTATGCTCGCATATAAGAGTCTAATGGGATAAAAGAAAAGAAACTTGGCAAACAGTCCCATCTATATAAACACGGATGGAAAATAGACACTTTGAACACAGGATCTGATGAATGGACTAGTCATCACCTCTTACAATTCCATAATGAGAGTTCATAGAGGACTTTATGCTGGAAGACTCAGACTGAGAGGGAAGTATGTGGTTAACCATACATGTGTTGCTACCATAGCCAAAGTCCACGAGACGGTAATATGATATAGCCACTGTCACCACTTATAGGCACTGTATCACCTCTCCTGTGGCTGCAAAAGTCCATCCACATTCTATCCAAAGTATTCTATTCTTGTCACAAGGATCACACGTAATGCTATCATGAAACAGCTTTACATCAGTGTGCTACATGAACAGGGACAACGGCTATATGCCAATCTATAGTCAAGGTTCAGTAAGAGGGGTGTTAAAGGTGTAGAGGGAGGGGGTCCGAGCAGTAATCAATAGGCTATCCTCTCTCTACCCTGGATGCTGGATGACCAGGAATGTCTTATATTGAGGAACACAGGGATTGGTTACACCCATGGCCCATTTATTTTCAGAGCTTCCGCCCCACTCCAGCAGCCAAATCATGCGAGTGGACTGGAGCAGGCTTAAAATAGGTAAGTATATGCATCTTTCTTACACAGGTTAGTCAGCTTAGGTGTTGGGGGGGGGGGGGTTAAGACTAGTTAAGTAAAGCCCAGAATTTTGCCTAAAGTGTTACTAAACCCAGGAGCCTGCATTCACTATATCTGGTCTCCCACAGTACACAGAACATGGAAATGCAATTATTTTTAGTAAATATAAACTGCTAATTACATTTTCGCTTCAGCAGTAAATAGCAGGTTTGTGACTTCTATCAGTGTCTGGTTAAAGCTTGTAGGAGGAGTTTTCATTCTTGCCTGACTGTCCTTTGAGGCTGCAGGACCCCTGACCCTCTGTCTGGACAGTGCTGATTGGCCCTGTGCTGATCACATGCACCCTCCCCAAGAAAAAAAATAAAAACTTTGTAGCAATACACACAAAACTGAGCATGTGCAGAGTGACTCCAATAGCTCTGTCTTATCAGGAGATAGATTGGGGACAGTGGAAGAAGAGGGGGATCAGAGAAGACAGCCTTTTTACACAATGCGTAGGATTACCTGCTTCCAAAGTGAGTATAACAAGCATGCTTTACTGCATATACAGACTGATTTTACTGTTGTGGATTTAGTAGCACTTTAATAGTGCCACTTTTAAAATTGGTACTATTACTGCACCAAATTCAACAATCATGAAACTAGAGGTAATTAAATCCAACAGTAAGTCAGTGTACAGAGATAGACAGTGCCTGTCTCTGTTCAATGTGTAGCAGGCAGCATGTTTTTCACTGCTATCTCCTCCAACAGAGGGACAGTTGGGAGGTATGGATAACAGTCAGCACAGTGTATTTAATAATAGTGAACCTTGGCGCCAACCCAAAATACATCAAACTAAAGGAATCAATATGTGAAGCTGCACCTTTAAGTGGATGAACCACCTCTGAAAAAGAAAACAATGAAAAGCAAGGCGCATATTATAGATGTTGTCGGTAAGTGGTGGAGCACTTATATAAGGAGTACCTAAGGCACTTTTAAGACCAGAAGCACGGTGATTGGAGTTTTTTTCAGTAAAGATTTATGAATATTTTTTCTGGATTTTTTAAATTCTTTTTATTATTTTGGACTTTTAAAGGAGTTCTATGCATTAGGATAAAAAACCTTCTGTGTGTAGCAGCCTCCACATCACCCCCCCTAATTACTTACCCGAGCCCCATCTTTCTTCAGTGATGTCCACGAATGTCTAAGCCAAGGGTCTTCAAACTATGGCCCTCCATTTGTTCAAGAACTACAATTCCCATCATGCCTAGCCATGTCTGTGAATGTCAGAGTTTTACAATGCCTCATGGGATGTGGGATCCTCCAGATTGGCTGAGACACAGCAGTGGCACCATTGGCTCCCACGGCTGGCAATCAAAGTCAGTCAGCCAATCAGGGGAGAGAGGGGGCGGGGGCGGGGCTCCGTGTCTGAATGGAGGCACGGAGCTGTGACTCGGCTCCACTGCCCCCATAGGAAGCTGTTGACTGTGGGGGCACCCGATAGGAGGGAGGGGCCAGTAGCAGCAAAGAGGGATCCGAGAAGAGGAGGATCCAGGCTGCCCTGTGCAAAACCAACTGCACAGAGGAGGTAAGTGTAGCACTAACTCTCGGTGGAGCTGCTGGTTTAAAGCGGGCTGTTACATTCACTATCGATACTTCTGTTTCACCGGCACCGGGTCTAGGGGTCCCGTTGAGTTTACCTCTGGACGATGTAGACACCAAACACTTGAGTATATTTTCCAATGCTTTATTGAACAAGTAATAACGGAAGTAGCAGGAAAGAGGCAGAAGGAAAGTTGCAGGGAAGCTCAAATACCTTTCTTTAGTATTCTTTAGAACAATCTTTGAAATTGAGCACTTGTAGTTGAATGCACTCCCCTTGTGGGATTCAATCTTTGCCCGTCTGGATAGGTTTCTCTCACTAACCTAGCAGCCAGTACGCAGCACGAACAAAAGTCTCTGCCACAGACTTGTTTGGAATAAAACCCGTACGATCCTCTGCCACAGGATTTATTGGTTTGTGATGAATGTCAGACACAGTACTTGAACCTTTAAGCCAACCCGGCAGTACTATGCAGTAAGATTACTTCAGGATACGTCCTCCAACCGAGTCACCAGGCCCCTCTCCAGACCAGCATTCTGCATGATCCTTCCAAGACGGGTCCTCCCCTGGGATCTCCTCGGTTGTCCAGCTTCTTCACTCTGGATAGACAGCTCAGAACCATTCCTCTGCTGCTGTGGTAGGCCCCAGACAGGCCTCTGGGCCCACCCATACACCGCAGCGACGTGGGCCTCCGGCACGGAGGACCACGAGGTGGTACTCTTAACGCATACCTGTCGGCCAGGAGGGCCAGCAGGTGGCTGAAAACGAAACCCTGAACATGGCGTCTGTCCCATAAATACCCTCTCCCAGAATGCAACTCGGAGGACCACCTCCACCGAGTTGTCCCCAGGACAGAGGAGCACTCATACGCTTTAACACGTTGCCCTTCCAACACCAGCCCATGGTGACAACGACACCCACCGTCACAGTGTGGAACTACACGCAACTCAGCCAAGCTGGAACAGAGGCAAATCTAACTTCACCTAACAAGATTAAAAATCTACCAGCACTACATAAGTATAACGTGTTTGTTATTTTTTTTTTTTTATCTATTTTTTAAACGAGCCTTTACAATCACTTTAGGTTTATTGGATTGTTATTTATCCTTTGATCACACACAAATATTAGACATGTGTTAACGCCTTGCTTTTCATTGTTTTCCATTCAGCACAGGTAGAGAGCACAGGAAGTAAACAGCCCATAAGATTTCTGGCAAGTTCTACAGATATTTTTTTACTTCTCATACAGATATTACAGAGCACTTCCAATGGTATACTTAAAGGACCGAATGGGGCCAATAAAATAAGTTCCTTGTTGGAGGCTCAGGTCACCCCTTTACTGCATTAGATCGCCCTAGCATCCCCTACTTCCTATGGTGGTGGGGGGGATCCCAAATGCTGCAGAGGGCAGCACCATATAATGACGTCCACAGTGTCTTTTACCCCTGAGTCCAGGGCACATATTTTACAGGGGACAGAACTGGAGGTTGGTCAAGTATAGATCCTGATTGTTTTTACTCGCGCTGGAGCTGTTTTTTTAGCAGAAGCTGGCTGATGATTTTTCCTTTGATTCTGTGGCAAGATCTGAAAATCAGGGGCAGCCTGCCCATTAAGGGCGCACAGGCGCCGCCTCCACTGTCCATCGCCCCCTATCCATGCGTCCGGCTCCTTTCAGGACATTGGGTGCATGGATTCCAATGCAGGGGGTGGTTTTTTGAAGCACCGATTAGAGCCCAAAGGCTCTAATAGGCTTCAAAATAGGGTGGGCTCGGGGGCGCTGAAAATGCGCTCGGAACCCACCCTGGTGTGTGAGAATAGCAAATGAATTTTCCCTATTCTTGCACTGAATTGCCTCTCCACCTATCGGGAAGCGCGGGTCTGAGACCTGTTTCCAGATTGGCCAAAAGGAGAAGCGTTCTGATTGGCCACCGAGGAGGAGGGAGGAGACGGAACCCGCCAAGCAGGGGAAAGGGAAGGTGCTCATGATGCCCACGGAGGAGAGCCGGAAAAGCTGCCCATGATTACTCGCCATGGATGAGGTAAGTGCACCGATGGACCGATTGACCTGACAGGGGGGTGTCGGGTGCACTGTTTGTCGCCCCCCCCAAAAAAACAAATGCCACCAGCCGCCACTGCTGAAAATATTTCCGGTTGGCAGTCACCGAGGACAACAGGGAAATGCACAGGGCTGGAATGACAAATCCTGGATTTTGTTGGTCTTGAAAGGTACAACTGTTTACACACCTATGGATGCATTCCTTGTTTATGTATAGACTGTCATCAACATGTGGAACAGCAAATGTGAACAAGCCTAATACTTTAACAACCTGCTAATAATATGTGTTAAGAGCTATACCAACAGGGTGTGATCTCATGCAGTAACACTGATTTACTATTTGACGTATAACCATGCTGTCACCTGCCATAATGATTATTAGGGTGAAAGTCTAACTGATCAGTGCTTGACATACATTATTTACACTGCTGCAAGATAATCCAGTCATTTATTGACATATAACAGTATTTTTATGGCTTAATTCAGGTTGGACGTAGGCTAGTCTATATTTAGCAAACAAATGGGCAACCACCCCAACCTGCAACTGGCCTTTGCAGCAAGGAGCATGTGAAAGGGCAACGCAAAAAAACAAAACAAACAAAAATTCCTAGCTCACTTACCAACCAGTCAGCAACAACCTGAATTGTCCTGTCTAGTAGTTCACGTTAAATCAAGGGGTTTCGTTTACACACATTTGCAAATACATGCGTAAGTTGCAGCGGCCACATTACAGTAGCCCAGTGTACTGTAGTAGTCTATATTTAGGATAAGATGTCAATGTTTGGTGGGCGAGGTAAATTCTTTTGAATTATACATTTTTTTTTTTAATTTCCTAGGAGGTTAAGTGTAATTTTTTTGCTATAAAATATAAAATCATGTGGTGCCTAAATTGAACCTGTCCTTTTTCTACATAGGAAAAGGCAAAAGATTAAAGTGACACTAAATTCTAATTTAAAAATAAAATTATATTCAAGGCCTTCCCAGCAAGTGGTGTGTGAATTCTTTGCTATCCTAATGAGCTGAACTGCTATCCCATACATGGGGGTGTGTTGGGTATCATGTCCACCTAATAAAGAACAATAAGCAGAGGTGGCCACTGGTAAAAAGTGCAATTTAGGTAGCAGGAGGGGTGGAGAGGTGTGACCAAAGTTGACCGTATCTTGGGAAAAGTTTAGAAGTTTAGCATATATATCCAGCTTTCTTTTTTTTTTTTCCATAAAATTTTTTTATTTTATCAAATATAATACATGACAATTAAAGTTGTTGCCATCGGTGCATAGCATTATAATAATAAACATTGAAAAGGCATATAAAATAGGCTTCAATCAGATCTTGATGGCCTATTCCAGCCTACCCCTAATGGATTCACTATATCCAGCTTTCTATGTCTGCGGATCTACTAATTTTTCTGATGCTTGACTGAAAGTAACTTCTGCCTCTTTTTTTTCTCTTTGTGAATGGCTAAGGATAGTGATCATATGAAGCCATTTAATATCATATAGTTGTTTAGAGGGCAGTTGACAGGCGGCTGGAAGGCCATATATCACCTCCTTGCCACCTGATTTAAACCTCAAGCAAGCACGTTGCAGGGTGGTTTTGCTGTGGCCCAAATAACTTGATAGGGGTTTGACTTGTTGGCATGGCTATACTGCCTTGAGCATCTACATGTCCTTGTTTAGGTCAGTGGCATCGCTATGTGGGTGCGTAGGGTGCAGACTGCACCCGGTTGACACCCGCCACAGGGGTGACACCATCAAGTAGGTATATACATATGTGTAAGAGGCCCCTTGTATGTATGTATATATATACTGTGTGTGTGTGAGAGACCCCTTGTATGTATGTATATATATATATATATATATATATATATATATATATACTGTGTGTGTGTGAGGGGCCCCGACTAGAATGTGGTGACAACACCGGAGAAGGGACAGTGACCTTTGAGGGGGTATGACATGAATGGTCGGTTCTAGGTCCGCCCAACCTCCACTCCCCCCATTTCAGGACAAGTCTGTCTCGCTCCTCCTCCTGGACGTAGTGACGTCATCATGCGCCGTGCGTTCCTCAGGATTTCAAAATCCTTCTGACTGTTTAGATGTTGAATTTTAAAAGCAGTGGCGAGCCTGCTGATCTCACAGGTTTGCTGATCTGACAGAACACCGCTACTTTTAAAATTCAACATTAAAAACAGTCAGCCTGATTTTTAAATCCAGCATTTCACTATATAAGCTCAGTTTACTGTTAAAAATAAGTGTGAAATGCAAGACTCCGGGGGGTGTAACTTGCCGCCTTTTCACTGTATCCTTACTACGGACGAGTGCGGGGTGTAGCAAGATGGCGGCGACAGAACGTCACTTCCGTTACAAAATCTGATGGGTCGCCTAATCTGACGAAACACCAGAGCTGGATGGAGTTATGGCGGCCGAAGGAGAGGCGAGAGACCCAGCCGGGGAGGGGGGTGCAGGGGAATTGTATGAAATGTAAGATTGTGGGGTGCAGGGGAATTATAATTGTGGGGGAAGGGTAAATATAATTGGGGGGGGGGGGGGGCTGCAGGGGAATTATATGTAACAGAGGAGGATATGTGAGGTGTTGGGGGGGGGGGTGACACCATGTTTTACCGCACCAGGTGACACCAACCCTAGTGACGTCACTGGCTTAAAAGTGGCTCCACTGCCTATCTTTACCGCCCCCTGGCTGCAAACAAGTAATATGTCATTGTTGACCTCTACTATGCTATAGACATGGTGTAGGAGTAGGAAAAATGATCATTGGAATTTTTCTTATATATCTTATCTATTAAGATGCTCCAGGTGCCAGTAAGCCCTCATGCACACAGGCTGTTAAAAAAACGTTATGAAAACGCCAGTATCTTTGCAGTGACTTTTTTTTAACTTTTTTCAGCTTTTTTCAGCGTTTTTGCAATAGCGTTTTTTAGCATTTTTGAGCGTTTTTGAGCGTTTTTCCGCGTTAGCGTTTTTGAGCGTTTTTTTTTTTTCAAATTTTTTTTTTTTCAATGGATCAAAAACGCTAAAAAACGTTGGTGAATGACGTTTTTGAGCGTTTTTGAGTGTTTTTCAGCGTTAGAGCGTTTTTACAGCTGAAAAACGTCTTTCAGAACCCACTGGTCCTGGGTTTTTTTTACAGCTTAAAAACGCCTATGCCACTTGCAGCTCAAAAACGCCTAGGTGGGCATGAAGCCATAGACTAACATAGACAGGCCTTTTTAAGCTGCAAAAAAAGCTCAAAAAAGCAGCTGTAAAAACGTCCGTGTGCATGAGGACTAAAATCCATTTTCTAGAACTGATTCCTTGGACCTTCCTGCAGAACTTGTCATGGTGTGTAACATCTAAAGTGAAACATGTCACCTACCAGGGCCGAGGACTGTACTTTGTGTGTACGGCTGTGACAATAGCAGACGGGTTGGCACTATGAAAGAAGGTTTTCCGTTTGCTTTACAATGCTTAGTGACCTTTTTAAATGCACTTTTCCTGATAGCATCAAAAGGAACTGGGGAACAATGCGTGTATTCTTGTTGAGTCTAGCGACCATAAATTTAGTGTAATTATCAGTATATAACAGCTGTGTAGGGACTGTGCTGATAAACTGTGTGGGACAGGACGGGCACATCAGATACGTTTTACAGGAATAAAGATTTAAAGATTTACCATTGTGCACAACTTTACTCTTCCTATACTGTTTTTTTTTTTTTTTTTTTTATGCATTTGCACATTCTCCTCTCATATCTGTATCCTTTATCTAACAGTAGGAGTAAAGACATTTCCAAAGATTTTGCTGCTATTTTTTGTCTTATTTATGGACCATTGGTGTTTTTTTTAGAAGCCAAATCTTCTGCCAGACTTTTCTTTCCCTTTTTATTTATTTCACATAGAGTGGGAAGCATTCGCCTCTATTCACTCCATTCAGGTGTAGCAGAGCCTGTGCGCTTTTCTGCAGTTATTTCAATGGGCAGCTCTATGTGAGAGAAACGCACAAAAGTCCCCAACGCTTTTGGAAAGTTGAGCAATGGAGCAAAAAACATGCCTGGCGGCGCCGTTAAGGATTAATGGCACTACTGCATGTCTGTTAAAGGGCAGCACATTTCTGTGCATGTTAGGAAAGTGTATAATTGTGCGCACGTCCCTGACATGTACATTCTTTCAGACTTGTGATGCCCTCTGAAGAGCGATCAGTGTTTGGATTACTTTTCAGAGGGCATTTGACAAGCGGTGAGGATGTGTTAGATTGCCTCCTGACCACCTGATTTAACCCTGTAATGCAGCACAACTGCATCACAATCACTTACATTGCACGCAGTTTCTGCACGGTCCCATTGAATTTAATAGGGGAGGTTACAGGAACAATTTTTTATTTTCTTTCCTTTTGGGATAAAGGTTTTAGGTGAATGAATAAAAGCTGATCAATTTAAACACTCCTGCTACTGATAAACAGTATATCTTAAAACTCTAAAGCCGCGTACACACGAGCGGAATGTCCGACAGAAAAAGTCAGACGGAAGCTTTTCATCGTATATTTCGATCGTGTGTATGCCTCATCGGACTTATTTTTCCGAAAATTCTGACGGACCTAGAAATAGAACATGTTCTAAATATTTCCTACGGACCCAATTCCTATCGGGAAAACCGATCGTCTGTATGCTGTTCAGACGTATCAAAAAAGACGCATGTTCTGAAGCAAGTACGAGACGGAAGCTATTGGCTACTGGCTATTGAACTTCCTTTTTCTAGTCCCGTCGTAAGTGTTGTACGTCACCTCGTTCTGGACGGTCGGACTTTGGTGTGACCGTGTGTAGGCAAACCTTCGGAGTTTATTCCCACGGCAAAACCGGTCGTGTGTACGCGGCATAAGCCCTGGTTCACACCAGTGTGGCTTTGAAATCACGCTACTTTAGCACGATTTCAAAGCCGCTCATCAGTGCGATTTGCACTGCCAATTTCAGTGTGGCTTGCGACTGTGTATATATATATTTATATTTGTTTTTTATAGAGCATGTTAGAGGGTTTTATAGTGATGATAAATCTCTATAGTGGGAAGACTGAAAAAAAAAAAAATAAATACAATTTTTAGTTGTCCCTTGGACAGGAATGCACAGGCAGCTATAAAACCCATGGTCAAGTTTCCAACCCCCACCCACTCTACTAAAAATGTGTGTCCTTTTTTATGTTCCTTCCTTTCCTGACAGTGTGTTTATAAAACATGTGCAGAGCTATTCATCCTGTGAAACTGCATGTACATTTGTTACGTTTGTTAAAAGTGCAAAAATGCTACATCAAATGTTATCTGGCTATTTTCTCTACAGATCCAATGTTTCTAATTCATGCAGAGTAGAGTGAACCAGGAAAATACCCCATTATGGCCACTAGAGGCAACGGACGATCATAGAAAATGTTTTTATTTCTTATGATCGTCAGCTCCGTCTAGTGGCCACAGTGCAGTATTTTCCTGAATCATTCTATTATTATTATAACTTGAAGGTAAAATAGCCCGCTAACATTCATTTTTGTACCCATTTCTACAGAACGAATGTACATGCAGTTTCACACCCGGTAGTGACACCTCTTTTTTTTTTTGCTTAGTTTTATATTTTGAGAAAAACTTAATTAGTAAAGAGATGTGTCAGGAAGGATTGACTCACTCACCCATTCCCCTGTATGATGAAATAGTCTGTCATTGTCTATGGGAAGCTCTAGGTGGGTCTGTGGGGTTTACCGTCCCTTCTTGGGATTGTTTTTTGTTCATAGTTACAGTGAGTTCTCTGCTATGGAAATAAGTAAATGAAGTCCAGGGAGGATGATCTTCTCTGTGCACCATGTTCTCTTCTTCTGGTTTTGGTTTCTGAGAAGTAATTACTTCTGGTATCTGAATATTGGGGTCAGGAATAGTAGATGGGAGAAAATTGCACTTTGTTGGTGATTTCTAATTGCTGAAAGAGAATTCTTTTGCATAAAAATATGAAAGCTGCAATTTCTGATTTTTTTTAAAGGTGCATTGTGATGTCATTCACTATTTAGTGAGTCACTAATCCAGAGCAAGCTTGTGTAGATTACTTCTAGATCAGGGGTCTCAAGACTTTTCAGTATGAGGGCCACTCGTACTGAATGACCATCAGAGTCCCCTCTTACATCAGGGCCCCCATCAGTGTCCTGCTTACATCAGGTTCCCCATCAAAGTCCCCCCTTACATCAGGGTCCCCATCAGAGTCCCCCCTTTCGTCAAGGTTCCCATCAGAGTCCCCCCTTACATCAGGGTCCTCATCAGAGCTCCCCCTTACATCAGGGTCCCCATCAGAGTCCTCCCTTACATCAGGATCCCCATCAGAGTCCCCATCAGAGTCCCCCCTTACATCAGGGTCCCCATCAGAGTCCCCCCTTACATCAGGGTCCCCATCAGTCCCTCCTTACTTTAGAGTCCCCATCAGTCTCCCCCTTACATCAGGGTCCCCATCTGTCTCCCCCTTAAATCAGGGTCACCATTAGAGCCCCTCCTTACATCAGGGTCCCCATCAGAGTCCCCCCTTTTGTCAGGGTTCCCATCAGAGTCCCCCCTTACATCAGGGTCCTCATCAGAGCTCCCCCTTACATCAGGGTCCCCATCAGAGTCCTCCCTTACATCAGAGTCCCCATCAGAGCCCCCCCTTACATCAGGGTCCCCATCAGAGTCCCCCCTTACATCAGGGTCCCCATCAGTCTCCCCCTTACATCAGGGTCCCCATCAGTCTCCCCTTTAAATCAGGGTCAACATTAGAGCCCCCCCTTACATCAGGGTCCCCATCAAAGTCCCCCTTACATTAGGGTCCCCATTAGAGTCCTCTTTTACATCAGGGTCCCCATCAGAGTCCCCCCTTACATCAGGGTCCCCATCAAAGTCCCCCTTACATTAGGGTCCCCATTAGAGTCCTCTTTTACATCAGGGTCCCCATCAGAGTCCCCCCTTACATCAGGGTCCCCATCAGAGTCCCCAACTTACATCAGGGTCCCCAACAGAGTCCCCAACTTACATCAGAGTCCCCATCAAAGTCCCCCCTTACATCAGGGTCTCCTCTTACATCAGGGTCCCCCCTTACATCAGCGTCCCCATCAGAGTCCCCTCTTACATCAGGGCCCCCATCAATGTTCTACTTACATCAGGGTCTCCCTTACATCAGGTTCCCCATCAAAGTCCCCCCTTTCGTCAGGGTTCCCATCAGAGTCCCCCCTTTCGTCAGGGTTCCATCAGAGTCATCCCTTACATCAGGGTCCCCATCAGAGATCCCCCTTACATCAGGGTCCCCATAAGAGTCCCCCCTTACATCAGGGTCCCCATAAGAGTCCCCCCTTACATCAGGGTCCCCATCAGAGTCCCCCCTAACATCAGGGTTCCCATCAGAGTCCCCCCTTACATCAGGGTCCCCATCGGTCCCCCCTTACATCAGGGTCCCCATCAGTCCTCCCTTACATCAGGGTCCCCATCAGTCCCCCCCTTGCATCAGGGTCCCCATCAGTCCCCCCTTGCATCAGGGTCCCCATCAGTCCCCCCTTACATCAGGGTCCCCATCAGTCCCCCCCTTGCATCAGGATCCCCATCAGTCCCCCCCTTACATCAGGGTCCCCATCAGTCCCCCCCTTACGTCAGGGTCCCCATCAGTCCCCCCCTTACATCAGGGTCCCCATCAGAGCCCCCCCCTTACATCAGGGTCCCCATCAGAGTCCCCCCTTACATCAGGGTCTCCATCAGTCTCCCCCTTACATCAGGGTCCCCATCAGTCTCCCCCTTAAATCAGGGTCACCATTAGAGCCCACCCTTACATCAGGGTCCCCATCAAAGTCCCCCTTACATTAGGGTCCCCATTAGAGTCCTCTTTTACATCAGGGTCCCCCTTACATCAGAGTCCCCATCAGAGTCCCCCCTTACATCAGGGTCCCCATCAGAGTCCCCCCCTTACATCAGGGTCTCCTCTTACATCAGCGTCCCCATCAGAGTCCCCTCTTACATCAGGGCCCCCATCAATGTTCTACTTACATCAGGGTCTCCCTTACATCAGGTTCCACATCAAAGTCCCCCCTTATATCAGGGTCCCCATCAGAGTCCCCCCTTACATCAGGGTCCCCAACAGAGTCCCCCCTTTCGTCAGGGTTCCCATCAGAGTCCCCCCTTACATCAGGGTCCTCATCAGAGCTCCCCCTTACATCAGGGTCCCCATCAGTCTCCCCCTTACATCAGGGTCCCCATCAGTCCCCCCCTTACATCAGGGTCCCCCCTTCCATCAGTCTCCCCCTTACATCAGGGTCCCCATCAGTCCCCCCCTTACATCAGGGTCCCCATCAGAGTCCCCCCCTTACATCAGGGTCCCTGTCAGAGTCCTGCTTACATCAGCGTTCCTTCTTACATCAGTGTTCCCATCAGAGTCCTCCCTTACATTAGGGTCCCTATCAGAGCCAATCTTATATCAGGGTCTCCATCAGAGTCCCCTGTCACGCTGGAGGGTTGAAGCGGAGACTACAGGCAGCCTTTGACGACCTTAATCCTCAGACTGTGCATGTTAAAAAGACCCCTGACCCTAGCTGTGGGCTGGATAAGATCTTGTAGTGGGTAGGATGTGTCTGCAGACAGTTTGGAGGGTGTTGTTCTAGGTCAATGATTTCCCATGTAGTGAAGGGAAGGATGACAACCCTGGAACATGTTCCTACCAAAATCAGTCATCGATGGCAGCCCCACATTTCTTCTCTTGATGTACTTCTGGTATTTATTATATCTGAAGCTCTCACCAACAATTGTACCTACAACAGATATTAACTTGCTTCTATATTAGAATAAAAGATACTATATTATTTTTTAGGCTCACATTTTGCTATTTATGAATCCTGGCTTTTCTTGGCAAAGGACGCCTGAGCTGAGGGAGCATGGAGACGAATGTGCTGAATTCTTCATGATGATCCAATGGATTACGTCCTTTGTGAGTCACTGACTCGGAAAAAGTATGCAGATTACAAATTCTGACTTCACTCTGTTTTTCTTTCCTTCAATTCTTGTCCCAGGCAACCAGCATTTATAGAAGGAGGGCAGCAATAGCAGCATTCCCCTTTCTTCCAGTTTAGGTTCATTTACAGTCATATTAAACCCTCACAGTAACACGTGGAGCACATTAAATAAACATTTCCCAGTAATTTATTTGTAAAATTCCTACCCCAGCACTTGCAATTTACAACTTGTATTGCTGCTGGGCCCTGCTCTCTCAGTGCTGCTTTCCTGGTCTTCACAGGAAAGAGTTAACAGTGCTTGGAGAAAGGAGAGGGGAGGAGGAGAGTGCCTTGTATTTCTAGGCTATGCGCTGTGTGTTTCTATTGATGCACACAGTGTAGGGAGACACAACTGTAGTCCCTGCATACAAGGGTGGCACCATAGGATGCTGCAAGTAAAAGGAGTCACCCTAAAATTGGAAACCCGGAGCAGTGGTCATGGCACCAACTTAAACTGGAACAAAAGCAAGGATTAAAAGATAAAGAAGCTACATAATTCCACCTAAGGAAGATACACTCCAGCAGAGCGACACCCCCTCCCCATGCCGGAAAACGTAAGTGATCTGTTTCTTCCAGGTAGGGGGCACACACACAAATGCTACCCCGGCTATGCTGCCATTCGCTGCAGCACAAGCCAATCAGCAGGTCCCAGCCAATGATTTATGGCTGACACCTTCTGAGCAAATGACAGAAGAGAGCCCTATGTAAGTAAACAACACAGAGCTCTCTTCTCACAGCGGCGATGTGCCATTTTTTTTTCTCTCCCTGCAAAGCAGGGAGTAAAAACTGGCACATTGATTGGTGAAAACACAACAGGGCACACACAGTAAACGTTGTAGGCACACCGTTAACGCTTTGATTGCCTATAGATGTTAACCCCTTCCCAGCCAGTGCCATTAGTACAGTGACAGTGCATATTTTTGGCATGCGATGCATACTAGCACATTATGCCTTTACTTTTGCAGGTCAGAAAAAAAAAATTCACTTTACTTCCTCTTTAAATGTATGATTATATTATAATCATATATATAATATATATATATAATATTCTATAAATATTTTCTTTTTGTGTGTCGTTTATAAATCATAGTCTCTATCATTCTCATGTACTTCTTTCATCTGAAGTACTTGGTTGATCCTGCCAGTCACCTTTCTTCCTTGTTCTCAGCTGACCACACAAAGCACAGAAGCTGATCTATGTTAGCGTGGTCAGTTGTCATCCTGTGGCTGGCCATTCAGAAGTACAGGACACTGAGCAGACACACAGCATGCCTTTATTGGGTAGTTTGTGCAGTCACCAGGCCTCCCAACCAATCACAGCCTGCCTCTTGAACATGCCCCCTGCTCAAGCACAGCCTGCATCTTGCCTCAGGCTGAACAGTCAATGGGATACAGGCACACTGTATGTGTGTACAATGTCCTGTAACCCCCCTCCCCCCCCCCACTATCAGGAAGAAAGTTTGTAACATTGTAAGAAAGATCATTTCTGAAACTAAGCAAAATCAGTAATGGTGCCTGAATAAATACAACTGTATAAGAAAGTGTCCATAACATAGCATGTTCACAACTTTAATAGTGATAGGGTTGTTTTAACCACTTGAGCTCCAGAGGATTTTACCCCCTTCATGACCAGGCCATTTTTCGCTATTTAGCACTGTGCTACTTTAACTGGTAATTGCGAGGTCATGCAACGCTGTATCTAAACAAAATTTGTATAGTTTTTTTTCACACAGAGCTTTCTTTTCGGGGTATTTGATCACCATTGGGGTTTTTTTTTGTTTCTTTTGCTATATAAATGAAAAAAAAACGAAATTTTTTACTTCCTGCTTCAAATTTTGGCCAAAATGTATTCTACCAGGGGCGGCCCATCCATAAGGAAGCTCTAATCCATGCACCCAGCCCCTAATCTACATGCAGGGCGCCGGATGCATGGATTTCAATTTTTTTTTTAATCACATGATTAGAGCACAAATGAGGCTCTAATTGGCTTCAAAAAAGGGTGGGCTCGAGGCGCAAAGCACTGGAGGTGCTCCACCCACAAGGGGGGGAGGATGTGATGTTGGTTTGCCACACCCCCCCCCAAATATTGAGCACCAGCTGCCACTGTATTCTACATGTCTTTGATAAAAAAAAAAATCCCAATAAGTGTATATTGATTGGCTTGCTTGAATGTTATAGCGTCTACAAACTATGGTACGTATACTGGAATTGAAATTTTTTTTATACTACTAATGGTGGTGATTAGCAACTTATAATAGGACTGCGATAGTGCGGCGAACAATCTGACTCTAACTGACGCTGGGGGGAACTCACTAACTGCCACTGACATCACCAGTGACACTAATACAGTGATCAGTGCTAATAATATACACTGTCATTGTACTAATGACACTGGCTGGGAAGGTGTTAACATCTTGGGCAATCAAGGGGTTAAATGTTTGCCTAACTATATGTAAAGTGCGCTGCTTTTTTTTTTTGATCAGAATCAAAGTGTGCTGCTTTTACTAATAGATCTATTATTTTGCTTTGCAGGGATGAGAAACAGAGAGATCGCTCCCTCTGTCCAATGCCCTGTGGTGATTATCTACACAGGGCTCTGGGATGTGATTGCACACAGCCAATCAGCAGGTCCTGGCCGTGAATTATTGGCCTGGGTCTTGCTGAAAGGCTCACGCTGTGTACAATCACAACGGGTGACGGGGGGGGGGGGGGGGAGCGTGCATGCGCGTGCCCTAAACCCGGAAGCAGGCAGTGACATACGGGTACATCGTTTTTCCTGTATGGGCAGCCTGTCCACAATACATTGCGGACAATCGGTCCAAGAGTGTTAACAAGGTATTTGCAGTGTTGCTCGGCCACTCTTTATATATGGTACATGTTCGTTCAGTAAACCTGGCTTTTAGGGTGACAAATAATCACAATAATGGCTGAACATGGTTTGCATTTTATTTGTGCTTAGCTGTTTGCTGGATTTCCACAAGGGGTGCAGATAAATGGAAACAACGCCTTGACCATATTTTCTTTACAAAGTGATTGCTGTAGGTTAAGGGCCCATTCACACCAGGAACTGCATGTGAATCGCACGGGATCATGCTGCATGTTCCCGTGCGATTCACATGCAGTTCTGTGCAGTGGGCTGAAATCGCACCGCACCAAAAGTAGTGCATTTTTGGAAATGCACAGCCACTCGATCGCATGGTACATTTTTGCCATGTGAGTCCGCGTGGAGAATAGCACTGCATCTGTGACCTGCCTTTGGAATGTCGTAAATTTTTGCACTGACACCCGCAAGGGCGGTGCGACTTGAATGCGGTGCGGGAAACTGGCATGGAAATGGCATTCTAGTGTGAACATGCCCTCATACCCCTAGGCTTTATTCACATGACCGTAAAAAAGATGCATATGGAATTGTTTTTTTAATTCTGGATCTGAATACATTGCATTGTTTTCAATGGAGTCGTGCACTTAGGTGCAAAAACTACCGTATATACTCGAGTATAAGTCATTCCGAGTATAAGGCGAGGCCCCTAATTTACCACAAAAAAATGGGAAAAACGTATTGACCCGAGTATAAGACGAGGGTGAGAAATGCGCAGCTACTGTAAGTGGAAAAAGAGGGTCAACAATGCCCATTTGCAGCCTCACTGTGCCCATTTGCATGCCTCACTGTGCCCATTTGCAGCCATAGGTCCCCCAAACTTCAAACTCGGTAGTTAAGGGTTCCTAGATGCCCCCTAGCTGCAGCCAAAATTTGGGGTCTCTAAACCTAAAGGGTCCCAAAATGACATTGCTGCAGATGGACACAATTGACCGAATTTGGGGCCCTGTATCTTGGGGCCACTTAGTGCTAAGAACCCCAAATTTGGTGTGCAAACCCAGTGGAACTAGCACCATAAAATATCCAAAGCTGGGGTTTCTAGCACCAAGTGGCCCCAAGATACAGGGCCCCAAAAATCGGTTCAGAAAATGTCAAGCACTTTTCTTTAGCAGAGAATGACATTTTCTGAACCGGGTTTGGGGCCCCGTATCTCGGGGCCACTTGGTGCTAGGAACTCCATTGGATATATTATGGTACCAGTTCCACTGGGTTTGCACACCAAATTTGGGGTTCCTAGCACCAAGTGGGCCTGAGATACAGGGCCCCAAAGTCGGTTCGGAAAATGAAATTTTTTGCTGCAGAAAAGTGCTTGACTCAAGTATAAGTCGAGGGGGGCACTTTCAGCACAAAAAAAAATGTGCTGAAAAACTCGACTTATACTCGAGTATATACGGTAGTTGTTTTCAGATCTGTAACAAAGAATCCAAAAATCTGCATCTACGCACTTACAAATGTAAACACACGTTCATATCTGTGCGACTTCAAAGTAGTCCCTGCACTACTTTGGTCCCACTTTGATGCGACTTGAGGTACCTAGACCTCAAGAATACACAGGCATTGCTTCAAGTCGCATTAAAATCGCTGCAAAATCACTTTCAGGTGGCAATAGTGGAAACCTAGCCTAAATATATCTATGCGCATGTATTTTACTGGTTATTACAAAGGAATCTAGGAATTCTCCTAGAAAACACATGTAGAAACATTTTTACAGTCATGTGAATAAGGCCTTATAATGTGTTACAATTTGTTTCTGTTATAAGAATAATGATGTGGGAACTATTTTATTTCGGCTTGTTACGTTATTTTAGTTGGGAGAGGATGGTAAATTGATTGTGGTTCTAAATGTCCTCCACATTGCAGGTCTGTGGTTAAGCCTCAGTAAGGGCGTGTGGTTAAGGGCTCATCAGTGGTAAGAGACTGGGCTGGTATCATGACCTGTGTACTAGTGGAATGCCCCTCTGGTTCTCTAATGGAGCTCTTATCTAACAGCTTTTACTGGTTTGTTATTAGAAAGGAAATGGAAGTTTGCTTAACAGAAAGGCAAATAAAGCCTAGAACAAGACCTGGAGTAATGGAGCATTAACTGCCACACTGTATGTACAATTAGTCAATTCACATTATTTTTGAATCCTCAATTGTCCTTACTTTACCAGTGTGTACTATGGCAGGATTTCCCATCCGGAGGTATCTTTTCTTTTCAGGGCTATATTTGACAGATTTAGGTCTAGTTTACACTTGCAGTTGAAGGGTTGGCAAAAATAGGCGGCTGAGCAGCATTTTTTTTAAATTGCAAAGGCAGCCAGACATGGGTGTACACACTGCAAACCAACACTGAAAAACTAGGGGTGCTGCTCGAGATTCCTGTGTGTCTGGTGACCTATGACTCAACCCTCCATGACTAAGCCCCGTGGGTGGGGCGAAACATGTTGGGGAGCACTGACAGAACCGGGCTGAGGATGCTTCTACTGTAGTGACTGCTGGGTCCTGATAGTGTGCAGCACTCGGGGGTTGTTTTCTTTCCTTATACTGCATGAGTGTACAGAAGCCATGGCCACGATGCTTGGGTCATGGTGCAGCAAAAATGATCACCCATCATGTTCGACGGGCAGTATCATCACTAAGCATGACCATGATGCGAAGGAGGGCTGGAGGGGTATACAGTACTTGACACAACATAGAGGAACTACAAAAATGGAAGGGAATTCTAGAGCTTCACTGGTTGAAGAATGAAATAGGTTCTTCTCACGGTTTGAAGTTATGTTACCAAACCAGGATATAGGTCCAGGAAACTGTACACTCACTATACAGGAATGTGAGGTGAGGCAGGCATTTAAGGCTATAAATACGAGGAAATCATCAGGTCCAAACAGAATCCCAGGGAGAGTAGTTAAGGCCTGTGCTGATCAATTAGCTGGAGTCTTTGCCAAGATCTTTAATCGATCACTATCATCTGCTGTTGTTCCGGTATGTTTAACCGGTTCCCGATTGGCTCGCACAGATATACTGTGACACAATGGCTCTCCTGGGCGAAATCCCACATGGGTACATCCTTCCCCTTAGTGTCCGCCAGAGGGCGTGCGCGGCCGCTGCACGGCGGGGGAACCGATGCGCATGGCCAGCGGGCACGATCGCCGCCGGCTACACACGATTGAGTGCACGAGCGCCAGCACGGGGATTTGTGTGTGTAAACACACAAATCCCTGTGCTGTCAGGGCAGAGGAGACATATTGTTTATTCCTACTAAGTAGCAACGATATGTCTCCTCCCCTAGTAAGTCACATCCCCATACAGTTAGAACACGCTGAGGGAACACACATTTAACCCTTTGATCGCTCCCTAGTGTTAACCCCTTCCCTGCCAGTGACATTTACACAGTAATCAATGCATTTTTATAGCACTGATCGCTGTATAAATGTCAGTGGTCCCAAAAATGTGTCAAAAGTGTCAAATCTGGCTGCCGCAATGGCGCAGTACCGCTAAAAAGTCGCAGATCACTCCCATTATTAGGGGAAAAAAAAAATGCCATAAAAATGCCATAAATCTTTTCTATAGGTTGTAGACGCTATAACTTTTGCACAAACCAATCAATACACTCTTATTGCAATTTTTTATTTTTTTTTTTACCAAAAATATGTAAATGAATATATATCGGCCTAAACTGATGAAGAAATTTGTTTTTTTTTTTTTTAAATTTGGGGGATATTTATTTTTGGCAAAAAGTAAAAAATATGTTTTTTTTTTTTTCAAAATTGTCGCTCTTTTTTTGTTTATAGTGCAAAAAATAAAAACCGCAGAGGTGATCAAATACCACCAAAAGAAAGCTCTATTTGTGGGGAAAAAAGGACCCAAATTTTATTTGGGTATAGCATTGCATGACCGCGCAATTGTCAGTTAAAGCAACGCAGTGCCGAATTGTAAAAAGTGCTCTGGTCAGGAAGTTGGTGAAATCTTCCGGGACTGAAGTGGTTAAAATCAGCCACTATTATTCCAATTCCAAAAAAAGTCAACTGTGGGAAGTTTAGAGGATTATAGACCAATAGCATTGACCTCAGTACTAATAAATCGCTTTGAGAGGTTGGTCTTGAAATATATTAAAACTAGATTACCGGGTAGTTTAGATCCTTATCAGTTTGCGTATAGGGCAAACAAAAGCACAGAAGATGCGATAGCTTGAGCGCTGCATGGGGCACTTATGCCTCGTTTCCACTGAGCGGATCGGTTCGGGTCGGTACAGTTTGGAAGGTCTAGAATGGTCCGGCCTATTCAGGTGAGCGTTTCCAGGTCGGACCGACAGGAGCCATACGTGGGTTTAGAAAAAATGCCTAGCATGGCGTCACACAGCCACCAATCAGTGGAATGTATCGTAGCTCCGCCCTAACCAAACCGTACCATTTTCTATGGCCCCACATCTGAAGCAGGACCCTGAATGGTGCGGTTCAGTTCGGTTGTATGGGCCGCTTTCATAATGGAAACACTCAAAATAGCGTACCGTACCGAACCTACCGATCCGCTCAGTGGAAACAAGGCATAAGTCATCTGGAGCATTCGGGAAACTACATAAGGATGTTGTTTATAGATTACAGCTCTGCCTGATCTAAGAAAGGGGTATCTCTGGGACCTTGATTTAAGGTGGGGGGGGGGGGTCTGGGAACCTTGTGTAAGAGGGGGTGACTCTAGAGACCCTGATGTAAGGAGGGGCCAGCCGCCAGCTTGTATCAATGTATCCATGCATATACCATACTTGTGGGATCCCCCTGGAAGCTGGAAATCACTGTAGTAAGCACCATTGCTATAGAGATCTCCATTAGATTTAGGGTCATGTGCTGTGTTGCTGCACTGTGAACATAGGAGTTTGCTTACTCAGCATGGACACCTCTCACAGAACATGAGGCAGAGAGATTGGGTAGTGATGTCACAATCTCCATCTCCTCCAATCAGATAATACTTTGCATTCGCTGAGAAAATGCATATCCTTTGGCTGGTAATCTGGTCTCATATATGTATTTTATGCTGTGTGTAGTTGGCTGTTTGGTTGGAATTCAGCTATAAGTATGTTCTGTAAAAGACCAGAAACACGCGCACATTTTTCCATCATTTATTAAGCGCACTGCATGAAATTTCACTTTGCTGTGCTGTCGTTAGAGTACATGGAAGTTGCATTTGCTTAGCTCTGTTTCTGAAAATGATGGTCAGGTGGCTGTAATGCCCATCCATTGCCTTCAATATTTAAGGTCCTGACCTGGAACAGAGGAAAGCAGAGTTCTAGGATTAGCAGCTACACTATATTCGCAAAAGTATTGGGATACCTGCCATTACATGCTACATGAACTTCAATGGCATCCCAGTCTTAGGGTTCAACATTGAGTTGGCCAACCCTTTACAGCTATAACAGACTCTTCCTTGCTTTGTGCACTGGTCCAAATCACTTGGTGGAGGGGGGATTATGGTGTGGAGTTGTTTTTCAGGGGTTGGGCTTGGCCCCTTCATTCCAGGTAAGGGAACTTTTTAAGGCGTCAGCATACCAAGACACTTTGGACAATTTCATGCTCCCAGCTTTGTGAGAACAGTTTGGGGATGGCCCCTTCCTGTTCCAAAAAGACTTTGCACCAGTGCACAAAGCAAGGTCCATAAAGACATGGATTAGTGAGTTTGGGGTGGAAGAACTTGACTGGCCTGCACAGAGTTCTGACCTCCACCCGGTAGAACACCTTTGGCATAAATTAGAGCGGAAACTGCGAGCCAGGCCTTCTCGTCCAACATCAGTGCCTGACCTCACAAATGCGCTTCTGGAAGAATGGTCAAACATTCCGATAGACACACTCCTAAACCTTGTGGACAGAATTCCCAGAAGAGTTGAAGCTGTTATAGCTGCAAAGGGTGGACCAACTCAATACGGAACCCTACGGACTAAAACTGAGATGCCATTAAAGTTCATGTGCATGTAAAGGCAGGCGTCACAATACTTTTGACAACATAGTGTATGTAGATCAGGAGTTCTCCCATCACTCTGATTTTCTCATCTTCAAGCTTGCTGCTGGTCAGAGACTTGGAAAGTGTTGAAGCCAGAGACAGGCAGGTATTTATTGATTATAGAAGATCAGTAATGGCGGGCCACATCTTCCTATCTCTACAGGGTTCTTAAGTGCCGACTATGTTTCCGTTTAGAAAGCTGTTGTACCAAGTGTGGAATAAACCGCCAACTGTATACTGGCATTGTATTTACAAATCAAGAGCGGAGAAATCCTTCTAAGCGGCAATGCCAGTCTTTGCTTGTAAACAATAACCCTTATTAGTAGTGCCAACAATTTGTAAGAATAACAGTTAGTGGAGCTAGAAAGGACTTGGCATTGCATCATAGGCTCTATGAGTATAATGTAAGGAGGAGGCATCGGGGCTCTACCGCAATCAGCTAAAATGTATAAGGACAGAGATATTTAGAACATTAAAGTGACACTAAATGAAATCCTTATTCTCAAAAAAAGAATTCATACACATCCGCTACTTATTGGCTTGTATTCTAAATGGTTTCTTACGGTGTTTTAATACCTCCATGAGCTCCAGAATCTCTCCCTTTTCTCCAATTTTTTTGGAATATGCAGTCATGTCACTGCTCTACACATCCTATACATGTTATGGGATTAGCTATAGAGTACTTGTTTTCTTGTTTTTTACGTGTTTCTATGCTGTCTTGTATAAACATAAGATGGTGGTTGTTGCTGCACTGAAGACCATCTGCCCCAGCAATACTATTTGGAGATATTTCCTCTCTATATATCCAAAACCCTTTGTACTCCAGCTGTAAGGCTGCATTCACACCTGAGCAAAGAGTTTTTAAATGTTTTTCCAGTGTTTTTGTAGCTTTTTTTATGAGAGCCTTTGGCGTATTTTTATGCGCGATTTGAGCGTTTTTGCAGAGTTTTTGCTCTTTGGTGTATTTTTATTGGCCTATCATCTGTTGCTTCATTTGCTGCTAGGTTTTTTAGCTTTTCCATCAGCTTTATTTTATTATTATTCATTCATTTTTATAATTTTTTTGTTAGGGTAAGGTGAGTTAAAAGTGAAGTATTCTTTTTTTTGGCAGAACTATACTTACCAATGTGGATGCACCAATGCTCTGATGCTGCATCTGTCCACCGCCGGCTCTAACACGGAGAACGATCAAACACCGCCGATCACTGTCAGTCACCGCTCTCTGCTCTGCATCCCCCTCGCTCACTGGAGTGCTGGGCTGTGAAGGGGGCAGGAGCGGCTCGCTGAGAGGCTAAGCCATGTTCCTGTCCAGGCATGTGGGCGGATCCCGACTTCATTGTTGTGATCTTTCCCAAGCCTGTACCAGTTCTGCGACGACAGCTGACAGAGGGCTTCAGCCCACTGTCTGCTGAAAACGGGTTACAGAAGTGCAGAACGAACTGCACTCCTGTGATCCACAGGAAATGTATGGCCAAACGAGCTTTGGCTGTACTTCTTCTTTAAGGTTATGTTAGGGTTAGGATTAGGGGTTGTTGTTAGAGTAAGGATTAGAGGTTGGGGTTATTTATTATTTATTTGTAGCAAGATCTCCGGCCTCCTTCAGTCTAATGAGAACCTCCAGGGCCCGAGATAGCTGACATCCTTCTGTATGTGGTGGGTTGTGAGGCATAGTGGGTGCAAGGTAGATAAAGTTATTGGGCGCCAGACAGTTTTTGAATTCAAAAGAGATGTTTATTTCTCTTACAAACTTTTTGGGGGAAAGAGGGTTAGGGCCAGGACACCCTTGAGTAGTTGCAAGTTCAATTAGCAGGCTCCGAGACTTCAATAGGAGGACAGCCGTGCAGGGAAAGGCCTCCAGCAAGAAACTACATCTGCACGTGCAGGAATGCTGTCTCCTATGGCAACAGTCTTTAACAGTTCCTAACACAAAGCTTAACAGTTCTTTCACCTTCACTACAATTTCACCTTGTAGTTTTTCAGCTCCGGTCTCTCACTAGACCCTCTGATTCACTGCCACTGAATCCCTTGAGCTCCTCCAATCTTCACAGTGGTATCTTCCTCAAGCATCACCCCCGCTTCTCTGCTGGGTCCCTAGCTCGGCACTCCCGATACTTCTCAAACTTCACCCCACTGGCCTGTTCGGTCCCTGGCTTGGCACACAAGGCTGCTCTGCAAGCGTCACCTCCACTGGCTGGCTCCTTGACTTGATCACCTTCTGAAGTTTGAAGATTCTCCACCGTGCCCGTTCGGTGAGAATACTGCTCCGGTACTTGCTTCATTTACTCACTATGGTCCCTTAGTGGCTACAGCTTCCCCTCTACTTCCAACCACTGAGAGATTCTCCGGCTGGCAGAACCGTCACTTCTGGTTGGGCTGCAAGCCACAATCCCAACCCTGCGCTGCTCTCTTGCTTCTGGATAGGCTCTCAGACAGCCTAGCAGCCAGATGCCCCCGGGATAGGCCCAATCTCCGGCCTAGCAGCCCAGGGGAACACAACACACATCTACCCAGACAGCCGTCCAGGTGGCACAGAACCCCGATCACCTGACTTCACCCAAATATATAGGCTCTCCCAGAAGGCCAAGGGATTCAAGAAAACCCCTGCCCATTGGCTGAGACACCCCATAAACCCATAACCTGACCTTGAGTTGCCCCTCTCATATCTAGTACCACCAAGTGCCCAGCCACCTAGTGGTAGAAGAGAAAAAGTGCAACAAAGCCAAACTTCGGGAGAAATCAAAAGATCTCTAATGGGGCGTACACACGGTCAGACTTTTCGGCTAAAAAGTCCAACGGATTCGTACGTGATGACGTACACCGGACTAAAATAAGGAAGTTGATGTCCAGTAGCCAATAGCTGCCCTAGTGTGGGTTTTTGTCCGTCGGACTAGCATACAGACGAGCGGATTTCTGGGTCTGGCGGAGTTGCGACGTAAAGATTTGAAGCATGTTCCAAATCTAAAGTCCGTCAGATTTGCGACTGGAAAAGTCCGCTGAAAGTCCGGGGAAGCCCACACACGATCGGATTGTCCACCGGATTTGGTCCGTCGGCGTCCGTCGGACTTTTGTAGCCGAAAAGTCTGACCGTGTGTACGCCCCATAACAATCAACCAGGATAACTACTCCTGGCAAGTAAATTTGTGAAGAGCATCCCTGCCCAAACTCCAGAGTGCTACATATTTATTTTTTGTTAGGGTGTTACTACTACTATTAATAATAACAATAATAATAATATTAAATGATGAATAAATAAATGTAAAATACACAAATAAAAATAATCGTAAATAAATGTATGTAATAGAGCTGCACGATTCTGGCTAAAATGAGAATCACATTTTTTTGCTTAGAATAAAGATCACAATTCTCTCACGATTCTAACATCATCATTATACAAAAAAATAAATAAAAAAAAATGGGCTAACCTTTACTGTTTATTTTCTTCTCTAATTCTTTTAAGTGTATTTTTTCCCCCAAAAATTGCATTCGCAACAACCGCCATTTTATTCTCTAGGGTCTCTACTAAATATATATATATATATATATATATATATATATATATATGGGTTCCAAGTAATTTTCTAGCAAAAAATACAGATTTTATCTTGTAAGCAACACGTGTCAGAAAAAAGGTATAGCCTTTAAGTGGTTAAACTGCCCTCATTTACAGAGGAAGTTCATCCCTTTGATCTAAAGAACTAAATTGTTACAATGTTTCTCTTTATCTCCAATGTTGTGATAAACTTGGCAGGCTGCCTGGATTTTTTTTTGTCAGCTGTCAGAAGTAAGCAGAGAACTCTCTGCACTTGTTACATAGAATTGGGAAATGCTGTTTTAAGATCCTGAGGAGAGTTGAATTGCGATTTTGATTCTTTAATGATTAATCATGCAGCTCTAGTCTGTAATAATAAATCAATAATTAACCCCCAACTGTAATCCCTAACCCTTTATAAAAAATTAAATAATAATAAAATAATAATAAATAGCTAAACACCCTAACCCAAAATAAATTATTATTATTATTATTAAGTGTTTTACAGTTGTTACCATAACAGAAGATGTGTCTTTGGAACAGGAAGTGAAGTGAAATCTCCCAAATGGGACACGGATTGCAAAGAGAAATAGGAGGTAAACCCTTCCCTTTGTAATGTTGATGTAATGTGGGCTCCTGCAGACATGCCCTCCAGCTTTCATACCACACCTCTGTATGGGCTTTCTGTTTGAAAGCTGGAGGGTGTGTCAGTGGACAAGAGCGCACATCAGCACAATCCATTGACATTATAAAATTAAATTTAGGATCTATTCACACCTGGGTGTGTTGAGCTAAAGTACCTTTTTTTATGCATTAATGTGCATTGCATTAAGGCAGCCCACTCAAATGAGTATGCTGGCAATGTACATGTAGCATGTAATTATATCTTATAGTGTGCTGCAAGGAATGTTCATTGGAGCCGAGTTGCCTTAGCGTGTTGGGGTGCCATTCAAAATAAATGACACACTAACACAGGTAACTTGTGTTATTGTGCATTGTGGTTGTGCGCATGTTACCACAACGCACCGCAGCACAAAGTGTGCTTCATTTGTGGTCAGTTTCTCTCTGTTATGGTCAGTGCCACTCAGTGCAGTGGTCAGTGCCCTTCAGTGTGATGATCAAGTACCCTTCAGTGCAGTGGTCTGTGCCCTTCAATGCTATGGCCTGTGCCCTTTAATGCGATGGTCTGTGCCCTTCAATGCGATGGTCTGTGCCCTTCAATGTGATGGTCTGTGCCCGTCAATTCGATGGTCTGTGCCCGTGAATACGATGGTGTGTGCCCGTGAATACGATGGTCAGTGCCCTTAAATGCGATGGTCAGTGCCGTTTAATGCGATGGTCTGTGCCCTTCAGTGTGATGATCTGTACCCTTCAGTGCAGTGGTCTGTGCCCTTTAATGCGATGGTCTGTGCCCTTCAATGCGATGGTCTGTGCCCGTCTATACGATGGTCTGTGCCCTTCAATGCGATGGTCTGTGCCCTTCAATGCGATGGTCTGTGCCCTTCAATGCGATGGTCTGTGCCCTTCAATGCGATGGTCTGTGCCCGTCAATTTGATGGTCTGTGCCCGTCAATACGATGGTCTGTGCCCATCAATACGATGGTCTGTGCCCTTAAATGTAATGGTCAGTGCCGTTTAATGCGATGGTCAGTTCCGTTTAATGCGATGGTCAGTTCCCTTCAGTGTGATGATCAGTACCCTTCAGTACAGTGGTCTGTGCCTTTTAATGCTATGCTCTGTGCCCTTTAATGCGATGGTCTGTGCCCTTTAATGCGATGGTCAGTGCTGTTTAATGCCATGGTCTGCACCCTTCAATGCGATGGTCTATGCCCTTCAATGCGATGATCTGTGCCCATCAATACGATGGTCTGTGTCCATCAATACGATGGTCTGTGCCCTGAAATGCAATGGTCAGTGCCATTTAATGCGATGGTCAGTTCCCTTCAGTGCAGTGGTCTGTGCCCTTTAATGCGATGGTCTGTGCCCTTTAATGCAATGGTCTGTGCCCTTCAATGCGATGGACTGTGCCCTTCAATGCAATGGACTGTGCCCTTCAATGCGATGGACTGTGCCCTTCAATGCAATGGTCAGTGCCCTTTAATGTGATGGTCTGTGCCCTTTTAATGCGATGGTCTGTGCCCTTTAATGCGATGGTCTGTGCCCTTCAATGCGATGGTCTGTGCCCTTCAATGCGATGGTCTGTGCCCTTTAATGCGATGGTCTATGCCCTTTTAATGCGATGGTCAGTGACACTTATGCTGACTAATAACTAGCCTGTCTTAGCCGTCCCCTAGCCTGGTCCACAGAGTTATGTTTCAGCGCCTTGGCCTTAACTGATCCCAATGAATCAAATGAATACATGTCACTTCTAATATTAAGCAGTAGGAAGCCCCTCAGCAGTGTATGTGCAGTCCCCCTGTTATAGAGAAGTTAGTGGAAAAAGATGAAAAGATTTGACCTTTGTCTTCTGAAAAATGTGCTTTTGACTTCATTGGTGACTGTGCACTGCTCCAGGAAATCCATTTATCTCAGTTCAATTTGGCAAGTATTATAATTTATATAAGATAAAGTTTTGCTTTGGAATCCTCAGTCTCCGCACGTGCCAGACACCGCTTTCTGACTCTCCTTCCTGACATTTTCCTGATTTGAAAAGTACAGAAAGTTACGTTCATGCATTCTATTTCCGATGGCACTCAGATCAATGTCTTTTTATCTTTTTTATGTGAAATACATATACATTTTCTCATTGTATAAAGGTAGGGTGTGTGTATATTGTAAGTAAATCAATTTGACAGATATTGGACAATTTTATGGGTCTGTAACATTTTTGTAAAAGCAAAACAATAATCCCCAAAAAATAACAAAAAAAAAAATTACGCTGTATGCTAAAACAGGTCAATTTGGAAGGCCCATAGTGTAAATGGGCCCTTAGATTGTTTCTAAGTTCAAGCCCATAACACTGTATTAGTCTAATAGTGGCCATACACACTTCGATTTAATTTGACTAAAATAATAGAATCTGCAAAACATAGAACAGCCATAAGTTCCCTTCCATTTGATTTAAAGGAGAAGCCTTTTTGGCTGTACTTCTCCTATGGATTATAGGAGTGCAGTTTGTTTTGCACACCTTTGAACTGTTTTCAGCAGACAGCTGGCTAAAGCCCACTATTGGCTGATGTCACAGAGCCAGTCTAGGTTCTGAAAAGATCCTGACCATATGGTTGGGATTCACCGTGATACCTGGACCGGCAGCTGGCTCCACCTCTCAGCGAGCTGCTGAGAGCCTGAGCCAGCCGCTCCTGCCCCCTTTTCAGCCCAGTGAGCGCTGGAGGGGCAGAGCAGAGAGTCAGTGACAGTCACCAGCTCTCTGCAGGCTGAAGACTGGAAACTGAGTGATTACTGATGTTTGATCGCTCATAACCATGGTGGAAATTTATTGATTGTTTTAAATCGATTGGCAGCACCAAGATGCTTTGTTCATGAATATGATTATATTTCAATTGTCAGATTATGAAATTATATGGTGGATGCCTAGATGGAATTATTGAACTGTTGATTAAAATCCACTCCTCTGTATCAGACATATTGATTGAATGGGTTGTCAACTATAGGTCGATTATTCCCATTGGAAGAGATTAATCGGAAAATAAATTACCAATTGCGAAGTGTGTAGGGTCATTATTAAAGTGGATGTAAACCCGATGCATGAAATTTGAGCCGGGCAGATATTTCTGCAGTGTTTTGTTATCTCTCTTCAAAGCCAGTGGCGGCTGAAGTTTTAGGATGGGGGGGAATGGGGGGCGCCAGACCCCGCCCTTCCTTTTTAACCCCTCCCACTTCTCACAAGTCCCACCCCTTATAGAATCCACCCACTCTGTCCCCTGTATTCCACTTGCTTCCACCCATAGTGTCAGGAGTATAAAGCCCCAGCATCACAGATCAGGGTATATAGCTCAGCCTCACAGATCAGGGTATATAGCTCAGGGTATACAGCTCAGCCTCACAGACCAGGGTATACAGAGCAGCCTCACAGATCAGGGTATACAGACCAGGGTATACAGATCAGCCTCACAGACCAGGGTATACAGATAAAGGTATACAGATCGGGGTATACAGAGCAGCCATACAGACCAGGGTATACAGAGCAGCTTCATAGACCAGGGTACAGCAGCAACCCCCCCCACCCCCCGGGCCGTCCGGTCCGGCGGAACTTACTGCCGGGCTCTCTCCCCTCCTCTGTGACAGGGCTCTCCTCCTCTGTGGCGGGGCTTGCTCTTCTCCTTCTCTGTGGCGGGGCTTGCTCTCCTGAAACGGTGGCTCCAGTGTCAGCTCCAGCTCCTCTGCCTCCAACTTCCTCTGCCGTGTCTCCTCTTCCGCCAATGCACCGCTAGGCATCCAGTGGGATCGCCTGATGCTTTGGCCAATCAGGAAACAGGTCACCCAGATCTGCCTCCTGATTGGTGGGGAGGAAGGTTAGTGTGAAAATAGTGAAAATTAATTTGCTATGTCACACAACAGGCTGGGACGCAATGCTCACCCAAGCCTAATGGAGTCTCTGGTTCTAATCACGTGCTTCAAAATACACACCCCCCGCCTATCATCGCCATATTATTTCATGTGTCCAGCGTTCTGAAAGGGGCCGGGTACATGGATAGGGAGGGCGGCAGAGTCAGGGGGGGGCACCCGTGCTTCCACAATGCATGGGCCACCACTGTTCAAAGCACTATGTCCCATAGCTGTCTTCTGCTCCATTCTTCTATTATTAGCCTGATAACTCCTGACAAGTTTTCCATCACATATGATAAAAGCAGCTGGAGTTTTGTGTTGGGGAGGATGCTATCAATAGATTAGCAGAGAGCTGAACTACTCAACGATCAGCTCTGAAAGTCTCTACCTATGAGGAGAGGGGGTGTGTGCCTTTCCTCCAATCAGCTGTCTTGGCTGTATGCCCAGGCTTCACTGCAGTGTTTAACAGGAAGAGAAAATCTAACACAATCTGAACTCTCTAAACAGTATATAAAGATGAAGACAGCAGATATACATGTAAAACTTATGTAGGGAGATTTGTTTCCTCTCTGTGTATCATCTGAGGCTGTTCAATTCACTGGGTTAATGTGAGGGTTTACCTCCACTTTAAGGTACCCTATGCATATGAGATGAACATTTTTAGCTTGATCGGGTAAATGTATTAGTTTATGGGTGCCCCCTGAGCCCACCGTGGCAGGTGCTTGCATTCCTACTAATTTTTAAAAATTTGCCCCAGGGTAAAAAGGTTAAAAGAGAAGTATGGTTTTATTATTTTTTTTTTAGATTCATACTTACCTAGGTGGATGCAGCATCAGCCTGATGCTGCACCTGTCCCCCGGCACCTCTGTACTGAAAACCGAGCCATAAAACCCCACCAGTCGCTCGGTTTTCAGAGCTCCGTGAGCAGAGAGCTGTAGACAATGTTAATGACTGTTTAATTTGTGTTGTTGAATTAATAGGGCAGAGTTTACACTCAGAAGGGTCAAGAACTGGAGAGAAGGATCAGTTCTGTGTGTTTGTGTTCCAGGAAGTTTTATCGTGATCTGGCACAGAGCAAAAAGTTCTGTTTATAGAAAAATAGAACTACAAGTAAAAACAACAACTCTGCCACTGCACTGGCTGACGTTCTCACAAGGTCGTACGCTGGAATGAGCTTTGTGGAGACTTTCTATTGTGTCTGGTGGTGAACAGGGAGGAATTTAAAGAGGGGTGACTCTTTTCAAATTGTTATACTTCCTATTAGAGTTTTATTATAGTTTGTGTCATTGCTCTATTATTAATACAAGGTATGTATTATTATTTTGCTGTTTAGTCTGGTTTCCAAACCTTTTTGGAGGACATAAGGGAAACAGTCTTTGGCCTCTGCAGTGTGGTTGCACAGGTTGCTTATTTAGCGATGATTCCCAAGGGAGTGGGAAGGATCTGTGGCGTTCAAGGCTAGTTCCTCTCCCCCAGCTGGGGGGGGGCCTCTCTTCAGTAGAGCCCTCCCATGTACTTAGTGGATCGGCTTAGGCAGGTCCCTACAGAGCGGGATCCATCTGGCTTTGGCATAGGTAGCAGTAGTAGTACCTTGCCCCTGTCCAGAGCCGTGCACCCCTGGGGGGGGGGGGGGTTTAGGGTTAGAGGGCCTTCCTCTTCCCAGGTTTTGCCATTACTGTATCTTCTTACATGTTTTTTTGTGTGCTGTGATATCACCGTTCAGTTTTTTTTGTTCAAAGGGGTTCAACATGCACCACTCTATGGAGCCCCGTAAAAATAATTAAAAAAATAGTGACACTTCATTTATGTCTTCACAAAGCAGTACAGTGTATTGCACTGTAGTGTGGTGACATGCAGTGCCATCCAGTGAGTTGTGAAAAAATCTAAATCTCTATTTAAGATTTTTCCAATAGAAATACATGACATGGGAATAACACACCCCTTATGGAATGTGGGAGACGAGGGAAGGAAGTTGCAAGTGTAGCACTGCCCCCTTGGGGACTGCTTGAATTTACCGGCTCATCTGCACCTTCGTGACCCTGGGAACATGCCAACCCACCTGACACTCTGGGTTCAGACATCTTTGCACCACCTTAAAGTAATAAGTCAATCCACTCAATTAGTTTATATTCTATCAACGTTCACTGAATGACTCAAAGAAGAATTTGTTGCAAAAGGAGGTAATAGATCAACTGAACTTCGAATAACAGACCTAATTCAGTAGGAGAATTCCCCCACAATAATACAAGTTAAACAATCTGGAAACAACAGTGTCTTATATACACGTATGTACAATGGAGTACCACCTGGACATGACCTGAAAGGATAAGCAAGAGTTAAGACATTAATTCTGGCAAGACTTCTAAAGGGGGAAACCCAGGCTGGTCTATTCAACTTTAATCCTAATGAGAGATTAATTGAGCAAGAACAGTATGAGGGCCATTTAAGTAGTAATGACAGTAATGTCCCAGTTGCAGGCCTGATGGTCTTCGCTAGCAGCTGGAGCTCGTTAACTATATCCAATAAGGTGCAGTAACAAGGCAATGGTATTTCTTGTAAAGGTTGATTCGACAGGTGTATATGTACAATGTTCAAATAGAGAGGCTGTAAAGCGTTTCCCCAGGGTAAATCTGTCTGTGCAGAGTATCCCAGTGAAGCAGCAAAGAAAGGTTTGTAAAGCCGGGAAATTGCCCTCTCACCAAAGACCAGGCCGATTCAAAGCCTTCTGAACAGCGGTTCCTGAAGAGGCGTCCTTGCATCGATTCCACTTGCGATGATCATCCGATGAACAGCACAAAGCGCGGGTTCTCGGATTATCAGGGTGATGCTGGAATGGTGCCTGGTGATCAGCAAGCAGGGATAGGCCGTTCACGGCCAGGTTGGAATGACGTATGCTGTGTGGTAGGCCGCGACCTCACACTCTCGGAACAAAGAGGTCCGTCACACACCAGGCCCAGGAGGAAGAGACCGCATCGCGCGTCTCTGATCTCTTTTATGCTCTTCTCAGCATTCTTTTTGATGATAGCAAAGATCCCTGGGATATGAAGTCCAGGTGCATAGTCATACAGAGCAATTGCCACTCCTAATCCCACAATCCCATTGGGTCGACTGACAGGTATGAGGTCAGTAAGTGATGCTGGGCACTAGAGAGACAATAAAGTTCATAGAAATGACAGGGAATCACTATGTTTTGCAATTGTAGTCCACATTGCTACATCAGAACAATGGAGTGTTAAATCAGGCAAGATGTTTGTCATAGCACATTATTACAAACAATAATATGCGATTGATAGAAACAACCATATTACTAAAGGATAAAAAAAAATCACCTTGTAAAACAATCCATTCAGTATAAAATAGAAATGAAAGGCAAAATATTTGTGTATAGATGTAAAAAAACATTATAAATACCTTTTAATTCCTTTGTTATTAGGCTTCACGTACATGGGACGTTTTTACAACCTCTCCTGAACGATTTAACTTGACAGAGAGTAACCCACGTTTAAAACGTCCGTTTTGCTGCGTTTACATGCCACGTTTAGCGGTGTTTTGCCGCATTTCTAAAAAAAGAAATACTTTTTTTTTTTTTAATTGGCCAAAAACGAAAAACGCCTATAAAGGAAACGCGGCTAAACGCAGGTTACCACGTTTAGCCGCGTTTAGCATCTGAAACGTCGGAAACTTCGGCGTGTGAACTAATTTTTTTTACTTCAAAAAAAGGCCTATAAATGCAACTGCCTAAAAATGACAGTAAACAAACCTGTGTACATATACACATAAGATAACATTAGATAACATAAGATATTGAAAGAGTTCAGGGGCAGTTGAAAAAAGTGTCTAACTGCCTCTGAAAGTCCGTTTAGCAGCAGCAGTGTACATGGGGCCTAAGTGATCACATTCCCTCTGTTCTCAGCTGCATAAGAGCTGGGGGGGGGGGTGTCAGGACAAGTCTGATCATTGGAGGAGAGCAGGCTGAGTTTCCAGCATAGCTAGAGAACTGACCAGGGTGTGTTCACCTTAGTGTGGTCAGTTTCTAATAAAAAAATTAGAGGGACTGGCAGGAACACCAGGGATTTCAAATGAAGAAAGCAATACAAAGAGAACAGGATACTTTTTCATACAAGTACATGGTACAGCAGGCACATATCAGGAATATGAAGTGTTGGGGTAACAAACACTTTAAGCATATGTGAACACTAAACACATAAGGTTACGGTAGAGAGTAGGTGTAATCTGTGACATACATTATCAACCCCTCAACTAGCCAGTGTTGCAATTAATAGTATTCATAGAGAAATTGGAAATCCAAGCTGTATCAGGTGGACAAACAAGTTACCTCAAAAAGATGCGTGGTGATGGAGCACGATCTGTAACACTAAACAACTACTCCATGCAAGAACAGAAAACTTACACAGAACCGGAAACGAAAATAGTTTTAGTTGTGTAGCACCCTCCTAGTATAGAGAAGGCTGCTAGGGAAATTTTGTTTAGCTCCCCTAATCAGTGGAACATGAGTTGATTGCTTAGAGCTATTCAGTGTTTCATAGGCTGCTATTCTGTTACCCCCCCCCATCTTCTGGAGCCTTCTAGAAGTATAGTGGTAGGGGAACCAGAACAGGCCGCCTAAATATTTATGGAAGGTGTGCCCAGAAGGTGGTGCGGGAGCCCATGAATAGTCGGAGGCCTGAGCAGCAGGGTGCAGCGTTCCTGCGTCCAGTCCTGCAGGAGGAGACACCTATAGGGGGGACTTGATTCTTGAGGAGGCTTTCAGGAAGACACCAAGCTAGGCTTAGCTAGGCTTAGCTTTGGGCCTGTTCACAGATCCATGTCCAAGAATTAAGTTGGGTCAGGATAAAGCTCACTGGCGAGAGCAAGGAGAAAAGTATGGGAAAGAGTCCAACTGTCTTGTGGTGGGGTGAGTCTACATCTCCCTCCCTAGGAAGAGCCAGGTGGATATCGGCAGGAGGTAAACGTAGTGAGTAAATGACCTCTAATGCTGACTGTGTAGCTTTTGACTCCCAAAGGAGTACAAGTCACTAGCAGCATTAGGAATCCTGTGGGACATTCAGTGTGTGCAGTGCAGTCAGCAACTTGTGCAGCCAGCCATTTGTGAAGTGCGGACAGAAGTTGAGGAGTCCTCAAATTGTTCAGTTTGCAGTTTACCTGGGTATCCCATGCTCCCTACTCCTATCCAGATTCATCATTCCCAATAAAAACCCCTAGACAGTTTTTTCTAAACCAGCGGAAGGTTAAAGAAAATGCTGTGTGTGCTCTGAATGGGGAAATAGGATCAAATTCGTCAGCAGTTCCTTAGAGGTGTGCTACAGTAGGATGCAGACCTATTGATCAATTACAGTCTCACAAGCAACCAATCTCTGAGGTCTAGCCAGGGGTGAATAGGAGTAAAAAGTTTTCGCCGATGACGAGGATGAGGACAGAGTGCAGTCTGCCCCCCCCCACGCTGTGTTTGAGCAGAGGCCAGCTCCTTTCCCCATCAGAGGCTCTCCACCCCCGGCCAGCCCTGTCCGAGCTGCCCTAGCTCCTCCCTGCAGCCCCCAGCCGCCCCCTGCTGGCCAGTTCTGGAGCCCGGAGTCAGAACAGCAGGCGCCATTGACCTCTGGGTTGTAGTTGTCCAAAAGTTGCTGGTAAGCCCCTGGGTCTAGCATTTCAAAACACAGACAAAGCAAAGGGAAAAAAGAAGGCCCAAAACTCTTACATCTCATGTCATTTGTCTATCCAGGACTCCTACTAGGGGAGTAAGGAGAACCGCTTGGCTAACTTGAGTATCGTCTATCCCTGAAAAAAGGATTGTTTTCCGTGCACCCCAGTGATGACAACATAATAGGAAAACAGATAACTGAATTTGAATTAGGGTCTATTAGTGCGACCTCTAAAAATAAAGCTGATGGACAACCAGATAAATCTGGTAATAAACACAGTGCCTGCAACAAATTCAGAGTCAGAGATAGGTGCATGAAATTATCAGGCTTGGTGGGGGGGCAACACTGAGGTCCTTGTTTCCATACCTTAAGCACTAGTTACAACCAACTGACCCCCATCCTGTTTCAGTGTGAATGCGATTGTACAGAGGTGTAGTGGTGCCCCCGTAGGGGCTGCTGAGTGATTTGGCCCACCTGTCTCCCTGCCCAGCCCGGAATTCACTTCCAGACACTCCAAGACAATGAATCAGTCCATCAGCTTTGTTTTTGTATTTTATTGAGGGATTAGAACTTGGATGGGGTTAAAGAATTCATGGGATGCCCAGAACAGATTCTTGCATGGCTTGGGACAATTTAGATACTCTCTCCCTGCACAACACTTGCTGCAGACTCTCCTTCTCCCTCCAGTACAATTCTTCAAGCGCAGCTAGCGCGTGGTTAGGCCTGACTCTGGTCTCAGCCAGGCCTTAGCAAAAATACCTTATTACAGGCAGGACCCGCGGGCCCCTATGGTGTAGCAAAGAAAAATCTGGCCTCTTTGGTGGACTACTGATCCCAGTCAGCCCTTTGCAGACCCTGACAGCCCTCCAAGCTGCAGAAGCCTGACTTCACTGCCAGTAACATCACAGTCTCTACCGCTGGCTCTACATCTATCTCAGACTGCACACTCCAAATCTGCTCCGGCATGCCTCTCCCGACTGTGCCTGTCACTCACCGACACCTGATGGATCTCTCCTGAAGACTTGCCCGGCAGTATTCCCTGCTGTCCTCTCCTGCTCCTGTTCAGGACACCCCATGGGTTGTGTGGGGTCCCTGTTCAGCTCAAAGCCCCTGGCCCAAGGTCACCCCCAGAGTAGGGGGCTTCCTCAAAGGCCCCTACAGCCTAATACCCCATCTCCAGTTCTTCCACCCAAACAACTCCTCCACAGCTGGGCTGACTCTAAGTATTTAAAGTAGGAGTCCGGCGACCAATCTTTTTTTTTTTTTTTTTTAGGTCATTGAGACACCCCAAAATAATACTCACAGTTTGGGTGTAATATTTCCGCCTCTGTCTGTTTTTGTACTGAAGAATAACTTAAAAAATGTGATGCTGGCTGTTTCCATCTTGCTTGTGGGCATGTGAAGCCCACAAGCATTGATTTCCTGGATGTGGTGAATGCTGTTCATTCACAGCTTGTTCACACACATGATCATTGTTTCCGCACTGAATCTTGGGAAGCCTGACACTAAGCTCCCAGGAGACAGTGCGGCGCTGGGGAAAGGCAATAAACACGCCTACTCCCATGGGAGGAGAGACAGGAAGTGCCACAATAAAGTACAATATAAAAGGTAATTACAGCGATAAAAAATTTTTTCGTGCGGCATTTGAACATGCAATTAACTGAAGGGGGTAAGATTAAGTTAAAAATTTGAGTGGAACCCCGCTTTAAGGAGGCCTGCCCTCTGCCAATCCAGGTTGGGAATTGGCATAGCTCCCAACTGTCTCCGATTTCGAGGCACAGTCCCTGACTTGGAGCAATTTCCCTCTGTCTCTCATTTTGGTCTGATCTATATAGCTTTACATAAAATATACTATTTGTCTTTCAAAAAGCGTGTCCCAGTGCTAAACCTTCCGTCCAAATTCTAAATGGCTGCATTTGTAGATTTTAAAAGTCAATATAAAGGAATAGTAGTGGTAAAAAAAAGCCCTTGTGGATGTAACTAATCTTTTTTTTAGGCAATTCTCATTTAAGAGGGCGTGGCATGGGGCGTGTCCTATGCCTACATACTTTTGTTAGTAGGTGTCCCTCATTCCCATCTCAAAAATGTTGGGAGGTATGGATTGGTCAGGGCTCCTTAGAACACCCCAGACAGCTCCACCTTCCCCACCTTCCTTCTAGAAGCCTCTAGAAACAGAAGGGAGGTAATCGAAAGCTGAAACTAGCTGTGAGTCACCAGCCTGCTCTAAGCCACTCCCATAGTTGCCAACAGTCCCGATTTTCCCGGGACAATCCCGATTTTGGGACCGATTACTTTTCCTGGGATTTTGCTTTTGTTCCGGGAAAATCGGGAATGTTTTTTGCTAAAAACGGCAACGGCTACACAAAAATGTCCGCCGTCACCGCCACAAGTGTTGTTTCCCCTTGTGTTCAGTGCAGAGGAGAGGGGCAGCCAATCGGCTTCTCTCTTCAGTGTACAAATAGAAAATTCTATTGTACACTGAAGCCTATTGGCTGCAGGGATTGGCGACCCCTCCCCGCTCTCCACTGAACACAAGGAAATGTTCAGCCTCCACCCGCCGCCGCCAACCCTCCGCCCCATGTGTCCGACGAGCGTGGACACAGTCACACTGATGGAAGGACCGGGGCTCAGCTGGCTGGGGAGACTGATGGTCCTGGCCCCCCCTTGCACCCATACCTGCACCCCCCTCCCCCCATGACACCACTATACCTGTTTCCCCCCCTCCCCCATGTCACCACCATAACCTGCAACCCCCTCCCCCCATATCACCACAATACCTACAGCCCCCTCCCCCATATCACCACCGTACCTGCCCCCCCCTCCCCCCATATCACCACCATACCTGCCCCCCCTCCCCTATGTCACCACCATAACCTGCAACCCCCTCCCCCCATATCACCACCATACCTTCAGCCCCCTCCCCCCATATCACCACCATACCTGCAGCCCCCTCCCCCCATATCACCACCATACCTGCCCCCCCTCCCCCACATCACAATACCTGCACCCGCCTCCCCCATGTCAACACCATGCCTGCACCCGCCTCCCCCCCATGTCAACACCATGCCTGCATCCCCCCCCATGTCAACTCCATAACTGTACCCACTCCCCCCAAGTCACCACCATACCTGCAGCCCCCTCCCCCCATGTCACCACCATAACTGCCACCCTCCCCCCATGTCACCACCATACCTGTTACCTCCCTCCCCCCATGTCACCACCATACCTGCACCCCCTCCCCCCATGTCCCCACAATACCTGCATCCCCTCCCCCATGTCAACATCATGCCTGCACCCCCTCCCCCCAGGTCACTACAATACCTGCACCCCCTTCCCCCATGTCAACACCATGCCTGGACCCCCCTCCCCCCATGTCAACACCATGCCTGCACCCCCCTCCCCCCAAGTCACCACCGTGCCTGCACCCCCTCCTCTCAAGTCACCACCATGCCTGCACCCCCTCCCGCCTAGTCACCACCATGCCTGCACCCCCCAAGTCACCATCATGCCTGCACCCCCAAATCACCACCATGCCTCCACCCTTCCCCAAGTCAGCCTGTAACACCCCAAGTCACCATGCCTCCACCCACACACCTCTCCCCCTTGTCACCACTCTTGAGGAGATGTAGCTAGACTGCAGCCAACACTCCGCTGGGGGCACTGATTTGAGGCACTCCGCTGGGGACACCTGATGTAAGAGGCACTCCACTGGGGACACCTGATGTGAGAGGCACTCCACTGGGGACACCTGATGTGAGAGGCACTCCACTGGGGACACCTGATGTGAGAGGCACTCCACTGGGGACACCTGATGTGAGAGGCACTCCACTGGGGACACCTGATGTGAGAGGCACTCCACTGGGGACACCTGATGTGAGAGGCACTCCACTGGGGACACCTGATGGAAGGAGGCACTCCACTGGGGACACCTGATGGAAGGAGGCACTCCTGCTGGGAATGCCTGATGGAAGGAGGCACTCCGCTGGGGACACCTGATGTAAGGACAAACTCTGCTGGGGGCACCTGATGCAAAGGGGGTCTTTGCTGGGGGCACCTAATGCAAGGACGGACTCTGCTGGGGGCACCTAATGGCATCTGGTGGCAGGCGACATGGCAGGTGACACGCTCAGGGCTCCCACTGATTCTGCATTATGGTGAGTTGAATGATTTCATTTTATATTACAATGTAACAATAGAAATAATGCGCTTCATCCTGACACCATAACAACCATGGTGCCAGGATGATTGAAGCGCTAACACCAGGTGTTTGGAGTATCTTTATCTCCTGATTGTTAAACTCTGGAATACAGATATTGCTATTGTGGTAGGATCTGGGGCTGCAGTCCCTCCATCCCTCTCCATCCCTCCATCCTCCACACCCCCTTTAAACCACGCCCATCTAAGCTACACCCATTATTTGCGTAAACCACGCCCATTTTTCGGCGCTTTGTGGGCCATTTTTAAATGTTTTCTATGCCATGCCTACAAACACATGCCCTTCCCCCTAATTATAATGCAACTCCGCCTACAGCCAAAAAAGTGTCCCTAAATTTTTTTTTTCAATGTTGGCAACTATGGCCACTCCCAGCCCACAGATCAAAACAAACAGGCCTAGCTTCTGGTCAGGCCTGCTTAAATTTACCTGCACTACAGAAAAATCTCACGTTAGCACCTACACTGGTTAGAGGGTGCTACAGAGGATTGCAGGACAAATTCTGATACCTAATCTACCACGTTTTACAATATGTACAATTTCTATAATTTAGTGTCTTTAGTTCAGAGGTATCTTTTATGGCACTCTACACACTCTGATGTAAGAGAACGATTACTTGGCACTTTTCTCACCAGCATGTGTTGTTAACACGTGTTGCAATTACATGGCTTGATGCAGCAGTCTGAAAGACAACCACGTCACAGCCCCATGTCTCAGCTAAATATGACATTCCAGAGCTATGAAGGAATGAAAACAAGCGCGTCTTGTTCTTTCATACTGCGGTTATATAACACCTGGGGCTGCTAATTGCGTTTGTAAAACTATGCGCTATTCCAGCATCTGTACTGGTCCTCCATGGCTATACTGGTTAAAGCTGAATTCCTGGTATGTACTATTTTGCATAATAACATTGGTCCAGCTTGGGATATATATATATATATATATATATATATATATATATATATATATACACACATATACATACACACACGTGCCATACCTTCCCAATCCCTGTGGAAGCTAGAGACCTGTAGCAGGCACCACACCTACAGTGATCTTCACTACCTTCCAGGTCCCTTGCTGAGCTGCTGCTCTGCTGTATAGAGAACACAGGGGGTCACTCTGTTGGTGACAGTCCCAGGATGCCTTGCATTTTTCCCAATAAATACAGGGCATTCTCTAGTGGAGAGGTTGGGTAGTGATATCGCAATCTCCACCTTGTCCAATCAGAGAACACCTTGTATTCATAGAGAAAGGCACCTGCTGAGCGAGCAACCCCTTATGTTCACTATGTAGCAGGGCAGTTACCCAGCGCAGTACCTGGAAGATAACAGCAATCACTGTAGTGTTGATTCCTACAACAGTGATTTTGCTTTACTATCATGTGTCTTGGGGGTTATTTACAAAAGGCAAATCCACTTTGCACTACAATTGCACTTGGAAGTGCAGTCACTGTAAATCTGAGGGGGACATGCAAGGAAAATAAAAAACAGCATTTTAGCTTCTACATGATTGGATGATAAAATCAGCAGCGCTTCCCCTCATTTCAGATCTACCCCTCAGATTTAAAGTTACTGCACTTCCAAGTGCACTTGTAGTGCAAAGTGGATTTGCCTTTTGTAAATAACCCCCTTGGTGTCATTGTTTCAAGTTTTACTGGTCTGTGCCCATAGAGGCACCCTAATCTAACAGGTCTCACTATTTATGCACATTACAGTTCATAGTAGCCTGAAGAGAGAAGCAGGGCATTCAGGGAAGTTTGAAGGCCTTTTTCTATGTCTGCACTTGATCACACAACACCTGAATCATATTAGGAATCCGCATTCTGGCTGGTTCACACGGTTACACTGAGATAGCAGCAGGTTACTTGTGTTGGTGTGCACTAAGGATGAGCTCTGGCGTGTTTGCATGCTGAACATGCCGAGCCCGCCAGGAAGTCGGCACGGCGCAGTGCTAATCACAATCAGTGAGACATTTCCCAATGTGCGGCTGCAGAGATCGGGAAATGTCTCCCTACCTGTGATTAGCACAGCGCCGTGCCGACTTCCTGGCGGGCTTGGCACATTCAGCATGCGAACACGCCAGAGCTCATCCTTATGCCCTGTACACACGGTCGGATTTTCCGACGGAAAATGTGAGATAGGACCTTGTTGTCGGAAATTCCGACCGTGTGTAGGCTTCATCACACATTTTCCATCGGATTTTCCGACACACAAAGTTTGAGAGCTTGCTATAAAATTTTCCGACAACAAAATCCGTTGTCGGAATTTCCGATCGTGTGTACACAAATCCGACGGACAAAGTGCCACGCATGCTCAGAATAAATAAAGAGATGAAAGCTATTGGCTACTGCCCCGTTTATAGTCCCGACGTGTTTTACGTCACTGCGTTTAGAACAATCGGATTTTCCGACAACTTTGTTTATCCAAGACAAGTTTGAGCCAACATCCGTCGGAAAAAATCCTAGGATTTTGTTGTCGGAATGTCCGATCAATGTCCGACCGTGTGTATGGGGCATTAGTGTGCACTAAGGCAACCCACCTGCACTGCACACTACAGGCAGTCTCTGGGTTACAAACAAGATAGGGTCTGTAGGTTTATTCTTAAAGCGGAGTTCGCTTGAAAAAAAAAAAAAAAAAAAAGTCAGCAGCTACAAATACTGCAGCTGTTGACTTTTAATAATCGGACGCTTACCTGTCCCAGTTGAATTTGTTTGTCGGAACAGGTACATTTTTTAAGTATAGCTTCAGCTCAAACAATAATTTTTAAGTTTTTTTGGATAGCATAGGGAAGGGTTATCACCCTTGTAACATTTGTTTTGCTGTCTGTGCCCTGATCAGAAGATTTCACCTCACTTTCTGTCCCAATGACAATTGGATTTTGAGAATTTTGGGTTGTTGAGGAAACAAGGATTGGTGATAAAGCTCCAGTAGAGACCCCTTTTTCTCATGATAACTCTTACAGGGGTGAATTACCCTTCCTAGGGGTAGATTTCCTCTCACTTCCTGTTGTCTCCCTCCGTTTTTAAGTAGGAGTTGTCTGTAAGTCGGATGCTTAACTAGGGGACCGCCTGTACTAGGCATTGCGTTCCCGAGAAAGGGTTGGGTGCAGTTTTGTCTGAGATTAGGTGTGTTGGCAGCTCACAAGTTAAAGCACCACACAGGTGTAAACCTGGCAGAGTAAGCCATAGCAGTTTAGTAGTAAATAAAAGTGTGTGTGTGTGTATATATATACACACACACACATTTATTCCCATGAGAAGCATCTATGACTAATTTTTGCAATGTGGAATGTAGGTCATTAAACTTTTAAAACTCCTAAATTTAGCAAACATTTTTCCTTCCTTCTGTTCTAGCCGATCGAGCACAGACTTTGCTTGATCCACTGTTTATCTGGCTTTGAAGCTGGGATTTGTAGAACTCAGGGCCCAGAAGTGATCAGAGCTGAGCACTTCTGGGTTCTCACTCTACATGATATTCCTTGATGTCCTCCTGTTCCCATCCTGACAATGTTTTTTGTGGTTCCAGGCTTCCAGAGGTAATGGAAGACTGTCACTTTCTCACCTGTTGGGCAGGCCATAAACAATAGGTTTGAATCTTGGCTGGTTCAGCAGGAAGCCGTCGAGATTTGAACCGTATATGGGCAGGCTGAATGTACTAAGTTGATCGATTGATCAGCTTTGGTACAACCAGCCTGCCAAATTTACCTGCGATTATAGCGAACGGCTGCTGTAGCTGCTAGCAATAATCACTGTATAATGTCTCAGCAGGAGGGATTTCTCTGTTAGCACTGCCTGTGTTGATGAGGGAATCGTGGAAATTTCTTTCCTGCAACCTGAGGTTGCAGGAAAGAAATTTGCACCGTCTATGGCCTGCCTAAGGTGTCATTTTCACATGGGTTTAGCAATCCATACACCTGTGTGTAGGGGCTATCTTCGCCTACAGGTGTTCTGTGCAGACAGCCTGTTCAAATCAATGCCAGCTGTACCGGTTTCCACGCACATCCTGGATAAAGATGAGCTCCGTCGTGTCCGCACACTCCACATGCAGAGCCCGCCAGGAAGTCAGCGCTGCGCTAATCACAGGCAGTGAGACATTGTCCCGATGCGCTGCTGCAGAGATCGGGAAATGTCTCACTGCCTGTGATTAGCGCAGTGTCGACTTCCTGGCGGGCTCTGCATGTGGAGTGTGCGAACACGCCGGAGCTCATCCTTAATCCTGGAGTGTTCATCCTTGTGGGTCCGATGCACTGATCAGAATGCAGACAGACTGCATCAGACTCCCATGCAGCTGGCCACCTACCAGTGGCGACCCATCCATTAGGGGCGCACAGGTGCTGTCCCCCCATCCCATCCATGTCCGGCCCCCTGATCTACATACAATTCCAATTGGGGGGGGCGTTTTTTTTTTTAAGCACGTGATTAGAGCCAGAGGCTCTAATAGGCTTCAAAAAAGGGTGGGCACGGGGCACTGCGCCCTGATCCTACCCAGTTGTGTGACAATAGCAAATGAATACTCACTATTTCCATACTAAATCTCCTTCCCCCAATCAAAACAGTTCGTGTTTGCCACCCTCCCAAAAAAAGAAACCCACCAGCTGCCACCTACCATTGATTTGAACAGGCTGCCTGCACAGAACTCCTGGACGTCCCACATTTTGAAGACGTCCCCTTCACATGACACATAGGGATCAGTACATCCGTGTGAATGAGGCTTAAAAGTGATCTGGGTGGTTATAAAGCTTCCCAAATTACTTTTCCAATGAGCTTGCTAATGAAGTCAAATACAGACTCATTGCAGCCGCAAGCTTGTTTTTAACAAGCACATTATATTTTCACATTATATGTCATTGGCAGCAAAAGGGTTAAAGATTTCAACAAAGCCGGAAGTGCTGCACATTGCTCTTATATAGGGTGAAGCATACCTCCCAACTTTTTGAGATGGGAATGAGGGACACCTATCGGTAAAAGTATGCAGGCATAGGACACACCCCTTGCCACGCCCCCTTAAAGGAGAATTGTACAAAAAAACAAGATTGGTTAAACCCACAAGTGCTTTTTTTATCACTACTATTTTACTAGCTTTATATTGGCTTTTGGAATTTACAAATGCAGCAATTTAAAAATCAGATGAAAGGTTTAGCACTGGGAAACACTTTTTGATAGATAAAAAGTGCATTTTATATACATCTATATAGATCAGACCAAAATGAGGGACAAATGAGGGGGAATAAGGGACAGAGGGACTTTGCCTCAAATCAGGGAGTTATGGGTGAAGGTCTTAAAGTAAAAGTCAACTGTTTTATTTGGAGAGGGTGAATCCCCCCCACTGGCGATCCATACAACATAAAACTTTGACTGAGGTATTGGTTCTTTCCCCATTCTATCCAAAACACACATATATTTAAAGATTTCCTTTAATTGCACAAGGAGCAGGGTCTTTTTTTGCGGTTTTCTTATGCCAGCAGCCATGTATGTAGCAACCACTTGCGTGACAGCCAGGAAGCCTGGTTGTGTGCAGCAGATGGAGATTAGCCGTGGCCCGGAGAGGTACACACCTGTACTTTGAATAGGTTGTTTGGGTGCAGCATTTGAGGAAGAAGAAAAATGTAACCGATCCACCTGGCCTATTGTTTGTGTAGCTGTACACAAATCAAAACGGACAACCTTATGTGAATACACCGGCTTGGCATGTTTTTTTTTTTTTTATGGTAACACAATTATTTTATGACCCCTTATTCTCTTGTTTTTCTCTACAGTTGCAGATAGGATGGAGCTCAGCCTCACGAAAGTCCCCCTTTATGTAAGTACATATAATGTCTATTTTTTTTTTTTTGTATAAATATTCTAATATTCTTCATGAAATTCAACTTGTGAATACATGATGTGTCATATAATAAATGATATGGATTGGTGAATAAAGCGATGTATTGTCAACACACTGGATTGACATATGGGACTACTGCTGAAAATGCTAGTTGCCTGATTGAGAGGCCTCGTGCACGTGGGGCGTACCTCATGTGAGGGCTGTTTACCTGCGCAGGAATGCACAAGTGTTCCGTGCATCCCTGTGCTGGCACTCCCATTGATGTGCATTGGGATGCAGCATCTGCATGGACACATCTGTTGCTCTCAATTTGACATCTGTGCGGATGTGTCTGTGCAGTCGCTGTTCCCAATTGACATCAATGTGATGGCCTGCACGGAACACCTGTACAACCCTGTGTAAGTAAACACGGCCGTCACACAAGATACGTATTGATGTGCCCCATGTGAACAAGGCCTTAGTGCATATATAAGGATGAGCTCAGGGCGTGTTTGCAAACAGCACGTGCAGAGCCCGCCAGGAAGTCGGCACTGCACAGCACTAATCACAGGCAGTGAGACATTTCCTGTTCTCTGCAGCCGTGCATCGGGACAATGTCTCACTGCTTGTGATTAGCGCTCGGCATTGCCGACTTCCTGGCGGGCTCTGCACGTGCTGTTTGCGAATATGCCTGAGCTCATCCTTAGGCATATACAGTGTGTGTAGAGTAGTGATGGGCTTGGGCGTGTTCGAATCAAACCCACCAGGAAGCCTCCACTGCACACCACCAATCATAGGTAGTGAGGCATTTCCCAAACTGGCAGCTGCACATACACACGCTGCCTATGATTGGTGGTGTGCAGTGCCTGCTTCTTGGCGGGTTTTGATACGAACAACGCCCAAGCCCATTCTTAGTGTAGAGCTGTGCGTTTTATGTGACCAGGAAGTGCCCGGTGTTTACAACTGTGGCCAAAAGTTTTGAGAATAACACAAATTAATTTTCACAAAGTCTGCTGCTTGTTTTTAGATCTTTTTGTTAGCTGTTACTATAATATAATGAAGTATAATTACAAGTACTTCATAAGTGTCAAAGGCTTTTATTGACAATTAGGTGAAGTTTATACAGAGTCAATATTTGCAGTATTGACCCTTCTTTTTCAAGACCTCTTCAAAATCGCCCAGGCATGCTGTCAATCATCTTCTGGCCCACATCCTGACTGGTGGCGGCTGGTGAAAAAATTTCTTGGGAGGGGGGGGCGGCAAACAGTATACCAACCCATCGACCCGCCCCCCCGTTGGTTGGTCGGACGGTAGGTAGCACTTACCCCATCACCGGCAGATTCCCCTGCTCGGCGGCCTCCTGTCGTCCTTGTCATCACGGCGACGGCGGCTTCCATTTCCTAGTTTCCTCCCTCCTCCTCAACGGCCAATCTGGAGTCTTCTCTTTTCGACCAATCACAAAACGGGTCTCACACCTGCTTCTGATTGGCCGGATTGAGGATCAGTGTTTCAACAGAGAATATTCGTTTGCTGTTGTAACACACCTGGGTGGGATCGGAGCATATCCTCTGCGACCCAAGCTCTCCCTATTTTGAAGCCTACTAGAGCCTCTGGCTCTAATCAGGTGCTTAACAAAAAAAAAACTGGCCGCTGTAATTCATGCGTCCGGTGCCATGAAAGGGGCCGGACGCATGAATAGGGGGTGGCCATGGCGGCCATGGATAGATTGATGTTATGCATCAATCTATCCATTATGCATATAGGGGGTGGTGAGGAGAGAGGGTGCAGCCCCCGGGTGCCCCTAATGGACGAGCCACCACTGATGGTAGCCCGTTCTTGCATAATCAATGCTTGGAGTTTCTCAGAATTTGTGGGTTTTTTTTTTTTTTTTTTTTTTCACTTGCCTCTTGAGGATTGACCACATGTTCTCAATAGGATTAAGGTCTGGGGAGTTTCCTGGCCATGGACCCAAAATTTTGATGTTTTGTTCCCCAAGCCGCTTAGTTATCACTTTAGCCTTATGGCAAGGTGCTCCATCATGCTAGAAAAGGCATTGTTCCTCACCAAACTGTTCTTGGATGGTTGAGAGAAATTGCCCTCAGAGAATATTTTTGTACCATTCTTTATTCATGGCTGTGTTCTTAGGCAAAATTGTTAGTGAGCCCACTCCCTTGGCTGAGAAGCAACCCCACACATGAATGATCTCAGGATGCTTTACTGTTGGCATGACAAAGGACTGATTGTAGCCAGTGGCGGCCCATCCATTAAGGGCACATGGGCCCCGCCCCCTCTATCACACCATGCCCTATATATTATTATTATTCAGGATTTATATAGCACCAACAGTTTACGCAGCGCTTTACAATATCAAAGGGAGACAATACAGTTATAATACAATAATATACAAGAGGATTAAGAAGGCCCTGCTCAGAAGAGCTTACAATCTAATAGGGTGGGGCAGGTGGTACAAAAGGTTGTAGCTGTGGGGAGCTGATGGAAGTGGTAGAAGATTAGTTGGAGACATTATAGGCTTTCCTGAAGAGATGAGTTTTCAGGGATCGCCTGAAGGTAGCAAGAGTAGGGGAATAGCCGGACAGGTGGAGGTAGCGAGTTCCAGAGGATGGGAGAGGCTCTGGAGAAATCCTGGAGACGAGCATGAGAGAAGGAGACGAGAGAGCTTGAGAGTAGGAGGTCTTGAGAAGAGCGGAGAGGACGATTTGGGTGATATTTGGAGACAAGATTGGTTATGTAGCTCGGGGCAGAGTTGTGAATGGCTTTGTATGTTGTGTGTGTGTGTATATATATATCTATCATGTAGAGTGAATCTATCCATGGCCGCCGCGGCCACCCTCTATTCAGGCGTCTGGCACCTTTTTAGGACGCCGAGTGCCTGAATTACAGCGTCGGGGGTATTTCTTTGAAGCACCTGATTAGAGCCATAGGCTCTAGTAGGCTTCAAAATAGGGTGGACTCGGAGCGCACACCACCTGGTGAATCTCACTACTATATATTTTATTTATATGAACATAAGATTTTTGGGGTATTTCACCGTCACCCAGTACACATAGAGGTTTCTATTCTGTGGGATTATTTTGTGCGTGTCTGCGCTGCCTGCGAGTCACATACCTCAGCTCCCTGGACAGACTACTCTGCGGGTCCCCTGTTTGACTATACCACATATTTTTGCTTTTTAGCCTCATACATGATTTCTATCTATCCATCCATCCATCCATCCATCCATCCATCTATCTATCTATAATGTGTTCATGTTGGGGAAAGTGAAATCTTATATGCATATTATTATGTGCTAGGTTTACTCTTTTGACAATAAATACGTTTATATATTTCTACCCATGGTCTGTCATATGCCTCATTTAAAGTTCCAATTTTTTTCCCAGTGTCGACCCAGATGTGTTAAAAAAGCAAATGAATATTCGCTTTTCTAACACTGAACTGCCTCTCCGCCAATCAGGAAGCACGGGTCTGATACCTGTCACCTGATTGGCTGAAAGGAAAGGTGATGCTATTGGATGCCTAGCAGGAAGAAAGAAGAGACACACGGCGAAAGCATGGAGGACAGAGGAGCAGCCACCCGTCCTACAGCTAACGCTGCCTGACCCACTGCCCGTCCCATAGCTCGCCGCCGTCACCTGCTGCCCGACCCGCCACCAAGATGGGGTAAGTGCCGGTCAGACAATGGGTGGGGCGGGGGAAGGGGGGGTGCTAGTTAAATGCCACCGGGGGGGTCACATGGATGGCAATGGATGGGCACAGTGGCTGTAATCGATGGGCACAGTGGCTGCAATTGATGGGCACAGTGAGGCTGCAATTGATGTTTTTCAGTTTGTTTGCCCCCCCCCCCCCGAAATTTTGAGCACCAGCCGCCACTGATGGTAGCGTTCACCTTTCTTTATCGTACATCATGGGACACAGAGCTTAAGTAATAACTTAATGGGTATATAGGTATCTTCAGGTGAAGGACACTGGTATACCCAATACAGGAAGTTCACTCTCTAAAGTCTCCACTAGAGGGAGTAAATGCATACCTTAGTACGTCGCTTCTCAGTCAGCTCAGAAGTCCAGCTAAACAGCATGTGTGTGGTCTCAAAAGCCAGGGGGGATCCTCATCCTGAGGGAGGGAGGTACAACTGAATCTTGTATTTCCCCCCATTCTCCCAGCCCCCCCACCCCCGGGGGGTGCGGTGGTGGCAGCTGATTTTTTATTTAGAAATTGTTCTATTCCCCACAAGAAGTTTTTTTTTTTTTTTTCAAACTTCCCGCCGCCCAGCCCTGAAAGACAGAGGGGGGACGTTGATTGATGGAGGGGGCGTGGCTTAGGCGCAGCGCAGTGTGCAGGGCGTAAGTACACGAGGAGCACACGGCGCAGGTGCTGGGGACAGAGACAGACGTTCACATCTCACAGCTGCAAGTGGATACACAGGACACGAGCACTGGGGGCACGTAAGGGATGCATGGCATTTCCAGTACAGGAAATAACATTTGAAACAACTAAAAGCTGAACTTTATTAGCATTTTCTTTGCTACTATTTTTGCTCAGTGAGTATGCAAGTCATTACATTGTCTTGTTTACTTACTACCTCTGTTTTTTTGTGCTCAGCACTATGGCTCCCAAAAAAGACACCCCAAAGGTACCAAAAATTCCACCCCCAGGCGCCGGAAATTCCAGTCATGTCTCCACACTGTCATCCTCACCTGAGATACCAGATATGGCACGCCAGAGAGAGTCAATTGGTGGTGCAACTGCTTCTCTCTCACACTTCAGCCCCTGTATACGTGACTGAAGTTGCATTTTCATCCGCCCTGCAGGGCCTAGAAGGAAGATTAGCGACTTTAATCGCATCCGCTATCCAAAAGGATAGGAAGCGTGTTAGATCCCACTCCCCTACCTAGACCCCTTACCAAGGGGACAGTGGGTAGAGGATGAGGGGTTACCCTCAGGGGATCAAGAAGAAGGGCAAACCAATTACTCCTCTCAGAGGAAACAACGGTGGATGAACCTTTTTCAGCCTCGCAATCCGAGAAATTAATGATACAATCTCTTACAGAGATGGTTCGTGCCTCTTTCAAGCTACCTCTAGCAGAGTCAGCTGATAGTTCTGTTTCTTCTTTAGGTTCCTTCAAACCTTCACAGACTGTACATGTATTATTAGAAAAGCTTATTTATACTGAATGGGATCACCCTAGAGCTGCACGATTCTGGGCAAAATGAGAATCACGATTTTAGAATAAAAAGATCACGATTCTCGCGACATAAAATTTTTTTCACATTATACAAAAAAATATGGGCTAACTTTACTGGTTAGTTTTTTTTTTTAATTCTTCCAAAACAATAGCATTTGAAAGACCACTGCACAAATGCAGTGTGACATAAAATATTGCAACAACCACCATTTTATTCTCTAGGGTGTCTACTAAAAAAAAAAAAAAAAAAAAATTTATATATATATATATATATATATATATATATATATATATATGTGTTTGGGGATCTAAGTAATTTTCTAGCAAAAAAAAAATTATTTTAACTTGAAACCAACAAATGTCAGAAAAAGGTTTAGTGTTTAAGTGGTTAAACTTTTTTCACTTAGGCTACATGCCCATGGACGTTTTAAAAAACATGCTGCAAAGCCAGTACAGACGCCAGGAAAAAAGCGGCGTTAAAACGCGATTTTCTCCGCGTTTTGCATTGAATTCAATGCACGTTACTCCACGCTGGCTTTCAGCTGCGTTTCTCTGTCTCTATTCAAAATTAGTGGTTCCCTATGGGAGCCCATTGAATTTGAATAGAGGCCGCACCAGAAGTCGGATTGTGTGCTGAGAATCTTGAGGGGGAAACGCAAAAATTTAAAAATAAATTTGCATGAGGTTCCCCCCTAAGACGATACCAGACCCTTCGGTCTGGTATGGATCTTAAGGGGAACCCCACACCAAAAAAAAGGCGTTCCCCCAAGATCCATACCAGACCCTTATCCGAGCACGCAGCCCAGCAGGTCAGGAAAGTGCCCCCCACCCCAAAGCACCTTGTCCCCATGTTGATAAGGACAAGGGCCCCTTCCCGACAACCATGGCCATTGGTTGCCGGGATCTGCGGGTGGGGGGGCTTATCGGAATCTGAGAGCCCCCTTTAATAAGGGGGCCCCCAGATCCTGACCTCCTCCCTATGTGAATGAGTATGGGGTACATCGTACCCCTACCCATTCACCTAGGGAAAAAAGTGTCAATAAAAAAAACACACTACACAGGTTTTTAAAGTAATTTATTAGGCAGCTCCAGGGGTCTCTTCCAACTTCGGGGGTCTCTTCCAACTTCGGGGGTCTCTTCCGACTTTGGGGGTCTATTCCGACTTCTCCGCACTCTCTGGCTTCTTCTCTGGGCTCTCTGGTGTCTTTTGCCGGGCTCCTCCGCTATCTTCTGCTCTTTTGCCCGCTCTTTTGCTAGCGGTTGTCCGGTCTTCTACGTTGTCTTTTTCCCTCTTCTCTTCTTCCGATGTTGACTTGACGCTCTCTCCCACTGTAATGCCATGTGCGCGGTGGACAACAACTTATATAGGCATGGGGCAGGGTCATCAGGTGATGTCACCCGGTGACCCCGCCCCTTATGACATCACAGTCCCATCATGCCCCGGGACTGTGACGTTTTAAGACTGGAACATTTAAAGAATGAGTAGCCCCATGGTCTCTGTGGATGCTTTGAAAATATTCCCTCCAAAAAACAAGGCTTCTATTAGAGAGGATGCCTGTAATTTGCCTTTAAGGGATGTACAGTATTTATAAAAAATTTGCAGAGCTATTTATCTCATAAAATTGCATTTACATTTGTTAAGGACAGAGCCTTTTTTTGACACTTGTTGTCGTTGTTAAAATCCGTTTTTTTTGCTAGAAAATTACTCGGAACCCCCAAACTAATATAACTATATATATATATATCTATAGATATATAGATATATCTATATCTATATATATATATATAGATATAGATATATATATCTATATCTATATTTATATAGATATAGATATATATATATATATAGATATCTATATATATATATAAATATAATATAAAATAATAAAAAATTTCAGACACCCTAGATAATAAAATGGCTCTCGTTGCAATACTTTGTCACACCGTATTTGCGCAGTGGTCTTGCAAGCACAATTTTTGGGGAAAAAATACACTTTTTCGACTTAAAAAATAAGACAAAAGCCTGCCCGCTGCTCGATGACCGCTGGCCACGAGCAATCGTAAGCAGCAGACACAGAACAGGGACAAGTGCGTGTAAACACACACTTTCCTGTTCTGTTCTGACAGGAGTGACAGATCGTGTGTTCCTATTAGCTAGGAACCACGATCCGTCACTTCCCCCAGTCAGTCCCCTCCCCCTTCAGTTAGAATCACCTCCCAGGGAACACAGTTAACCCCTTGAGTGCCCCCTAGTGTTAACTCCTTCACTGCCAGTGACATTTTTACAGTAATCAATGCAATTTTATAGCATTGATCTCTGTATTAATGCCAATGGTCCCAAAAATCTGTCAAAATTGTCCGATGTGTCCCCCATAATGTCGCAGTCACGATAAAAAACGCAGATCGCCGCCATTACTAGTAAAAAAAAAAAAATAAGAAGAATGCTATAAATCTATCCCCTATTTTGTAGACGCTATAACTTTTGCGCAAACCAATCAATATACGCCTATTGCGATATTTTTTTTTTTTTTACCAAAAATATGTAGAAGAATACATATCGGCCTAAACTGAGGAAAAAAATTAGTTTTTTTATATATTTTTGGAGGATATTTATTTTAGCAAAAAGTTAAAAATAATGCGTTTTTTTTTTTCAAAATTGTCGCTCTTTTTTTGTTTATAGCTCAAAAAATAAAAACCGTAGTGGCGATCAAATACCACCAAAAGAAAGCTCTATTTGTGGGAAAAAGGGACGTAAATTTTGTTTGGGTACAACGTCGCATGACCGCGCAATTGTCAGACAGGAAGGGGGTAAAATCTTCTGGGGCTGAGAGCCGCTTTCCATGGGGGCACTCGTGCAGGCGTGCTCCCGAGTCCTGCTGCTGTGTCCATTGACACAGACAGCAAGACTCGACCCTGCCCTCGGCACTGGATTTGATTGACATCAGTGGGAGCCAATGACCTATGTCCTATCCAAATGACATAAACTTTTCCCCACCTCATCATCCACATGTTGGAGATGTAATGATGCCCTTTTTTGACATCCTATTTTAGAACAAAGTTAGGGACCTTGTCAAAACGCTTACTGATGTTGATTTGGGACAAGATGCGACCCAATATCTTTTAAACCTGCAAAACTTCTCTAGGAAACAGACGTTCCTTATACACTTACTTAATGCAACTAGGACATGTGTGCCTGCAAGGTGGAAACATACACAACCTCTGGCTGTTACGCAATGGCTGGTTAAGGTGGGGGATATTTGTTGCATGGATCATTCTCGCTATGCAAAATAAAGGAGAACAGTTAGGAAAACTACTGGTTTGTGTTCTCAATCTCTGGGGAATATGAGGCCCTAAATGTGGGAATAACTGAGGTTTGGTGAGAGAGTTCAAAGTCCTCACTCCCTTGCTGCTTTTTGACTCTAGGTGTTGGACAAGGCAGTTATGATAGGCATTTTAATGCCATGTTCGTGAAACGCCTATCTCCCACCCCTAGCCACCCCCCCCCCCTTTTGAATTTTTGAATTTTTATTTTTTTTGCTCTGTACTCTGCTGTTCTGTTTTCACTTCCCAATTTTTGCTATTTCTCTATCTACCAACCTGTTGGGATTGCTGTGCGATCCTACAGACCATATGCCAAGAATGCAGGTCACAACTACAGTGCCTTGAAAAAGTATTCAAACCCCTTGAAATGTTCCACATTTTGTCACGCTACAACCAAAAACATAAATTTATTTTTTTGGGATTTTATGTGACAGACCAACACAAAGTGGCAAATAATTGTGAAGTGGAAGGAAAATGATAAATGGTTTTTAAATTTTTCTACAAATATGTGAAAAGTGTGGCGTGCATTTGTATTCAGCCCCCTGAGTCAATACTTTGTAGAACCACCTTTCGCTGCAATTACAGCTGCAAGTCTTTTTGGGGATGTCTCTACCAGCTTTACACATCCCAGAGGGGCATGTTTGCCCATTCTTCTTTGCAAAATAGTTCAAACTCTGTCAGATTGGACGGAGAGCATCTGTGAACAGCAATTTTCAAGTCTTGCCACAGATTCTCAATTGGATTTAGGTCTGGACTTTGACTGGGCCATTCTAACACATGATTATGCTTTGATCTAAACCATTCCATTGTAGCTCTGGCTGTATGTTTAGGGTTGTTGTCCTGCTGGAAGGTGAACCTCCACCCCGGTCTCAAGTCTTTTGCAGACTCCAACAGGTTTTCTTCTAAGATTGCCCTGTTTTTGGCTCCATCCAGCTTCCCATCAACTCCGACCAGCTTCCCTGTCCCTGCTGAAGAAAAGCATCCCCACAACATGATGCTGCCACCACCATGTTTCATGGTGGGGATGGTGTGTTCAGGGTGATGTGCAGTGTTAGTTTTCCACCACACATTGCATTTTTTGCTTTTAGTCCAAAAAGTTCAATTTTGGTCTCATTTGACCAGAGCACCTTCTTCCACATGTTTGCTGTGACCCCCACATGGCTTCTCTCAAACTGCTTTGGATCTCTGCAGCTCCTCCAGAGTTACCATGGGTCTCTTGGCTGCTTCTCTGCCTTGCCTGGTTTGTCAGTTTAGGTAGACGGCCTTGTCTTGGTAGGTTTGCATTTGTGCCATACTCTTTCCATTTTCGGATGATGGATTGAACAGTGCTCTGTGAGATGTTCAAAGCTTGGGATATTTGTTTTATAAGCTAACCCTGCTTTAAACTTCTCCACAACTTTATCCCTGACCTGTCTGGTGTGTTCCTTGGCCTTTATGATGCTGTTTGTGCGCTGTGGTTCTCAAACAAACCTCTGGGGGCTTCACAGAACAGCTGTATTTATACTGAGATTAAATTACACACAGGTAGACTCTGTTTACTAATTAGCTGACTACTGAAGGCAATTGGTTCCACTAGATTTTAGTTAGGGGTATCAGAGTAAAGGGGGCTTAATACAAATACACATTACATTTTTCAGATATTTATTTGTTAACAATTTTGAAAACCATTTATCATTTTCCTTCCACTTCACAATTATGTGCCACTTTGTTTTGGTCTATCACATAAAATCCCAATAAAAAACATTTATGTTTTTGGTTGTAACATGACAAAATGTGGAAAATTTCAGGGGATATGAATACTTTTTCTTGTGCAAAGGGTTTTATTGAAAATACAGATCAACAAGAAAGTACAAAACAGTGGTGGACACACCATGTAAACATATCTGCATAAATTACAGGTGTCAAAAGAATATGTTATTTCTGGACACAGAAAATTGCACACGTTCCTGAAGGTTCAGGGGGCGTATGTGACCAACCGATCCTGAAAGGGTGATGGCACGCTTAACTACATATACGTGTGCTTTAGATTTCAGAGCCATATGTAGTATATGAGTCGAGAGAGGAATGTAAACCAAAACATTTCAAATAATGAAGTGAGAAAAAAAAAAAAAATAAATAAATAAAATAATAAAACTAAAGAGAATACATAAGGCTAGGTAGCATATTCTTGTACTCATTAAAAGCGTTTTCACACCATGTGTCCCGTCCAAAAAAAAAAAAAAAAAGAAAAGGGGAATGGTGCAGAAGGAGAAAGAGGAGTAAGAAGAGGGGGGTCCCCGGGGTGGGGAGAGTGGAGGCATATTAGAGTGAGAGGAGCGCTGGGTCAAATCGGGAAGGGTGGATATGAGTCACCCAAGGTTGCCATGTCCGGAGGAATTTATCATGTGCATCCGATAACACGGCTGTCAGTTCTCATTAACCATGATATCGTTTACAGCTTAGAAGCTGAGAGCCGGGGTTTTCCAGGCCTTTGCTATGGTCAATTTAGTTGCAGTAAAAATGTGCGACGCCAATTGGCATTCTGGTCGTAGTAATTCCGTGATCGGTTTCCCCAGAAGAGCCTCAGATGGGTCCCTCTTTATATTGGCGTTAAAAAGGTTACGAAGAAGTGCATAGATTCTGATCCACAGTCTGCGTGCCCGGGGACACCTCCACCAAATGTGTGCCATTGTGCCCTCTTGAGCACACCCACGGAAACACAACGGGGAATAGGATGGGATAAAACTCGCCAATCTGGCCGGAGCATAGTAGCACCTATAGAGCACTTTGTAAGCATTTTCCAGGAATAGTACATTCTTGGAGCATTTGGGCAATGCAGCAGTCATGACCTGCCAATCCTCTGGGTCCAATCGCTTCCCCAACTCGGCTTCCCACTGGAGATGATATGGTTTCAAGGGTGTTTTTTTTAGAGCGTATTATAGCTGCATATATTAAAGAGATTAAACCCGACGACTGGGGCCGTCATCTGCAAAGGCTCTCAAAAGGGGTTAATGTGTAGGGGGTTGGTCGAGATATAATAAGTTGTTAAAGGAAGTGTCGGATTTGCCTATAACTATAGTGCTCCCTAAGGGGGATGTCATGGGAGGATCATAAGGATGCAAATGGAATAAACTTAATGGGGGTAAAAATGGAGTGGATATCCACAAAGCCATTCTCGGACCACCATGTAAATTGCAACGGATTATCGCAGCCTGGTGGGAATAGTGGGCAGTGAAGAAGACGGAGTAGGGGGAGATGGGGGGGAGATTAGACCCGCGGAATATTTAACCCTCAAAACCGGAGTGAGTGAGCCAGACATGGGCCGATATTATTTGGATGGTGTACTCGGGGGAGCCAAGGGAGGGAAGCTAATGGTATCGGGTGAGAGTCCACTAGATCAATGGTAGCCCACAACGGCATTTGCTGTTTCTCATGGAGATGGGCTAATGGGGCAATAGCTGCTGCTGTGTAGTAAGCAAATAAATTGGGGACCGAGAGGCCACCATTGATCCTGCTGGCATACAGAACCTGTTTTTTGATCCTGGGTCTCGTAAACTGCATGATTTTACGCTGATGTATACGTATAATGTGGGATGGAACGTGGACCGGTAAGTCCCAAAAAAAGTTAAGCGGCTTTGGGAGATAGGTCATGCGGATGGTTGCTATTCTTCCAAACCAGGACAACGGTAGGGTAGACCAGGAGGTGAGCATAGCTATCAGCTTCCCAAATAGTAAGGGAAAGTTGGCTTGTTATAGGCCTGAGTATCTTGGGGTAATCTTGATCCCTAGGTAGGGTAATGAGTTTAGCCATTGGAAGGAGAATGCAGATCTTAGAGTATACAACTCAGGGGGCGAGAGGTTGATCGACCTTGCTTTGGATTTAGCGGTATTGACAGCTAGGCCCGAAAATGTAGCAAAGGTGTTTAAAAGAGATAGCAGGTTAGGAAGGGTAAGTCTAGCTTTAGTGATGGTGAGCAGAATATCGTCCACGAACAAGGACAGTTTGTGAGAGGTGTCCGCCATTTCCACCCCCGATATATCCGGATGTGATCGGATGGTCTCCGCCAAGGGATCCAGTGCCAAGATAAAAAGAAGCGGGGAAAGTGGGCACCCCTGGCGGGTTCCCTTTTTAATAGGGAAGATAGGCGACTCAAATCCACAGTATTTCACTTTGGCCTGGGGGGCGTCATAAATAGCTGAAACCCAGCTCATAAAGGATGCGCCAAACACAAAGTGGTTTAGCACCTGTATTAGGTAAGGCCAGGACAAGGTGTCAAAGGCCTTATTGATGTCCAATGACAGGAACATTGTTTCTAAGGACCTATTGTGGACAATATATTGTATTTGAAGGAGACGTCGGATAGCATCGCTGGCTTGTCTCCTTGGGACAAAGCCTACCTGATCCTTTTTTATTAGACATGGGAGAAAGGAGTTGAGGCGGTTGGCCAAGATCTTTGTCAAGATTTTCATGTCTATATTGATTAAGGAGATCGGTCTAAAGTTGGCCCAGGAGGAATGGTCCTTGTCAGGTTTGGGGATCATTACGATGTTAGCAGTCAGCCGGTTTGGTGTGAAGGGATGACCTTCTTATACTGAGTTGTACATAGTTGTCAGGTAGGGGGCTATGACGTATGCCAGTTTCCGATAGAAAAGTGCTGTGAAGCCATCTGGGCCCGGTCTTTTTCCCACCTTCAACTCCTTAATGCACTGAAGGACTTCCGAGACTTGTATGTCCCGGTCCATAAGGGACGTGTGGGATTCGGATAGAGAGGGTAAAGATAGTTTCGTCAGGAAGGCATCGAGACCCTGGATGGAGGAGTGGTCGGGAGCCGAGTAAAGTTTAGTAAGACGATGTCTGAATTTATCCAGAACCCGCTGAGGGTTGCCCGTAAGGATGTTGTGGCGGGTGCGCAAAGTAATGGGAGCAAATTTTGGGGTAAAGGTGCGAAGTCTGTTGGCTAGCATTGCATTGGGTTTATTGGCTTTAGCATACCACTTTTGTCGGGCCCAGCGTTCTGCTTCGTCAGTTAAGCCTAAGTCTAGGTCTGTGCGGACTTTGTCTAGGAATCTGCGGTTGACAGGGGTAGGGTATTGTTTAAAGGTCGCTGATAAGGCCTCCAATTGTTGTTCCAAATAACGCGGACCTGTGCTCGCTTTATTTTGAATCTAGACGCAAGGCAGATGACGTGGCCCCAAAGGGCAGCCTTGTAAGCTTCCCACAGTGTGACCGGGGAAGAAACTGACCCTGCATTAAGTTTAAAATATTCCACAGAAGTCTTGTGGACGTCGTTAAGGATCTCTTTGAAAGAGAGGAGAGAGCCGTCCATGACCCGAGGGGGTATTAGGGTTTACTTAGCAGAGAGTGAAAAACTGTCAAGATAGGGTCATGGTCAGACCATGGGGAGGCGAGGATAGAGGTCGAGTCTATTAAAGGGAGGTGCTTCCTTAATACAAACATACGGTCTATTATGGAGTGAGAATGATGAGGATGGGAAGAGTGAGTATAATCCCTGCCCAGAGGATAAAGTGTTTGAATGTTTTGGGGAGGGGAGCTTATGGTATGATGGGTAGTTGTCAAGAGAAGGGTTTAATGTCACGTTAGAGTCCCCCGCCAACAGGAGGGTACCTTTCTAGTGTGACTTCAGCAGGGAGCAGATGTGGGTCAGGAAGGGCCCCGGATTCTTATTTGGGGCGTAGTAAGTCATAATGGTCACTTCGTTGTCTTGAATAGTTACATAGTTACATAGTAGGTGAGGTTGAAAAAAGACACAAGTCCATCAAGTCCAACCTATGTGTGATTATGTGTCAGTATTACATTGTATATCCCTGTATGTTGCGGTCATTCGGGTGCTTATCTAATAGTTTCTTGAAGCTATCGATGCTCCTCGCTGAGACCACCGCCTGTGGAAGGGAATTCCACATCCTTGCCGCTCTTACAGTAAAGAACCCTCTACGTAGTTTAAGGTTAAACCTCTTTTCTTCTAATTTTAATGAGTGGCCACGAGTCTTGTTAAACTCTCTTCTGCGAAAAAGTTTTATTTCTATTGTAGGGTTACCAGTACGGTATTTGTATATTGAAATCATATCCCCTCTCAAGCGTCTCTTCTCCAGAGAGAGTAAGTTCAGTGCTCGCAACCTTTCCTCATAACTAAGATCCTCCAGACCCTTTATTAGCTTTGTTGCCCTTCTTTGTACTCGCTCCGTTTCCAGTACATCCTTCCTGAGGACTGGTGCCCAGAACTGGACAGCATACTCTAGATGTGGCCGGACCAGAGTCTTGTAGAGTGGGAGAATTATCGTTTTATCCCTGGAGTTGATCCCCTTTTTAATGCATGCCAATATTCTGTTTGCTTTGTTAGCAGCAGCTTGGCATTGCATGCCATTGCTGAACCTATCATCTACTAGGACCCCAGGTCCTTTTCCATCCTAGATTCCCTCAGAGGTTCTCCCCCCAGTGTATAGCTTGCATTCATATTTTTGCCACCCAAATGCATTATTTTACATTTTTCTACATTGAACCTCATTTGCCATGTAGTTGCCCACCCCATTAATTTGTTCAGATCTTTTTTCAAGGTTTCCACATCCTGCGGAGAAGTTATTGCCCTGCTTAGCTTAGTATCATCTGCAAATACAGAGATTGAACTGTTTATCCCATCCTCCAGGTCGTTTATGAACAAATTAAATAGGGTTGGTCCCAGCACAGAACGCTGGGGAACCCCACTATCCACCCCTGACCATTCCGAGTACTCCCCATTTATCACCACCCTCTGAACTTGCCCTTGTAGCCAGTTATCAATCCATGTACTCACCCTATGGTCCATGCCAAGGAACCTTATTTTGTACAGTAAACGTTTATGGGGAACTGTGTCAAATGCTTTTGCAAAATCCAGATACACCACGTCTACGGGCCTTCCTTTATCTAGATGGCAACTCACCTCCTCATAGAAGGTTAGTAGATTGGCAAGAACGATTCTTCATGAATCCATGCTGATTACTGCTAATTATGCCGTTCTCATTTCTAAAATCTTGTATATAGTCCCTTATCATCCCCACTAAGAGTTTACATACTATTGATGTTAGGCTAACTGGTCTGTAATTCCCAGGGATGTATTTGGGGCCCTTATTGGTGCTACATTGGCTTTTTTCCAATCAGCTGGTACCATTCCAGTCAGTAGACTGTCTGTAAAAATTAGGAACAACGGTCTGGTAATCACTTGACTGAGTTCCCTAAGTACCCTCGGATGCAAGCCATCTGGTCCCTGTGATTTATTAATGTTAAGTTTCTCAAGTCTAATTTTAATTCTGTCCTCTGTTAACCATGGAGGTGCTTCCTGTGTTGTGTCATGAGGATAAACACTGCAGTTTTGGTTACCTAAGCCCCCCGATTCACTCGTGAAGACTGAGGAGAAGAATAAATTCAATACCTTTGCCATCTCCCCATCCTTTATAACCAGATGTCCTTCCTCATTCTTTATGGGGCCAATATGGTCTGTCCTCCCTTTTTTATTGTTTACATACTTAAAGAATTTCTTGGGATTTTTTTTTGCTCTCCTCCGCTATGTGTCTTTCATGTTCTATCTTAGCCGTCCTAATTGCACCCTTACGTTTCTTGTTGCATTCTTTATAAAGTCTGAATGCTGAGGATGATCCCTCATCCTTGCATTTTTTGAAGGCCTTCTCCATTGCTTTTATATGCATTTTTACATTGGAGTTAAGCCATCCAGGGCTTTTGTTCGCTCTTTTCAATTTATTACCCAATGGGATGCATTGGCTAATGCCCTTATTTAATATGCTCTTAAAGCAAACCCATCTCTCCTCCGTGTTCTTTGTTCCTAAGATTTTATCCCAATTTATAATTTAGCAAGGTTTGTAGTTTAGGGAAGTTGGCTCTTTTGAAATTCAGTGTCTTTGTATTCCCTTTATGTTTCCTATTTGTGTGATTTATACTGAAACTAATTGACCTGTGATCGCTGTTACCTAAATTGCCCCGTATTTCTACATCCGTGATCAGGTCTGTATTGTTGGTTATCAGTGGATCCAGTAATGTTTTATTTCTAGTTGGTGTGTCTACCATCTGACCCATAAAATTGTCCTGCAAGACATTAAGGAACTGGCGAGCCTTAAATGAATGCGCGGTTCCCTCCGCCCAGTCTATGTCTGGATAATTAAAATCAACCATTATGATAACACTTCCCATCCTTGCTGCTAATCCAAATTGTGATAGGAGATCTATCTCCACTTCTTCCTCCCTCAGGTTAGGGGGCCTATAGCATATTCCCAGTATTATTTTCCCCTTGGCTTCATCCCTTTGGAGCTCTACCCATAAGGATTCCACCTCCTCCCTAGCTCCCTCAGTGATGTCACCTCTCACATTCACTTGTACATTATTCTTGATATATAGGAATACCCCTCCCCCTTTTTTACCCTCTCTATCCTTGCGGTAAAGGGTATACCCTTGAATGTTTGCCAGCCAATCATGAGAGCTGTTGAACCAGGTCTCTGAAATTCCCACAAAATCCAAATCCTCCTCGTACAACAGTATCTCTAGTTCACCCATCTTGTCCGCCATGCTCCTGGCATTGGTGAACATGCCACATAGTTTAGACCGGTCACATATTGTCCTCATATTGGGTGCCTTGCAAAATTAAGTATCTACCATTTGGGTCTGTTATTTGTTTACTGCAAATAAATGGGACCGATTTGCATATGGCAATCAGGACTCCCCTCTGTTTAGTAGGGCCATTTACCAGATAAACATGGGGGTAATCTGCCGCAAAATATTTGGGGGTAGGAGGAGAAAGAGAAATGGGTTTCCTACAGACATGCAATGTCTATTATTTGTTGTTTGAGATATTTAAATACTTTGACCCGTTTCTGGGGAGAGTTCATGCCCTGAACATTCAGGGACAACCCGTGGAGGGTCATGGGATCAGAGGTGTGCTGCTACTAAATGTTACAGTCACACCCCAGGGACTGAGAGGGAGAGGTGGAGAGAGTGGAGAAGAGAAAAGACCGAGAAAGAGGGGAAGAGAGAAAACAATACATAAGACTTAAGAGTATCGAAGAGAACTTGGTGTAGAGTAAGCATTACGAACTTAAATGCAACAATTCGTGGACTGTGAGGTCCACAGTGGGGTGGGACACTGGCCAAGACATGAATACTTTTTCAAGGCACTGTATCTCTTGTTACACATCCTTGTAGTTCATGTGTACAGACATGTTGTACTTTACCGTTACCATAACGGGAGTTAATGCACGTATGGTGGATCTATTTAACTGACTTGCCTTGGTATTATGTGAAAAGTGTATTTTTCTGCACCCAACAACTGTGTTTTTTAATTATTTTACTTTTTGTACTTTCACCCTGTAAACTATGCTCAAAATAAAGACTTTATATATAAAAAGAAATCCCCCCCAGGGAAACATTTAGGAAATCATAATGGAAAGGTAATACTGAAATTAGGAATAATGGACTTTATAGGCACGTATAAAAATAACACATTTTAATAGTTCACATAAAATTCATACATACAGTATCTCACAAAAGTGAGTACACCCCTCACATTTTTGTAAATATTTTATTATATCTTTTCATGTGACAACACTGAAGAAATGACGCTTTGCTACAATGTAAATTAGTGAGTGTACAGCTTGTATAACAGTGTAAATTTTCTGTCCCCTAAAAAAAACTCAACACACAGCCATTAATGTCTAAACCGCTGGCAACAAAAGTGAGTACACCCCTAAGTGAAAATGTCCAAATTGGGCCCAAAGTGTCAATATTTTGTGTGGCCACCATATATATCCAGCACTGTCCTAACCCTCTTGGGCATGGAGTTCACCAGAGCTTTACAGGTTGCCACTGGAGTCCTCTTCCACTCTTCCATGACGACATCATGGAGCTGGTGGATGTTAGAGAGCTTGCGCTCCTCCACCTTTTATTTGAGGATTCCCCACAGATGCCCAATAGGGTTTAGGTTTGGAAACATGCTTGGCCAGTCCATCGCCTTTACCCTCAGCTTCTTTAGCAAGGCAGTGGTCGTCTTGGAGGTGTGTTTGGGGTTGTTATCATGTTGGAATACTGCTCATGCTCTGCTTCAGTATGTCACAGTACATGTTGGCATTCATGGTTCCCTCAATGAACTGTAGCTCCCCAGTGCCGGCAGCACTCATGCAGCCCCAGACCATGACACTCCCACCGCCATGCTTGACTGTAGGAAAGACACAATTGTCTTTGTACTCCTCACCTGGTTGCCGCCACACATGCTTGACACCATCTGAACCAAATAAGTTTATCTCGGTCTCATGAAACCACAGGACATGGTTCCAGTAATCCATGTCCTTAGTCTGCTTGTCTTCAGCAAACTGTCTGCATTCTTTTTCTTGTGCATCATCTTTAGAAGAGGCTTCCTTCTAGGACAAGAGCCATGTAGATCAATATAATGCAGTGTGCGCGTATGGTCTGAGAACTGACAGGCTGACCCCCGACCCCTTCAACCTCTGCAGCAATGCTGGCAGCACTGATACGTCTATTTCCCAAAGACAACCTCTGGATATGACGCTGAGCACGTGCATTCAGCTCCTTTGGTCGACCAAGGCGAGGCCTGTTCTGAGTGGAACCTGTCCTGTTAAACCGCTGTATGGTCTTGGCCACCATGCTGCAGCTCAGTTTCAGGGTCTTAGCAATCTTCTTATAGCCTAGGCCATCTTTATGTAGAGCAACAATTCTTTTTTCAGATCCTCAGAGAGTTCTTTGCCACGAGGTGCCGTGTTGAACTTCCAGTGACCAGTATGAGAGAGTGAGAGTGATAACACCAAATTTAACACACCTGCTCCCCATTCACACCTGAGACCTTGTAACGAGTCACATGACACCCGGGAGAGAAAATGGCTAATTGGGCCCTATTTGGACATTTTCACTTAGGGGTGTACTCACTTTTGTTGCCAGCAGTTTAGACATTAATGGCTGTGTGTTGAGTTATTTTGAGGGGACAGCAAATTTACACTGTTATACAAGCTGTACACTCACTACTTTACATTGTAGCAAAGTGTAATTTCTTCAGTGTTATCACATGAAAAGATATAATAGAATATTCACAAAAATGTAAGGGGTGTACTCACTTTTGTGAGATACTGTATACAGAACAGTGATTTATAAAAAACAGGACACAGTGATTTTTCCTGGAGGATATATTGAATCATATGCTTCCTGTGGGCAATTCTAAGAATATCAAGAGAATGCCCACACTGAGATGTATGTATTCCTCTTGGTTGTTCCCACAATCCTCATAGATTAAAAGAATTGCTCACTCCACATGTTTCATGACCTGAACTGTCAGGACCTTCAATGTTTCTAGTCAGAAGAACATACTTTATTTAGAATACAAGATAGATATATATATATATATATTTATTAAGGTACAAATATACATATATATATACACATTATACATTAACTCACCAATAATACAGTGCTTTGACAAAAAGTTTCAACGCTCACCTACGCCAGGGAAATCGTGACCGCAAAGGGGCCCGGACCGGAAGGAGGTAATGACCGAGGACCCTAATGCTGAACGGCAGCCAAGAGTCAGCACATATGTCGGGATGTGGGGATGCACAGGGTAACTATGGGTTTGACACATATACACATAAGTACTGGTAAATACCTCAGTTGGTTACTAGGTAAACTACAGTACTGGATCCCATACTCACATATCAGTTGATATATAGCCACTACTGCTAACCTTAAGCCAGGTTCTTGCCTGTCTATAGAAAAAACTTTAACCACTTAATGGTCAACACTAAATTATAACTTTAACTAAAGAAAGAAAGAAAAAAGGATAACTAATAAAAAAAACAGGGTATCTTGGTTATTCACTGACCCGAGATAGAGGGATTCAGTCACAGTGGTGTGTACACACTCAAATAAGGTGTGAATACAGAGCTCTTAAAAGCACTTTCCTAAAGGGCGGGGGGAAAAAGATGCCATAAGGACAAAGAAAAAGATTTATATCTAGCAAAGTAGTAACTCTAGCCCTTTTATATTTATTTATTTATATATATATATATATATATATATATATATATATATATATATATATATATATATATATATATATATATTATACAGTATCTCACAAAAGTGAGTACACCTCTCACATTTTTGTGAATCTTTTCTTCTATCTTTTCATGTGATAACACTGAAGGAATGACACTTTGCTACAATGTAAAGTAGTGAGTGTACAGCTTGTATTACAGTGTAAATTTGCTGTCCCCTCAAAATAACTCCACACAAAGCCATTAATGTCTAAACCGCTGGCAACAAAAGTGAAAATGTCCAAATTGGGCTCAAAGTGTCAATATTTTGTGTGGCCACCATTATTTTCCAGCACTGCCTTAATCCTCTTGGGCATGGAGTTCACCAGAGCTTCACAAGTTGCCACTGGAGTCCTCTTCCACTCCTCCATGACAACATCACGAAGCTGGTGGATGTTAGAGACCTTTCTCTCCTCCACCTTCCGTTTGAGGATGCCCCACAGATGCTCAATAGGGTTTAGGTCTGGAGACATGCTTGGCCAGTCCATCACCTTTGCCCTCAACTTCTTTAGCAAGGCAATGGTCATCTTGGAGGTGTGTTTGGGGTCGTTATCATGTTGGAATACTGCCCTGCGGCCCAGTCTCCGAAGGGAGGGGATCATGCTCTGCTTCAGTATGTCACAGTACATGTTGACATTCATGGTTCCCTCAATGAATTGTAGCTCCCCAGTGCCGGCAGCACTCATGTAGTCCCAGACCATGCCACTCCCACCACCACGCTTGACTGTAGACAAGACACACTTGTTTTTGTACTCCTCACCTGGTTGTCGCCACACACGCTTGGCACCATCTGAACCAAATAAGTTTATCTTGGTCTCATCAGACCACAGGACATGGTTCCAGTAATCCATATTCTTAGCCTGCTTGTTTGTGTGCTTTCTTGTACATCATCTTTTAAGAGGCTTCCTTCTGGGGCAACAGCCATGCAGACCAATGTGATGCAGTGTGCGGCATATGGTCTGAGCACTGACAGACTGACCCCCCACCCCTTCAACCTCTGCAGCAGTGTTGGCAGCATTCATACGTCTATTTCCTAAAGACAACCTCTGGATATGATGCTGAGCACGTGCACTCAACTTCTTTGGTCGACCATGGCGAGGCCTGTTCTGAGTGGAACCTGTCCTGTTAAACCGATGTATGGTCTTGGCCACCATGCTGCAGCTCATTTTCAGGGTCTTCTTATAGCCTAGGCCATCTTTATGAAGAGCAACAATTCTTTTTTTCAGTTCCTCAGAGAGTTCTTTGACATAAGCTTCCATGTTGAACTTCCAGTGAACAGTATGAGAGAGTGAGAGAGATAACACCAAATTTAACACACCTGCTCCCCATTCACACCTGAGACCTTGTAACAATAATGAGTCACATGACACCGGGGAGGGAAAATGGTTAATTGGGCCCAGTTTGGACATTTTTTCTTAGGGGTGTACTCACTTTTTTTGCCAGCGGTTTAGACATTAATGGTTACGTGTTGAGTTATTTTGAGGGGACAGCAAATTTACACTGTTATACAAGCTGTACACTCACTACTTTATATTGTAGCAAAGTGTCATTTCTTCAGTGTTGTCACATGAAAATATGGAATAAAATATTTACAAAAATGTGAGGGGTGTACTCACTTTTGTGAGATACTGTGTGTGTGTGTGTATATATGTGTGTGTGTATGTGTATGTGTATATATGTGTATATATATATATATATATATATATATATATATATATATATATATATATATGGTGTAAGGGACATTCACTTCCCTCAGAGCAATGAGGGGAATGGTGTCCTCACCTCACTATTTGTGCATCCTGACTGAGCTCGGTCAGACTGCCTTCTGACGTCACTCAGCCTGGCCGCTGGTGCACCGCGCATGCGCCGGTCGGTCGCATGCACATTAGAATGCTGGAAGCGCTGGTCCTAGTGCCCGCCGTCTGCAGTGGCCACGGTGGACCCAGGAGACATGAGTTGAAGAGTGTCTCCATGGTTGCCATGTGTGGATGCATGCCCCCACTGTCACCGGTCCATAGGACCGGCGAGAATAGGCTGCAACCCCAACGGCTTGGGCAGCCACACATCCTAGCTATGCTAAACATGGCATCGCACAGCATGTGCCCTTGGTGGCCAAGGGAGGAACTGCAGTCAAATCCCTTGTCATAAGTGAGAGGAGACAAAAAATATATACCACATAATGTAACACAATGCCAGAAACTGAAGTTCTTAGCAAATAAATTAGTTCAATTTTAGCAGTCCAATACAAATTGGATCAATGCCGTACTGATGCATACTTTTTATTAAACATAGACTTAAACGCAATTCTTGTTTGGATATGTTTGGCAATTAACAGACAGGAGGAACCCCACGCGCACTTGAGCACTACCAAAACAGCAGTATATACGTATCTATGGTCTCTGTTCCTTAGTGCAGTGCCCAAACAGCATATATAGTGTTATTGCCTAACCGAGGGTCAATGCAGCCATCACACAGGTCCCTCAAAGGAAGGGCCGGTATGATAGCACCGCGCTGATACCTGCTGGCTTGGTTGTTTCAAGACGCTCAATCCAGAATGTCTCCTTTATGGAGAATGCGTTTATCCCAGTTGCTGCCATGTGGGTCTTCAGGTATCACTTCCAAAACAATAAAATGGACAAAGTTGGTATCAAATTTGTGGTACAGGCCCAAGTGGCGGCTAACCGGGGTAAGCATTTTGGCATTTTGAGAATAATAGATGTGATCATATATGCGTTGTTTAAGCTGGCGAAAAGTCTTGCCTACATAGAATGCTCCGCATTTACAAACCATCAGATAGATCACTCCCTGCGTATTGCAAGTTGCATGGAAACGTGGGTAAAATGTTTGCCCATTGGGCAGACAAAATTGTGTACCCGTTTTGTACCCATGGGCAATAAGTACACTGTCCACAAATGGAGATTCCTCAATTTGTCAGTGTGGTATTATTATTTGGTATGTATTGACTTGTAATTTTATTGCCTATTGAGGGACTTTTGTGGAACACTATTTCCGGGGTGTCTCTAACATATTTATGAAGAATGGCATCTTCACTTAGAAGATGCCAATGTTTTTGCATACATGTTCGAAGTTGTTGGCGCTGGGCAGAATATCTTTTTGAATTAGACTTCACATTGGAATAAAGCAATGAGTTCCTATCTCTAATTAAAGCTTAATTGTATGCCTTCCTAAGCTGTATCCCCGCTGCTGCAGACGTATATGTAGCTCTGCTGCTTGAGACCTAAAGTCTAAATTGTGTGTACAATTCCGCCGAAGGCGGATGTACTGAGCATATGGTATGCTATGAACGAGGTAGATAGGGTGTCTGCTAGGGTTTTCGGCTTTGTGCATGCAGCAGCGTTTAGCCAGCGGTGCTTTTCCAATACAGTTTTGTGGCTAGATTGTTGGATAGATCTTTTTGTATATATACCTAGTAACCAACTGAGGCATTTACCAGTACTTATGTGTATATGCTTCACACCTATAGTTACCCGGTGCATCCCGACATATGTGCTGACTCTTGGCTGCCATTCAGCATTAGGGTCCTCGGCAGGGCTGGTACAAGGCAGGGGCGGAAGGGGCAGATGCCCTGGGCGGTACGATTTTCTATAGGAGGGGGGGCGCAGGTGAAGTTCCGGCAATGTGCTTCACACCTGTCACTATACACACTAGCCAGTGCCGCTGTACCTGAAAAATTGTAAGTGTGCCGAGTGCGCTCCTGCATCCGGCACAACAAGCCCTGGCTTCACCTCCCTTCCCTGTCAGCTTCACTGTTCACTCCCCCTACAGAGCAGCCTCGTAGTCCCGGCCAGCGGCGTGAGGTCACTCACGGCCGGAGGCGGGGTGGGAGGACTCAGAGGAGCGCGGAGAGCTGTGGCGGCGCTGCAACCTAGAGGAGCCGAGGAGCCTGGCTCTAGCTGGAAGTGCAATGCAGTGTGTGTGGGAGGCGGGCATCTCTGAGCCGTGATCCTGGTCCCCTTCAGCAGTGGTATCCCTCCCGCTAGCTGCCGCACAGCCAAGTTTAGAAATCGGCTCCTCCTCAGCTCTGACAGGACAACATGAGGAGGAAAGTCAGAAGATGGGCATCACATAGCGCTGTGCTGCACTGTATCTGAGGTCTGTGTGTGAGGAAAGCTGCTGCCAAGCTGAGGGAAGGGAGAGCTGCACTGAGGACACAAGGGGAGGAATGAGGTGGTGTAGGGGAGGGGGTGTATTTGTGCTGTTGTGTTAGGAAGGGAATTCTGGGGGGTTCTGCTGGGATGGGGAATTTGAGGGGTGCCAGGATAAGATTTTTTTTCTAATAGGGGTATTTGGGAGGAGGGGGTTGTGCTAGAAGAGGTGACTGGGGGGGGATTTGTGCTAGGATAGGAAATATTGGGGCTGTTAGAAATGGGGATTGGGGGGGAGAATTTATGCTAGGGATGATTGGGGGTATTTGCTCTAGAGGGGAAATTTGGGGGGAGGATTTGTGCTAGGAGGGGGATTTTGGGGGGTGACAGGGGTAAGATTTGTGGTGGGAGGGGGATTTTGGGGGGTGACAGGGGTAAGATTTTTGGTGGGAGGGGGATTTTGGGGGGTGACAAGGGTAAGATTTGTTCTGGGAGGGGGATTTTGGGGGGTGACAGGGGTAAGATTTGTGCTGGGAGGGGGATTTTGGGGAGTGACAGGGGTAAGATTTGGGCTGGGAGGGAGGATTTGTTCTGTGGGGGAAAGAGAATTTGTGCCAGGAGAGAGGATTTGTGCCGTGGAGATGGGGGGGGGGGATTTGTGCTAGGAGGGGAATTTGGGGGGGATTGTGCTACAAGAAGTGATGGGGGGGAGATTTGTGCTAGGAGATAGGAAATATTGGGGCTGTTAGAAATGGGGATTGGGGGGGGGAGAATTTATGCTAGTAAGGATGATAGGGGGTATTATTTGTGTTTGGGGCTAAGTATGCCGATTAGTGCTCAATTTCTTTTCTGGAGGGGGGGGGGGCGCAGTTTGGTGTCTTTGCCCTGGGCGCTAAATTACCTTGTCCCAGCACTGGTCCTCGGTCATTACCTCCTTCTGGTCCGGGCCCCTTTGCGGTCACGATTTCCCTGGTGTAGGTGAGCGTTGAAACTTTTTGGCAAAGCACTGTATTATTGGTGAGTTCATGTATAATGTGTATACATATGTACATTTGCAAAGAGGGAAGACACATTAAGGAGTCAATGCTGCTCACCCCAATATGGACAAGAAAAATGGGAAAAGGTCCCCCGAGCGGGGTTTTTAGGCAGCTAACTATAGATGTGAGCAAGGCAGTAAATAAAATATTAAAATGCTTTATTGAAGGGTAATGAATGAATGTAACAACATATAAATATAAGTTAGGAGCTCCAGTGGGAAAATACCCATACCAAATACATACAATAGCAAACATAGGTTATACACAGCATATGATAAGGCTATTGCATAACAATCCTGACGCGTTTCGACCCATGAATTTTGGGGTCTCTTCAGAGGATGAGTTTGCTACAGAAAAAAGAAAAATTTATAACAGTATGTCCAGCTTATTTAAAAGAATTACAGCATAGGCAAGTTTGTTTAGCAACATGTTTAGTAACACTTTGCACATAATTACCACTGAGTTTGGATGTACCCCTCGATCAGAGCCTCCCCACATAGCAGCCCAACCATCCAGTGTGCCCGCACGCAGCAGCACCCCGGAAGAAGGGGGAACAGGAATCCACTTGATATGGCTTGCAAGGAGTCACACGTATAATTGCCCCCCCACCGACACGCCACTGGGGGGTGGGGCCGGAACCTACGAAAATTGTCAGAGCGTTAGCTCATGAGTATACCCATATAGGTTAATGGTTAGATTTAACTGTTGGGCGGTCAGAAAGTGTTGTAATAATCTATTACAGCCCCTTTGCGGTCACGATTTCCCTGGTGTAGGTGAGCGTTGAAACTTTTTGGCAAAGCACTGTATTATTGGTGAGTTCATGTATAATGTGTATACATATGTACATTTGTACCTTAAAACATATAACTTGTATTCTAATTAAAGTATGTTCTTCTGACTAGAAACATTGAAGCTCCTGAAAAAGCGACAGTTCAGGTCGCGAAACATGTAGCGTTAGCAATTCTTTTAATCTATAAGGTTTGTGGGAACACCCAAAAGGAATACATACATCTCAGTGTGGGCATTTTCTTAAAATTCTTAGCATTGCCCACATAAAGTATATGATTCGGTATATCCTCCAGGAAAAACCACTGTGTCCTTTTTTTTTATAAATCACTGTTCTGTATATGTATGAATTTTATGTGAACTATTAAAATTTGTTATTTTTATACGTGCCTATAAAGTCCATTATTCGCAATTTCAGTATTTCCAGATTATGTAGGATGTGGCACATCTAAATTAAAGGTGTTTGCAATGCCCCTAGGTGACAATCAATCTATTCAATTTCTCATAATGGAAATGTCATTTTTACTTTATTACATCATGGCTTGTGTAGCAGTTATATGTGTTCAATAGTTTTGTTTTCAGAAAGGTGTGGTTTTCTTTTAATATAGTTAATAGTTTTAGTGCAGGTGCAAGCAGGAGAAGTTTTTTAATACCTGTAGAAGGGAATTTATCTTCTTAATGCTGTAGGAAAATACAAAAGCATTCATAAAAGACAAAAGACCAATACAGGGAATGGCTGTGATCCGGGAAGGTCCCAGTCATGCTATGTCTTTCCCATTGGAAATGTTATTGAGGCTCCTGCTTTCTAAAGTTTCATGTAATTGGTTGAAGAAATGATTGCTGTCACAACTTACTAAATGGCTTTTTCAATGCATACAAATTGTGCATAGAGCATTTGAAGTGTTCAGAAGAGATCATCTGAGACCTTCAACTCATCAGCTCTATTGAGAGAAACTTCCAGCGTTTCACTGAAACTTATGATGACATTTTTTAGGTTAAAGGATAACTAAAGGCATTTTTTAGTCTTGGATGGAGTGGGGGAGGGAACACTTGTCAGGTTTTTCTTGCGGTCTCTGGCCCCATTAGGAAGCCCCCCCCCCCCCTTTAGATTTGCTCTGGTGACTGTTCTCACAGAAAGGGAAATTCTAAATTTTAGGTTGTCCCCAGAAAGGGAATAGAGGGGAAATCTTCCAATGGGGACACTAGTTCTGGGGACCCCAGGGATTCCTCTCCTTTGGAGGGATTTTCTCTCACTCCCTGTTTTGGCTCTGGATGGGAAGTGAAGGGAAGTCTCCACAATGGAACCCAGATAGCAGAAAAAACAATTGACCAGGGTTGGCTGAAATCCAGGCATGAAATCCAACCTACAGAACATAGTCTAAATGGTTTAATGCTTAAAGTGGATGTAAACCCGAAATTTTTATTCATTTTGTTTTAATATCATACTGTAGAGTATAAGTTTTCCTATCATTTGAGCCCAGTCTTGCCACACAGAGTTAATCCATCTCTGGGCAATCCTCTTTTATTGTTCAGTGAGAAAAATCTTGACAAACAGAGAAAAACTTTGTCAAATACTCCCCCTTGCTATGAGTGACAGCCTAAGACACAGGCAGTATTTTTTAATTCCCTCCCCCATTCCTTTCTTCAGCAGCTCTGCAAGGATTGGCTGTTCTACACCTCAGCATGATTTGGCATGCTGAAGTCATGTGGTTACTTTCCTGTCTTTTCACTGGATGTTAGAGATCATAGCAGAAGTTCAGTGTAAGAAATACACAGAAGAAAATGCATATTGACAAGGGGAGTGTAGAGGTGGGCGGGGAGTCTACTAACATCACGACTCCACCCACCGAGCTCCAGACAACAGACCCACCCACAGAATCTGCAGTTTTTCGGGTCTCATAACAGACAGAGGGGAGACATTTGACAGGTAAAGATACATGCAGGAGGCATGTATATCCTTATAGATAACCCCTATGGCAGTAGTTTAGAAAGGATGACATTGGGTTTACATCCACTTTAATATGTGACTTTTAGAAAAAAATTCATATGTGACATGGCTGCTTTATTTCACAAAAAGTTTTTATACAAAGTGCAAATCTGCTGGCATATAAAAAACTGGGAATAAGAGAAAACATGACAGGCTTGATACATAGTAGCAGGTCTATCTAAACATCAGAAAAATACACAGAGTCATCACAAATGAGTAGAAGGTTTAGAAGTGTACAAAGCTAGCCTCAGCATAGTGTAAAAGGCTTCCCAGTAGAAAGGCATATTGTTCAAAAAACTTCCACCTGAGTTAGAGCAGAAATGGAGAAAAGGAGAAAGCAGGAACACCTGGAAAGAAAACGCCAGAAAGGGGGAGGGGAAAAAAAAAAAAGAGTATCCATCTGTAGTTCACAACTGCCTGTTAGAGAAAAAAAGGAGGGGGGTGGTTTTTCCCACACGGTCCAGGCCCCAGACAGCCCATCAGACCTCCTGAGCAATCAGATAGATGGCAAGGAATGGTCCAGGTCCAATTGATCGTTAAAGGTAATCAACAGGTCCCAAATCTTTAGGAATTAGGCATGGGTATCTGTTAGGATAGAAGTGAGTTTCTCATGAACCATGGTCCCCGTGAGCCACTATTTGACCTCCGCAAAATTGAGAAATGGCTGGCACCAGGCTCTGGCCAGTGTCTGTCGAGTTGCTAGGAAAAAGAATCCCACTAGCTTCCTCTGGGATTTGGTCAAAGACGAAATAGTGCAGCAAGGCTTCCCAGGGGTTGCCAATGAAACTTTTAGAACTGATCTGATCAACGAGTAGACCTGGGTCTAAAATCTTAAGGCTTTCGGGCAGGTCAACCAGATATCAAAAATGAGTACCAGGTTTCCTACAACCCTGGAAACAAGATGGTGCAGAGGGGAACATGTTGCTACCTGCATAGCATATCTAACATCTAACAGTAGGAGAGATGCTTGTAGACATTCTCCTGGGCAAAAAATATTTAGAGAACACCTGGAGGAATCAAGCCAGATTTTTCCTGGGGGGGGTCATCCAAAGACTTGCCTAAGTTCCCTTACCGCTTTGTAACGTAAGGAAGCATACGAGGTCCCAGGATGTCTGTTAGTAAGTTATTTTAAAATAGGGTGACATGACTGGATGTATCAGAAGGGAGGAATTATGCCGCTTACACACGAGTGGACTTTTCGACTGGACTGGTCCGACGGACTATCCAACGGACTTTCGACGGGCTTCCAACTGACTTTCCGAATGAACGGACTTGCTTACACACGATCACACCAAAGTCTGATGGATTCGTATGTGATGACGTACGACCGGACTAAAATAAGGAAGTTGATAGCCAGTAGCCAATAGCTGCCCTAGCGTCGGTTTTAGTCCGTCGGACTAGTATACAGACAAGCAGATTTTTCCACCGGACTCGAGTCCGTCGGAAAGTTTTGAAACATATTTTATTTCTAGGTCCGTCTGACTAAAAAAAGTCCGCTGGAGCCCACACACGATGGAATTGTCCGACGGAGTCCGGTCCGCCGGACCAAGTCTGCTGGAAAGTCCGCTCGTGTGTACGCGGCATTAGACAACAGCTGCAGCATAAGCACTTACTGACTTTTCAATCTACAATTCCCAGCATGCCTAGATACTTAGGCTAGAGCACATGGCTCCTTCTCGCTGTGCTGTCTAAATAAACTTTGCTGTTCGGGGTTTTACAAAAATCAGAGGACCTTTAAGGGCTCATTAGCAAGGGCATCTTAAATGCTGCATTTAGATGCACACAGTTTTGTAGGCATCTAAACGCAGCAATATAGTAATCATTGAGGCCATCCACACAGCTGTGCCTACAAGAGAAAATGTGCGCTATGTTTAGCTACATACAAAAGAGTAGGAAATAGCTGCACCCAGGGCCCGCCAGATCTGCAGATTTTACCCATGTGTGTATGTAAATGCACACATGCATAAGCTATAAGAAGAAATATACTTGTTTAAAAGCTGTAGACATCCAAATGCATCTAAACTCGAGTACTTTAGGAGCATATTTTGCGCATGATCTTCTGTTATCTCCGCCAGCAAGAACCTGCATTCCGTGAAGAAAATATGCATACGCCTGTGTAAAAGAAGCATTCAACACGATTATATGCACTTTGCCTAAAACAATATTGCCTTACAATTGGTTTTATCTCTATTGGGGGCTGTACTATACTATTATTTATGTTGGTCTACCCCAATTTTCAAAGCAGTATGAGGATTCCAGTAATACAACAAATAAAAGAGGGAAGGTGCTTTACAGAAAAAATACATGTTACCATATTTACCCAAAACAAGGTATAGAAAGCATAATACTATTTCAGGTCCTGTGTCGACTGGCTTTTGTTAACTTCAAGCAGGTTTTGCACTTCTACACAAGTCACGCAAAACTTGCTTGAAGGTCAAATTTACCTGTCAATGAGCTCTGATCTCAGAAGCATCTCAAACTGTCATCAACACGAGTCAAACCCTGTCAACACTGGCCCATAGTTTAAAGTTCAAAATAATCCCTCACAAAATGAATACAATACTACTGGTCAGGGCAGAGCGGGCGGATGACAGGTCTGTGTCTGCTCAGCTTATGCAGAGCAGACACAGACGGAGCCGCTCTCCTCTATGGGCGGTCCGGTGTAAATAGACTCTGCTGTGCGTTTACACCCGACTGCCCCCTGGTCCGATCTGCCTAGACCAGAGTTAGGCAACCTTTTTGAGAGACCAAAGCTCTCCGAGATTCATTGCCTTTTTTTTTTTTTTTTTAATGTTTCCTTTTTTTTTTTTTTTTAGAAAAATATAATAAAACATATGTCACTGTAAAAATATAAACTTAGCCTACTTTAGAAGTGGACAGCGTTTGTCAGTAGGGCAGTGGATGGTGTCATAAGAGCAGTGGACATAGTCAGTAGGACAGTGGACAATGTCAATCAGTAGGGCAGAGGTTTGTGTCAGAGTGGAGTACGATGTCAGTAGTTTTTTATTTGTATTTTATTTGTATTATTTTTTTCACCGGTTTGGTGAAAGATAAGGGGTCTGAATAGGCCCCTGATGTCTCACTTTTTGAGACCGAGAAAGGGACTGAGGACATTTATGGCCCTATACAGTACAGTAATGTGTAAAAAAGAATACTCCCAATGGAAATTGTTGACTTTTTCAACATATTGAAACAGGCAAACATTAGATCTTCATTCAAAAAGTTCCTACAGATAAAGGTGCTGTGCTTAAACAAATGACCTATGAAACTGACATGGTGCATTCATTTTGATAAACCAAAATAACAAAAATGCAGATTTGTCACAAGAAAAAAAGTAAGTACACCTGTACATTTACCATTACTTCAAATCCATGAAAATTTAAATCCGGTATTCGAGATTAGGTACCAATCATTAAAACTTCCTTAGGCTAGGCTCACATATGTGCGGGTGGTTCCTGCTTCGGGCACACACTCGTTCTCACAGCTGCAACGACCTGCACAGTAAAAAGCGCTGGATGTGTGCGGGTGCCATCATCCATGTGAACGTTCATTCACCGATCTTCTCTGAGTAGTTGAGCAGGAAGCAATAAACATTGTCACTTCTGGGCTCAGAGCTGTCATAGCTGTCATTTGAGCTGCGCTTGATTAACTGCAGTGAAGGACAGAGGAAACATTTGATGACTCCATAAAGAGTATCTGTCACCTGCCCATGCTATCACATAGTGAACTTGTTAGCCCTCTTGTGATGGCAATAAAGATAAATAAAAATAGTCAAAATGTACAAAACATTTGAGGCAGACGTGGAGTATTGCTGCAAATGCTGGATTAAAGCCGCAAGCTGTCACAGCCGGGTGCCCATAGTAAAGATGCCGGGGGAGGACACAGGGTGAAAACGGCTGGGGTGAGTGCACCGCTGGACCGTGGAACAGATAAAAAAAAGCTAAAAAAACTAAAAAAAATAAAATAAAATAAAAAAAATCCAAGGACTGCAATATAATTGCATTTTTGGTATTGGGTTTATTGGCGTCGCCTATGAAAAATTGTAGGTACTGTACTGTTGCCATTTCACAGGCACTGCTATTTTGAGCCTTGACAAGTTTTGCACCTATTTTGCTCGACGCAGCCCTATCTTTTATATTTTACAAAAAATTGGGTATTATGTTATTTGTGTACCCTACAATTAATTTTAGTGTAATTTTTCTGAAAATATGTGTTTGATAAACTGCGCAAATATTGTGCAAAAAATTGCAGTTGCCACCATTTTATTCTCCAGGGCCTCTGATTTCAGTAATTATAAAATGTTTGTCTAAGTAATTTTCTAGCAAAACATTCTGATTTTAATGTTTATGAATTTTTTTTAAAAAAAGTATGTGGTTAAAAAGATCATCAAATGTTGTAAATCGATCATTTCACTGTAAGGAAGTTCATTTAAAGAGCATGGATTTCAAATGGCTATTGTGTTCAGGAATGGCTGACCCAGCTCAAGAGATTGTGTTTTTTTTTTTTTTTAACATCAGTCTCCCAGAAACGCAAACCTTCATGGCAGGATCTGCTGGTAACTTTTACAACATTTAGTGTCAAATTTATGTATCTACAATCAAAAATATAGTGTCAGGAAAAAAACCCTTTGCTGTCCAAAAAAGAGCATTTCAGTATGACTACAGTTTGCCATTGAATATATAGGCAAAGACCAGGCCTTCTGGAAATGTGCTATGGGCTGATGGGTTGTTTTGGCTATAGTTACAGAAGACATGTTTGGCTCAAACTAACAGCAGCATTTTTAGATGAGGCACTGAGATCTTGAGGATTGTAGAATTCAGCTTTACTTGCATAGAACAGTATGAGTCCAGAGCAATCCCATCTTTATTGAATAAAATTCATAATACATCGACATCACAGTTCCCACATGCAAGATGACAACAATGGTTGACGCATTTCATGCAGCTAGCCCTTAATCATGACTTTGTCATTATGGATTCTATACAATAAAGAATGGATGGATCTGACATTTTGGAGTGTGGTCAACCTCTGCCTTTTGGATTCATAGACTCATATAATCATGGTTCCGACCGGCTCCTAGTTGCACAGTGAATGGGCTGACACAGAAAAGCAAACACAGCTCCAGGTGAACTCACCCTATATTAAAGAGGTTGTAAACTTCAGGAAAAAAAAAAAACCCTGGAAGACAAAGGCATAATGAGCTAGTATGCATCGCATACTGGCTCATTATGAAATACTTCCCTTAGAATGAAGCTGTTGCAGCTGCGCCCGCACACCGCTGACAGGGCCGACTTCTTTCCCGGAGTTTCTTCCAGGTTCCCGGGCTCAGGTGCTCTGATTGGCTGGAGCTGCAGTAACGTCACTCCCTCACATGAGCACAGGAGCTGCCGTTCATGGCACCGGGCTCAGAAGGAACGGAACCGTGGCCATTCCTTCAGAGCGCATGCACCACTGATGTCACTGACTGCATGCAATGTACATATCTCCTAAATTGTACAGGTTTAGGAGATATTTACACTACCTATAGGTAAGCCTTACTATAGGTTTACCTGTAGGTAAATGTCTGCAGAGGAAGTTTACTTACTCTTTAAGTTTCTGGAGAACAGCATACATGTGTGAGAACAACATTACATGAGAGAGCAGAGAGAAAAAAACAAACTTCCTACAAGCATACGTAAACACACAGATGCTAGTGTATCACTACAGCGCCATCTATAGTTTGGAGTGCATAATACATGCTGATGCACTTCCAACACCTGGACAACTTGCAGTCAAATCAAATCAACTATGAATTCTGCATCCCATAAAAGTGTGCTTCATGAGAATATAATGCTGTTTGTCTGAAAGTTGAAGTTAACTCAGTAATGGATGTTTAACATGATAATGATCTGAAGCATATAAGAAATTACACAAAGAACATCTCAAAAAGAAGAAAGAGTTTGCCTTCCCTAGTCAAATTCTAGATCCCACTGACATACTGTGAAGGTATTTTAAAAGGGGCAGTTTATGCAAAGAAACTCAAAAACATTGTACAACTGAAGGAAATTTGTATGGAGTCAAAGTCAACATTTTCACAAAGTCGATATCAAAAAATGTGGGCAGTTGTGCAGAATATATATGAAAAAATCTTATTGTCATTTCTGCTATAGGGGTCAATAGCGGCTTTGAAGGCCTTACCTTTTCCACAGTACACAATTACTTTTATTCCTTATTTTTGTTGAATAAGTGATTGAAAAGCATATTTCCTTGTATTTTTATTCAAGTATATCAGCTTTACCTGCAGGCACTGTTTGAATAGAGATATAATGTTTGCCTGTGTAAATAAGTTGAAAAAGTGTGCTTACTTTTTTGCATGACTGTAGGGCTGAGGGCCCGTTCACATCTCTCGGTTGCATTGTACTACCGTGCATGTCACTGCAGAGCACAGCAAAGCACCAAACAAGCGTTTGCACTCTTTTGCAACGACACCTCGCAGGGCCCGTGTTTCAGCACAGTACATCACATGGTAGCGCAATACTGTGTGTTGTGCACTGTCAGAAAAAAGGTCCTTTTTTTTAATGTGTTGGCAGCCCATCAATTTGAATTGGCTGCATTAATGCTGAACACGTTAGCATCATACCCAAGTGGGAACAAGTCTGAATGGGTCCTAACAGTATCCAGGCCTAGTGGAAGGCAATCCCATGCTAGAATATTTTGTTGGAAAGCGCAATAAATATGCTCACATGTTGTTACAATATCCGCACAGTCTAGCAGCAGCTATTTACCAAATATTTCAGATGAATGAAACTTTTTTTTTTTGTTTATTTGTACATGCCAGTGACGTCCTCAAGTCTTATTAGACAAGCCAGTGTCTAAGAGATATTATGTGCTTGAATTCTTGGGATGCTGACTTATGTGGAGTCCTGTGAATGATATTACTTGTTGCAATGTTCCACTGACAACCACTGTTTGTTGGGGATTTCTGCTGCTGTGTGTGAACTCCGTCCTGCTTACTACCCAGTCTAATGTATATGTGATACTAGGGGACTACAGAGAGAACAAATGCCTCTGTTTACTGTCTAATAAAAACATTTTTACTGATAAATGATCTGTCATTATCTTTTGTTTCAATTTAGCCTACATGTTCAATAAATGACAGTTGTTTGTTTCACTTGTGGGTAAATATATACAGTGAGCGAAAAGTATTTGATCCCCTTCTGATTTTGTACATTTGCCCAGTGACAAAGAAATGATCAGTCTATAATTTTAATAATAGGTTTGTTTTACCAGTGAGAGACAGAATAACAAAAATATCCAGGAAAAACTCATTTAAAAAAAGTTATAAATTGATTTTCATTTTAATGAGTAAAATATTTGATCCCCTATCAATAAGCAACATTTCTGGCTCCCAGGTGTCTTCTATACAGGTAACGAGCTGAGATTAGGAGCACTCCCTTAAAGGGAGTGCTCCTAATCTCAGCTTGTTACCTGTATAAAAGACACCTGTCCGCAGAAGCAATCAATCGGATTCCAATCTTTCCACCATGGCCAAGAACAAAGAGCTATCCAAGGATGTCTGGGAAAAGATTTTAGACCTACACAAGGCTGGAATGGGTTACAAGACCATCGCCAAGCAGCTTGGTGAGAAGGTGACAACAGTTGGTGCGACTATTCGCAAAATGGACGAAACACAAAATAACTGTCAATCTCCCTCAGTCTGGGGCTCCATGCAAGATCTCACCTCGTGGAATTTCAATGATCATGAATACGGTGAGGAATCAGCCCAGAACTACACGGGAGAATCTTTTCAATGACCTCAAGGCAGCTGGGACCATAGTCACCAAGAAAACAACTGGTAACACACTACCCTGTAAAGGATTGAAAACCTGCAGCACCCGCAAGGTCTCCCTGATCAAGAAAGCACATGTACAGGCCCGTCTGAAGTTTGCTAATGAACATCTGAATGATTCAGAAGAGAACTGGGTGAAAGTGTTGTGGTCAGAGGAGACCAAAATCAAGCTCTTTGGCTTCAACTCAACTCGCCATGTTTGGAGGAGAAGGAATGCTGCCTATGACCCCAAGAACACCATCCCCTCCGTCAAACATGGAGGTGGAAACATTATGCTTTGGGGGTGTTTTTTTCTGCAAAGGGGACAAGACCACTTCACCACATCAAAGGAACAATGGACAGGGTCATGTTCCGTCAAATTTTGGGTGAGAACCTCCTTCCCTCAGCCAGGGCATTGGAAATGGGTCGTGGATGGGTATTCCAGCATGACAGTGACCCAAAACACATGGCTTAGGCAACAAAGGAGTGGCTCAAGAAGAAGCACATTAAGGTCCTGGAGTGGCCTAGCCAGTCTCCAGACCTTAATCCCATAGAAAATATGTGGAGGGAGCTGAAGGTTCGAGTTACCAAACAGCAGCCTCGAAGCCTTAATGACTTGGGGAGTATCTGCAAAGAGGAGTGGGCAAAAATCCCTCCTGAGATGTGTGCAAACCTGGTGGCCAACTACAAGAAGCGTCTGACCTCTGTGATGGCCAACACGAGTTTTACCACCAAGTACTAAGTCATGTTATGCGAAGGGGTCAAATATTTATTTCACTCATTAAAATGCAAATCAATCTTATAACTTTTTTGAAATACGTTTTTCTGGATATTTTTTTTGTTATTCTGTCTCTCACTGTTAAAATAAACCTACCATTAAAATTATAGATTGATCATTTCTTTGTCAGTTGGCAAACATACAAAATAAGCAGGGGATCAATACTCTGGCATTCACTGCAAGTGGATCTGCCTGGGGCATGTGTTTTAGATGACAGTAACTTATTCACCACCAGTGAATGCTTGGAGAAATATGCCCCTTGGTGCCAGTTCAGAGATCATAGGGCTTTCTGCAAAGGGTGACTAAACTGGCCAACACTAGGATATTTTTGAACGATCAGTCGCAGGAGCATTCACATGAAAATTCGGTGCATTTGATGACTTGATAAATGTTTAAAACACTTAAAAATAATTTTAAAAAAAGTTTGCTTTTAACATTTGATTTTAGAGTGAATGGACATTCCTGAACAAAAAACATATTCACTGTTAGAAAATCACTGTTAGAAAATGTTTCCATCCTGCTCCTTCGAATTTAATTTTTTTACTGTGTTTGAAAACGAACACTGATTTGACCCCACTAACCATTAGAAAGTTGAACAATGTTCTTAAAATTAACATTTTCCAATTAAATTCTACAGTCATATGTCCAGCTTAATCAGACATTAAAAGACACAATCCGGGACCTTTTTTTAAAGTGTATTTTACTGTTTGAAGTGGGGACTTTTTTTGTGGCTGCAAAGTCAGAGTTAAACCCATCCTGGAAAACATCTGGAGAATTAATCAAATTGGTGGCTTGGCTGCATCATTGACTAGTACTTCAATGGCAGATGAGTCTTCCAGCTGCTGTTGCAGGCTGGTAGTTAGTAAAACAGTTTTAATGTATGGTCAGAGCAGTTTGATCCCTGCCCTCAGTATTATTTTTTTCAAGTGAATTAGGACAGTTAATATACAGTTAGGTCCATATATATTTGGACACAGGCACAATTTTATTTATTTATTTATTTTTTTAGGTATTTACCAAAACATATTCAAGCTATAGTTCTATAATGGATATGGGCTGAAAGTGTACACTCTCAGGCTTAATTTGAGAGTATGTACATCTAAATCAGAAGAAATGGTTTAGGAATTACAGCTCTTAGGAATAGCCACCCCCCCTTTTTCAAGGGCCCAAAAGTAATTGGACAATTGAATCAAAAGCTGTTTCATGGCCAGGTGTGGGCTACTCTTTCGCTATTTCTTCATTAATTAAGCAGGTAAAAGTTCTGGAGTTGATTCTAAGTGTGGTATTTGCATTTGGAATCTATTGCTGTGAACCTACATCATGCGTTCAAAGGAGCTGTCCATGCAAGTGAAAACGGCCATTGTAAGGCTTCAAAAACTAAACAAATGCATCAGAGAGATAACAGCAACATTAGGAGTGTCCAAATCAACAGTTTGGTACATTCTGAGGAAAGAAAAATGCACTGGCGGGCTCAGCAACATAAAAAGGCCTGGAAAACAACAGTGGTGGATGATCTCAGGATCCTCTCTATGGTAAAGATAAAAATCCACTCACAACATCCAGATAAGTGAAGGACACTCTCCAGGAGATGAGTGTGTCATTGTCAAAGTCTACAATCAAGAGCACGAAAGCAAATACAGAGGGTTCACCACAAGGTGCAAACCATTCATAAGCCTGGAGAATAGAAAAGCCAGATTAGACTTAGCCAAAAAAACATTGAAAAAAGCCAGACCAGTTCTGGAAAAGCATTCTTTGGATGGATGAAACTAAGGTTAATCTGTACCAGAATTATGGGAAGAAAAAAGTTTAGAGAAGGCTTGGAACAGCTCATGATCCAAAGCACACAACGTCATCTATAAAACATGGTGGGGGCAGTGTGATGGCATGGGCATGAATGGCTTCCAGTGGCATTGGGTCATTTGGTGTTTATTGATGATGTGGCAGAAGACAGAAGCAGCCAGATGAAATCTACAGTGTTTAGAGATATACTGTCAGCCCAGATTCAGCCAAATGCAGAAAAGTTGATTGGACAGTGCTTCACAATACAGATGGACAATGATCCAAAACACACTGCAAAAGCAACCCAGGAGCTTTTGAAGGAAAAGAAGTGGAATATTCTGCAATGGCCGAGTCAATCACCTGATCTCAACCCAACTGAGCATGCATTTCTCTTGCTGAAGGCAAACCTAAAGGCAGAAAGACCCACAAAGAACAACTGAAGACTGCTGTAGTTAGAGCCTGGCAAAGCATCAGAAAGGAGGAAACCCAGTCTTTGGTAATGTCCATGAGTTCCGGACCTCAGGCAGTCATTGCCAGTAAAGGATTCTCAACAAAATGTTATATATGATTGTATTGATTTGTCCAATTACATTTGAGCCCCTGAAAATGGGGGGGGGGGGGGGGGGGATTGCTGTGTATAAAAATGGTTGCAATTCCTAAAATTTGTCTGCACTTCAAATTCATTTGGATTGTTTCATTTTAATTTTTATTCTGGTGGCATACAAAGCCAAAAGTATGAAAATTGTGCCTGTGTCCCAATATATATGGACCTAACTGTAATTACAAAACATATGTATGGTTTATCACTAGAAGTAATTGCTCATACGAGCCAATCAGTTTCTGTATTATGTTTCCCAGTAATTAAATTCTGATTGCTATAGGCAAAGTTTAGTTAGTAAGAGTCCTCATTCATAAATTATGGTGCACATAGGCCAAGTTAACACAGTGACTTATCCTCTCTTTCACCCTCTGTATTTTCCAGGGCCAAATAACTGTGTATGCAAACTTTGCTGAAGATCTCCACCTTCCAGAAGATGCTGAATTTTATTTTGTTTACAATGGATCCAGCCATCGGCATGTCACATTTGCAGAACGTGTCAATGCAAATTCTTTGTGCTCTATCCTACCAGGTCAGGAACTTTTTTTTTAGCTTTGATTTTGACAACTACATTGTTACAAAATAAAAACACAAAAAACCCTTTCACTTAAAGTGGTTGTAAACACCTAAATGTACCCAGTGAAGTGACTGGCCTCAGGTGATACACAGAGACTAAACAAATCCTCCTACATAAGTTGTACCTGTTTATCTGCAGCCCTCCTAAAGCACACATTTTACTCAGCTTTTCTCAGCACTAGCAGGCATGGGACAGGGATCTGATGTCACACACTGCAGAGCATATCATAGGAAGCTGAGTGTAATCTGAGGCCTGAGTGGGAGGGAAAGGACAAACCCCTCTACACAGTTTCATAGGGGAAATCTGCACAGCTGAGGCTAGCAATAATGTGTGTGTTGCTTAGAAGTCAGAAGTGACTCATTCAGTTATCAGAGGAATGAGAGAGGAGACAAATCACCCTAGGTGATTTGGATAAAAGCAAGGATACACTATATGTTTTCTGTGAAAATAATGCCGGCTGACATTGTCCTAGTATTGAGACAACTAGCACTGGGTGATAAAAATGGGCCATGCATGGCTTGATATACAGACAAATCCTGTTAAATTGTCAGAAATTTGAGGCGGGTGACGGGGCCCTGTCAGGATCACTTGGTTCAACATACTTGGATCTGAAGTGAAAATGAGCAATCTTGGTCTGTCATGAGACAAATACAGAGACTGCCATTATATAACCTTCTGAAAAGGTTTGTTGTCTGGCTGTTATGCTGCTCCTCTGGCTTCAGTACATTTTGATTTGTGGAGGCGGTTGACGTGGTAAGAAGGTAATATGTTGCCACCTCACTGTCTATTTTAACCCTGTAAAGTGCGCATCACTGTTCCAGAACTGTGTGCAATGCAGTCAGTTGTAATGAATTGGGAAGGAACATACGTTCCACATTCATAATTATGCTACCAAAATTAGTGTGTGCTGTAAATTGCCTTTAGCATTGTTCCTGTTTCTTCTTGCCGGAGGCTTCCATTTTGCTGAAGCCCAGACCCCCTGAGCAGCCGTTAGGCTAGGTTCATTCTAGTGCAGGTCGTGCGTCCCGAGGTTGATCGAACACGGCAGCCCATTCATTTGAATGGGCTGCTGTGCCGTGTAAACCACACAAAAAAGGCGGCTGCAGCGGTTCTCACAATCGCGCTGCGGGCTCGCAAGAGCAGTACGATTCGGGTGAGGCAGTCTATGTGACCGGAACTCACAGTGCGGACTAGTGTGAACCTAACCTAAATCTTTATTGCACTACATAGTTGATGGCAGATCTAAATTAGATTGTACAATCAGATTATACAGTGTATATAGCCACCTTTATTGTTATGAGTCTCTAAACTTTATTGTATTAGCATACAGAAGTAAAAGCTACTCTCAGATAAGAATTATGAAAGTAAATGTGCTTTATATGTCTCTTTTCCCAGGACATAATTGCTCAGAATCCTTAACCGTGGCTGTATGTATGCACACTGATGGCTATTCTCCAGTTATTGTGGCGTGCACCACTGTAGACTATGTGATAGATAAAGCTTGCAGTATTTCCCACTTCTTGAAAAGCAACAGCAACAGCCTAACTCCATGCAGTCACAAGGACATTCTCGATCAGTTTGATGTGACTCTCAAGGACTTGCAGTTACTGGACCGTAACATGATGCTATGCTTCGCACACGAGGATTTGACTCCTTGGAATCTTCTTGGATCCTTTTCTGAAAAAGGTAAGATATATAATGAGACATTTGTGAGAATTGTATCCAGTGCTGGTTTAAAGCATAACCACATTTTCACTTTAAACTGGATTTCAGACAAAACAAATATTGTCTAAATTCAAAAGTCATGTGTGACCTTCCTTCAATCTTGCTGTGATTTGTGCATTTCTTCGAGATCTGTGCAGTATTCCATTGTAAAACTTTATTTCTGGGTGGAAGCTTCCTGTAACAAAGACCTCTCACTGCTGCTCCCTCTCCTTTTGCCTGGTGATTAGTCCTGTATCCGCCCCCTCCTGTAGTTTTCTGCAGGCAAGATGTGATGGGTGGAGCCTGCTGGGTCCCTCCCATAGCTCTGCTCTCTGCACAGGTTATGTACAGCACAATGATGATGTCACTGCTCTTTCTACAAGGTGATATCTGGGATTGTAAACTAATTAGGAGCACACAAAGTGGATTTATATCCTTTATGTTCATTAAGTTGTACACTTAAAGCAGAGTTCTGCTTAAAAAATAAAAATTAAAAGTCAGCAGGTACAAATACTGCAGCTTCTGACTTTTAATAATTGGACACTTACCTGTCCGAGGTCCAGCGATTCGGGAGAACGAAGCCCAGCTCGTCTCCCCCTCTCCTGTGGGCGCCCGGCTGTGGCTTCACTGCGCATATGCGAGCCGCGCGGCGCGCTGTGACTGGCCAGGGCAATCATCTGGGACCTGTGACACGAGGTTGATTGCCGAGAGGGAGGGGGGAGAGGTGAACTTCCGGCGCCGCGGTGCCCCGGGAGGAAGTGGGAGCTGGAACCCTCTAAAAAGAGGGTTTCCGCTCCCCCCCCCCCCAAAAAAAAATGACATGCCAAATGTGGCATGTCAGGGGGTCACCTTCCCTTTAAAGCGAAAGTTCCATTTTTGGGTGGAACTCCACTTTAAATGAAAATGTCTGAGCCTGGAGTTAAGATTTAACATCTTTATCTGTTATTAGCTGTAATAAAGATAAATATCTATTCCACCAGTCTAAATATCTATTCCACCAGTCTACATTTTTCCTGTAACTATTTTTGCCCAATACTAGACGGTTCTGTTTGGAAGTGGTAAACCTATCTTGCACTGAGCTAAATATATGAGCGTACTTGTTCCAGGAGGCTGCAGACAGTAGTGCCTGGAAACAAGTAGCCCACCATATTGACATTTATTAGGCTGCTGTGACAAATAGAAATTTATTTGTCTCAGTGAAAATGCAGTTCGAGCGTGAGGTCCCCTCCCCAGACAGCTTTTTTACCTTGTGAGTGATACTCAAGTATAGGGACAACTAACGGGGGATAAAATAACCCCTGCATTTTTAAAAAAAATAGTGTTCTCTTAAAAAGGGGCCTCCTTCACTGCAGTAACAGTGAGCATCTGCCACCTGCGTGTTCTGCCAGCTGTGGTGTCGGGGTGATTATTCTCATGTGGCAGTTACTCCAGTCCAAACTGTATTTTAGGAAGTGGCAGCCCACTTTTATTAAACAGAACGGAACAGTTCCCATAGAAACCAGTTGCCCACGCAAAAGTTTCCACCATTAACATGGAAAGTCAACTGAAAGTACCAAGCCACCTGGCTTCCTTGTGTAGCAAGGTCTCCGACCTCCTTCAGTCTAATGAGAACCTCCAGGGCCAGAGATAGCTGACATCATTCTGTATGTGGTGGGTTGTGAGGCATAGTGAGTGCAGGATGGAGAAAGTCATTGGGCGACAGATACTTCTTGGATTCAAAAAAGGTTTTATTTCTTTTAACAGTCCTTTTTGTATTTTTGGGGGGAGAGAGGGTTAGGGTCAGAACACCCTTGAGTAGTTGCAAGTTCAATTAGCAGACCCCGAGACTTCAATAGGAGGACAGCCGTGCAGGGAAAAGCCTCCAGCAAGAAGCCACGTCTGCACCTGCAAGAATGCTGTCTCCTATGGCAACAGTCTTTAACAGTTCCTAACACAAAGCTTAACAGTTCTTTCACCTTCACTACAACTTCTTCTTGTACTTCTCCAAGGAGAGGGAGCAGCAGTGAACGGTCTTTGTTACAGGAAGCTTCCGCCCAGAAGTAAAGTTTCAGCTCTCCCAGTGACTCCCCTCGGGGATCAGCTTTCCCAGTGACTCCCCTCGGGCATCAGCTCTCCCAGTGACTCCCCTCGGGGATCAGCTTTCCCAGTGACTCCCCTCGGGGATCAGCTCTCCCAGTGACTCCCCACGGGGATCAGCTTTCCCAGTGACTCCCCTCGGGGATCAACTCTCCCAGTGACTCCCCTCGGGGATCAACTCTCCCAGTGACACCCCTCGGGGATCAGCTCTCCCAGTGACTCCCCACGGGGATCAGCTCTCCCAGTGACTCCCCTCGGGGATCAGCTTTCCCAGTGACTCCCCTCGGGGATCAACTCTCCCAGTGACTCCCCTCGGGGATCAGCTCTCCCAGTGACACCCCTCGGGGATCAACTCTCCCATTGACTCCCCTCGGGGATCAGCTCTCCCGGTGACTCCCCTCGGGGATCAGCTCTCCTGGAGACTCCCCTCGGGGATCAGCTCTCCCGGTGACTCCCCTCGGGGATCAGCTCTCCCGGTGACTCCCCTCGGGGATCAGTTCTCCCAGTGACTCCCCTCGGGGATCAGCTCTCCCAGTGACTCCCCTCGGGGATCAGTTCTCCCAGTGACTTCCCTCGGGGATCAGCTTTCCCAGTGACTCCCCTCGGGGATCAGCTCTCCCAGTGACTCCCCTCGGGGATCAGCTTTCCCAGTGACTCCCCTCGGGGATCAGCTCTCCCAGTGACTCCCCTCGGGGATCAGCTCTCCCAGTGACTCCCCTCGGGGATCAGCTCTCCCAGTGACTCCCCTCGGGGATCAGCTCTCCCAGTGACTCCCCTCGGGGATCAGCTCTCCCGGTGACTCCCCTCGGGGATCAGTTCTCCCGGTGACTCCCCTCGGGGATCAGCTCTCCCGGTGACTCCCCTCGGGGATCAGCTCTCCCGGTGACTCCCCTCGGGGATCAGTTCTCCCGGTGACTCCCCTCGGGGATCAGTTCTCCCGGTGACTCCCCTCGGGGATCAGCTCTCCCGGTGACTCCCCTCGGGGATCAGCTCTCCCGGTGACTCCCCTCGGGGATCAGCTCTCCCAGTGACTCCCCTCGGGGATCAGCTCTCCCAGTGACTCCCCTCGGGGATCAGCTCTCCCAGTGACTCCCCTCGGGGATCAGTTCTCCCAGTGACTCCTCTTGGGGATCTGCTCTCCCGGTGACTCCCCTTTGGGGATCACTTCTCCCATTGACTCCCCTCGGGGATCAGCTCTCCCAGTGACTCCCCTCGGAAATCAGATCTCTCAATAACTTCCCTGTACCTGCTAGAATTCATGGAAATTGTAGTCTCTGCAGCTGGTAGTACATTAAAAATGAATAACATGTGGCTGATCCAGCAGCCTATATTCCTGTACTGGAAGTGGCTAAGAGAACTGTGATTTGCCTCCCAGGAAGACAGGCAACAAACCAAAATTAAGACAAGAACAAAGTGGCCAGACAACCCTATTGTGAAAATACTAATAGATGCAAAGTTGCAATGAGGGTTTAATCTACTTGAGTTCTTACTGGTTACCATTTCTGTCTTTTTCAACACTAACAATAAGAGGGTGAAAATGGAGCAAATGAAAAAAACACAAGAGCATGAAACAGGGAAACAAAGCAGGAAATCAAACAATAACTAATGCAAACACAAGTAGCCAAACCCAGACTGAGGAGAATACAATGGATTGAATGCCAGAAATCGAGCCATACACTGATTCACAGGGCTACTAGGTGCTATCAAACTAAAGGCAGGACGGGGAATGTAGGGTGGAAGGGATTACAGGGAGTTTGGGAACAGCACAAGGTGAACAAATTGTGTGTTTGGCAATCTCTAAGGCCCCTTTCACACTGGGGCGGTGGGGGCGTCGGCGGTAAAACATCGCTATTTTTAGCGCTGTTTTACCGCGGTATTTGGCCGCTAGCGGTACGGTTTTAACCCCCCCGCTGGCGGCCGAAAAAGGTTTAAAACCACTCGTATAGCACGCTATAGCCGCGCTGTCCCATTGATTTCAATGGGCAGGAGCGGTTTAGGAGCGGTGAATACACCGCTCCTTCACCGCTCCAAAAATGCGGCTGACAGGAGATTTTTTCTTCTCCTGCCAGCGCACCGCTTCAGTGCGAAAGCCCTCGGGCTTTCACACTAAACAAACAGCGGAGGCTGTTTTGGGGCGGTTTGCAGGCGGTATTTTTAGCGCAATAACGCCTGCAAACCGCCCCAGTGTGAAAGGGGCCTAAGGCCCCATGTACACTGCTGCTAAACGGATGTTCAGAGGCAGTTGGACACTTTTTTCAACTGCCCCTGAACTCATCCAATGTTATCTTATGTATACATGTACACAGGTTCGTTTACTATCGTTTTTAGGCAGTTGCGTTTATGGGCCTTTTTTTTTAAGGCAAAAAAATGAGTTCAGACGCCAAAGTTTCAGACTACAAACATGTCTAAACGCTGTAACCCGTGTTTAGCCACATTTCTTTTTATAGGCCTTTTTTTAGTTTTTGGCCAATAAAATAAATAAATAAATTATATATAATATATAATATATATATATATTTTTTTTTTAGAAACGCTTCTAAACGCAAAACGCTGCTAAATGCGGCATGTAAACGCGGCAAAACGGACGTTTTAAACGTGGGTTACTATCTGTCAAGTTAAATCGTTCAGGAGAGGTTGTAAAAACGTCCCATGTACATGAAGCCTAAAGGGAGAAGCAGAGTTAGGGCCTGTGGTCCATACTTTGGGCTGATGTCAGTGGCATCAATTTGACATCGGTTTGAGATGCTTCTAAGATCCTTCAGAGTTCATTGATAGGTATATTTCACCTGTAGCTGACTTGCTTCAAGCAAGGTTTGTATTGCCATAGACTTGTATGAGATTGCAAACCTGTTTGAAGCGTATAAAGCTTGTTGACACAGAGCCTTATAAAGCCTCTCAACATTGGTGGTGAGTAACACATAGAACCGCTGCTGGTAATTGGAAGCTCATGCTGACAGACTACATGGTTGCTACCTGTTCATTATTTCCCATAATCCATAGTTATTTTTAATTGGCTGCTATGTTATAATGAGCTGACTACTCAGCTTTATTAAACGGCCAGAAGTGCCCAGCCCTCCACAGCTGGGATGTATCAGAAGACCATAAAAGGCCTTGTTCACAAAGGGTGCGCTACAGCATACACCCATGTCAGGCTGGGTTTACTTGCACAGGGATGCACAGGTGTTGCATGCAGACAGTCCTATTGATGTCAGTTGGGATGCAGCAATTGAACAAATACAGCCGCTGCTCCCAATTTGACAGCTGTGTGGGTGCATGCCCCAAAACTTACACTGTTTGTGTTCAGGACCCGCACATGTACAGATGTCAAATTGGGAGCAGCGGCCCACTGATAAGCTCCTTGCTCCCCCCCTTTGTGACCATGTTAACAGTTTTAGACACCAGTGCACTAGTGTCTGATGGGTTTTGGCCCTCCTTTTGGTCTGTGCAATCTGAATAGAGGCTTTGCTGCAGAATGCTGTGAATGGAGGTAAGGGCACAGAGATGACCTCATCAATAAACTTTTCCTTTACAATCCAATCACATCTTTTGCCATGCTGTATTACTATGACTGCAGTGCAGTTCTTCAAACTTCAGCCATGTAGAACTAAAGGGAGAAATAGAAGAAACCCTTGTGGCCCCTACCAGGTGCAGACATTCTGTAGGAACAGGAAGGGCACTGGGTCTCGTAGCCACTTCCACAAAGGAGCTCCTGCTTCCTTCCACAGATGTCAGGACAGACAGTTGACGTCTGATCAATCACATGTCAGGCTAAAACCTTTATCGCTCAGTAGCTTTTGTCACATTCCCATGACCAGATGGGTAGATCACAGGGAGAGGCTGTTTGGTCGCAATGAATTTGGGTGGGGGGGATGCCTCTTTAATCATATCAGATCTTCACATGTCCCCCGAGTGTCGTTTTCCGGTTATTTCCTCTTTCTTTGTAGCTTTTGGTTTATAGCTGTGCAGACCTTTGTCCCCAGCACTGCTGGACACATATAAATCCTATTGCACATAGTATACTTAATGTGAACTTTCCACTTCATGTGTTTTCACTATTACATTGTTCCTCCAAGTTAAACAGCTGTACCACTGCAGGGTAGATACATACAGGAAAGGTAGGTTGTTTAGGGCCATGAGAACAGAGATGTGTTGATTTGCATCTGGTGAAAAGGAATTTTTCTCCCAGAAACATTGTCTTACCGTTCTCTAGCCATTTTATTCAAGTGATGGAAGACCCATAAAGCAGAGATATGCAATTACGGTATCTGCTGTTATTGCTGTAGTGGTTCCTCTGATTGCCAGTGAGCACTTGGTTGAATACATTGGTTGCAGTGTGAACTAAGGGAGGCCATACATGGTTGTGGTTGAACAAAAGAAATTGAATCACTTCCCCCATCCACTCATTCGAGGTGGATGGAAGAATCCCTTCCGAGGAGCTATGGTATTCTGATGGCGGGGGGTTTCCCCACTGTTGGAATATACTCATCGGCACCGTTGGCTATAGCTGGCAGCACTTATCGAGAGGCTGGTTGTACAGGAGTCAACAGATCGACTTCTGTACAACCTACCTGCCCATACATGGGTCAAAATTCAGACAGTTCCCGCTGAACCTACCAAACTTTGATCCATCTATGGCTGGTTTGATGGCCTGTTCACACCAGTGGCTGCGCTAAAATGCAACAGCAGGTTCGCTTTAGGATGACCACAGAGCTGAGGCTCCGAACGTACCACATTGCACTGTTTTTTTAAATTTTTATAATTTAATGAACTTTATTGAAATGTACTCTGCGCTTCTCTGAAAAAAGTACCACATGCCGTAGTTTTTTTCAGCACACAGTGCCAAAAAGCAGTGGTGTGAACTTGCCTGATAAGAGACGAGGCATTTTACCTTGTCTTGTGGTGGGACTGCCCTGGAATAGCCGCCCAACATAGTCTTACCGCAATGGTGTGAACAAGTCCTAAGGGTCAAACATTCAGTGTGGATCTGTCTGTAGGTTTTTTCAGATGGATTCAAACAGAACCACAATGTACGTCAAAGGGCAGGCGGATGTAAACGAACATGCATCTGTTTACCACTGCTCACATTTGAGCCCATTTATGTCAGCAGAAAAAAACAGAACAGGTCTGCGTCCTTTTCCATATTTGGATTTAATTGGATAATGTTCGTATACATTCATTTGTTTTGAGAAACCTATTTTTTGTTAATGCTTTTGTCATTAATTGTCCATTTTCTTCAAAAACCCTCCAAAAGACCAGACCTGTAAATATGGATGCAAAAACACATATGGTGGGCTGTTAAGCTTAAGTGTGTCTCCTGCAGGTCTTCCGCGTTCTGGAACCTCGTAACTGGATGGACAGGGCCCTATACACCGGTACCACTCTGTATAGTGCTTACCTCTTCCAGTTGCAGCTTGCCAAAGACTTCGAGAGGTTGTTTATAGCGGCCCTGGATGCTGCATCTGTCCCTACCAGGCATACTGCTGAGTGTACAAGGGGCCTAATCCTTCAACTTTTACTTAGTTCTGTGTTCAGTTTCTGTGCATAGAGAGATCTTCTGTTTTCTTTGTATAGTGAATGGTTTGGCTGTTGTCGTGTTCTAGACAAAAACATGGCTCACCATAACCTGTATTATTTTTCAACCGTCAAAGAAGGTTAAGACCAACCAATGAGAAACCGCCATGAATCCTGTTGCTTGCTTGTTGGCTGTAATGCTAATCCTGTGGCTTCATTATTTAGTAGGTGACTGACCTAGAACCAAATTACAGCTATACACCTAGAGCCGCACGATTCTGGATAAAAAGAGAATCGCAATTTTTTTTTTCTTAGAATAAAGATCACGATTCTCGGTGTAAAATCATCTTTCACATTATACAAAAAAAGTGGGCTAACTTTACTGTTTGGTTTTCTTTTAATTCAATAAAGTGTATTTTTTCCCCAAAATACAGTGTGACATAAAATATTGCAACAACCATCATTTTATTCTCTAGGGTCTCTGCTAAAAAATATATATATAATGTTTGGGGGGTTCTAAGTAATTTTCTAGCAAAAAATACTGATTTTAACTTGTAGGCAGCAAGTGTCAGAAAAGGGCTTAGTCTTTAACCTCCCTGGCGGTATGATTATTTCGGATTTTAGGTGCTGAAAGCGGTACAATTATTTTGCATGGAAATTTGGCGTTTTATATTGTAGGTCTGTAATTCTTAACAATAACACACTTAAATCTGTCCAAACAAGAGTCTAGTAGATATCCCGGGTATGATAAAGTTTGAAACACAAAAACATAAATTATAATATAATAAATAAAAATAAATAATTAAAAAATAAAATAAAAAATTAATAATACAATAAATTTCCCCACGATTCACTATCGCTCAATTCTGCAAGTGTTCTAATTTACTATCGCTGTTTTCTAGCTGGTCTAAAGCCACTTTTGATGTAAAGGAACACTTTTTGGTTGCTATGGACAATCTCCAGTTTCCAGGCAGAAAGAACAGTATATATAACATAAAACTGCATGCAGGGCATAGGACAAAGCACTGGGGACAAAAGGGATGTGAAATCATTTCATACAGTACTGTAATCTGTAAGATTACAGTACTGTATGTGTTATGATTTTACACTTTTTTGAATTTGCCGCCAGGCTCCGCCCTCGTGCATCGCGCCGCTCGCAGGGAACGGAGCCTGGCATGGAGAGGCTTCGGAGGAGGATGGAGCCCGCAGACAGTGCGGGGGACATTGCAGGATCCCGGGGACAAGGTAAGTAAAGCCACACCAGGATCCTGCGATGTAATCCCGAGTGTGGCTCGGGGTTACCGCTAATGGTCCTGAATTTTAACCCTGAGCCACACTCGGGAAAACCGCCAGGGAGGCTACAGAGGAAGTTAACCCTGATGGGTTTTAATTCCTCTTTGTTCCCCTGCAAAGTAAAAGCATATTGGGCTAGTATGCATCGCATACTAGCCCATTATGTGGCACTTACCTGCAAATGAAGTCCCCGCTGGTGGCCACCTCCATCTTTGCCCTTCTGGGGCTGTGGACTCTGGCTCTGTCACTGGCTAGAGCCACGTGACATCACTCCCGTGGATGTGCGCAGGAGCCGTTAGTCACGACACTTGCGAGTGAAGAAATGGCACGGAGGTCTGTTTCTTCACAACGCATACGCTGATGACATCATCGGCGAACTACAAGGTAAATATCTCCTAAACAGTGCACGTTTAGGAGATATTTCCACTACTTATAGGTAAGCCTTATTCTAGGCTTAAAAGGAGGGGAGGACTTGGATATAGAAATACCAAGAGAGTAACTCCAAAGGGAAACATACAGCAGTGTAATAGTCACAAAATAGAAAATATTTACCGTATTTATTGGCGTATAACATGCACCAGAAGGAAGTTTCAGAAAAAAACCTTAAATTTTAAAATAAGGGTCAGTACTCTTCAGCCTCACCAGTGCCCATCAATGCAGCCTGATCTATGCCCATCTGCAGCCTCTAATATGCCCATTATTGCAGCCTGTTTAGTGCCCATCTGCAGCCTCTAACGTGCCCATCTGCAGCCTCTAATGTGCCCATCATTGCAGCCTGTTTAATGCCCATCTGCAGCCTCTAATGTGCCCATCATTGCAGCCTGTTTAGTGCCCATCTGCAGCCTCTAGCATGCCCATCATTGCAGCCTGTTTAGTGCCCATCTGCAGCCTCTAGCATGCCCATCATTGCAGCCTGTTTAGTACACATCTGCAGACTTGCCTTTGTCTATGATTGCAGCCGCTCCAGTGCTGGATGACACAGATCCGTGATCTCCTGTGTACCCGACACTCAGTCACTCACAGTCCCACCCAGCTCATATGATGGACAAAACAGTAGTCCAATGCTGGGCCAGGGGGGTGGGACTGTGTGTGACTGAGCGCTGTATACACAGGAGATCGCAGCTGTGTTTAATCCAGTGGCGCTCGTCCCCTCCCACCACTCCGAGGCAGCAGGGATCGGCGTATAACACGCGCTCACGATTAGTGCATGTTATACGCTGATAAATACAGTCTTTAATGAGATTTCCACAAAAAGGCAACATTCACCACACAGTAAAAACCAATAAAAATAATGTTGTCAATAGTGTTAAAAAAAAATTGTGTTAAATAGTGTCAAACCCGGGCTCACATGCATTGCCCACTATCATACCAGCAGTCAACCGTTAGCAAGGATGAGGCACTTAATTGAAAGCACTGATGGCCAAGGGATTGCTGAAAAAATTATGAATCTAGCTAGACCAATGGTTTGTACTCATCAAAAAAAGTCCTTAAAAACAATGAGGGGAACCAATCCGTCCGTATTGTGTGGACTGCTTGTTGATTAAACAGATACCTGCTGGCGCTTAATGGAGGATGAAGGATCAAATAGCATGTATGAAGGCTGACAGGGGAACAAAGGCAAAGAGGACTAGTTGTTGATGTTACAGCCTTGATATGTGAAGATGAGGGGACAGCAGTGCAGTAAGGATCAAAAGAACAAGAACTGAGTCCCTGGAACAAGCTCTCCCAAGGCCGTGCTGATGCTCCTTCCTCACTGACAGATCTGTTCATGTAGGTAGTGGGCCGCCAATAGAGTCTCCTTTCAGAGTTCCATGGACCAGCGGATCAGCATGAGAGCTGATGCAAATGTGGAGGTGTATAAGATGCTGATAGCACTTTTCCAATCTTCAAAGCTCAGACAGCTTGGTGCGCGCCATTAAAGCAGATGGCTGTACGTGCTGAGAGTTGATCAATTGATCAGGTGGGGAGGCAGATGAAAGGAGCCATGCAGATGCAGGTGAGGCCAGGTCAGATGATGTTGAAACACCGATAGTAGTAATTGTATAAACTATATGATTTTTTTATTTGCTATTTTTTTTTCCCCCATGAAAGTGGAGGTACTCTTTAAATGATCTGATGTGTTCTTGGTTAGCTGCATGGTGAGACCTTAGAAGCTCCCATTAGATACAGAAGATACTGCTTACCTGCCTCAGTGCTATGGCAGCTTTTTCTTTCCCAGTGCTTCATTACATAGTTCACATCAGTATTTCTCAACTGTGGACCTAAAAGACCCCAAATAGCTCACACTTTCCAAACTGTAAAATGCATACACAGCAGCTACTGTATGTTAATTAGATTGGCCATACTATAGTCTGACTGTACAAAAGCAGCTTTTGATTCTGTGAAGAGTTTATTTTTTTACTCCCTTTTTGCTTTGTCTAGTTCCTAGACTGAAAGTTCCAGATTTAATAAGAGGCTATCATTAATATTTTGTGATTTCCACAAGCTAGCTTCTTACAACCCTGAAAGAAATACATGCAGAATATTAATGTCACTTTGCATTGAAAATTGTTTTGCATAGTATAAATTTATATTCTGCCAAAATGTGTATCTCGAATATCCTAAAGGGTTTTTTTTTTTTATTTCAATTTTTTTCAGTGCCCATCGTAAATTTCCAAGCAGTAATACTAAAGCTCACCAATAGAGGGAGCTCTGTTTACTTGTATCATAGCATTTTGTTTGTTTCCTGAACAGAAAAGACAGCTTTATTCACATCTTGTTTGTAGCTTTTTAATTTATTGTGTGCAGCCATCCTTGCAATACCTAAGATGCTTTCAACACCTGACGTTTTGACCTTTTTATTATATATGAGGAAGAGATGTCACTCAAAGGACAATGTAGTCTGTGTAATATAACAAATGTATTAATATGACTTGTAAAATATTTCCTACTAATCAATGAATAGGGTGAATTTAGTGTGAAGTCAGCATAGTGTGCAGTGTGAATTGACTGCTCATTGTACATCACACTGATGGTGTATCCCCCCCCCCCCCCCCCCCAAGAGCTGTACACCTCATTGTGTGCAAAAGCATTAGGAAAGATTGTCCAATCAGTGTCCACAGTGCCTGACCAACTGGAACCATGCCTTCTGTACATGTCCCCCGGGAACCATATTCACTGTACATGACCATCGGGAACCATTTCCTCTGTCTGTGTCACCAGGGAATCCTATTCACTGTACATGACCATTGACCATCGGGAACCATGCCCTCTGTACATGACCCCCGGGAACCATATTCACTGTACGTGACCACCGGGAACCATGCCCTCTGTACATGACCCCCGAGAACCATATTCACTGTACGTGACCACCGGGAACCATGCCCTCTGTACATGACCCCCGAGAACCTTATTCACTGTAAGTGACCCCCGGGAACCATATTCACTGCACGTGACCACCGGGAACCATGCCCTCTGTACATGACCCCCGGGAACCATATTCACTGTACGTGACCACCGGGAACCATGCCCTCTGTACATGACCCCCGGGAACTGTATTCACTGTACGTGACCACCGGGAACCATGCCCTCTGTATATGACCCCCGGGAACCATCTTCACTGTACGTGACCACCGGGAACCATGCCCTCTGTACATGACCCCCGAGAACCATATTCACTGTAAGTGACCCCCGGGAACCATATTCACTGTACGTGACCACCGGGAACCATGCCCTCTGTACATGACCCCCGAGAACCATATTCACTGTAAGTGACCCCCGGGAGCCATATTCACTGTACGTGACCACCGGGAACCATGCCCTCTGTACATGACCCCCGAGAACCATATTCACTGTAAGTGACCCCCGGGAACCATATTCACTGTACGTGACCACCGGGAACCATGCCCTCTGTACATGACCCCCGGGAACCATATTCATTGTACGTGACCACCGGGAACCATTCCCTCTGTCTGTGTCACCTGGGAATCCTATTCACTGTACATGACCATTGACCACTGGGAACCATGCCCTCTGTACATGTCCCACGGAAACCATATTCACTATATGTGACCAGCGGGAACCATGCCCTCTGTACATGACCCCGGGAACCAAATTTACAGTAAATGACCACCGGGAACCATGCCCTCTGTACATGACCCCGTGGAACCAAATTTACTGTACATGACCACCGGGAACCATGTCCTGTGTACATGACCCCCGAGAACCAAATTTACTGTACATGACCACCGGGAACCATGCCCTCTGTACATGACCCCCGGGAACCAAATTTACTGTACATGACCACCAGGAACCATGCCCTCTGTACATGTACCCCGGAAACCATATTCACTGTACATGACCGTCGGGAACCATGCCCTCTGTGTTACCTGGGAATTTTATTCACTGTACATGACCTATGACCACCGGGAACCATGTATATGACCCCCGGGAACCAAATTTACTGTACATGACCACTGGAAACCATGCCCTCTGTACATGTCCCCCGGGAACCATATTCACTGTACATGACCACCGTGAACCGTCCCCTCTGTATATGTCCCCTGGGAACCGTATTCACTGTACATGACCACTGGGAACCACATAGCTCCCAACTGTCCCTGATTTCGAGGGACTGTCCCTGATTTGGAACAAGGTCCCTCTGTCCCGCTTTCCTCCTCATTTGCCGCTCATTTTGGTCTGATATATCTAGTTGTATATAAAATGAACTATGTATCTATCAAAAAGTGTTTCCCAGTGCTAAACCTTTCATCCAGGTTTTTAAATTGCTGCATTTGTAAATTCCAAAAGCCGGTAAAATGGAATGGTAGTTTTAAAAAAGGCTCTTGTGGGTTTAACCAATTTTTTTTTTTTTTTAATTCTCCTTTAGGGGATGTGGCGGGGGGTGTCCTATGTCTACATACTTTTGCTAATAGGTGTCCCTCGTTCTCATTTCAGAAAGTTGGGAGGTATGGAACCATGCCCTCTGTACATGTCCCCCAAGAACCATATTCCTTGTACATGACCACCGGGAACCATGCCCTCTGTACATGTCCCCCGGGAACCACATTCCTTGTACATGGCCACCGGGAAACGTGCCCTCTGTACCTGTCCCCCAGGAACCATATGACCACCTGTAGAGATGGGGATTGAGTGCTGTGTCCTCAATCTCCTTTCTCTGTCTCAAAGATGAAATATCAGGGGGTCTGTTTAGACATCTAATATATCACCAAAGCTCCGCAACGGGGCTCCTAAAAATTAAAAAAAATAATATTGTATTATAAATATAATAGTAAAAAATAAATAAATACAAATAAAAAACTACTGACACCAGTGGCAGAACTATCAGGGTTGTAAAGGTCGCACTTGCAACCAGGCCCTGGAGTTCCACTACTGTGGGGGGGGGGGCCAAGATGGTAGGAAGAAAGTCTGCTACAGAACATGTGAAAGGGTCCCGCTGTGGGACCATAATAAAGGGCCCTGTGATGGGAGTAAAGTGCCCTGGGATCAGTTGGAAGGGCCTCGGCCAGGGGTCGGGGGGGCACTTTGTGGTTTCTTGTACTGGGGCCCTGAAGTTTCTAGTTATGCCTCTAATGCATACTAGTGCATTGTACTGCCTTTAAATACAGCATTTTCCCCAAATTCACATCATTGCAGCATATTGGTGTGAACTGGGCCTATTGGAAAGGTTTCAGCTTGTCATTGTATTGGGCCTGAGTTAAAATGGACATCTTGGATGACCCCTTAACAAGGTTAGCGCTGTTCTTCTGTAGAGAAAAGCCAATAAAGACATTCTCAGAGGGTACTCCTTGGAAGTGTTACAATTACAAAACTTACACTTATAGCTATATTAAAACCCAAACCAAAAATGGATTATATTGCAGCTTACCAATCATTAGATGTGATGGCTGCATTTGTTTTCTTTTCTTTTTTTTCTTTTTTTTCCCCTCTGTTTTCACCTGGCGATCTAGCCAGTAACACACCTCCTGTATTGAGTGCCCCCACTCTGGATGAAGGAACACAGCAGCATTGCCATTCTAGGGGCAGAGAAGTGTTATGCCGTGTACACACGACCGGACTTTTCGTCGGTCTGAACTGCGAAGGGCTTTTCAAGGGAGTTCCGACGGAGTTCCAACGAAACGGACTTGCCTACACACGATCACACCAAAGTCTGATCGTTTCGAATGTGATGACGTACGACCGGACTAGAATAAGGAAGTTCACAGCCAGTAGACAATAGCTGCCCTTGCGTCCTTTTTTTGTCCGTTGGACTAGCAAACAGACTGACAAATTTTTCGATCAGACTCTAGTCTGTCGGTAAGATTTGAAACATGTTCTATTTCTAAAGTTCGACAGATTTTTCGACAGAAAAGTTCCGATGAAGCCCACACACAATCGAATTGTCCGATGGATTTGTTCCATCGGACCAGTTCGGTCGAAAAGTCCGGTCGTGTGTACATGGCATTAGATGTTCTAGCAGATTTAAATACTCTAACAAATGGACGTTGAACTCCAGCTAATACTTTATAAGCGGTTACAGCAAACAGTTTTTTGGATAAAGATTTTACATAAATAAAAGCTGATCATTTTAAGCATCCCTGTCAGTGTTTTATGATTTGTCTCATCCCTTTTAAGAGAGCTTTTCTGTTGAGGACAGACTTACTGGCAGGATCACCAGATAGAAATAGAAGAAAAAAAAGCCTAAAAAAGAAAACAAATGCAGACATAACATCTGAGAATCGATAAGCTGCAAAAAAAAAACATAAATATATACCATAGTTTGGAGACCCTCTTACATTCGCGTAAACCAATTAATATATGGTAGGGATTTTTTTTTTTTTACCAAAAACATGTAGCAGAATACATATTGCCTTAAATTTAGAGTATTACACAACTGCAAACCTACCAAGACATGGCCGTCCACCTAAACTTACAGGCCGGGCAATGAGAGCATTCATCAGAGAATCAGCCAAGAGGCCCATGGTAACTTTGGAGGAGCTGCAGAGATCCACAGCTCAGGTGGGAGAATCTGTCCACAGGACAACTATTAGTCGTGCACTCCACAAATCTGGCCTTTCTGGAAGAGTGGCAAAAAGAAAGCCATTGTTGAAAGAAAGCCATAAGAAGTCCTGTTTGCAATTTGCGAGAAGCCATGTGGGGGACACAGAATACATGTGGAAGAAGGTGCTCTGGTCAGATGAGACCAAAGTGTAACTTTTTGGCCTAAAAGCAAAACGCTATGTGTGGCGGAAAACAAACACTGCACATCACCCTGAACACACCATCCTCACCGTGAAACATGGTGGTGGCAGCATCATTTTGTGGGAATGCTTTTCTTCAGCAGGAACAGGGAAGCTGGTCAGAGTTAATGGGAAAATGGATGGAGCCAAATACAGGACAATCTTAGAAGAAAACCTGTTAGAGTCTGCAAAAGACTTGAGACTGGTGTGGAGGTTCACCTTCCAACAGAACAACGACCCTAAACATACATCCAGAGCTACAATGGAATTGTTTAGATCAAAGCATATTCATGTGTTGGATTGGCTCAGTCAAAGTCCAGACCTAAATCCAATTGAGAATCTGTGGCAAGACTTGAAAATTGCTATTCATAGACGCTCTCCATCCAATCTGACAGAGCTTGAGCTATTTTGAAAAGAAGTATGGGCAAAAATATCACTCTCTAGATGTGCAAAGCTGGTAGAGACATTATTGAGGGGGGCTGAATATAAATGCATGCCACACTTTTTACATATTTATTTGTAAAAAAATTTTGAAAACCGTTTATCATTTTCCTTCCACTTCACAATTATGTGCCACTTTGTGTTGGTCTATCACATAAAATCCCAATAAAATATATTTATATTTTTGTTTGTAACATGAGAAAATGTGGAAAATTTCAAGGGGTATAAATACTTTTTCCAGACACTGTTGCTGTGCTGCATGCTACTTCACCCGTCACGGTTGTCAAAGAAGAACACCCAGTGGAATACGCTGTCCCTGGTGTACAGTCATGTGCAGTGTTTGCTGAAGCTGTAATCCTGTTCAGATGCAGTGATCTAAAGGTTAGATCATGTCCGACACGGAGAGAAAAAGTTCTCAAGAAAGTTTTCCTAAAATACACGGAGCCAGCTGTGCTGCACTCTCTGCTCGTTCTCTGGGGATTGGGGATGAGCCCTCAAACAGTTCCCATACAGTTCTGCACAACATCCTCTTATTTTGTGTTTGTTTTTTTTTGATGTGTAAACAATCTTTCAATTAAGGGGAGTTACTCAAAGCTTTTCTATGGCTTTTATAAACCGGTTGGCTTGATGTAGATCAGTGGTTCTCAACTTCAGTCCTCAAGTACCCCCAATGGGCCATGTTTTGGGAACTTCCATTAGATAAAAATAGCTCTTATCAATACCATGTCATTGATATTGATCTAAAGCAGCTGTGCAAGGTAAAGGAAACGTTGGGGGTACTTGAGGACTGAGGTTGAGAACCATTGATGTAGATAATATAGATGGGGAATTTCGGAACAAGTTGATCATAGATCATTTATATGTGACATAAAGGGATGTTTCTCATAGACAGCAAAGGGGTGGTAATTGATCTGCATTTGTATGCCCCCCACCCTGACCACCCACATAAATCTCAAGTTTGCAGCTGAACGGGGTGGTAAACATGTAGTGGTCACAATGTTTTGCTTGACTTGCAGGTGGCGCCGCCGGTTCAACTCACCCATTGGGCTCAATTGGACTGTGCTGCAACTGCAGGCTCGTGGTTGTAATGTATATAGAAACAAAATCACCCTTGGGATAAAAACAAAAAATAGTTAACGCCCCCTCCCCAAAAAAAAAAAAAAACACATTCAGAAAGTCACAGGATCACCTCCTGAATGTCTGGCAGCCAATGACTTACCACCCTCTGAAAAGCGCTTTACCATGCACCTTGCATGCAGTGCACCTGGTTGGTTCCCAGTCCTAACCCTCTTTCTCCCAGTCTGAGCTTGGCTGGGCAGGAGATTGCAAGAGACATGAAGTAAAATCCAAAGTAAAAAAATGCAACTAATTTATTCATATTTTTTCTACCCAGTGATCACTCACATGGACGATTGTATGATGTATCTGTGTAGCAGCTCAGAAGGGGAGAGGCAGCAGCATAGGTGTGGACTAACAAGCACAGATGGCAAAGTAATAAAGTCTGTGCAGGCATTGGATTCACAAGATTGTGTCATGTCTGGACCAGCATGTTGGTCCAAGAGTTAGATGCTGATCCTGGAGGATGCCTGAAAAAAGATGGCGCTGTCCTTCACGAGGGAGAAAGAAAGATGAAAGCATCCTCAGGATGAGCACTAGCCTTTTTATGAGCTAATAAATACCTTTTGTTTGTTACGGGTTCCTTTACATCACTGCTCATAAAAACAATAAGAAACACAGCTAACTACAAAGTTAAATGCACCTAATGTATGAATTCACTTTTTTACTCAACATAGTATTATGTTTGTTTTTTCGTAAAATGTCAGCCTGCTTTTATAGTCTGAAATCCACATTACTTTTATCAGTCAGATATTAATGGAATTATTATTATTATTATTATTGGCATTTATATAGCACTGACAATTTACACAGCGTCCCTGCATATTGTACATTCACATTAGTGCCTACCCTCAAGGAGCTTACAATCTAATGCATACATAGACATATCAGGACCCGTTTAGACAGGAGCCAACTAACCTACCAGCAAATTCTTTGGAGTGTGGGATAAAGCCACTGCAAGTACAGGGAGAACATGCAAACTCCATGCGGATATTGTCCTGACCGGGAGAAGTACTAAGCACTGTGCTACCCCATGAACTGGCTTGCTTTCTCTTTTTTTCAGAGGTCAGTAATGTAATTTTTGCTTTCTCTTTTTTTTTTTTCTAGAGGATCTGTGCCATGAGACGCTCCTACATCTAACAATGAGATGGGGGCTCCTGGAACTGTCACATTACTTCATCTCTCTGCCTGGAGGAAGGGCAGCACTAAGCAAAGTAAACACAGAAGGAGAGACTCCAGTAGAACTGGCTATTCGGAATGGTCACAGCAGACTGGTCAATCTGTTGAGCAAGTGAGTAAAGCTGCTGCTATTCCATTGTGTATAGGCTTGCCACCCGTCCGGGATTCACCATATTCAGAATGGACTGTGGCTCCCCAAGTTACCAAGTATCACAACCACTGAGTGCATAGGTATGCGCACGGGCCCAACCCCCATACACTGACAGGAGAGGAGAAAGGGCTTGATCTGCTCCACCTCCTCCCATCCCTACACCTCTGTCTGCCCACCCACACTCTAATCCCCAGCGTTCTATGCTTTAGGAAAGCTATGTGTGGGCTGGAAGTTTGAAGCTCAGCAACCAGCAGAAATGGATAAAAGGCTTCAATGCCTGAGCCTCCATCCTCGGGTGTGTGAGCTCACCATCCAATGTCTGTGACTGAAGTCTCCACCCTCCCTCCCTTCTCTGTCTTGCCTCCAAGTGAGTGAGTACACTAAGGTGAGGGGTGCTCTGTGGACTCTGATGTAAGGTGGGCTTTGGGAACCCAAATTTAAGGGGGAATGCTGGGAACTCTGATGTGAGTGGAAGGTTTGGTAAGCAGAAACCCCCTTACATTAGAGTTCCCCTTTACCCCAGAGTCCACAGCGTTCCCTCTTAAAAATAAAATTTTACCTTGTGCGGATAAAGTGTTCGGGTTTGGCTTGAAGAAAAGGTGACAACCCTAGTTGTGTATTACTTTTACATAGAATATTTTACAGTGAATTTCTCCACCAATCTGTTCGTCTGGTGAAACAAAGTGGCCTACCGATACTTTGATTATGGAAAAGAATGTGACTCGCACCCCTTTCTTCCACATAACAGCAGCTCTGGTGCTTGGTGCTTGCCAATTACAGTAGGTACCCATTCCTGTCACATGGTGTCGAGGAGAGGGTCTTCTGCTTTGTGTAAGCTCCCAAGTTTCAGCCTGAAGCTTACAGGGGGCTTCTTCCATTGACAGAAGGGGCGATAGGGGATTGACATAAAGTATGCACAGCTGTCAAGGGCAGCAGTTAAGTCAACCCCTTGTTTGCCCTCTCTGGGTAAAGTGCAGGTTTACATTATTGGATAACAGCATGGAGAAACGAAGACTTTGTGTATTTATAAGACACCCATACATATGGGTTCCAGCTTTCGTTGGCTAACAAAGACATGATGTTTTTTCAACAACTGGAGGGTCTGTAAGAAGCTATTTTCCTCCAGTGCAGCCTCCTGGCGTTTCTGTGACAAGTCACACATACACAGGTCTGACCACAGGGAATTCCAATGCTCAAGATCTCATTGTAATAGAATATGAATAATCCTAATGCAGGAGTAGAGACCTGACCATATCCAGATACATTGCACTGCATATGTATAAACTGTTTGGCCATTGGATGACATGGAAAACCTTTGGGATATGTCTGCTGTTCTCCGCAGATTAGACAGAGGTAAGCCAGCATGCATTGCTCTTCACCTGACACCTGCTGACAAGGGGATGTTCATTGTAATGGGAACCAACACTGGTGCTCTGATCTGAAGCCATGATGTATAGCTATGTAAGATCTGTGTCTAAAACCATACGAAGAAAAAGTATTTTCTTAGCCGAATCAGTCTTCCTATGTTCCCTAATTTGGGTTTTATAGGACAACACGTGTTCTTGTAATTGCTCCTTGCTATATGTTTATTGAACATGGCACTTGACTCCATTTCTCAAGATATTTGTGCTGCCATTGTCTACCTAGAGGTATAAATAAAAGCCACAGTGCCCTTGGGCAGAATTTGAAATCATTCCCATCCATCCCCATCATATCTCAAACAAACTTACAAACAACTTTATGTCAACTTCAGGTACAGCCTAGGCATTTCAGCAATTAGAATAATACATAATATAATAACATCTCCTAGAAGTGAGGTGACTGTAGATGTGGCAAATTAGTCTATGTAGTTGTCACCAGGTTTCCAGGTGGCAACTAGTTCTTCAGTAAGCTAATATTGCTTTTAAATAGTAACAAAAAAAACACAGAACACCTGGAGCGCTGCGAGTCTAGGGGCCAAGTAGAGTGCTCTGATGAGGAGTAATCAGATATGTGGATCAGACCCAGTGCAGCCAGCAGAACATGGAAATAGATGTAACAGTCAAAGAAAAAACACAAAATGCAGCTCTCTGAAAGAATGATCAAATACATTCCAAACTAGTACTGTATACATAAACAATACTATTTATTACATAAAGTTAAAAAATTCAACGTTTAAAATAAATGTTAGTTAACGTTACCAGTGACCTCAGAGTGGATAAGGGGGAAACAATCATCCAGGAGGCTTGCCTGGAGATGGTTTGAACATCAATCACCATTCAAGGAAATGGAGGGGAGAAAATTTGGTTCTCAGAGGGGGAGCAGACTGCCTGCTGGCAAAACCTGCCAGCTCCAGGTGGATGCCATGGCTGAATGGTGGTCAGCAAGATGATTAGAAAGGCAACCTGTGTGATGTAAACGGCCCCAGAGGGAACAGGACTTTGACAAAGAACATGCACGCGAAACATGTAAGTCACAGCAACAGAACAGTGGGCGCTTACACAACTGACTTCAGGACACCTTTCCCGTTCATCTCCGGCACAGCAGTGACGTCACAGAGGGCACATAGGCGTGCTGAGAATGTCCACCCTGCTCGGCTTGGTTGTTTCCTCTGGGGCGTTTACATCACACAGGTTGCCTTTCTATCCATCCTGCTGACCACCATCCAGCCGTGGCATCCACCTGGATGGTGGTCAGAACTGAACTGATGGTGGAGAACTGAATTTTCTTCCCTCCATTTCCTTGGATGGTGATTGATGTTCAAACCATCTCCAGGCAAGCCTCCCGGATGATTTTTTCCCCCTTTATCCACTCTGAGGTCACTGGTTAACGTTCACTAACTTTTATTTTAAACTTTGACTGTTCAACCATTTTTTAAATTTATGGAATAAATAGCATTGTTTATGCATACGGTACTACGTTGGAATTTATTTGATCATTCTTTCAGAGCGCTGCATTTTGTGTTTTTTGTTTTTGCTTTTAAATAGTAACAGCTGAATTTGTGGTATTGGAGGCTTCAAAAATCTGTGGGGTATCAAACGCAGTCTAGTAGTTTATATCATTGCGCTAATGTCTGGGGGTCAGATGGTTAGATCTAAAGCTAGGATTTCCATTTAAGTTGCTTAAGTTTGCCGGACATAGCTTGAAATTCAGCAGGAATCTGCCAAAATTCAAACTATGGCTGGCCTTTTTGGCACCACCTGGCTTGACAAAATTTGAGCCAGGTTGGCTGAACGTTGACTGCATCAGATGCAGTACCTGTTCGGGTATTTTGTGTAGCCGTGGGCATCTCAGTTGCTCAAATACGGTAGCCGACAATTGAGATTCCTCTATCCACAGTGTTTAGAGTAAAAAAAGTCTATGCATATATTGCTGACCTTAGTCATGATATCCAGCATCATGACTAAGCTTCTAGCTTCTAGTTCTCTGCAGCTGGCCACATGTTCAAAAAAACAAACAAAAAAACAGCCTTTGGAATACAGAGCAAAAATAAATAATATCAATAAACTGTTTTGAATTGTCATACAAATATAAATATTTGAAATCAAATCTTTATTATTTTGCGGTGTGGGCGGATTTCTGCCAATTACAGGCTGTGTCACACCCCTTCAGCCTGTGTTTTAGAATAAGGAGGTGAAGCCACCATTAATCTACATAATATCAATCTATAATCTATATAATATCCTGCCCCATTGTGTTTTGCTGGTTAGTGGGCATGGAGGGGGAGGGACAGATTGGGCAGTCATTTACCACTGTGTATACGCCAACACATGTGATTCTATAGTCACATTGGCTGCTCAGATGGGATAGGGAGGAAATGATCAGCATAGAAACTTATTGAAAACAGTCAAAATTAGAAACGGCGCCCCCCCAACAGTTGCGGAATGCAACTGGAAGCAGTGCGATCGCTTTATGGGGGTGCTAGACTAATTTACCTCTCAGCCCAGTCCGCCCCTTAAGACTGGTGCTACACTAACAGTGTAGCACAAACTGGCGGGGACTCTTTCCGTGCTGCCCCCCTTGCAAAGTGCTGCCCTAGGCCTGGGCCTTGCCTGGGCCTTGTCGGCCTAAGCCAGGATATAACATTGTGTGTGTGTGTGTGTGTATATGTGTGTGTATGTGTATGTATATATATATATATATATATATATATATATATATATATATATATACTCATACTCAAGCAGGAGATAACTGACTATAAAAGAAGAAAGAAATGCTGGTTATAGCCAGCCGTACATGGATTGAAATTCATCCGGTTCAGCAGGTATCGGACAAATTTAAATCTATGTATGGGCAGGCTGGCAGAACACAATAGCCCCATCAACACTCATTGGGGTTGATTTACTAAAACTGGAGCGAGCAGAATCTGGTGCAGCTCTGCATAGAAACCAATCAGCTTCCAGTTTTTTTTTTTGTCAAAGTTAATTGAACAAGCTGAAGTTAGAAGCTGATTGGTTACCATGCACAGCTGCACCAGAATTTGCACTCTCCAGTAGTATATTACCCTAATTTTGTGGATGGGGGAATCAAACAATTTTCTTTTCTTCAACCCATGGTGGAAGGAAAGAACATCACATAATGTATGGCCTGTCTTAGCCTAGTACATACGGGCCGAATGTTGGCCGGCATTAGCCGGTTCAATAAAAACTGTCTGACATTCGGCCCGTTTGTTCGGCCGGCTGAGACTGAAGGCCACACTCACCTCAAATAAACCTTTTCCCCAGATACCAACAAATAAATAAATAAACAAGATTGACTTTTGGCAAAAATTTGGCCGCGGCACCTTTTATTGGTTTACATATTTCAAAACATTACAATTTTATTGTAAATAATAACTTTCAGCATAACTTTTAATGAAAACAAATATTATTAAACTGTCCAATTATCAGAACTCGAGCAGCAAGGCATCAACATTGTACCATATACAAAAAACTTCCCCCCTAGATATCCAGAGTGACCCGACCACATAAATAGTGCCTGCGACTGGGGAGGGAGGGAGTTCTTGCGTTGCTGCTCTGGTCCTGGGGGAAAAGGAATAAGCCCCACAGCAGCAGCCCTTAAATAGCCTTTCCCGGTTTCCAGACAATTTCAATGTTTCTCATTGAATCATGAAATCTTCATTCCCCATTCTTAAAGTGACAGTAACCCTAAATAACTAAGCTGCATATTATACATATAACAACGTTTCCTAGACAAACATGAGGTGGGGTGGCCACAGTCTCAAGCCGGTGGGCCCCTAATTGTGCCCCCCCTTTTCATGAGACTGAAGGCCACACTCATCTTAAATAAACCTTTTCCCCAGATACCACCAAATAAATAAATAAACAAGATTGACTTTTGGCGAAAATTTGGCCGCGGCACCTTTTTATTGGTTTACATATTTCAAAACATTACAATTTTATTGTAAATAATAACTTTCAGCATAACGTTAACGAAAACAAATATTAAACTGGCCAGTTATCAGAACTCGAGCAGCAAGGCATCGACATTGTACCATATACAAAAACGCCTAGTTAAATATATATCGACACCAACATCCAAGAGGTGCACCCCGTCCGGCCTGTATAGCCCCAGGATTCCACCCTCCAGATCCACGCTTCGATACAATACGCCACCAATCGCGGGCATGTATTTTTCCATCACCCTGTTCATTCTTTTCCTCAGCTTTTCCATAACCCTCCTTTGGGGCGAGGACAGCCACGAAAGACGCAGAACAATCTCAGAAAACAAAATAGTAGTACCTAGGGAAGTTAAGGTGAAACGGTGGAGATCCCGTTTCATCCAGAACAGTAAATCTAAAGTCCTAATATTTCCTAGGTCATTACCCCCTAAATGAACTACTAATATAGGGCGGGGGCCAAACCTGCAATAACCTGGATAAGTGGCAGTATAACTGGTGCCACTGAAGACTTCTTACTCCTTTCCAAAATACATTAACCGCTTGCCGACCAGCGCACGCCGATGTACATCAGCAGAATGGCACTGGCAGGCAAAAGGGCGTACAGGTACGTCCCCTTTAAGAAGCGGTGTCATGATCGTGTCATGGAGAGGAAGAACGGGGAGATACTTATGTAAAGAAAGCATTTGTTCTGCCTAGTGATCAGGACAGTGATCTACTGCTCTCTGTGATCGAGAGAAGTGATCACTGTCCTGTGTGTTCAAGCCCAGCCCCCTCACAGTTAGAATCACTCCCTAGGACACACTCAACCCCTTCCCTGCCCCCTAGTGGTTAACCCCTTCACTGCCAGTTTCATTTACACAGTATTCAATGCATTTTTAATCACACTGATTGCTGTATAAATGACAGTGGTCCCAAAAATGTGTCAAAAATGTCTGATGTGTTGCAGTCCCGATAAAAATCGCAGATCGCCGCCATTACTAATTAAAAAAAAAATTAAAAATAAAAATGCCATAAAACTATCCCCTATTTTGTAGACACTATAAATTTAGCGCAAACCAATCAATATATGCTTATTGCGTTTTTTTTTTTGTTTTGTTTTGTTTTTTTAACCAAAAATATGTATAAGAATACATATCGGCCTAAACTGAGAACATTTTTTTTATATATTTTTGGGGGATATTCATTATAGCAAAAAGCAAAAAATACCGTGTTTTTTTTCAAAATTGTCACTCTTTTTTTTGTTTATAGTGCAAAAAATAAAAATCGCAGAGTCGATCAAACACCACCAAAAAAAAAATGGATTGGAAAAAAGGATTTTGTTTGGGTACAGCGTCGCACGGCCGCGCTATTGTCAGTTAAAGCAACACAGTGCCAAAAAAATGCTGTGGTCTTTGGGCAGCCAAATGGTCTGGGGCTGAAGTGGTTAAAGGATTCCGGATGCAATGACAAGTTTAAAGAATAATTAAGTTGAGCCGCTCTTTTTCGCACCCAGTAAACAAGAGTGTCCCAGGATCCACACAGTGCGACATAAATCTGAAAAATTAAACAAACAAATTAGGTCTCACATGTAATTGAAAACATTTTGACTTCCACCTCCCCATTTCTTTAATGGGCGAGTCCTCCAAACCCCTCTGAAGCTGCGCCAATTCTAAAGGAATGGGAAGAGAACTTAAACTTGTGTAACCCCATATGTCTGAGGCAATTGTGCAAAATAAAATTAAACTGGTACTTCGTTAATGGTGTTAAATCCAATGTAGATGCCCTGCCACTGGGGGCCTAACCCCTAAAAATTCCTGAACTACTGTTAATGGGCACACAGATTTATTAACCTGAGCCCTCAAAGTAACCCACGAACCTCTACCACCAGAGTCAGTTTTGGAATGTTGCAACCAAATGTAAACTGCTGATTGTTCCACAGAGATATGCTCATAAGTTATGCCCGAACTGCCCAATTTGAAACCCCGGAACAAGCTCCAAGATGTGAAATGCCCTAAAAAATGGGATGAAAGTGGCAGTCCTAAACAGCAAAGCTTCATATGCAGAAGCGCAGACTGCAGGCGTTGCCAATCCCAGACCACCCAAGATTTCTAACAAAATTGGCCTCCTGCCATCTGGCACCACCGTCATCCTTTTTATAACCTTTAACCGCCTGCTTAACGGAAAAGTAAGACATACAGGAAGGTAGGCCCCTCAACCAAAAGAACAAAGAGACCCACCAGAGTCTTTACTAGCTGACTGCTGGAAATTTGTTGTTGCATGAGGGATGTCATAAAGGCCAAAACACTCCCTTCCATCGGTCTGACACCAGCAAAACCCCTATTGATGGCAAATGACAGCCAACTCCTCCAGGCAGCAGAATAACTCTCCCAAGTCTTCGGAGCAACGATGACGAAAGCGGTCCACCTGAAACCAGGACAAGGAATCGGCTATAAAATTCAACCTACCCGGAGTGTATTTTGCTTTCAACCATACATTGTACTTAAGACATAAGAAAACAGTCTGTCTCAATACCTTAATTACAAGTAAAGAACTAGAAGAGAGGCAATTTACAGCAAACAGAACACCTTTATTATCTATTTCTACTAAAATCCTCCTATTCGCAAAACAAGCTCCCCAAAGCTCCATAGCTACCACAATTGGGAACAATTCCAATAATACTACATTCTTCGTGGCGTTTTTGCTAATCCAGGAATCCAGCCATGCTGTGCAACACCAATGTGTGCCCCAAATAACTGCAAAACCTTTGGAGCCAGCCGCATCTGTAAACAATCGAAAATCGGGGCAAACACAAACTTACTCTGAAAGAAACTGAATCCCCCTCTACATGTATCTATAAAAATCCCCCAAAATTCTAACGACGATGTAGGCAAGCACGTTTTTTCTTCCGCCAACTGAACCCCGAAATCCTGAGCGATACTACTGAACATTTGCAACAAATCTGCACAGCGATTAGAGTCAGGTGGTCTTATAAATAAAAAATCATCCAAATAGTGTATCACACTGTTCCTCCCTGACTGAAAACAAACCACCCAATGAAGGAAAGTGGCAAAAGCTTTGAAATATGAACATGACAAGGAACAACCCATAGGGAGACACTTGTCAAAGAAAAAACACTCCTCAAAATTCCGGAGAGATCAGCAAGAGGCGGAAGGCTGATTTTATATCTGCTTTAGCCCAGAGAGCTCCCACCCCTAAGGACCTAATTTTAACTATAGCATCCTCAAACATCGCATAAGAGACTGAGTATGAGGCCTCATCAATCTCGTCGTTTAGAGAATTCCCTTTCGGAAAGGACAAGTGATGTATGAGTCGGAAGGCATTGGGCTCCTGCATAGGAACTACCCCTAATGGAGAAACGCGGAAATTTTGAAAAGGTGGATCCCTAAATGGGCCTTCCATGCTCCCCTCAGTGATCTCTTTAAACACTTTATACCTAACCAGCTGTGGAAAAATCTGAACAGACTTCAAGTTACCAACCACCTCACAACCTTTACCCAAAAAAGGGGGCAACGGAAAACCCTGCTCAAAACCATTAATGGGAAAAAGTGCCTTCTCCCTGTTTTGGGTACCTGTCCAACCATGAGCACATTCTTTCCAGCCTCACTGGCGTGCAGACTTTTTTGAAAAATATCCCTGTGTGCACTACCAAACCCGGCGTTCGCATTTTTCCGAAAACACTTAGCTGCCGGATGCGCTCCAGCGCAAAAGGCACATTCATGCCTATATTTACAGGAAGCGTTCCAGCGGCATTGGCTCTCATTGAACGCGACTCCTATATATTGTCGGTAAAACCGCTCCCTGCTTTGGCGTGAATGGTTTCTGAGGCAAATTCAGCCACAGACTCGCATCTCTCATGCTCCACGTAAGGGTGGGGTGTATAGACAATTTTTGTCTAAAAGACTCGACGTACACATACCACTCCAGGCCCCCAAAATTTTTGTAAGCCTCTAAAATGTGATCCAAGTGCTGGAACATACCCCCACACAATTATGGATGTTCCTCTGCCATCACGCCAGCATATCTACAGAAGGCCTGCAACGAATTGTAAAAAGACTGTGGTATATGCCTACGCCTGTCATCCTCTTGCTTCTCTTCCCTTTTCTGTCTGTTTTAAACATAGCATCCTTGTGAACAGGGAGAAGTGACAATATCTCCACAAACTCCCCCTTCCAAATCCTCTTCTTTACTGACTGATTCAAATGATAACCCAGGGGTGAAATCTCGCATGGCTTAACCTCCTTCAGGCAAGCACTCCATTACCTCAGGTAAAATTGCTGAGTTCCTGTGCAGCTGCTCTGGTCCTGGGGGAAAAGGAATAAGCCCCACAGCAGCAGCCCTTTAATAGCCTATCCCGGTTTCCAGAGAATTCCAATGATCCTGGAATCTTTATTCCCCATTCTTAAAGTGACAGTAACCCTTAATAACTAGCCTGCATATTATACATATAACAACGTTTCCTAGCCAAACATGAGGTGGGGTGGCAACAGTCTCAAGCCAGTGGGCCCTTAATTGTGCCCCCTTTTCATTCTGTCGAAGGCTCAGGCCCGAAAAAGGTCTGCCGACCAGCTCTCTATTAGCGTTCTACCCAGTGGCTGAGAGCGTTGACTGGAGTGTTCTGGCGGAGGGGCTGCCCCCTGTCAGAACACAATAGAACAGCAGGGGAGATTGCTGTACTACCCTGTTTCCCCGAAAATAAGACCTAGCGTGATTGTCGGTGATGGCTGCAATATAAGCCCTACCCCCCAAATAAGCCCTACCCTGTTTCCCCGAAAATAAGCCCTACCCTGAAAATAAGACCTACAAGGACTTTAACTAGGGCTTATTTGGGGGGTAGGGCTTATATTGCAGCCATCGCCGACAATCACGCTAGGTCTTATTTTCAGGGAAACAGGGTAACATTAAATTGGAGTCAGTTTTTTTTCATTCAACCCAGCAGGGTAGTAGTGTGTACTAGGTTTTAGTCTACCTATAATATACTTTGAGTGTAAATATTTTACACTCAAAGTACATTTTACTGCCTGTTATTACCCTTTAGTATCTACCCCTTTTATAGTCTTTAAAGCCCGATAAATGTAATTATGTTTCCCAAAGACATTTCACAGCACATCATGACTTATGTAAATACATTAATGCTTCTTAAACCCTAGCGAGGACTGGTGTGAATCCCTGCCCACATCTTTCTGGTTATGTATTAGTAGAGCAGGTCTGCAGACGTGGTGTAAGAACTATTTATGTCTCAGACAAAGCAAAAAGTCCCCAATGTATGGGAGTCTCGTTGTGTGCTGCCTGGTATTTCACAGTTTACTCTCAGTCCTTGTTCTGCGCCTGTGTCATTTCTATCAGGGATGTGCACACTGCCATTAGTATGACACAAGCACGTCCGTGTCTGCTGGTACATTGTGTTATGAAAGTCTCATTTGTTTATAACTACTTAAACAATGCTGAGCTCCCTTGAGGCGCTGTCTGTTTTTACCAGTGGCAGACGTACAGAGCTGCTCCCTTCCAGTAAGCCGGTCAGCAGTAGAAGTGCTTCCATGCTTGGCTCTGTACACACCGATCCATGGAGGTAATTCAGTTTTCTTCCAATTGCATTGCATAGAGATAATGAGCTCTGTTTATTTAATTATACAACATCACTGACAGCATATTTGGAGGATCAGGCACACTGAGAAATACCATTCTTCTCTTTTACGTAGATCAGATGCTAGTGAGGATATTGGGGGGGGGGCAGAGATCTTCTCTTTATTTTTATTTTTTTAAGACTTTGTATATTTATATGTTTTATTAATTTAACCCTTCCTCTTCAGTTCCCAGGACATCCCTCCTCTTGACTTCTGTACAGCACCAATTAATCAGAACTCATTTCTACGCTTCTGTCGTACCTCTGGAGTACTAACATTAACCCGCCAGCAAACTTCTGGAGACTCGCTGGAATCGGACATCCAACTCTTTAGAAAATGTTTGTGTGATACAAACTTTTTTGAGAAGGTGAGGTTGATGAACTGTACTTTTTTATTTAGCTGGGAATGTTTGCATTTGTAGCAGAACCACATCAGTACCATTAATTCAGGTGGCACATGTTATAAAGACACTGGGTGAAATGGCTTTGACTCATTTGGAGGCTAGTACTATTTAGGTCTAATGTGTGATAGGAATGCTCAGTTTACTTCTGTCAAGTGACAAAATGTTTCCACCTGAGCTCCAAGCCATGGATGACATGTAGGGTGCTGCTGCATTCTGTGTCAAATAGTTGAAAAAAACTATCAAGGAGAGTGAGTCCACTCATAATGGTTTTAGCAGGTGATTTGTCTAGTTAATTCTAGAAATTAACATTATTAACTGGTGCACCGCATTGATCCTTAAGTCATTATTAAAAAAAAAGAAAAACTGAACATGGCTGTTGATAGTGGCCATTCAGAAGAGATCGTTTTATATTCAGTTCCTTGCTTCTATTTGTCCTCAAAATGCTACAGATTACATGAGGGGTAGATAAGTCAGATGTGTTTTATAACAACTGAATGTGTCAATTCAGCCTTTTAAACACAGATATTTCTGTAGTTTCTCAATAAAAAGTTTAAACCACACATTTTAAATATTTTAAAACATACTGTGTTTACATATCTATTTTTTTCTTGTTATCCTATCAAAAATTGTGTGTGTGTGTGTGTATATATATATATATATATATATATATATATATCAATCAAATATGTATAGTATATACATACAAATTGCACATATATGTGCATTTTTTAATTACATAAAAATTATATATATATATATATATATATATATATATATATATATATATATATATATATATATATATATATATATATATATATATATAATGTATGTGTGTGTGTGTGTGTATATATATATATATATATATATATATATATATATATATATATATATATATATATATATATATATATATATATATTTTGTATGTATATATTTGATACAATAATAATGTTCTTTTTCTCAACTGATCATTATTTAAAATACAGTACTTGTACATTATTTAGAATTTGTGATTTAAACTTTTTAATGAGAAATTTAGATAAATGGGGCAAACGCCCATTTTTTTATTTCTCTTCAGGCCTCATGCACACTGCTTCTGTTAAACTCACATTTTTGTGTGTTTGGGAGTTTTTTTTCTGCCCTAAGGCCTGATTCACACCTATGCATTTTTTAGTGCATTTTCAGTTTTGCAGAAACACACTACAGTCCATCTAACATGGTTTCCTATGGATGTAGTTCACATCTATGCATTTTATGGAAAGGGCCAGGGATTTTTACCTGGTTTTTGGTTCCATAGACTTTAATGGATCAAAACCGTGTATTGAAAAACGCAAACTGCACCTGAAATACGCAAACTGCAACCTGCATAGGTGTGAATCAGGCCTTAAACTATGTTATCCTGCGCACATGGACAAGTTCATCAGCAGGGGAGTTTTCTGAATGCCTTAAAATCACGTTCAGGAGCGGAAATTCTAACCACAAAAAATGCTGAACGCTGTTAAACACTCATAAACTCTAGGCACATTTAAATAATAATATTAAATTCTAATACAATAATAATAAATTAAAATTCTGGCCAATGAAGTAAAGAAACTCTCAAACTCCAAACCCTGTTAAACTCTGATAAACTTACCTAGTCTGTTTTGAAAAAATGCAGCTTAGGTGAGTTTTTAATGCTGATTTTCTTCTGTCAGGATAAACAGCGTTTACATGAAACCAGTGTGCATGAGGCCTTAATGAAGTAATCACTTTGAGATGGGGGCTAAATGATAACAATGTTCATCAGTAATTGTTAATATGTGTAAACCAAATCAATAAACACTTGCAGCTTAAAAAAGAAGTATGGGATTTCCCATAATCATACTTACCTAGGTGGGTGCAGCATCGATCCAATGCTACATCTGTCCCCTGCTGCCTCTTCACTGAGAACCGAGTGATTGAACACCACCGATGGCTCGGTTCTCTTAGCTCCCTGAGCAGAGAGCTGCTGCCTGTCAGTCAGCAGCTCTCCTGCTCTGCTCCTCCACGCTCATTGGAGCACCGAGCTGTGGAGGGGTGGGGAGCGGCCGTCTCAGCGCTGAGAGGCTGAGACGGCCATCAGTCCAGGCACCTGGCAGATCCAGACTCCCAGAGTTGGGATGACGTGGTGCCTGGACTGATATTGGTGACATCAGCAGAGAGTGGACTTCAGACCCCTCTCTGCTGAAAACGGGTCACAGGAGTGCAAAACGAATTGCACTCCTGTGACCCATAGGAGAAGCCCAGCCGAATGAGCTCAGGCTGGACGTCTCCTTTAAGTACTTAGTGATCCTGCTATGAAGTCCTCGTTCAAGCCCTTCCTAATATTGGAATGCTCACTTTCACCTCTCTCCCAATAGTGCTTTTGCATTGTCCTCCGGCATGCAGGCATCACTGGAGTGCATACATGTAGACAGGAAGATCAGCAGTGCTAAGATGCACAAAAATAACTGCCAGTCCCCAAACCCCCCCACCAGGGGATTCTTTTTCAAAGTCTTCTGTCTGGTCATGTCTTCTTCTCATCTTTTTCATCAGTGGACAGTCCTCAAAAACGCAGAGAGCATGGCACTGATATTACCACTTTTCATGAATCCACTGTGATTAAAGGGTAACCATGGTGACACCTCTCCAGGAGGCTGGGTCATGACGCTTATTCATTCATTGTATGTCCTCAGTCTTCTGGGTTGAATGATTCTGGGCATCATTATGTTATAGGTAAGGAAAAGTTAACCGCATTGAAAATATAATATTGTGTTTTAGGTATCCAAAAAAGTTACCCTCGAGAACAGGGGTTTCCAAACTTTCTGAACAAAGGGCCAGTTTACTGTCCTTCAGACTTTGAGGGGGCCAGACTGTGGCCAGTGTAAGTAGAAAATGTGAGTAACGAATGCCCCATCATTGGTATATGTGGGAGGAATATTGCTCCATTGTTGGTATCAGGGCAATGAATAGTGCCCCATCATTGGTGTCAGTGGAAGGAATAGTGCCCCATTATTGGTATCAGGGCAAGGAATAGTGCCCCATCATTGATGTCAGTGGAAGGAATAGTCCACCATCATTAGTATCAGGGCAAGGATAGTGCCCCACCCATGTTGTCAGTGAGAAGAATAGGGCCCTGCAGTTGGTGTCAATTAGTGGGAGGAATAGTGCCCCATTGTTGGGGTCATTGGTAAGAATAGTGCCTTATTGTTGGTATCAGTGACAGAAATTATGCTCCATTGTTGGTGAAGAAGAAATAATGCCTTGTATCTGTGGGAGGAATAGAGTCCCAAGGGCCTAATAAAGGCAAGCAAAGGGCCACATCCGGGCTCTCAGCCGCAGTTTGGAGACCACTGCTCTAGAACTTTGGTTTCCGTCATGTGACCTGTTCCTCAGCATAGATCACTTGGTCTGATGCAGTGAATTTTTGGACATTGACATCAGCAGGCTTCAGGCAGAACCTCTCAGTTTTAAATTTACCTGTGGGTACAGTAAGGCTAAAATTGTGTGATCTTTTATATATGTTTGCATGCTGAAAATCCTTACTTTCCCTCTAGAAACCATTTTTTGCAATTTTTGCTGTCTGCTAATTTTTATGATGTTTTTAGGTAATGGTCAAGAATAAAATGTTGCTTATTTACAGAAATGTCAATTGGATAGGCCTTTGACTTGAGTCTTGTGCTCCACAATTCTTTTCTTAAAGTTATTTTCTGTAGCCTTCATATTTTTTTCACAGTTCACAACAACCATTTCTTACCTTCTGATCATTTCATCACAGGGATAAAGAGCGGTTAGCTTTCCCACCTCCAAAGCCCTCACCCTTATCCCTGATTTAGCTTCATCAGTTGCTGCTGGTGGCAGGGGCGGCCTGTCCATTAAGGGCGCATGGGCGCCGCCCCCCCATCTATGCATCCGGCCCCTTGCAGAACACTGGATGCATGGATTCCAATGTGGGGTGTTTTTTTGAAGCACCTGATTAGAGCCAGGGGCTGTGATAGGCTTCAAAATAGGGTGGGCTCGGTTCACATTCGCTCAATATTCGCTATTTTAACACTGATCCTCCTCCTGGCCAATCAGGAAGCAGGTCTTGAGACCTGTAACTCGATTAACTGAAAGGACAGGCGATCCCATTGGATGCCTAGGAGGAGGGGTGGAGACTCACGGCAGAAGCCACCGTGATGGAGGAGAGGACACAGCCCGATGCCGGCCACCTGCCACCTAGGGGTAAGTACCGACTGACAGACAGCAGGGGGGAGGGGTGGGTGATTGTTTGCCGCCCCCCCCCCCCCCAAAAGAAAAATCATCAGCTGCCAATGTGTAGTTGATTTTGTGATACATACACCCCTGCCTAATAACATAGCCATATCCAGGACCTCCACTTCAGAAGCAAAACAAGCTTGGTCAAGAACACACCCACCCCTTACAAATGGAAAGGAAAGGAGCGGCACCACATTGATGGTTTATCACTCTTTAGGTGACACTGATTTTTCCTATCAGCATGTTGTCTATATGCATACTGCATCATAGCCTGATTGGCTCCTAATGCTGGCCCTTTCTCTCCCAGGCTGAAAGCTGCCAAACAGGAGGTTGCTGCCAAGACATATTTGGGCTGTACAATAGTTGCATCTAAAATATGAAAAATGTATTTTTTAAATTGATACATAACTACATTGATTGGTGGTTTTTTATATCTGCCTGGTCTTCAGCTTTAAACACATGTCCCCCAATACAGTCTTATACGTAAACTTCCATACAATTGTTTGACTTGCACTCCAGCTACACATGTCCAGATCTGAATGACTGCAACCACTGGTGTTGAGCTTTAATGTGGTTCCAGAAAACTTTCTTGCTCCTAGATTGGACTAGCTAGTTCTTGTATTTTACATTAGTTTGCACACTTATGTTCCAGTATTGTTATTTATACAGTGGTTTTTATTTAAATGTAGCACCCCCCTTGGTAGGTTGCTAGGATGATAGGTAAATTTAGTTATTTTTGGCTCCTCTGTACTCATTAACAAAACAATAAAACCATCCAAGTAAGCCATATAATGGTGCCAACGTCCCTGTATATAGACAAAAAACATATATTGAGTACCCCCCGGTACTAGTAGGACTTTAAAGGCAACAGTAACAATACAAAGGAATAATGTTCAAAATTGTATTTCAAAATATATAAAACTGGTTTATACATCACCAATAAAAACATGCACCGGTGGACTGTAATATCTCCTATGTTTATATACTCATGTTTTTATTGGTGATGTATACACCAGTTTTATATTTGTAATAAAATGTTGATATATTATTCCTTTGTATTGTTACTGTTGCCTTTAAAGTCCCACCTAGTACAGGGGGGGGGGGGTACTCAATATATTTTTTCTCTGTATTCATTGGAGCAACTATTGATTTCTATGCGCTGTTCTAAATCTCACAGGCTACAGGTTTAATTGCCCCCCCTGCATTCTGGAGGCTCCCAGAACATAGAGGGCTGGGAGAGTCAAATGGGCAGCTTGATGATTTTTTTTGTGCTGCACACAATCCCGGGGGAGGGAACATAAATAGCCTGTGGTCTGGAGCAGCCCTGGTTCTTGCACTGCTGGAGTAGTTCCAGCCTCAGGGGCTACTGCCCCTTTGAGGCAGTTGTGCTAGAGTCTGCTGATGTTCATCAAGGTTTAGCAAAGCTGGGGAGATATTCCCAACTACCATTTAAGCTAATTAAGCAGTTTCACCTAGGGATCTGGTTTGAAGAACTCACTGAAGAGTGCCTGGTGAGGGCTGAAAAGTGTTTAACTGCCCTGGGACATTGTGTGTACTGATCTGAGCTCAGGACCCATTTTGACTGTGAGCTGCTCTACTTTTGGGGTGCCAACTGTAGCTCTCTCTGAGACAATTTTTGCATCTCATTTCTGGCCTTCCCCTTTGTTTCTGACTTAAGAACTGTTCAAAGAGGTTTCACCTAGTGAAGAGTGTGGTTCAGTTGTAAGTCATGATTTATTGCAGTATTGCATACCACCCTAAACCCTTTCCTGTTCCACAAGCAATAAGTCATAAAAAGACATCCCTTAGACCAGGTATCACTAAATAAGGGGCCGCGGTCCAGATCTGGACCAAGCCACTGTCTCGTCCAGACCTGCGATCATGCCATATAGGGACCACTTCCTTCCCCTTTGGATAGCAATGAACTGAGAGTGGCAGGCACAGCTGCACTGGATGGAGCGCAGGAGCTGCATTAGTTAACTGCGCCAGTTGATCCTAGCAACCAATCACCAGCTTGTTAATATGAAAAGTTACCCCGTCAGCTCTTGATCCCGTCCTCCATTCAGTGCTGCTGTGCCTCCTGCTCTGTGTAAGGTAGGAGAGCATGGGCAAGAAGACAGATGGGGTAGAGCTGTGTGTGTGTGTGTGTGTGTGTGTGTGTGTGTGTGTGTGTGTGTGTGTGTGTGTGTGTGTGTGTGTGTGTGTGTGTGTGTGTGTGTGTGTGTGTGTGTGTGTGTGTGTGGGGGGCTGTAATGTGAAGGATCTGAGACATCGCACAAACATACAATTCCGACCTCTGCTGGAGGAAAGAAAAGATAAGACCTCCATGAATTTTAATTCAATACCCCTGCTCTAGACTGTTTAATGGAGCCAGAGTGAATGGCCTGTGTGATTGGTAGACTCTGGGTAAGAATCTGTTAAAATCAGCGTTTCCTACGGGGGGTAGCGCTAGATATAGTTAATAATAATATTCTTATTTATCTGCTTCAATAGTCATGCAAATTACCTACAGTATGTTTAAATATAGCTTGTGATTGTCAAGCCACGTGCCCCAGTTCATTACTTTCTGTACTTTGTCATGCTGCTCCCCCAATAATTAGTAATGGAAGAGAGGAGCTCTGTCTGTCTCCATAGAGGAGACCACTGTGAGTCATAGGAAGTGTCTCCTAGCATGTCTATACCTGCCGTATGTCCTAATACGTAATACACAATGTTACATTTGCTTTGTTTTGTTCTGGTGCTTGGGTTTGACATCCTGTTTACAAAAGCCTCAGCTCTAGGGATGGGAAGGGATGCCATTACAGAGGAATATTACGGGATTTTTAACACTGAAACCTTCATATGTTATAAAAATACATTAAGCCTTGAGCACTTTGTTCATGTTTCCAGTAGGTCCAAGGCTAAATGACCTCCAGGAACAGCAGACATGCTGATTGCATAGTTGTTGCTGTAACCTGGGGATTGATATTGATCAGCTGATATTTTTGTGTGCTTGCCAACCAGGATTTTAGCCTAAAGATGGCCACATTGTGCATGTAGGTCAATATGCTCTTCTAGGCCTATGGGTAAGTATGGGAAATTATGTCAACAGTTGGAGTAGGTGATGTAGTGAATAGTATGATGTGGCAGAAGACAGAAACAAAATGGGCTTCTAGCCTTGCAGGCGCCACATAATTAAATGACACCCTACATGAGAGAATTAAGCTGGCCTTACACCTGTAGAATTTTCTTAGAAAATCTGTAGTTGTAATTGTAGTTTTCAGTCATTCAATTATCTAAGAGTTAAAGGTGATGATCCGAAAATCAGTTTCGACTAGAGTTTGCGAAGGGTGGACTTATTTGTTGAATCTGATGGAAACAAATACATTTCTAACTGTTGAATTTGTTTTCGTCTGAGAAATAGGGTAACTAGTCTTACATGCATGCACTTGTCAAAGTTACTCCAAAAGTAGAACGTTCAGTCTATGAAAATCGTGAATTGAGAATGTTGGTCCCAGGCTATCATGCTGATCCATTGGCCTATGCTTTCAGTTATTAACCTGGAATGATCACCAAGATATGGAATTCTGACATTTGCTACCACACAATTCATAATACATGGGCATTTTCAGGAGGCAGTTGGCTACTTTATGTTTTGTAACTGATCTCCTTTCAAAGTGTCGGCTGACTTCTGGCTTTGATTAGTTGTTCCCAAATTATGCATTCATTGATTTACTAATGCGTATTACGCATTTGCTTGTTGCTTGGGAACCCTAGACAAAACTTTTGCCTTAGATTTTTGCTAGAATGGGGACGGTTAGAACTTTTGTCAGTTTATTTAATTTATTGTTAATTCTCTCTGGCTTTATTGATGTCTTTGTTCCCATTTGGGAGATTTGCCCTCACTTCTGCCCCAATGAGTTTTTCAAGAGCAAGCCAGGGAAAATCCACCTGTAACATTTACAGACATCAATAGAAACTTGACTGAGGTTCCAACCCTCCCAATTCCAAATCAACAGTTATGGCTATAGTTCCACTTTAATACATTACATAGAAATGGGACATAAATGAGGCTTGAATGATGAGTTTATTTTTGATTAGATATTTATTGTTCTACAGCTACCCTGTCAGTGTTATGCACCGTTTTGGAAAGCATGAGGTGTTAATTTGGTCTAAATTCTTGAAGTCGGTGCCACAGTTTTATATTCTATTTTAGATAAGCGTACGGTATTGGATTAATGAACACCTGTGCAACAAAAACAAAAAGATATATATATATATATAATACTCATGTTAAAAAATCTTTACAACTTTTAGCTTTCAAGTGATTGTGTGCTATTGGTCACTGCAAAATACAGAGTAGTCAGTGCTTACTAAAAGAAGGTGATAAAATCAAATATACTGGAAAAGGAATGTGAAAGTTTTTTGCAATTTGTTGAATTTAAAGCACATATATATATATATATATTTGAAATTAATGTTAAGCATAACTTTTTTTTTTTTTTTAGATTGTAAGCTCTGTGTACTGTTGGAATCACATGAAACAAATGCCTGTTGATGGAACGATTAGTGAAGGAGGTACAATGCTCTTTTACTTTCTCATTTACTGCAAGATGATCTGACATAGCTTGTATGGTTAGCATTGGATATGATTTCACAAGTGAAAATATTGTGCCAACTTCTATAAATCATTGGATGAAAGCAACAGACAAGGACGAGGTTTACCGTTAGTTCCAGTACCCTGTATTCAATGGTTGGCTCTGATGGCAAGCTGCTTTTTCTCAGCCAATTAAAGGTGGAGCCTAGAACTTTACATTTAAATAAATGTAATGCTTTGCAAATATATATCTAAAGGTAAAATTTTTATTTTTCATTTTGGATGGAGTAAGGGAGTGTTAAGACTGCATTCAGGTTTTTTTCCCCCATCTGTGTCTCATTGAAGAGATTTCCCTTCATTTTATGTCCCATAGACTCATATTTCCAATGTGAGGGATATCCCCTTATAGACACTTGTCACAGGGACAACTTTCTGCATTGGTAGATCCCCCCCCCCCCCATTCCTGTGGTAGTAGAAAATAAACATTTTGGGTTTCCCTTCACTTTCATTCCTGTGAGATTGGAGATCAGGACAATTCAAGTAATTGACGGGAACAGACAGCAATATAAATCCGACCACTCTACCTCAGTCTAAAAAAAAGTCTTTACTAGTGTTTTGCTGCACTTCCTAATAGATTCTATGGAATAAAGTGCTAATGTGCCATATCACTTAATTTTGCATAAATCAACACTTGCATCAATTCATATGCTATATGTAAAACTCATCAGTATAAAAAATGTGAAAGAAAAATAAAAAACAAAAAAACTAAATGCAGTCCATGAATTCAAAAGTAAGCATGTTGCCAGTGAAGAAAGTGCTTAGAAGTTCATCAGAATAAGTGCATTTAAAGTTCATCAAATATCAAACTGGAAAGTACTCTGTGCTTGTGCAATTTCACTGCAAGGCAAAACTTGCAGACTCCCACCAGAGTGTGCACTCACCTGCAGGTGTGGACCCCCTGTGCTTATGCCAAGGTGGGTCAGCAAGGCTTGAATAGATATGTCCACCCGATGGCATGGGAATCCTCTCATGTGCTCCAGATCATAGAAGAGAAGCAATCATAAGGTGGAACATAGCGTAATACCATTTTATTAAAAGCAATCACATATTAATGTGGTATGTCCTGGCACTGCCAATGATCAATAATGAGCAGTCATAATGGGAGAGTGTAGAGCAGCTGATGTTGTTTGAAAGGTGGAGGAGGCTTCTCAATGACAGAGTGCAAGCTGTCTCCCAACCACTGACATCTGTACTCTCCTGTTTGTTTGCCATTATGCTGTGAGTGGTTGAGAAGCTGCCGAGTCACGCATTTATCACACAGCTGTACCATTCATGAGTTCCTGACCTAAAAGCTGTCTGCCTGTAGGCTTCAGAAAGGAAGAATGAGCGCTGCTATACTTTCCACAAACAGTGGTTTATTAAGGACTGAAGTTTGCTTTTCCCAGTTACATGCATGCTACTATTTGGAGTATTTTAGAGATGTGGTTTATCATTTATAGATTATTGCAAAATATTGTGTGTAATTGTTTCCTCATGGTCAATCAGCGGTTTGGGTACCTGTGCGTTTCTTGCATTGTGGAACAGATGTTTGAAACTACCCATAATAATTGTACAATGTGGTACCAGTGTTGGCTGGCTCAGGATTGGGTTTCTTACAGAAACAGTGTATACAGGAAGTCTTGCCTTGTGTTCATTTTAAATAAGTCATAATGAAATTAGAAGCCTCAAGTGATAAAAGTGGGTTTCAGGTAGTGTTCAAGGGGGTTTAAAAGCAGATTGTAGGCTGCAGGTCAATAGTCAGATGTAGGTCCAAACAGTGGTGTATTTAGGTTTTAGGTTTTGTGCTGCCCTAGGCCTGACTAAACTCATGCACCCCTTAATTTAAATACGACCCACCCTTCCTGTCAAGGCCACACCCCTTCCTATTTAAGACACGCCCTGTCATCTGTAAATGACACCCCTTCCTCTTTCAATTGATGGGCACAGTGGCTGCGTTTGATGGCACAGTGGTGGCAATTGATGGGCACGTGGCTGCTTTTGATGGCACAGTGGCAGCAATTGATGGGCACAATGGCTGCTTTTAATGGCACAGCTGCGGTGTTTGATGGCACAATGTGCGCAGTGGCCACGTTTGATGGCACAATGGTGGCAATTTATGGGCACAGTGGCTGCATTTGATGGGCACAATGGCTGCATTTGATGGGCACAGTGGCTGCGTTTGATGGGCACAGTGGCTGCGTTTGGGCACAGTGGCGGCGTTTGATGGGCACAGTGTCTGCGTTTGGGCACAGTGGATGCGTTTGATGGGCACAGTGACACAGTGGCGGCAATTGATGGGCACAGTGGCTGCGTTTGATGGCACAGTGGCTGCGTTACTAAAGCTGCCTGGTTATACAAGTTTTTAAATTGGTCCTGACTCCTGGCTCGCTGTTTCAATCCATCTATATTATATAGATGGATTGAAACAGCGAGCCAGGAGTCAGGACCAATTTAAAACTTGTATACCCAGGCAGCTTTAGTATATATCCCTTCACTCGCTCTCATCAATTTGTACCTGAGGGTTCCCGCCGCCATCATCCTCTCAGGATTGCCCTACCAGAAGGTGAGCAAGCCGGGGTCCAATAGCAGAAAAAGGATGGGATAAGCAGAAGCTTAGCCAGTAAACAAGGGAAAGGTCTGTAGTGACAAGGGGTGAGATATTGGCTGGAGAGAGTACAATAATCTGGCAAACAGGAAGTGCAAACATAATAATTCTGTAGGAAGTTCATTGGGGGATCAAGGAGTTCAAAGTTCAGCAGAAGCAAGCCACAAGGCAGGATTGTCAAAAAGATCAAACAGGGTGCTGTCCAGCATCCCAGGTAGCTCAGCGAGGAGAGACATCGACAGACACAGCAGAGGTTCTGGGATGCAGTCCCTGACACAGCCTTTTTCAACCTATTTACCATGGAAGAACTGTGAAAATAAGGTTCATATCTTAGAGAATCCATACTACAAATCATTATATCAAAATTTTATGGTAAAATAGCATGATCAGTATGTTTTAAATACAAAAATAAGGAATTTTACATATCAGAATATTTGACACCCAAAGCCGATTATTTTACAACACTCCCTTGCTTTGTACATCAGTAATAATCATGAAAATGAACACAATACTGTGTACAAAAAAGTAACACAGACTGTGAAAAGTGTAGTGCCCCCTTACATTAATGATCAGTGAAGAAATGGCCCTGTACATTGGTGGTCAGTGGCAAAAAGCCCCCTTGCGCTGGTGGTCAGAGAAGTGGTGACCCCTTACAAGGCTTGTCACTGGGAAGTTGCTGCCTTACATTGATAGTCATTGTAGACAGTAGTTTAATCTGTCATTGCCCACTGGTTAAGGAACCCCTAGTAACCTCTGAGAGTAACCTGGTTAGGAACGCCTGGTCTAAATAAACAAATCTGCTACTTTCTGTATGGTAGACCTTCTTTGTAAAATATGGAGAGGGTAAATGAATGTCTAATCACATTACTGAATGGTGTGGATAACACAGGCACTTAATTTATTTTATTCTTCTAAGATCAGATGCACACTGGACATTTAGCCCTGGTGCATGAGGCTCAAGTGTTTAGCTACAGGCAGATGGCAAAGGTGCGTCTTCCAGCCCCGCTGCCAGTGGCCAGTCAAAGTCTGTGAGAGTCTGGTAGCTGCTAAGGCTGGACAGGACACTTCAAACAGTCCGGACAGTATGGGCCTAGGGGAGAATGCCAGGAACGAATGCCAGGAACCTGTGAGCATACTTCCCTTAATGTAAGTAGCACTGAGTGCAAGGCCCTGTACAATGCAGCTGCAGCAGCTGTCAGACACTCATAGAGTTTGCTCTCTGCCCCTGGCTGCACACTGGAGCCCCATGCACCAAGGCCAAACGCCAATTGTGCATTAGGTCCTTAACCAGCACATTTTTGTTTAGGGTTGTGTAAGAAATTTGTACCTCCTAGGTGCAGTATATTCATTTCAGGCAATACAAATGTAACCATAATCAGTGTAACTATTGAATTGACTCAATGTCATGTATGGGCCAGGTCAAAAAACTATATGTGGGTAATAGTGTTGGGCTGACTTATGATAATGTAAGCTAAGCTAAGAAAAAAGCGCAGTTGGTCTCCTTATATTATCTGACGTGAAAGTTGATTGGATGCTATGTGGTAAACCTCCATATTTCTTTGTTTTTATGGTTTAAGCCCATGTGTGTGGAAATTCTTGTATAATTTAATAAGAAATGTCATGAGAATGTGTTCTGTTGGCCATTTCCCTGTGCTAAACCATTGTTTGTTGTCGTCGGCTGTATTCCCGGCCACAATGGCAGCGTTATCCCCAGTGCTGCCATTTATCTTGTTCTCAATGCGATATTTGAATCATTTAGAACTCTAATTAAATTCTGTTACAACCTTCAAGTGGATTGGGGTTGGTCCACAGAAAGAGGTCCTTTATGTGGTCATCATATTTGCTTTACAAACCAAAAATGTTTTGTGACTTTCAGAGGATGCAGGCTGTATGGAGTTTCTGTTCCAGTCTGCTCTCTACTATATAATGTGGGAAGTGTAACGAATAATGCCTAGAAGTGAAATACAAGCATACATATTTATGAGGTCAGCATAAATTCCATGTCTTCTTGCAATCTCTGAGCCTTAGGAAATGCAAATACTGGAACATCATATGTGTGTATGGTGATTCATCTCTTAGATTTGTCTGCTATCAGATTTTTAGAATCATTATTTGTATTGCTAAATGCGTTTAGGTGTCAGTGTCTGTCCCACACCCCCAGCATGATCAGGACAAAAAGCTTATGGCATCAAACTATTTTTGTTTATCTGATACCCAGTCTGGTCTGCTTGTATAGTCCATCAGGACTGTAATTTTGAAGGATAATCCAAAAGTTCTCCTGAGCATAAATGACCGGCATGTTTGCTCCAATAGTATCTTCTTGTTTTCCTTATGATACTTTATGTATTGCACACACATGGGCAGAGATTGCAAAATCATTTCAGGTACACTTTGTGGTTGAACAAGTGTTTTTAAAGGAAATCTATCAAAAGTGAAATAGGGCTGTCGTTGGTGACAACACCTTCTGGAAATGCTAGTTCCCTGGCTGTGCAGATGTAAATTCTAACTGAATGATATTTGGCTTGCTAAAGCACTATTTATCATAACCAATTGCCATTTTTATCAACATCATCTTATTTTTATTTTTTTTATTTTTCTGGGACACAAAGTCAGGCTAATATTCATTACCTACTGGGTTATACTCTATCTCCAGGTGAATAGACACTGGTGGACCAATGGCTGGCATGGATGGCATGATTTGTTTGAGCTCTCCGAGCTCCAGGTCTCTAGTCTCACAAACGGTTCTTAAATGAATCAAGGGGTGGACCGATCGGATCCATTTGACACAGGCTTTATATGCTTAGATAAATGGTACCCGAGCCTTGCAAAGAAGACGGAAGGATCCTGCAAGGTTTTGCCAGTAATGCGGCCTCTGGGCGCTGGACCCTGCAAAGTGGAATCCTGGACACCACAGCACTAAGGCATTCCTGGAGGGTGCTGTACAGGTCGAAGGGAGTGGACCCTAAATATGAAAAGGGTACCCAGTCCTTGAAGGTTCTCAAGTGAGAGGAACCTACCGTGATGGGTGAAGTTTGGGCTCTTAGTTTCTAAGCTGCCCTGCTCCTAGCCGGGTAAGTTAAACACCTTTACTATTATTGTGGGGTGTCCCAGTGATTGTAACAATCAGTCAAGCTAGCTAGAGGCTGGACACCTATGTGCGGTGACCATACGAGGGAGTTTTGAGTTAGCTGTGGGTGTTTGCAAAGTGTACCTTTTTTTTTGCTTGTGTCTGGCTGTTTCTTACCTGTATGATGGTGCACAACGGTGCGCTATTTCGGCTTGGTTCACAATGGGGCACGTGCGTTCCCAAGATTGCTGTTGTGTTCAGCAGTTATTGTTTGGCGGCCATGGCACGTGCATTTGCTAAAGTGCAGCTGGATTTAGCAGTGCACAGTAGCCTTTATCTGGGCACACGAGGATTAGCCTCATTTGCGAATACAACCACACCCGTTCACCGGGACCAAGCACGTACAAAAAGTTCCAGTGCACACCCAGCTTATTTAAGCTGTAGGAGCATGTAGTGTTTCCAGAAGGCAGCTGTGGGACACAGAGCAGGCTCTGAACAGACACTTGCAGCGGTTCATTCTTTCCTTACCGGGTCGCGTGAGTCACTAAGTGTTGCTTGGCAGGCTAAAGGTGCTTAGCAGGATTGTTACATAGGGGCTTGGGAGCCCTTTTAAAGAGTCTCCCTTCTGAGGTGTTTTAATACTTCACCCAAGTACTCTCTTTTTGTGGCGGGTAAATATCTTCAAAAAAGAGGAGGAGGACTAACACTATAGGGACGGGCACACTGATGTCGTCAGTGATTCCTGATGAACCTAGTCGTATCCCTAGTGTTGTATCCCCTGAAAGACCAGAGGCTTCCAGGCAATCTGAGCCACTGCACCTATCTGGTATTGTGCCAACAGTCAACGCTGCTGCTTCACCCTTTATCATTAAGAAAGAACTGTCCTCAGCCCTAGTCGGGTTAGAGCACAGGATTGCTGGCATGATTGCCTCCATCCCGCAAGGTAGCAGAAAGCGTGACAGATCCCCCTCCCCGGAGCCTCCTAATCTGGAGCAGGAATGGGTTGAGGATGGGGAAGAGCTTAAAGCTCAGGACTCTGTGGAGGGCCCAGCAGATGAGTCTGCTTCCGAGCAATCTGGACAAGTAGATATCCAGTTGATGCCTACATCTTAGTCGCAGAAGCTTTTGATCCTGACTGACCGAAATGGTTCGTTCTACCTTTAAGTTGCCTCTTGCAGAGGTGACTGAGCCCCCCCTGGTCCTCATTGGGATCCCTGAGGCCTCTTCAGGCTGCACAGGCTTTCCCTCTAAACCCCCTGTTGAAACAGGGGTGGTGTATGCTGATTGGGAACATCCTGACAGGATTTTTGTTCCTCCTAAGAGGTTTTTCCTTTTATATCCCATGGATGAAAAGTTCATTAAAAATGGAGCATGCCAGCAATAGATGCAGCAGTCTCTTCCTTAAACAAGAACTTACCTTGTCCGGTAGATAACGCACAGGGTTTGAAAGACCCTGTTGACAAAAAATTGGAGTCATTATTAAAGGCTTCCTTTTCTTTGGCCAGTTCAGCTATTCAGCCAGCTGTTTCAGTAGTTGGTATCTGCCAGTCCGTAAAGGATCAGGTCAAACGGCCTGATAGGCCTAACCACGCGGATGATCTGCCTGAAAGTAAGACTGATATTTCTCGAGTGATGTGTTTTGCTGTTAACGCCATAAAGGATTCAATGCAGCAGGTTTCTCGTTTGGCTCTCTCATCTGTACATATGCGCAGACTCTTATGGCTTAACTGGTCAGCCGAGCTTCCTTGTAAAAAGTTATTGGCAGATTTCAATTTTCATGGGGAACGTTTATTTGGTGATCATTTGGACAAATATATCCAAAAGATCTCCGGAGGGAAGAGTTCTCCACTTCCTGTGAAGAGAAGCACCAGATGTCACCAGGCACTATATCATCTAGTACATCAAGGAGTGATTGTAGAGGTTCCAGTATCCGAAAGGGGCACAGGGTTTTACTCAAATCTGTTTACGGTTCAGAAACCAAACGGGGACACAAGGCCCATTTTGGACCTAAGATCCCTGAACAAGTATCTACTGATACAGGCCTTTCGGATGGAGTCTGGCCGCTCAGTAGTAGCCTCACTCCAGAGGGGAAACTTTCTAGCCTCCATCGATATAAAAGACGCGTATTTACACATACCTTTCTTTCAGCCTCATCAGAGTTTCCTGCGTTTTGCAATAGAGGAATGTCATTTTCCGTTTGTGGCTCTACCCTTCGGGCTGGCTACAGCTCCCCGGCTGTTCACAAAGGTCCTAGCACCAGTACTGGGTCTTTTAAGGGCCCAAGGGATCCTGGTGCTCGGGTATCTGGACGACCTCCTACTCAGAGATCACTCGTTACAGGCTCTAGAACAGAGCATAATATGCACAGTGCGGTATTTGAAAAGCTTAGGCTGGATCATAAATACTGAAAAGTCAGCCTTGAAACCAGCTCAAAGTCTAAAGTATTTAGGTCTGATCCTAGATACGGTTCAAGCAAGAATATTCTTGCCACCTGTAAGGATCTGTGCCCTGAAGGTTCAGGTGCGTCAGATAAGGGGCACCAGACAACCCTCCAATTGGTTCTGTATGAGTCTTCTAGGGAGGATGGTATCCTCCTTCGAGGCAGTGCCCTATGCCAGGTTCCATTCCAGGCCTTTACAACAAGACATCTTGTTGGCCTGGACCAGAAGAGGAAAAGCCCTGGATTATCCAATGTTCTTATCTCCTCGGGCACTCTTAAGCCTAAACTGGTGGTTGTAGGATCAGCGAAAGGGAAAATCCTTTCTCCTGGTAACTTGGAGAGTACTGACTACAGATGCCAGTCTCTCAGGCTGGGGAGTGACCCTATAAGGGCTCACAGCTCAGGGGAAATGGTCAGGGACAGAATAGATCCTGCCTATCAATGTCCTGGAATTACAGACAGTACGTCTGGCCCTACGTTCCTGGACGGTAGAGCTTCAGGACTGCCCTATCAGGGTTCAGTCTGACAATGCCACTGCAGTGGCCTATATAAACTACCAGTTCGGTACCAGGAGTCGTTTAGCTCTGAAGGAGGTGAACCACATACTAGCCTGGGCAGAGGGACATGTGCCGATTATATCGGCAGTCCATATCCCGAAATAGAGAACTGGAAGGCAGATTATCTCAGCCGCCAGCAGATCTGCCTGGGGGAATGGCCCCTACACCCAGGGATGTTCCAGGAAATTTGGTAGGTTGGGGATGGCCAGAGGTCGACCTATTGGCATCCAGATTCAACAACAAGCTACAGCAATTCGTGTCCTGAACAAGTGATTCTCTGGCAATCAGAGCAGATGCTCTGATAGTTCCAAGGAGACAGTACTCCCTGGTTTATGCTTTCCCTCTGATCCCTCTCCCACATTTGTTGCGCAGGATTCAGAAAGAGGAGGTTCCAGTCACTGTGGTGGCACCAGCCTGGCCCAGAAGGCCCTGGTTCCCAGAGATTGTGAGACTGACAATCGACAGGGCATGGACGCTTCTACGTCGCCCCGATCTACTGTCTCAAGGTCCTATATTCCACCCCAATTTACAGTCTCTAAATTTGATGGCATGGCAATTGAAGCCAGGGTGTTAAGGAACCATGGCATCTCGGGATCAGCAGTGTCTACCCTAGTGAATGCTAGAAAAGCTGTCACTAGGAAAATTTATCATAAGGTCTGGAAGACCTTTTCTAGAGTCAGCTGCGGAAATCAAATTGGCTTTGAGTACACTCGGAGTCAAGTTTCGGCCCTATCAGTATTCTTTCAAAGGCCTTTAGCCTCCCATTCACTGATCCAAACCTTTATGCAGGGGGCAGTTCGTTTGCTTCCCCCCATGAGGTCACATATGTGTCCTTGGGACTTGAGCTTGGTGCTGTCTGTGTTATAGAAACAACCATTTGAAACTATCAAAGAAATTCCATTAGACTTGTTGTCACGCAAGCTAGCCTTCCTGGTGGCTACACCTCGGCTAGAAGAGTGTCGGGGTTGGCGGCCCTTTCTTGCAGGGAACCGTACTTGATCCTTCACCTCGACAGGGTCGTGTTACGACCTGTTCGATCCCTTTTGCCAAAAGTGGTGTCGGCCTTTCATTTAAATCAGGACATTATTTTGCCTTCTTTTTTCTCTCCGCCTCATTCAGCAGAAGAGAGACGACTGCATTCTTTGGACGTTGTCTGGGCAGTCAAGGTTTATTTGTCTAGATCTGCGGAGATCCGAGGATCAGACTTTTTTTGTTTTACCAAAAGGACCTAAGAAAGGGCAGGCAGCTTCCAAAGCTTCCATTGCCAATTGGGTCCGTCAATTGGTCATTATGGCCTACGTTCTGAAACATAAAGCTCCTCCCTTTAGGGTGAGAGCTCATTCTACCAGGGGTGTAGGAACCTCCTGGGCTTTTTGCCTTCAGGTATCTGTGGCTCAGATTTGTAAGGCTGCTACCTGGTCTTCAGTGCATATGTTCACAAAATTTCATCAAGTAGATGTTCGAGCAGCCGACAGTTTGCCTTTCGGCCCCAGTGTACTGCGGGCTGCCGTATAAGTTCTGATGGCTATTGTTTGGCAGGGTGTCTCCCTCCTCTCAAGGCTATTGCTCTGGGACATCCCAGTAGGTAATGAATATTAGCCTGACTCTGTGTCCCATGATGCATGAAAAAGAAAATAGGATTTTTTCGTCATACCTGTAAAATCTTTTTTCTTTGAGTACTTTTTTTTGAGGATTCAGTGCTTGCTACAAAACTGAAGTGCTTCCTGTTTGGGAGGGGTTATATAGGGGATCACTTCCTGTCTGAAGACCTTTGGTCTACCAGTGTCCATTCACCTGGAGGTAAGTATGATGAAAAAAAAAAATTTTTCATCGTTTGATGTATCTCAGGTCTGCCAAGCTCCTGCAGCCTCTTTTGCAGCCATTCGCTGTTTGCAAGAACTCCAGTGATGGCTGCATGACATTGGTCAGGGCGGGTTTCCAAAAAGTAAGAGAGAACCATGCCTACACAATGGGGTTGATTTACTAAAATTGGGAAAGTACAAAATCTGGTGCAGCTCTGCATATAAACCAGCTTCTAGGTTTTTTGTCAAAGCTTAACCAGTTCCTGCCCGCCCACATTACATTTACTGTGGGTAGGCTGGTCAGGCAGGTTGGATGACATACACATATGTCATCCAGCCTTTTCCAGCTTAGGGGCACGCATGTGCGCTCCACCTGTTAACCCGTGCTGTTATTGGCTACAGTGGGATTTTGTCGATGGGCCCTGGCCAATTATTTATGGCTGAGACCTGCTGATCGGCTGTAGCCAATCACAGCTTGGAGTCCTATGTTTACCAACACACAGGGCTCAGTACATAGATCAGCAATCTGGCTGTTTCTTGCTGAAAAGCAGGAAAGCAGCCAGATCTGTTAGTAAAAGTAGCACACATTGTTAGGCACACAGGTAACTCCTTGATTGCCCCTTGATGTTAACCTTCCCCACTAGTGTCATTAATACAGTCTACGGTATTATATCTGATCACTGTATTAGTGTCACTATTGATGTCCCAGTGTCAGTTAGCGTACCTCCCAGCGAGGGTCTGTTAGTGCCAGATTGTCCACCACACTAACACAGTCCACTGTAAGTCACTGATCACCGCCATTACCAGTATAATTCATAGGTGCATAAATTCCAGTGTATATATACGATCATTTGTATATGCTATAACTTTCACACAAACTAATTAACATACACTTATTGTGTTTTTTTTTTGTTTTTTTTAAGACATTTGACAGAATACATTTTGGCCTACATTTATGAAGAAATGTAATTTTTTTTTTGGATATGTTTTATAACAGAAAGAAGAAAATATGTTTTTCCTCCAATTTTCTGTCTTTTTCAGTTTGTATAATAAAGAATAGAAAATCGAGTGGTGATCAAAAACCTCCAAAAGAAAACTCTATTTGTGTGAAAAAAATGATATCAATTTCCTATGGGTACAGTGTTGCATGACAGTGCAATTGGCAGTTAAAGTAGTGCAGTGCTAAATAGCAAAAAATGCCCTGGTCATGAAGAGGGTAAAACCTTCCGGATGTCAAGTGGTAATTGAACAAGCTGTAGTTAGAATGTATAAGAAGGTCTCCCTTTAGTCACACATCTATGCAATCTCACAGATCGATGGTTAGTGGCAACCTCAGCCTGGACTCCTACCAGGCCATGCCCCCAACGCATTCCGATTCGCCCCTCTGAGCTTGGGGGCATGGCCTGGTGGGAGTTCAGGCTGAGGTTGTCACTAACCATCCATCTGTGAGATTGTATAGATGTGTGGCTAAAGGGAGACCTTCTTATATATTCAGCCAGGATGAGCTCCTTCCCAGACCGGCACTCTTGGCAATGGATGTCAAGGACTCATGCCCCTTTGATAGCCTGAGTGGCTCACACATGGGTTGTTTTGGGTTCACAAGGTGAAGTTAGAAGCTGCTCTATAGTTTGCAATCTCCAGTTTTAGTAAATCCACCCCAATGGTTTGAAGTGGCCACTTATAGTCTCTGTCAGAAGGTCATGTAACAAAAAGATTAGGCAGGAATGCAGTTGGGAGATGGGGATTGTGACCCAGCAAGAGATGAATGAACAAAGACCTTCAGGGTAGGAACACCAGGTACAGTATTATTTTAATGAAAACTGCAGAAAATATTGAAACGTATTTTTTAAATCATATATGCTCGTAAAATTGACATGACATTTTAGTGATTTGGGTTTACATGTACTTTAAGTACTTTCTAAAGCTGTCCGTACAAGTATGAATTCCTCTCGTACAGAATCATGGATTTTCTCAATCACGTTAAATGGTGTGGATGGACAAATCTCTTGCTGCTGACATTTGTATTCTGACAGCCAGCAACTGTGGGGGGCAAGTATTAGAAAAAGTAATAATTGTTTGGAATGAGTTGATAGAGCAAGTAAAAGTTCAGTTTTTAGGATGGGGCAGTATATCCTTCCCTAAAGCCTATCCTGCCTGTGATCAGTTAGGAAGAAGAAACCATTGCTGTGGTAGGCCTTCACTGAATGAGAACTTCATATTGCTTGGTATACATTCTTTCAAGTACTGGCAGCTCATAGGAGAGAGACTGCTACAGCTCTGAGGCTGTGATTGTAACGTATTGCACGCTCTATTCTCTCCTCTCCCTGGAAGGGGCACTGCAGGGGGTAAAATTAGATCAGTTGAGTGTGAACATTTTTGACAGGCGCGGTGGTAAGCTAGACTGAGTTTTTCGAAGTGTGAGCCATATTCAAGGCTGCAAGCTTTTAGTCTGGTGCTGCGGAGAGAAGCATGCTACAGGAAAGGTGGGGGTCATCGGATCTCTGTAGATGTAGTGTTCAGGGCACAAAAAATGCTTCTTCTGAAATATTTATCACATAGTAAATACGCATGCAGTACAAGCTGTGCTCAGAACATTTCCTGGCTAGACTTGATTACCCTGGTTAGACTGATCAATATAAATGTTAATATGACCTCTAGATAATAAATTCAGAGACTATGTCTTATCATAGATGAAAAGCAATTGTTATATTTTGACATTAAGGAAACAGAATCATGTTTGTGTTCTGGTTGAACAAGTACATTTTCTTCGACTCATCATTAATAATGGCAAATTTGGTGCTTTGCAACAGGAAGGTGACTTTCTGTTAAACCCAGGACTATTGAAAAGCATAATTACATTATGGTAAAGCTAGAACCCCATTTAGCTTTTTATTTTTGCCCGTGTCCTTGTTGAATTTTTTTTCTTTTACTTTCTGTCTGGTGAAAGTTGTCACTGGAACAGTAAGTAAGGGAAAATGTCTCTAGTGGAGCTGCAGATAGCAGTGAAACCCATAAGGGGTTCTAATTCTCCGCACTGTATCCAAAACTCTTTGCTGGATATAGGCCTTTAAAAGTGAACCGTTTTAGTGCCCAGCTTGTAAACATAGTAGCACCTTTTGTAATAAGTTGCTTCAAATTGCTTTCTCTAAAATGTGAAGATGAAGTGGACTAAACAGTGTTGCTATTGATTTTCAGATCTTATTTTTTTGTAAAAAGTCTATAGCTAAGTTTTTTTTTTTCTGGCCGTGGCACATGACTGTCATGGGAAGGGCAGAGGCGTATCCGGTAGGCAGATTGTGATTGACAGTTTGATCTCACCTCTATGTGTAAGGGGGGTTTGTGATTGGGCAATTGTACCAGTCCTGACCCGCTTCTTTATGGATTTAACATCCATGCCCTTGCCTTTTGTAGCCACCATATTGGCCACATATCTCATGGTTAGAAGCCCGCACACACATTTTCGGTCTAAATCCTTAATATTCAGAATAAAGGAATGTCCACACATGAATACATTTTCAGCCCTTTATTGCAACTTCACATCTTTACAATGCTTCCTGTGACATTTCACATTTGACATACTATCAGATTCTTCTGCGTGGAATTCCACGTACAAGGTTAAACACTCTGAAGCAGTAATTTCCGTGCAGAGCACAAATACATGTCTTTTAGCTAAGCCATCTTCCCTCTCCTTCATTCTTTTCCTTGGGAGCACCACAGAGCTGGGACCACTTCCCCATGTATACTAGGTCTACAGCCCTAGGCGTCCATCACCGAGTCACAGAACCTGTAGCTGGGGGTCAGAGGGACAAGGTGCTTTCATACATGCATTCATTAGTATACCAGTTTCTTCACAGTTTTCCTTCTGTAGATTTGCCCAGCCAGACACACTCTCAGATGGCAATCTCATCTCCAGGCACCCACCAATTCTCACATATAAGGACTCTGTCCAGGTCCCCAAGGCCTTACACACCCTGCTACAGGTCCTGCAGAAGAAGGTCAGGAGAGAAAGAGAAACTACAGCTTTTTCTCACATGCTTTGTACCACTTCATCTGGGAATTCAACACTGCAAGGGCTCTTTGGATTAACTCTGTGTAGAAATACAGTTTAGCAGCTCTGGGGTGTCCTGTTCTTAAACCCCGCCAACCCTGGGCTGCAACCACAGCTGGCATTTATATGGGCACCAACTCCACCTATTACATTACATCATAAAAGGAGCAATTTCTCCAAAAGGAGAGCGAACACCTGCTTACAATTTACAAATGCCACAAGCAACAGAGCTATCTAGTGGCAGGCAGGCTAACTTCACCCGCAAAAATATGCTGTACAAGGGGCAACATCGTGATTCCCACCTGAGGAATAACTTGGTATCTGGAGTAAAGTTTCTGTTCACCAATCATTAGCCAATTATTTGGTAATAGTCCCAGTAGTTCATATATAATGGTGGTTTCTTTAAACCTTGGCAAAAAGGGTTGCTTGTGTTAGATCTAGAGTCCTGGGATGCAAGTTTAGTGATTCTGAGGTTCACATATTAATGTGGCTGAACCATCATATCCAAATTAGAGTTCATCAGTAACAGGCTCCATAATTTTCTCATAACCGCGTCCCTTTAACAATGAGTGTTGTGCCTGGCCTACCCCTTTCACCTCCAGTGCTTTTATATTAAGCAGTCAAGCCACTTGTTGATTTTTAGGAATACGTGCCTGCATTTAACTTGTTGTCATGAATTTAGTAATTCTACTTTTATGGAAAAATCCAGCATCTTGGATGTATCGGATTACAATATAATAATGAAGGATTTCAGAAAATGTGTCAAGTCATAAGAAATGTCGGAAAGTCCGTGTAGACAAGGAATGTTCTAATTTTGGTCATGTTCTCTTGTAACATTGGTATGCCACTCTATAACTCAGCAAAAACAAAGAAAAATTCACACATGTTCATGCTGTTCCTACTTGTTATCCTGCCTTCATTATTGATTAAACAGGAGTTATAGATTTACCTGTTTTGCTCTGGAGGGACATTCCTTAAATAAGTTACTCATATACTCTTTATGAGAGTGCAGCCAAATATACTTAATTCTGAGATCATTCTAAAAATATTTGGAGAACAATATAGCAAAATAAGTTAATTCTTCAGTTTACTGAACTAGTGATGTAATATTAGGTACAGTCTGATCTTGACAGGCACAGCACTTTAATCTTACTGGGATGGTTTCTTTAGGCCAGGGGTGCTCATCCTGTGGCCCTCAGAGCCCTCTGATGTGGCCCCCGACCTAAAACCAAGGAAGCTCATGCCTGGGGTTGGCAACCTGTCAATCACGATCTGGGCTTGCCGACCCACCATCCCAGAGCATCAGAGTGCATCGAGCCGGCAGCACCGGCAGCAGGTGACTGCGGAGAGAGCAGCAGGAGCCTCATAAGCTGATGCTTCTTCTGTAGCGTCGACTCCTGTCCCAGGCGGATATCAAGTGCACTTCTCCTGGGACCTTCCTAGCAGACTGGAGATAGAGAGCGATGCCAGCAAAAGCTGGAAGAGAAAAAGAGAAGGTAAACATGTTCAAATACATAAGGGGTCCATATAGTGAACTTGGTGTTGAGTTATTCTGTTTACGGTCAACCCAGAGGACATGGGGGCACTCTTTATGTCTAGAGGTAAAGAGATTTCATCTCCAATAGTACACTCTGCTTTGTCTGCATTCCTATTAGTTAGCAATGCTATCTGTTCCTTCTACAAACTACATATCCCCCCCCCCCCTCCATGTAATGGAGTCAAGGAGAGGGGGTTCTGTAGTCCTGACACAATCCCGAACAAGAAAACGAATGCAGCCTCCACAATCGGTAAGCTGCAATATATTACAATTTTGTTCTTAGGACTAGATACACTTTACAGATGTCATCGTGTAATTTATTGCCCATCAAAAATTATGGCTTTGACAGAGGCCCAAAAATAATATATTTTTTTTCCCCCAGAGTTGGGAAATGCAAAACTTCTTGTCAGATTTTGTAAGTCTTCCCTGCTATGTCTTGAAAATAAAACTGTCTGGCGTAGTTGAACAAGGTTTCTGTGCTGATTGCAAAACAGATTCTTCTCAGAGATCTTCTCACGATACCCCATTGTTGTTTGCAGATTGTGCAAAGATAAGCCAGCACCTTATATCACTGACTGTGGGGAGCTTTTTAGTTATGCCTAGTCCAGTGGATGTGAAGTACAAGTGAGAACTGCATCACCCAAAGGCACATTTAGGACTTTCTTATAACCCATCTCCGGGGAAAATATAAATCTACCCTCCTACCCCCTCTTACTCATTCTGGCTATTTTTTTGTGCAATAAAGATACAATCACCTAGTCTGCTGTCTAGGTGCCTCATAAGGGCAGTTTCAGAGTTCAGGGGATCAGTTACTTAGCAAAGCAGTTGTGCCTATGTCTGCCAGTCCCCAGTGGTCCACTTTTGGTGATGTCATTCTCTTCTGGATCCTGAAAGAACCCTGCTGTCCAACAGCCAATAGGAAGTGTCCACTTAATACAAAGAAGAGCCCCACCTTATGTATACAGAAGAAGATAGAAGACTTAGGACTGGAAAGTCACGTGGTCATGGGTTTAGGTGAGCAAAAAGGGTGTTCGGTAGAGTTTTTTTCAGTTTAGACATTGTGCTAATAACCTCCATTTACAGGCAGTCCCCGAGTTACGAACACCCGAGTTACGAACAACTCATAGTTACGAACAGCCTCAAATGCCAGCCACTTGTGTTCCACGCGGGTCCTGGATACCTTTCGAGCACCTCCGGACACATCCCACACTGCCGTACTACACCCCAGATAACATAACAAGTGCCCGGAACATCCCACATCCATGCACAGGCGGCAGTTACACTTACGAATGCAGTGTTCCGACTGGAATTAACACTTACAAATGCAGCGTTGCGACTTATGAACAACTTCGACTTACGAACAAACCTACAGTCCCTATTGTGTTCTTAACTCGGGGACTTCCTGTAAATAGAATTATCTCCACTTTCCTATTACAGCATTTATGCTGGATGTCTAAATATGACTGTATGGCATGAAGCAAAGCATTGTGACTGCAATGTGTATAACCCTCTACAGCTGTCTTTGCAGCTTACGGGGGCAGAAAGAATGCAGCTAAACTACGTATTTTTACCGCAACCCTCCCACCACCACTTATGAACTTCAAGTGTAAATTAAAGCCGGCCATAGATGGATCAAATCTCAGCCGGTTCAGCAGGGACCGGCCGAAATTCAAACCATCTATTGGCAGGCTGATTGGATTTTTTTCATGCGATCACTGCCAGTGCCTATAGCAGCCAGCAGTGACCATTGCGTTCTCCCAGCAAAAAAAGCTCCCCGTGGGCAGAACACAATAGCAATGAGAGGGATTCTCCCATCAACACTAATTGTGTTGATGGAGAAATCGAGTGATATTCTATCCTTCAACCCATGGTGGATGGAAAGAACATTGCATGATCTATTACCTGCTTAAAGCGGTTGTAAACACTGCTTGGTCCTTTTTACCTACAGGTAAGCCTATAATAAGGCTTACCTGTAGGTAAAATGAATAAGAAATTCACCCTGCATGCAGGCAGTGACATCAATGGTGCATGCGGTCTTAAGGTCTGGCATACCTTGCTGGAACTTCAGAGCTTTGTGCCGGAACTCCCGTACCATGGCTCTGCCCAATCACAATCACAGTTGGAGTGTGTGAACCAGGAAGAAAGACTAGGGGAACATGTCAGCCCTTTCAGCTGTGAAATTACAGCGCTGGAGGGCTTTGTTTCAAGGCGAAGCATACTAGCACATTATGCCATTGCTTGCAGGTTTCTTTTTTTTTTTTTTTTTCTTTTTTTTTATGGAACATTTGCAGTTTACAACCGCTTTAAGCGTTCTAGCTCTGGTTAGACACCTCCTTCCGCTTCTGTTTGAGAAAGTATATGCTGAGGGGTGTGGCTGGTACTCAGCTCTGCAACTATAGAACACTGCAGTGTAAGGACTGGAAACATCATTTTCACTAGGAAGTAAATGGAATTTCCAAGCATTAATCAATCTTAGGAGAAAATGTGGGACTACTGGTTTTTAAAGAGCTAAAAAGGTGTAAGACTGTTGTTGAGATTTAAGCATAGCCCACTGCAGTTTAATTCCCTAAAGCTTTGACCGTACAAGACTCCAGGACAGCTTTCAGGCGTGTTTCTGTGCTCTGCTCATTTTTGTGAAATGCCTTTACAGTCTTGAAATCCCCGCACAATAATTACTCCAAGATACAGAATGACGTCAACTGTAAACAGATTGTTGCCATGCTTCCAAATCTATAGGCTTTCTTCGCTTTTTTTTATTCCCCTGTGGCAGCGTTACAAAATGTGCTGTTAGCGTGCATTTACTGGGGGACAAACGCAGCCAGGGAATTCATATCAGACGGAGCACAGAAGTGCTACTGTAGGCCTCTCTAATTTGAACAATAATTGAAGTGAAGAAAGGAATGTTAACAGGCTCAAATATCATAGTCTCCCAAATTTGACATTTAAACTGAGCCACAATCAGACGTCTTTTCTTTGGTTTGTTAAACAAAAAATTAAAGCGAACATTGCCCCGCAGGAGCCCAAATTAAACAGAATCTTTCTTGTAGCTGCACTGTACGGATCTCTTGAAGAGATGGGAGACTTTGTCCGCTATGAATCAGTTGGTGGTGCAGGGAAGAGATCCTCACAGAACACTTGTGTGCCGAGAGTTGTTCTGGGAGACGGTGTAAGAATGGTGTGCTTGTTATAAATCACTCACTGACTCCTTTATGCCTTGCTGCAAGGTTACTTTGCTACTTTAAAGGTGCCAGGCTTGTTAAAGTAGTCACAATCCCCGCTTGGCACCAAGACAATGACTCAAAAATACCAGACAAGCCCATTTTAATTTTTTTTCCTTATTGCTTCGAAGGGTCCTGTGTATAAAAGGTTAAAATTTCTCTTTCTCCATTTAACTGTTCATTCTGACAGTTTTGCGTGTTTCTAAAGCTGTAAAAACACAGCACTAAGGCGCTATCACAAACCACTAGAGAAATACTTAGGTTTTCAATACTCAGAAGACAAATGTATAAAATCAAAGAAAATAAAAAAATTAAAAGAATAGAGCGTAGAAATGTTGATGTAATATAAATAGATTAGATGTAGATGCAAAGTCCAGTAATGAGGGTGCTAGTAATGGTTTGAGGAGGATCCAGGAGTGATTGATCAGTTTCACTGAAGATCACCTCTGAGTGTGCCTTTGGTTAACATGTCATTTTAAACCTCCCAGGTTTGTGGCAGGTTTATTATAACACTAATTTTCAGCTCCTGTTCTCTAGCTCTGCCAACAGGACTTTCTCCTGAGCCTCTCCCATCATCTGGTACTCCCTACATCCACTTTTAAAGCAGAGCTAAAGTCCACAATACTTACCTCCAAGCCAACCCAGTTGTGTGACCGTGTACATTCCATAGAAGACTGTGAACGTACAGATACGTTTATTTTATTGCAGCAGAGGAGACAGTGGGATTGATTTACTAAAACTGGAGAGTGCAAAATCTGGTGCAGCTGTGCATAGTAGCCAATTAGCTTATAACTTCAGCTTGTTCAATTAAACTTTGACAAATAACTGGAAGCTGATTGGTTTCTTTGCAGAGCTGCACCAGATTTTGCACTTTCTAGTTTTAGTAAAGCAACCCAATAGAATTTCTTTATGCAATTAAGAGCCTGCCTTCTTGTTCGTTTAGACCTTAGTTCTATTTTATTTCCACACTTGACATCTCATTGCTACAGGAAAGTCTATCCTGCTTTCACCTAAAAACTGGACTTTTAGGACATATGCACACTTTAACCCAAAATCACTGCTTTTACAGGTATTAGATTTTTTTTTTCTGTGCCTCTAAATGCCCCACTATGTTAGACTCTGTGTCCATGCACACTATAGGTGTTCACAGAAGTTTAGAGACAGGAGCATTTAGAGGAAGAAAAAAAAACACACCAAAGTCATGTTCGGGAAAGAAGCTTTGAAGCATAAAAAAACATGCTAGGCATGTTTATGTGAGTTTGCGTTTTAATACATTCTAATGGCCAGAATAAATTAAGATTCTGGCCAAAAGAATGCATTAATGCCAGATGCGTTAATACACAGTTCAAAATGCGGCCTTTTACTACGTTTTATTGCTGCTAAGGCATCATAGAGAATGCAATGTGATTGTGGCCTTACCAGCTCCATTAGCTCATCCCTCTCAGTTATTACTTTTTTATTTTACTTGCCCCAACCTCTTAGATTGTAAACTCCCATTAGGGACCTCCTAATCCTATTGTATTGAATTGTTCTGTCTCCCTTAATTTTGTAAACTGTTGCACAATGTTGCCACTGTAACATTTTGCACACTGTTGCCACTATATCAATCCTAAACATTAATAACAAACAGGATCCTCTTCCTCCTGTATTGAATTGTATTGCGACTGTACTGTCTGCCCTCATGTTGTAAAGCACTGGGCAAACTGTTAGCACTATAGAAATCCTGTATCATAATAATATAGACCAGACTGTAATTGGTGTTTAGTATAATGGCACACATACAGAATGCAGCTTTTCACAAACCTAATACAGAACAATATTAAATGTTGAAAACCTGTGGGGTCACATGAAGAAATCTTTCTGATGGTTGGCGATCTATTATAAAAGCGATAACTATTTTTAAAAGTGATCATAGACTGACTGTAGAAAGAGACCATTCCAATATGCAGGTGGTCAGCCAAGTAGAATTTTTTTTTTTAGAAAGTTAAGATGCCTACTATGTGTGTTTGATGATAATTTTGAAGAACTGTTGTCAAAATCAACAGATATCCACCAATGTATGCTCAGTGGAGCTGTGGGCTGAGCTAATATTGATTGTTAGCTAGCTAAGAGGTGTCTTGGCCATAGACCTGGGAGGATGGTCGTGTGTGCTTCAGGAGTCTCCAGGGTATAGAATAGTAAAATTATCATTACCTGTAAGCTGGAGGAGAGCAGAGGGTTCGGGACACCATCAGAGTTGGTTCACTGGGGGAAACTGTAGTAAATAGGACATGTTTTAACCCCAAAATGTAGAGATAGTCAGGATTCAAAGTCCTAGTTAACAAGTTTACTGAAGTTCCATACCAGAAAAAACATTCAGTGTTTCAGGGATGTGCCAGCTTCCTTCCTCCCTATCAAGGTGCCCGACAGGACCTATAGACATGTCTTTGTTGTCTGATCTATCTCATCTCATGTTATTGGGTACCTAAAATTACATTTCTCTGGTTTGATACTACTAGTTACCAGTGAAGTTATGGGCTGCATCTTCTGAAATTTTGGGTCCACAATGGCCTTGGCGGCATGTGGACTCTTTGAGTGAACATGGATAGTGAACATGTTATGAAAGCAAAGTCCACCCAAAACTGGTACTTCTCAGTGGAAATTCCTTTGCACATTGGTGGAAGTTACTTTGTACATTGAACTTGTGAAGATGCATGCAGGAGAGTACAGGGATTATCGTATTAATATGCTTGTGCTTCTTTATTCTTCTGTCCCATGATTGGGAAGATTAGGCTGCATGGTTTACCTGCATTATAGTCTAGGGAGGCGCAGCATCTGGCTATGTGGCTTGGTTACCTGGATAACAAGTTTGACTGAGAAGACTTTGTGGTACCTTTCACATGTATGTATTTCAACATATATGTCACTATTTACATTTAGCCTCATTCACACCTGAGCATTTTGTGGTGCAATTCCTAAAGCATGACAACACTAAAGATAAAGAATGTCATTAATCTCAATGGGCCTGTTCACACCTGAACATTGTGGTGCTTGTTGCCTATCACAAGAAGCTTGAAAAATTATCTGAGTTTCTTTGGGACACAGTCACACATTCACTTTATTTAACTTCCATACGTGTAAAAATCCCACAAAAAAAGTACGTGACCCTTTTTAAAAATTGCACTGCACCAAAATGCCTTCGTTTGTTACCATGCATTTTCTTTTCCAAGGATGTTACCATGAATTTTAGTGCGCACATTTGCAAAGTGCTTGGTGTAAACTTTAAGAATTATTGGCACACCTGCAAAAGGGCTTCACATTTTTGTGCATTGTGAGAACATCCCGCAAAACACAAATGTGAACCTAGCCTAAAGGCCCGAACACATGATAAGAAAATCAGAAGTAAGATTTTGTACGATAAACGATCTGATGATTTTCTGATCGTTCGTATAGTGCTTTCGACAGCCGATTCCAACTTTTTGGACGGCAAAAACTGAAGGTGCAGGCTATAAAATTGTTATTGTACATGAATATAGCGTCCGATTTTCGTTTTAATTATTACAGTTTTCATCCGAAAAAAATCGTAAGAGTATACATGCTTGGAAACGAAAGAATACATACAAAACAATTCAACACAACAATTCAAAACAAGTCGTATGAAAATTTTCATATGTTGCGTAAGCTCTTCACTTTCGATATGAGACTAGCAACAAAAAACGGACGAATATTCATCCGATAATCTGATCTTGTGTATGAGGCTTTAGAGTTTCTAATTAAATCCTAAATGCACACAATTCTTTTTTCTGTCACAGCTAAACTGAGCACACCTAAATGCAGGTAAACTCTCAGTGTGAATGGCACCATTGAAAAATCATTCCATACATTTGTATGTGTTTCGAAATGCCCTCTAAATGCATATAAACAGATTTGGCAATACCAGTGTGAATAAGGTCTAAAAGCAATGAATTTTATTAGAAGCAGCTCACTCACAACAGTGCGTTGCGCTAATGTTCACTGCCCTATGCAAAAATAAAATAAATAAAGTAGAACAGCTCCTACTTTTTTTCAGGTTAGCACTGGTAAATGCATGTACACTCCGGGGTTTATTTACTAAAGGCAAATCCACTTTGCACTGCAAGTGCACTTGGAAGTACAGTCGCTGTAGATCTGAGGAGGACATGCAAGCAATATAAAAAAACAGCATTTTTGCTTGCACATGATTGGATGATAAAATCAGCAGAGCTTCCACTCATTTCAGATCTTCCCCTCAGATCTACAGCGACCGCACTTCCAAGTGCACTTGTAGTGCAAAGTGGATTTGCCTTTAGTAAATCAACCCCATAAACCCAAGTGTCAAAACAGTTAGTTAAAGCTTCCAGGTAAACTTACTAAAGTAGAAAAACAGTTTTAGGGTTGCTCCACACCAGATGCGGTAGGACTGCGTTGAGCTGCTATTCCAGCTCAGTCTCACCGCACAGACAAGGCATTGTTCTTTGTATCCTTTGTGCCAGGATCACCCCACTGCACTACAGTGGTGTGCAGGTACGATTGGGATAAAAAAAAGTAGTGCATGCACTACTTTTTTTTTTTTTTCAGCGCAGCACAATGCGAGGCAATCCACTCTCTCGCACTGTGCAGTCAGCAATTGAACTTTATGAGACATCTGTGTGACATCTCAATAAAGTATGTTAAAAAAAACAAAAAGGAAGCAGTGCTGCTTCACTGCGCTGAGCTCAGGCAGACGCACCGCACATCAGCAGTGCAGCGACTGGTGTGAACCTGCCCTTACAGTGCAACCCAACGCTTTTACCATGCAGTATATGCCAGCACTTATGTATTTATGTACGCTCAGTGCAAGCATTGCATTGTGAATAGACCCTTTAACTTTATTTAAAGTGACACGTCGTGTGTCTACACTGCAGTAAGCTGCACTGCAGTGCCGTGACATGCAATGCCTTCTAGTGCGTTGCGGTAAAATGCTACATGTCTGCTCACTGCAGCGCACCTCCTGGCTGCAATGCAATGTGAACAGAGCACATAGTAAACAATTGTGTTCCATGTGTCCTAGCGGTGACCTGTGCTCATCCAGAATTTAGGTAATGTATGAAGGAGCCTGTGGTGTTACATTTGCAGTGTGGACAGAGCACATAGTAAACAATTGTGTTCCATGATTTTTTTTTTTTTTACTAAAGGCAAATCCACTTTGCACGACAAGTGAACTTGGAAGTGCAGTCGCTGTAGATCTGAGGGGGATATGCAAGGAAAATAAAAAACAGCATTTTTGTTTGTACATGATTAGATGATAGAAATCAGCAGAGCTTCCCCTCATTTCAGATCTTCCACTCAGATCTACAGCGACTACACTTCCAAGTGCACTTGTAGTGCAAAGTGGATTTGCCTTTAGTAAATCAACCCCCCATGTGTCCTAGCGGTGGGACCTGTGTTGATCCAGAATTTAGGTCATGTATGAAGGAGCCTGTGGTGTTACATTTACAGTGTGAACAGAGCACATAGTAAACAATTGTGTCCCATGTGTCCTAGCGGTGGGACCTGTGTTGATCCAGAATTTAGGTCACGTATGAAGGAGCCTGTGGTGTTACATTTACAGTGTGGACAGAGCACATAGTAAACAATTGTGTTCCATGTGTCCTAGCGGTGGGACCTGTGTTGATCCAGAATTTAGGTCACGTATGAAGGAGCCTGTGGTGTTACATTTGCAGTGTGGGAAGATTGCGCTCTTGTCTTTTTGTTACTTGCTCTCTTCTCTCTGTTTGCTTACAAGTGTACTTCACAGACTCCAGCTTCAGTTTCAGCTGTTTGCATTAACATGGAAATGAAAACGGTAAGTTAATGATTCATTGGCACCCGGTGACCTCTGAAATAGTTGTGGACCGTGATGCAGCTCCAGTTTTTGGTACATGTTCTCCCCTCCATTCCCTCATCTGATTTAATATTTACAGCCTGATCTGTCTACATGCCTGAACTCCTGAAGAGAGCAAACGTTTACAGCCTCTCCCTCCCCTGGGCAGACAGGGCAATCTGATCCAGCTCTCCTCATTCCTCTATTTTACACATCTTCTCTGGACGGAGCTCCTCCGCAGGAAAAGCTGCGTCCTTCTCCACCAAAATGGATTCGGATTCCGATTCTCCCTTTAATTATTCCTGGCCTGCCTTCCCCAAAATGAGGATTCACCGAAGACCGACTACGCAAGGTAGAAAAAAACAGAATCACCCCACCAGGTCTTCCAGACGTTATGTAGAAGTTGTTTTTTTATGTCCAAAGTAGAAAACATCTAAAAGTCTCAGATCAGGATTAGATTTGTGTGACCGGTGAGGAGTTCTAGTTGTTGTTTGTGTACAATGTATCCGATGAAGAATTGGATTTCTCTGGGTATTGTAGTGACAGGTGGTACTATACCCATAAATTGTATAGTTCCTGAAATGTCAGCTTTATCATATCTATCAATTGTAATAATTTATGTTGTTCTGTTGCATAAGATGATATGTGATTGTTGTAAACAATGAGAGAAGATGGAAGTGGTTTAAATTGTACAAGTAAATTGCAAGGTGTGTGTGTGTGTGTGTGTGTGTGTCAGATTTCAGATTGTTTTTAGTTGTGTACATTTATGAACTCTCATGTTATGGTTGTAGCTTTGTATATGTTAGTGCTCATTTTTTTGTTCTTTAAACTTGTAGCATTTTTATCTCCAAAATAATATTTCAAAAAGTGTGATGGATTGTGTGAATTAACTATACACATTATATACATTCAGATTTCTATTATTGTGTCATACGATTATCGCCTATCCATCTTCAGAGACTTTTCTCCACAATTGGATTGTCCTGTGACACCACTTCACAGCATGCAATCAGAATTATCCTGTCTACGCCACTTTACTGCATATATTCTGATTGTTCTGTGTTCAGTTTATAACATACCACTGGATTGTTCATTTACACCATTTACAACATACAACCGGATTGTTCTGTGATACCACTTCACTACATTCTACCAAATTTTTCAGTTACACCATTCACAACATACAATCGAATTGTGTGACACCACTTTACTACATACAACCAGATTGTTCTGTGACACCACTTCACAACATACAACCAGGATTGTTCTGTGACACCACTTCACAACATACAACCAGATTGTTCTGTGACACCACTTCACAACATACAACCAGATTGTACTGTGACACCACTTCACAACATACAACCAGATTGTTCTGTGACACCACTTCACAACATACAACCAGATTGTACTGTGACACCACTTCACAACATACAACCAGGATTGTTCTGTGACACCACTTCACAACATACAACCAGATTGTTCTGTGACACCACTTCACAACATACAACCAGATTGTACTGTGACACCACTTCACAACATACAACCAGGATTGTTCTGTGACACCACTTCACAACATACAACCAGATTGTTCTGTGACACCACTTCACAAAATACAACCAGATTGTTCTGTGACACCACTTCACAACATACAACCAGATTGTTCTGTGACACCACTTCACAACATACAACCAGGATTGTTCTGTGACACCACTTCACAACATACAACCAGATTGTTCTGTGACACCACTTCACAACATACAACCAGATTGTTCTGTGACACCACTTCACAACATACAACCAGATTGTACTGTGACACCACTTCCACTTCACAACATACAACCAGATTGTACTGTGACACCACTTCCACTTCACAACATACAACCAGATTGTTCTGTGACACCACTTCACAACATACAACCAGATTGTACTGTGACACCACTTCACAACATACAACCAGATTGTTCTGTGACACCACTTCACAACATACAACCAGATTGTACTGTGACACCACTTCACAACATACAACCAGATTGTTCTGTGACACCACTTCACAACATACAACCAGATTGTTCTGTGACACCACTTCACAAAATACAACCAGATTGTTCTGTGACACCACTTCACAACATACAACCAGATTGTTCTGTGACACCACTTCACAACATACAACCAGGATTGTTCTGTGACACCACTTCACAACATACAACCAGATTGTTCTGTGACACCACTTCACAACATACAACCAGATTGTTCTGTGACACCACTTCACAACATACAACCAGATTGTACTGTGACACCACTTCCACTTCACAACATACAACCAGATTGTACTGTGACACCACTTCCACTTCACAACATACAACCAGATTGTTCTGTGACACCACTTCACAACATACAACCAGATTGTACTGTGACACCACTTCCACTTCACAACATACAACCAGATTGTTCTGTGACACCACTTCACAACATACAACCAGGATTGTTCTGTGACACCACTTCACAACATACAACCAGGATTGTTCTGTGACACCACTTCACAACATACAACCAGGATTGTTCTGTGACACCACTTCACAACATACAACCAGATTGTACTGTGACACCACTTCACAACATACAACCAGGATTGTTCTGTGACACCACTTCACAACATACAACCAGGATTGTTCTGTGACACCACTTCACAACATACAACCAGGATTGTTCTGTGACACCACTTCACAACATACAACCAGATTGTTCTGTGACACCACTTCACAACATACAACCAGATTGTTCTGTGACACCACTTCACAACATACAACCAGATTGTTCTGTGACACCACTTCACAAAATACAACCAGATTGTTCTGTGACACCACTTCACAACATACAACCAGATTGTTCTGTGACACCACTTCACAACATACAACCAGATTGTTCTGTGACACCACTTCACAACATACAACCAGATTGTACTGTGACACCACTTCACAACATACAACCAGGATTGTTCTGTGACACCACTTCACAACATACAACCAGGATTGTTCTGTGACACCACTTCACAACATACAACCAGGATTGTTCTGTGACACCACTTCACAACATACAACCAGATTGTTCTGTGACACCACTTCACAACATACAACCAGATTGTTCTGTGACACCACTTCACAACATACAACCAGATTGTTCTGTGACACCACTTCACAAAATACAACCAGATTGTTCTGTGACACCACTTCACAACATACAACCAGATTGTTCTGTGACACCACTTCACAACATACAACCAGGATTGTTCTGTGACACCACTTCACAACATACAACCAGATTGTTCTGTGACACCACTTCACAACATACAACCAGATTGTTCTGTGACACCACTTCACAACATACAACCAGGATTGTTCTGTGACACCACTTCACAACGTACAACCAGATTGTTCCCTGACACCAATTTATAACATACAATAAGATTTTTCTGTGACACCACTTTACTATATACAACCAGATTGTTCTGGGGCACCACTTTACTACATACAGTCAGAATTGTTCTGTGAAACCAGTTTATAATGTACAATCGGACTGTTCAGTCACACCATTCACAACATCGGCTTGTTCTGTGACACTACTTTACTACATACAACTGGTTTCTGTAACACCACTCATAACATACAACTGAATTGTTCTGTAACACCACTTCACTACATTTCTTCGGATTGTTCTGTGACACCACTTCACTACATGCAATTAGATTGTTTTTGTGACACCATACATTACAACACAACCAGATTGTGTTGTGACACGACTTCACAACATACGACTGGATAAACAACATAAAACCACCTGTTTTAACCTCTAAAATCCCGCACCACTGCGGTTTCGGTGCAGCCTCGTTCAGTTGAATGGGTCACGTTCCGTGGACAGTAATACGTATTGTTGGCATGTTTTTCATGCATCATTTTTGTGTCTTTTGTGTGCTGCAATTGAATTATTTGGGACCAAAAAAGTGTGTTAATGTTGATGTACCTTCAGTATTTTTCTTGCATGTCAGCACAGCTCATAGGTGTGAATGGGCCCCACAGCATACAATGGCAATCCTCTGGTCGTGCATTACTGTGTGTTGGGCAATGTACAGTAAATCTCAGGGTTTACATTATACTATAATACTATCAATTTTTTAAAGAAATTTTAAATCAGGTTCTTAAGTTTACCTAAAACCAAAATGTAAACTCTTTGTAAATGTAAACGCTTTACTTTACTTTTTTTTTTTTTTTTTTTTAAGCAAACTTTACTGAAATCTCACAAAGTGTAGTGTGAGGTGGTAGATTGCCTTGCATTGCACTGCGCTAAAAAAAAAAAAAGAACTGCACGCTGTCCTTTTTTTCAGCGCACATCACTCCATTGATTTGGCCTGATTTAAAAAAGTACTTTGCCTTGTCTTGTAGTTGGCCCTAAATGTAATGGCTGCATTTGTTTTCTTTTTATAGGCTTGTCTTTCCTTTTATTTTCACCTGCTGATCCATTTTTGTAACACACATTCTGTCTAAGTGTGGCTCCACTCTGTGAGATGGGAATGTAGTCCACTTGGGGAGAGGGTAGAATCAAATTCAATAGTAAGTTTATCAAATATAGAAGATGTGATTAATTGAATCTGAACTCCAACTAACACATTTAAAGCAGTTACAGTAACAGTTTTTTTTTTATCCTGCCAAAGCGTCTTTTGACTTTTCTTTTTAAATAAAAAAGTCAAATATATCTGGTAAGCAGTTCATCCATCTGCTCACGTTGGGTGTATGTCTAATGGTGAAGGATTATCCACTATCAAGCCATATAAACCTCTTATTATTGATTTCATCTGACAAATCACTTTGGATTTTTCACGTTATTTTCTTAATGGGACTGTTTTGATGTGATTTAAAGTTTTATTCCCATTCTAGGGATTTTGGCACAGCAATTTATGTATAACATAGTTTTGCATTTATATTTTTTCTATCACATAGCAGTTTGAAACTGTGGTCACAATTATTTGTGTTATTGTTTTTCTAGACTCACATTTCTAGGAATGTGATATAGTAGTATATTTTGTGTGTAATTTAGTTTTATTCCGCTATTTTTTATTTGGTATTCTCCTTACAGGGAAATTATCACTAGCGCCCCCCCCCCTTTTTATTGTTTACTTAAATAAAAGCTGATCATTGTAAGCACCCCTGTCAGTGGTAAATGATTTGTCTCAACCCGCTAACTTGCATTTTTTGCTGGATAGCTTGTTCTATTAAAGGAAATTGAAAAGTAACAGAATTATTGTCTGTATCAGTAGGTGAAAAATCCTTTTTTTTTTTACAGTTAAAGTGGAGCTCCACCCAAAAGGGAAAGCTGAACTTATTTGCCCCCCCCCCCCCCCTCTGCTGCCACATTTGGCACCTTTCGGGGGGGAGCGGGTACCCGGTTCTGACAGGTACTCCCTCCCACTTTCAGTGACTTTGCCGTAGCAAAATTATCTGGAAGTTTGGCCCTCCTCCACCTCCGAGCCATTCACAAAGCACACACATGCGCAGTACGGAACCCGCTGTAAAGCCGCAAGGCTTCACTGCTGGTTTCCCTTACCTGAAATGGTGGCGGCTGCACCCAAGAGCCGAATGAAAAATCAGCTCGGGTGAAGACATCGCGGGATCCCTGGAAAGGTAAGTGTCCTAATATTAAAAGCCAGCAGCTACAGTATTTGTAGCTGCTGACTTTTAATTTTTTTCTGACGGAGCCCGGAGCTCCTCTTTAAAGCAGAACTAAACTGTATCTGAGCACTACAAAGTGATAACATTATTTCATTCATTTTTAATATTCAAAGCAAACTCGCCCCCTAGCATTTCTAACCACTGCTATCTTGAGTAAGGGCAGATGATTCATGTAGTATTTACGTGTTCTTCCTGGCGTCCATCTGTCCTTAGCTCAGGCATACAGACAGGAGAGCATGCTTAGTTGGGAAAGCTCCTCCTCCCCTCCTGAAGACTTCTGGGATGTATGACATCAATTTGGCCTAGGCCAGAAACCAGGAAGCAACTGAAGAAATGTAAAAAAAATAAAATAAAAAAGTTAAAACAAATAAATATAATATCAGGGGCGACCTGTCCATTAAGGGTGCACAGGCGCCGCTCCTCCCATCCATGCCGCCACCCCCCTATCCATGCATCCGGCCCCTTGAAGGACGCCGGGTGCATGAATTACAGTGGCGGGGGTATTTTTTAAACACCTGATTAGAGCCAGAGGCTCTAAATGACTTCAAAATAGGGTGGGCTCCGGACACAGAGCATTGCGTCCAGAGCCCACCCAGGTGTGTTACAACAGCGAATGAATATTCACTATTGTAACACTGATCCTCCTCCCGGCCAATCAGGAAGCGGGTCTGAGACCTGTCACCCGATTGGCTGGAAGGACAGGCGATCCTATTGGACGCATAGGTGATGGGGAGGAGACGCACGGCGGAAGCGAGGTGGAGGAGAAGACACAGGAGCCGGCTGATGCCTGCCGAGGCCCATCGCTGCCTGATGCTGGATGATAACCGCTACCTGATGCCCACCACCCACATGGGGTAAGTGTCAGAGGACCGGCAGACAGCGAGCGGCTAGTGTTTTTTTTTTGGGGGGGGGCGGCAAACAACCTAACAGCCCCCCCCCCCAAAAAAAACACCAGCAGCTACTGTATAATATACCTTCCTATCTATTTACTAATACTAGCAGCTCCCACCCTCTGTCTCAATATGAAGTACCTCTTGCCCCCACCCGCTGTGAGGATGATAGTGGCGACTGGGTGGGAGACCAGAGAGACACAACACCCAGCTGCTATGTGCCTCTACTCTAGTAGGACTGTGCAGGGGAGGCTGAATGATGAAGGGGGGCTGTGATATAGAGGAGGAGAAGGGGGATATGACTGCAAGGGGAACTGTGATGTGTAAAGGGGCATTGTGATATGAAGGGGAACTGAGGGCGTTGTTGGTCTTCCTTAAAGGGGGACACCTGTGATGTAAAAGGGCATTGTGATGCGTAAATGGGCATTGTGATATGAAGGGGAACTGAAGACACTGTTGGACTGCTTTAACGAGAGGGCCGTGATGTACAGGGGGGACTGTGAAGTAAAAGTGGACTGCGACGTGTTGTAGGGCAAACATGAGATTTGGACATCTGCCAAAAGTTTACAAACTGGACCCCCATGAATTTAATTAGGACATTAAGACCCCTGTTATAGATGCTAAATTATGTTCTGTATACTTGAGCAATAATCAGTATTATTCGTGGCATGCATTTTCTGGCCTCATTTTTTTCAGTTTTATCTGCTGGTATACAGTAGTACTGTAGACTTTGGTTTGTAGGAAATATTAGCTGTGTGGACTGGTTTATGTTTTATTTATATTGATTTTTTTCTGAGCCTTGCTAAGTAGAATTTGTTATATTTCACGGATACCGTTTTTGTGTTCTTTTTGACTCCACCAATGGCCATTTATATCACAGCTTTCAGTGATCTTGTGCTTCATGTTGGCATAACTTCTTAAAGTGGTTCTAAAGACTCAAGGTTTTTTACTTTAATGCACTGAATATTTGAAGGATCTGTAGGCGGCCTGGGAATATGATTTGGCTAAAGATGTCCCATCATACTTTGCTAATCGGTTAAAATTCTCTGAGGAGGTAAGAAAAAGCTGGCAATGTAACCAGTTGATCTCCAAGAGTTATGAAATGATTAGGGTCTTAACTCCCTTCTGCAGAAACATATATTTCCAGTATGTGTCATAGCACTATGTTACATATTTTTTTTCTTGCTTTGTTTATCCTAAATGAACCTTTCACAAGAGAAATAGGTGAGCTGCTATTGTATATATCTTTCTGATAATAATGGCTGTTTTGATGGCTCTCTAGCTTGGGCACTTTGAGTCACTGACCTGGAACAAGTATACAGATAAAAAAAAGTCAGAAAAAAGTCCTTTTATGCAACCTTGAGATCCAAAGTAATAAAGAAAAAGGCTCTGCATTGTTTTCGGGCAAATATCATTTCAGGAGCAGTGCTTTGCAATAGAATCTCCCTGCCTCTCTCAGGACAGGTCTCCTTTAAGAGGTCCATCTATTTAAAACACATATTATAGTTTGGAAAGTTGAGTGACCTGTTGTTTGTCTTTCGAGACCCCCAGCCATTATATCTACAATGGTCACTATAAGGGGTTTGCCACCTATCAAGATAGATTTTTAGTTTATATTATGAAGAACGCAGATGGGAGGAGCCTGAACACCTATAGGTAGGCAAGAACAAGTATTAAGATCTCAAGCTAAATGGAGACAGGAGGCAGCAGCTATGGCAAATAGATTTTGCCACAGGAAACCAAGAGATCAAAGGAACCAGTGGCTACCTTAGACCATCTAAATCCACTTGTAACTGAAATTCATTTTTTGGACAGGCTGACCTGTAGGCCAGCTGACAGGGGCTTACAGGGGTAGATAGGTTGTTTGTCATGTCCTCCATGTTTTCCCATTAACTTGTTGGGCACCAAGTGCTGGGTCACATGGAAGGTCTGCCCCTGGGTTTTTCTGGGCTACGTTAGGCACTTTGTTACAGGGTCACTTTACTACACACATGGGGTACCTTTTGTCTTTGTGCGATCTTCCTCAATACCCTGGGACAAGGCTGAGGTTGCTGTGGGGGAATACTCAACCTTAAGGCAGCCCTCTATACTTAAAGATAAACGTACACTTGTACACTGGCATTGCAACACATTTCCAGTTAACTCTCGGTTCCCCGTGACAATGTACACCTTCTGTGTGTAACTTGCATTTTGGAGGGACATGCTGAGCCAATGTCCACATTCAACCATCCAGTGATTTGCACTACAATTCTCCAGTAGTGGAGTGGGACCCCATTGTGCTTCACTTAACTCTCGAACCTCCGTGCCTCTGTACAGGATGAGAAACCTCTGTGGTGCAATCCACTCCTATTGCTATGACAGAATGACCTCTGGCAGAAGGAGTGCCGATAACATCCCCCTCACTGCTAGAGGCCATGCCTTCTATAACAGGTATACATTATCGACAGGCTGCTTGTTAAAGTTCTGTTACTTTTGACAGCTACTTAAAGTAGTTGTAAACCCTCCCTCCTGACTTTTAACGATAGGTAAGCCTAGAATAAGGCTTACCTTTAGGTAGTGGAAATATCTCCTAAACGTGTACCGTTGTAGTGCACCAATGATGTAATTGGCGCGTACGCTGTAAAGAAACGGACCTCCGTGACGTTTCTTCCCCAGCGTGTGCCGTTACTGACAGCTTTGCAGGCTTTGCAGGGAGCAAAAGAGGAAGTAAAACCCATTAGGGTTTACTTCCTCTTTAATGTCTTCCATTCCACACGAATAACTTCATACCTCAATGTGTTACAACTCACTTGTCAACTGTATGTGTGCTGGTTACTTGCAATACACCTCTTTAATAACTTCAGACCAGGCAGGGACAATGGTTCACTACTTACAAAAAGTGCAAAATGAACTCACAGTACAACAAATAAAGGCAGTGTACATTCCTATATCCCTAACTATAACTACAGGCTGCATGCTGCCCCGGAATACCTGACAAAGGTGCATTTTCGGAGTTCATAGTCTTTCTAAAGCTCTTGCATGTAAGTGTGAATCCTTATGAGGCGCATTCCAGCAGTAGTATTTTCAGGGTGAACCCCAGGTTTTGATAGCTTCACATCCCGACAGTAAGCAGTGGCATTTCTCTGGCTCAACTGAGAACCTCCAACAGGGCTGGACTGGGACAATAATTTGGCCCTGGACTTCATACAGACCGGCCCACTTTACTCCAAACACCTGGTGTTAGCACTTCAGTCATCACGGCACCATGGTTGATATGGTGTCAGGATGATTGAAGTGCATTATTTCTATTATTACATTGTATAAAATGAAATAGTTCAACTCAGCATAATGCAGAACCAGTGGGAGCCCTGAGCGCGTCACTTGTCACTGTCGCACCGTTGCTCTGCATTTACTAGCCTGATCGGTTCCCGCTGGCGGCTCCTAATTCAGATTGATGACAAGCCTGGACTCTTGCACAGTGTCTCAATGCCTTTCACCCTACTCCCTTTGTCAGTAACATTCCTTTAGTGGAATAAAAAGTTTTTATTTTAATGCTACACTTAGTTGGCGCTCTGTATCTCTCTCTCTCTCTCTCTCTCTCCTCCCCATCACTGAAACCAGCCCACTGAGCCATCGGCCCACCGGGAAACTCCCTGTAGTCCCGATGGCCAGTACATGCTTGACCTCCAAACACATACTGTCCAATTCCGGGCCGCATCCAGGCTGTTGTCTCCCAGATCCGTATCACCGTCCATTTTACATACCACATGACCAGTGGGTCGGACCCAACAAAAAGACCCGCCAAAAAGCAAAGGAACTGGGAAAGGTCTTAACTTCTACCCTCTTGGCTGGGGCAGCACCACACTAACTAGAAGGATATACTTTGTTCATATATCTTGTCTGAGCTTTACAACCTGTTTAAGTGCCATTGTGATTGTTGTTGGTCTTTTTTGGTATTTAAAGTGTGAACATACAATGCTATAGAACATTTTAAATACAGGTATACTGTAACTATGCCGGTACCATAACAGATTATGCTTAGTTTCAGAAATTATCTTGCTTACCTTTTTTACAAGGTTACAAAGTTCTGTCATTTGACCATGTACCTCTTATTTATTTATTTAAGATACTTATATAGCTACGTCAATTTACACAGCGCTTTACATATACATTGTACATTCACATCACATCCTCTTCTTCTTGATTGTGGCTAGAGAGGTTACAGGACACAATGCAGACAAACAGTGTGCCTATATTCCATAGTCTTATTCTTATGAATTCTTATTCTTATGAACTGAACCTTTTTTTTTTAATCGGTTTGATTCGGAGGCCCTGGCTTTAACTCCCTCAGATTCAACACAAAGCTATAGGAGAGTAGAGTTGCGGAAAGTACTCTCCTTATACTAGATGTCTTTACTCATTTAATGTGTGTTCTGATTCACCCCTATTGGATGCTTTTACTGGTTGTTCTTTTGTATAAGAACAACTCTACTCCTCCTTTATGGTAAAGTGCATCAATGTATTTTACAGCTGATTCGGTGACTAGACAGTTGAGGAGACTTAAGGCAGTAAAATCAGCAGGCCCTGGTGGAGTTAGCCCCTGGGTGCTTAGGGCATGTGCAGACCAGCTGGGGAGTGTTCTTCAACGGGTCTTTAACTTGAGCCTGAGTCTACGAAAGGTTCCTGTGTTGTGGAAGACATCCTGTCTTGTCCCTGTGCCATAATACCACATCCTTGTGGCTCCAAGGATTATAGACCAGTGGCTTTGACCTCCCACATCATGAAGACCTTAGAGAGACTTGTTTTATACCAGTTACGACCCATGGTTGGTAAATGTATAGACCCTTTGCAGTTTGCATACCAGCCAAGACTGGGGGTTGAGGATGCCATCATTTTCATGGTAAATCACATATATGCACACCTGAATAAGTCAGCAAGCCCTGTGGGGGTCATGCTTTTTGACTTCTCCAGTGCTTTTGATACCATCAGGCTGCATCTTTTGGGCGAGAAGCTAGCATCAATACAGGTTGATGTTTTCCTTGTGTCATTTATTGTAGACTATTTTGCAAGTTTGCAAGACTGTGTGTCAGATAGGGTGATCAGCAATATTGGGGTTCCACAGGGGACAGTTCTCTCTCCCTTTCTTTTTACCATCTACACCACTGATTTCAGCTACCAGACAGAGTCTTGCCATCTTCAGAAGTTTTCTGATGAGTCTGCGGTAGTGGGATGTATCAGGGATGGGGAAGAGACTGAGTATAGGACTGAAGTGGAGAACTTTGTCACATGGTGTGAGGTTAATCATCTGTATCTAAATGTAACAAAGACAAAAGGAACTGGTTGTGGATTTCAGAAAGAGGAAGCCACTAGTGACCCTAATCTCCATCCGAGGACTGGATGTGGAGGTAGCAGAGAGTTACAGGTATCTTGGGTGCACATAGATAATAAGCTGGACTGGAGCAAGAACACTGAGGTGCTCTATAGGAAGGGCCAGAGCCACCTCTACTTTTTGAGGAGACTGAGGTCCTTTAACATCTGCCGGACGATGCTGAAGGTGTTTTGTGAGTGTGTGGTGGCCAGCACTCTCCTGTATGCAGTGGCATGCTGAAGAAGCAGGCTTAGGGTGTCCATCACCAACAGACTCAGCAAACTGATTGGCAAGGCCAGTGATGTTGTTGGATTGGAATCGGAGTCTTTTACAACCGTGTTGGAGAGGAGAATGTTGTTCAAGTTACGTTTAATCTTGGACAACTCCTCCCACCCACTCCACAATACGCTGGTCAGTCTGTGGAGAAACCATCAGTGACAGATTGTTACACTCACAATGCACCACAGAGCGACACAGGAAATCTTTTTTGCCTGTAGTAATCAAGATACATAATTATTTTCTGTGAGGGCTGGTGGTAAAGATTTAATTCTGGTTTATGATCATGATTTTGTGTTTTTTTTTATAGTATGCTGGTATTGTGTTGGTTATTATTTAGGGTGGTGTTAGAGAAAGTGGTGTATTATTATTTGTATTTGATAGTTTGACTGTCTGTTATTTTAATCTGTGTTGCTTAATTGTATGGATGTTTTATTTGTAGTGTAGTTTTAATTTTGTTATTTGGTGTTCATGGCTGTTATTTGTAATTTTGTTGTGCGTTTGCATTTTGTTCCGTTTATTGTTGTGATCTTGTGTTTGTCTTTGTTAAGTGTGTCTGTGTCACAACAATTTCCCAATTTCCTTTTGGGATTAATAAAGTATTCTGTATTCAGCCTGAGGCAAGCAGGGGGCATGTTCAAGAGGCAGGCTGTAATTGATTGGGGGGTGTGTTGGCTGAACAATCAACCCAATACAGGCATGCTGTGTGTCTGCACAGTGTCCTGTACCTCTGAATGGCCAGCCAAAGGATGAAAACCGACCACGCTAACACAGATCAACTTCTGTGCTTTTTGTGGTCACTTAGAACGAGGAAAAAAAGGTGACTGGCAGGATCAACAGGTACTTCAGATGGAAGAAGTACATGAAAATGATAGAGACTATGATTTTTATAGAGACTATGATTTTATAGAGACTATGATTTTATAAAATACACACATGTGGACACACACAAATAAAAAAAAAAGGGTAACATACACATTAACCACTTCAGATGCACTATAGCCAAAAGATGGCTACAGTGCGTCTCTCTCGTTCTGGGAGGGCATCCATTGATGCCCTCCCAGAACCACGCCACCCGTTTACTCCTGTCCTTCGAACACAGCTAATTACAGATCACGGTAAAGGGCCAATCACAGTGGTCCTTTACCATGTGATAAGCTGTGTCCAATCACAGCTGACCACATGAAAACAGACTTGCCTGTTATCGGCATTCCTTTCCTCACTCGCTGTCACAGCTGGGGAGAGGAGAGGCGGTAACCAGCATATGTGACAGGAGACATTTTACACAAATAATCAGGGCACTGATCATCATTTCCACCTATCAGTGTCCATCAGTGTTGCCCATTAGTGCAGCCTATCAGTGCCCATTGATGCCGCCTCATCAGTGCCCATCAGTGCAGCATCAGTGAAGGATTAAAATTACTTATTTGCCAAATTTTATAACGGGAACTAAGAAACTTTTTTTTTTTTTCCGAATTTTGTCTTTTTTTTGGTTTATTAAAAAATAAAAAACCCAGTGGTGATTAAATACCACCAAAAGAAAGCTAAAAAAAAAGATAAAAATGTCATATGGGTACAGTGTTGCATGACGGCGCAAATTGTCATTCAAAGTGCGATGAGCAGTAAGCTAAAAATTGGCCTGGGCAGAAAAGGGGTGAAAATGCCCGGTGTTGAAGTGGTAATATGTGTTGTAATATATGAAACGTATGTCATTTTAATCAAGCCAGATACTAGAGCACAGCAATGTTACTACAGTTGTTTATTGAGCCCTGTGGCAGCTGCATGCTAAGGAGTTAATTAGCGTCTTGCTCTTGCAGAGATATAATTAAGTATAATTGAGCTGTGCTCATGAAATCTCTCTGGCCATTGTATCCTCAATCTTCCTGATTGTTTTAGATGTAAACCTTGGTGTAATTGTCAATAATGCCATGGAGTAGGAGCTTGTCTCTGTGGTACAAAGAGGATTAGACCAAATAGACAAGAAGCGGAGGAGGCCGGGAGGTGGGATGGGGGGAGGCCATTCACAGTCACACCAAGTTGGTAAAACTCTGCCAGATGTTTTGTGGATTTCTCCCGTTTTTATGAGCGTGCGTCATTCATCTGATTGCAGTTCCTGTGACAGACTTAACGTTTACTTCCTAACTAGTAAATACACAGAGAGGAGTCAGTGATTCCAGATTTCCCTCTTCTCCTTTCATCTCCTGTACAATGTAATGGGAGCTGTGACTGTCCTATGGAAGAGGGAAGGACACGACTCAACTGGCCACATAACCTTATTTTTATCTTAAATCCTTAATGAAAAAAAAACATACATGACATAAATACCCATCTCCGCTGGGATTAAAACCTTAACCACTTCAGCCCTGGAAGGTTTTACCCCCTTCCTGACCAGGCAGTTCTTTGCGATACGGCGCTGCGTTACTTTAACTGACAATTGCGCGGTCGTGCGATGTTGTACCCAAATAAAATTCATGGCCTTTTTTTCCCTACAAATAGAGCCTTCTTTTGGTGGCATTTGATCACCTCTGTGGCTTTAATTTTTTGCACTATAAACAAAGAAAAGGGGGATAGTTTTATGGAATTTTTATTAATTTATTTTCTTTTACTAGTAATGGCAGCGGGATTGCAACATTGCGGCGGACAAATTGGACACAAAGGAGGAGATTTACTAAAGCAGGTGCAAACCGAATCTGGTGCAGCTCTGTATTGTAACCAATCAGCTTCCAGGTTTTATTGTCAAAGCATAACGGAACAAGCTGAAGTTAGAAGCTGATTGGTTACTATGCTCAGCTGCACCAGATTCTCTATGCTCCAGGTTTAGTAAATAACCCCCAAAGTGACACTTTTTTGGGGACCAGTGACACCAATACAGTGATCGGTGCTAAAAAATATGCACTGTCACTGTACTAATGACACTGACTGGGAAGGGGTTAACATCAGGGGTGATCAAAGGGTTAAATGTGCCCCTAGGGCAGTGATGGCGAACCTTGGCACCCCAAATGTTTTGGAACTACATTTCCCATGATGCTCATGCACTCAGCAGTGTAGTTGAGCATCATGGGAAATGTAGTTCCAAAACATCTGGGGTGCCAAGGTTCGCCATCACTGCCCTAGGGAGTGCTTTCTAACTGTGGGCGAGGTGTTTTTGCTGTGAAAAGGCAGAGATCCGTGTTCCTGCTTACCAGAAACACAGGATCTCTACCTCCCCTACTAACAGAATGGCAATCTGCCTTGTTTACATCGGCAGATCGCCATTCTGCACCTCTCGAACGATCACCAATCGCATTAATGGCCCTGTAATGTATATTTTATGAAATTGTTTTACTATGTTTTCTTGCCTCCTTGTAACATCCTTCATGAGCTCCTGAACCTCTCCTTTTCCCCCATTGTTGTTGTTTGGGATAAGTACAAGTTAGTTGTGGTCATGTACACTGCTCTATGCATGCTACGCATCCCATAGGTCTTAGTCCATCTCAGGAGCTAGCAAGGGAAAGTGGCTACATTCCGACATACAGTGGAACCATTGAGAATGAACATAGCCACCCTCTAACTATAGATAGATCACAGCAGCAATAAAAGAGAGCAGTAGAAGGTACTTTTAACCACTTACTGACTGTAGGCTGTCATATGATGTCCACGGTTTGCAGTGGTTATTCCGGGATGATCCCTGCAGCTACAAGTATCATCCCATTTTCAGAAATTTCAGCCGGCGATTCCCAGTAAGGCAGAAGTTATTAGATTGGCTGAACAGCCGCTCCATCACTTCTGCGGTTGGTGGAAGCGGAGGATTTCCTCGGTTCCGGTTCTGCCTCTCTGTATACCTGGCCGTTGGCGGCTAGGAAAGCAGCGATTTAGACTGATCTGTGTCTGGTCAGCTGCATTAGAGGCCAGAGGATAGAAAGACTTGTCACAGCCCGTGATGTCAGACGGGATGAACAACATAGCAATAAAATTAATACAAAAAAAAATTAGACATTGTAAAAAAATTGTGTTAGATAAAATAAATAATAAATTAAATTTAAAGCGTCCCCATCCCCTCCATGCTTATGCGCAAACCCATACATAAGTCCCACACACATACGTAAACGGTGATCGCACCACACATGTGAGGCATAGTTGCGAACGTCAGAGCAACAGCAATAATTCTAGCACCAGCCTCCTCCGTAACTAAAATAATGCGTTTTTTTCAAAATTGTCGGTTTTTTTTTGTTTATAGCGCAAAAAATAAAAAACGCAGAAGTGATCAAATACCACCAAAAGAAAGCGCTTTGTGGTAAAAAAAGGACGTCAATTTTTTTTGGGTGCAACATCGCAAGACTGCGCAATTGTCAGTTAAAGCGGCGCAGTGCCGAATCGTAAAAAGTGCTCTGGTCAAGCAGGGGGTAAAATCTTCCGGGGCTGAAGCGCTTAAAGCATGACATGTTCGGTATCTATTTACTCAGTGTAACATCATCTTTTACATTTTACCAAAAAAATTGGGTATTATATTGTGTTTGTGTGCCAAAAAGTTAATCAAAGTGTATTTTTTCCAAAACAATTGCGTTTGAAAAACCGCTGCTCAAATACACTGTAAAAAAAATTACAAAACCCATCATTTTATTCTATAAGGCCCCTGCTAAAATATATATACACTATATTGTCAAAAGTATTGGGACACCTGACTTTACACGCACATGAATTTTAATGGCATCCCAGTCTTATGCCCTGTACACACGGAAATGTGTGATAGGACCTTGTTGTCGGAAGTTCCGATCGTGTGTAGGCTCCATCACACATTTTCCATCTGAATTTCCAACACACAAAGTTTGAGAGCTTGCTATAAAATTTTCCGACAACAAAATCCGTTGTGGGAAATTCCGATCGTGTGTACACAAATCTGACGGACAAAGTGCCACGCATGCTCAGAATAAATTAAGAGGCGAAAGCTATTGACTACTGCCCTGTTTATAGTCCCGACGTACGTGTTTTACGTCACCGCGTTTAGAACGATCAGATTTTCCGACAACTTTGTGTGACTATGTGTATGCAAGACAAGTTTGAGCCAACATCCGTTGGAAAAAATCCATGCACTTTGTTGTCGGAATGTCCGATCGATGTCTGACCGTGTGTACGGGGCATTAGTCCATAGGGTTCAATATTGAGTTGGCCCACCCTTTCCAGCTATAACAGCTTCAACTCTTCTGGGAAGGCTGTGCACAAGGTTTAGGAGTGTGTCTATGGGAATGTTTGACCATTCTTCCAGAAGCGCATTTGTGAGGTCAGTCACTGATGTTGGACGAGAAGGCCTGGCTCGCAGTCTTAATCACTTAAGCTCTTGAAGGTTTTCCCTTTTTCATGACCAGAGTATTTTTTGCTATTCAGCACTGTGCAATTGCTCGGTCATGCAACGCTGTATGCAAATGAAATTTATTTTATTTTTTTTCACACGAATAGAGCTTTCTTTTGGTGGTATTTGATCACCATTGGGTTTTTTATTTTTTATTATATAAACGGAAAAAAAAAAATTTCTTTTGCTTTAAAACATATCCAATTAAAAAAAATGTTCAAAATCAAATGTCTTCATAAATTTAGGCCAAAATCTATTTACTACATGTCTTTGGTAAAAAAAATCCCAAATTACCAATTAGTTTGCGTGAAAGTTATATCATCTACAAATGATGGTATATATATACTGGAATTATTATTTATTTTTATACTGGTAAAGGAGGTTATCAGCAGCTCATAGTGGACCTGTGTGGGGGGTAATTGAACACTAACTGACACTGGGTAAGAACTAATTGACACACACATCATAAGTGACACTAATACAGTGATCAGCCCTAGTTCTATACACTGTCACTGTACTAATGACAGTGGCTGGGAAGGGGTTAACTGTGCCTAACAATGTGTAATGTGTGCTGTTTTTAGTAATCAATGTGGATGATTGCTCTTGCTGCTTTGCAGGGAGAAAAAACAGCCACATTTCTGCTTTGTGTACAGAGCCCTGTGTTGTTGGTAAACACAGTGCTCTGTACTGTCATTCGCTAAGCCAATTAGCAGGTCATGCGAATAAATTATGGGGTGGCTCACGTGCCCCTAGCCAGAAATGCAGGATCCTGTACATGTACCTGACCTGGGGCAGCAGGGCCGCCCTGCCTCAGTAAAAAGGCAGTGGGTGGTCCACTAGTGGTTAAACACAAGACCAAAAATGTAATATACCGTATTTATCAGCGTATAACAAGCACATTCATTTTAAGCGGGAAGTTTCCGGAAAAAAAAACGTACATTTTAAATATGGAGCTTTGAAACAAAATAAGGGTCAGTGCCCATCTGCAGCCTAACCATTGCCATCAATGCAGCCTGATCAACGCCCATCTGCAGCCTCACCATTGCCATCAATGCAGCAGCCTCACCATTGCCATCAGTGCAGCCTGATTGATGCCCATCTGCAGCCTAGAGGGGACAGGGAGGGGGCGGGACGAGCGCCGACAGATTACATACAGTGAGAATCTCCTATAATAGACAGAACAGCGGTCCAATGGCGGCCCAGGAGACAGGACTTCCTAATACAGAGGCCGCCAAGTAAACAGGAGATTCTCACTGTATGTAATCTGACGGCGCTCGTCCCGCCCCCCTCCCTGTCCCCTCCGAGGCAGCTAAAATTGAAGTATTGGCGTATAACACGCACACGGTATTTTCACTTGATTTTCATGGTAAAAAAGTGAGTGTTATACACCAATAAATACAGTATGTAGCTTACCACTCATTAGATGTGGTGACGGCATTTGTTTTCTCTTTTTTCCCCTGTTTTCACCTGGTGGCAGTAACACCCCTCCTGTATTGGAGTGCCCCCACTCTGGATGAAGAGCAGATTTTGATAAGCTAAGCAAATTGTAGCTGAACTCCAGCTCACAATTTAAAAGCAGTTACAGAAAAAAATTTTTCTTTTCGGGATAAAGGTTTTACATGAATAAACAGAAGCTGATCATTGTAAGCACCCCTGTAGTGGTAAATGGTTTGTCTCAACCCTGTAATTGCTACATCTGGAAGACAGCTTATTATTTTGAAAAACAACAACTCACTGGCTGGGTCACCAGGTGAACATAAGGAAAAAAAGTCTAGTAAAGAAAATGAATGCAACCACTACATCTAAGACCTGCTAAGCTGCAATATAATAAATGTTTGCTTTTGGGTTTTAGTCTCAGTTCACACTGGTGCAATGCGGGAACCAGCGTGATTCCTGTGCGGGTTCCCGCATCGCATCTGAATCACAGGCAGTTCACACTGACATCTGCGAACCGCTGCGTTTGTCAATGTAAAGTTAATGACACCCCCAAATTGGTTTGCAGAATGCAGTGCGAACTGTGGAATCGTATCGCAATGGATCTTCAGACCCATGCAATCCGATTCCAGTGCGGACCAAAAAAAAGATCCTGCACCATTTAGGTGCGAATGCGATGGGATTTCAGCAATGCAAACTGTATGGCTGAATTTGCATCGCACAGACATCGCATGTGATGTGCACAGCAATGTCTGGCATCGCATAAGTAAACCCAGCTTAATACCGCTTTACGTGATACATACTTCATCTACAGATTGTTTGTGCGTGTGGCCCTTCATCTCCTGCAGCATCTGTTACACGGGAGTAAGCAACACCCGACTGGAACAGCTAATCCCCATAGAGCTTCTATTTCTGGTCGATGAGATCGCACACCATCCTTGTCGCCTGGTAACTCTTTTCATACAGAATTTCAGTTATCAAACCTAAAAGACTGCATTTATTTTTGTATATGCCAGAAATCTTGTGTTACTTCCATCTTTTCTTTCATAAATGTCAGTAGGCCTCACTCTATACCTTGTAGAAAGTGTTTTGGTTTGTTTGGTCTTTGCGGTTACGCAGTGCTAGGAAAAGATGTGGTGAATCATTAAACTGTGATATGGTTAGGATTTGTGAGTACACAGTGTTTTGTGCATGCGGAAATAGTGGAGTCCAGTTTCCATGGATTTAGCTGTGTTGTGCAGAATTCACATGGAAACCGATCAAAGAGGTTCCGTATTCACTAGGCAGGTGTTTTCTTTTATTTTTAAAGCTGAAGCTTATTCTGCTTATATTTTGTCTTCCTCCTTTCTGCCCTCATCAGCATACTAATGATTTTATTTAACCGCTTCAGCCCCGGAAGATTATACCCCCTTCCTGACCAGAGCCCTTTTTGCGATTCAGCATTGCGTCGCTTTAACTGACAATTGCGCGGTCATGCGATGTTGCACCCAAACAAAATTGACGTCCTTTTTTTGCCCACAAATAGAGCTTTCTTTTGGTGGTATTTGACCGCCTCTGCCTCTGCATTTTTTTTTTTTTTTTGCGCTATAAACAAAAAAAAGAGCGTCAATTTTGAAAAAAAAAACGCAATATTTTTTACTTTTTGCTATAATTAATATCCCCCAAAAATATATAAAAAAACAATTTTTCCTCAGTTTAGGCCGATACGTATTCTTCTACATATTTTTGGTAAAAAAAAAATTGCAATAAGCGTATATATTGATTGTTTGCGCAAAAGTTATAGCGTCTACAAAATAGGGGATAGTTTTATGGAATTTTTATTATGATTCTTTTTTCATTAGTAATGGCGGCAATTTTTATTCATCGGACACTTTTGACACTATTTTGGGACCATTGTCATTTTTACATCGGTCAGTGCTATAAAAATGCACTGATTACTGTGTAAATGACACTGGCAGGGAAGGGGTTAAACACTAGGGGGGCGATCAAGGGGTTAAGTGTGTCCTAGGGAGTGATTCTAACTGTAGGGGGATGGGCTTCCACTCACATGACAGCGATCACAGAGAGCAGTGATCTGTCATGTCACAAGGCAGAGCGGGGAAATGCCTTGTTTACATAGGCATCTCCCCGTTCTGCAGCTCCATGATACAATCGCCGGGAGACCGGCGGACATCGAGTCCGCGGGTCCCGCGGGCAGGGTCACACTGTACGCTGCTAGCCCTGCCAATTAAAGGGGGCATACAGGTACGCCCATTTGCCCACCGCTGCCATTGTGCCGACGTATATCGGCGTGCAGCTGTCGGCAAGTAGTTCAAGCAGAACTATAGAAAAATTTTTTTTTTTTATTTTGGATAGAGCAATGGAGGGTTATAACCTCACTCAGATTTATTATTTGCCATCTGTGTCCCATTGGGGAGATTTACCTTCACTTCCTGTCCCATCGCCAAAACAGGAAGTGAGAGGAAATCCTTGCAAATTAAGGGAATCCCTTGGGGCCCCCATGTCACCAGAACTAGTGTCCTTGTTGGAAGATTTCACCTCTATTACATTTTCTTGGAACAACCCAAAATTTGGGATTTTCATTTACTTGATTTTCAATGATGCTGGTCTACAGGACAAATAGAGATGATATAGGTGAATCTCCCTAATGAGGACACACACCGCAATAAAAACCTAATAGCTGTTCTAATCCCTCTTCACTCTGTCCAAAACTAAAAAAATAAGTTTTGCCTTTAGTTATACTTTAATAAAACCTTCCATTTTCGATATATACCTTATTTTATACTGAGTGATGTCATCACTGGGTCTTGTTGCTTCACTATGCAATGCAGACAGATCGTGGCTGGTGAGAGGGACTGGCAGGGTGCTGCACATAGTTTCTTGAAAACATCATAGCATTCTGCCTTAATAATTCACCCGAGCTCTTCGCCATGATACAAGCAGTAGGCTGGCTCTCTTGGGTGCCTTGATTGGTGGATGACAGCCTGGAGAAGTAGGCGTTCCTGGGCAGGCTGCATTTGCATGCAAGTCACCCTTGACAACACACACATGTGATGCTGAACCTCCATGACTTAAAGAACTGAAATCCAACAAATGAAAGTGGGGAGCTTGAGACAGTAAGGCCCGGATGGCGTTGGGTGTCCGCTCCAAAGAAGAGACTGGAGGGTCCATTCAGATCCACCTGAAAAACTGACCCTTCAAGCTCTTCTATGGAGCAGCGGATGTCAGTGGACACATGTCCGCTGCCACCTGCCGCCATCCGATCCAATCCTGTCCGCCAAAAACAGACGGATGGTGGTCCTAGTCGCCATCCATCTGGCAGATCGGGTGGCATCAGATGTATAGCCCCACAGAGGAGAGCGGGACTGTGTCCAAGTTTGCTCTGCACAGCTAAGAGGACATGGACCTGTCCACCTACCGTCTCAGCGGATCAGCAGATAGATCCCCCGCTGAGCAAGCGGATTCCACTTCACAGAGGTGCCTGTGTGAAAGGGGCCAAAACCTGGGGAGGACATTCTCCAGCCAGGAAATGAGGTGGGCTCTAGATGATTTTTCCACAGCTTCAAATGAAGCTGTGGAGCTCCCAGTGTGCAGCAAAATCAGAGTAGGCCATTTCAGTATAATTGTGCAAGACTGAAGGGAAGGCTGGAGCCCAGCTTTAATTATAGCTCACAAACGATAACCATTTCAATTTGATTTGTCCCATCAGCAAAATCTAGACTTTTGTTTTTCCACTCTTGGATTCATGAAGGGAACAAAACAGTCAGTCAGGGCATACACTGCTCTTATTAATAGTCTCTTGTGTTAAATAGGTAAAATTTTGGTTGGCCTGCACATACAGTACTTAAGTCAATATTTAAATGGGTACGGCAAGAGGACTGCCTGTTTTTTTTATGGTGGTTGGATTTTTATTTTTTTTGCTTTTGAGGGCCAGTTCCCACCATAGAAACGCAGTTTTTTTTGGATGCGTTTTTGGTGCATCCCCCCCCCCCCCTTTTTTTTTTAATTCACCCTAAATAAGGACATGTGTGTTTCTAGTGCATTTAGGTGTATTCCAGTATGTTTTCTATGTGTTTTTACTGCATTCCAGTACAGTTCATTGCAGAAAACATGCAGCATGTTTTCCTTTTTTTACTGGACTGCTGGATTTGACATGTCAAATCACATGCCAAATTGCACCAATGTGAACCAGGGCTCAGTCCCGGTGACAACAAAGGATCAGTAAAGAGAATGAATATCTCCCAGAGGAATACAGTCTGTAATAAAAATCTGCCAGAGGTTCTAATCCTTCCCCAGACTATCCAAAACAAAAATAAACTTCTTTTGTCTTTAGATGCACTAAAACCCAACATTGGGATCTTTGCAGTGAGGCTCCCACATGGCAAGGGCTCCTTTACATTTGCTTCAAAATGTGGTCTTGGACAGGCTTTTGTCCAAGCACTCTGAATGCCAATCAAAGCCTCTGTCACTAAATAAAATGGTTACATTACAGTCCTTTTTTACACGTTGTGTTTGCTTTGGTTCAAAAACTATACCACATGTCGCTCTCTTGGTGGGTATCAATGGGCTGGGGATCTGCTGAATGGGGGTACTAATGAGCTGGGGTTCTACTGGGCCCTTTTAAAACTAAATCAACACACACACACACAGGGCATTTGCCTAGCTTATTTATAGCTTCAAAAAAGCATCATTGAAGCATCACAGTACGATCAATGAAGCACCACAGAAGTATGAAAAACACATCAAAAAGGCATGTTGAAGCGGTGGGTGCCTTAATGTGTGGTAAATTCAAAGCAAATGTAAATGAGCCCCAAGGGTGAATTACTCATTTGGTGTAGGGGGAGATGAAGTAGATGTAATACTTACATAGTTACATAGTTGGTAAGGTTAAAAAAAGACACCAGTCCATCCAGTTCAACCTGTGGTGTGTGAGTGTGCTTGTGTTTATGTCAATAGTACATTGTATATCCCTGTAGGTTGCGATTGTTAAAGTGCCCATCTAATAGTTTTTTTGAAACTATGGACGCTCCCTGCTGGTACCACTGTTTGTGGAAGAGAATTCCACATCCTTACTTCTCTGACAGTAAAGAACCCTCTACGCAGTTTAGGGTTAAACCGCTTATCTTCCAATTTCAGTGAATAGCAGCATGTCTTTTTAAATTCCCTTTCACGGAAAAGTTTTCCCTATGCTAGGGTCACAAGTATGGTATTTGTACATCGCTATCATATCCCCTCTCAAGCGTCTCCTCTCCAGAGAGAATAAGTTCAATGCTTGTAGTCTTTCGCTATAGCTGAAATCCTCTAGTCCCCTTATTAGCTTTGTTGCCCTTCTCTGGACTCGCTCCAGTTCCAGCACATCATTCTTGACTACTGGTACCCAAAACTGGAGGGCATACTCAAGATGCGGCCGGAGCCTGAGTCTTGTAGAGTGGGAGAATTATCATTTTATCTCTGGAGTGAATCCCCTTTTTAATGAATGCCAATAATCTGTTGGCTTTGCTTGCAGCAGCTTGGCATTGCATGCATTCAAAGGAGCTGTCCATGCAAGTGAAATAGGCCATTGTAAGGCTTCAAAATTAAACAAATCCATCAGAGAGATAGCAGCAAAATTAGGAATGGCCAAATCAACAGTTTGGTACATTCTGAGGAACGAAGAACGCACTGGTGAGCTCAGCAACATAAAAAGGCCTGGACGTCTATGGAAGACAACAGTGGTGTATGATCGCAGGATCCTTTCTTTAGTAAAGAAAAACCCATTCACAACATCCAGACAAGTGAAGGACACTATCCAAGAGGTGGGGGTATCATTGTCAAAGTCTACAATTAAGAAGAATTCATGAGAGCAAATACAGAGGGTTCACCACAAGGTGCAAACCATTCATAAGCCTGAAGAATAGAAAAGCCAGATTAAACTTTACCAAAAAACATCTAAAAAAAAGCCAGACCAGTTCTGGAAAAGCATTCTTTGGACGAATGAAACCAAGAATAATCTGTACCAGAATGACAGGAAAGAAAAAGCATGGAGAAGGCTTGGAACAGCTCATATTCTAAAGCACACAACGTCATCTGTAAAACATGGTGGGGGCAGTGGGATGGCATGGGCATGCATGGCTTCCAGTGGCACAGGGTCATTGGTGTTTATTGATGATGTGACAGAAGACAGAAGCAGCCGGATAAATTCTGCAGTGTTTAGAGATATACTGTCAGCCCAGATTCAGCCAAATGCAACAAAGTTGATTGGATGGCGCTTCACAGTACAGATAGACAATGATCCAAAACACACTGCAAAAGCAACCCAGGAGCTTTTGAAGGAAAAGAAGTGGAATAAGGGAGACTGAGGATACTCAAGCGGCACATCTAAAAGGAATAATGCGGGTGGTAGGAAAAATGGAAATTGCTTTATTGGTAAACATAGATAAAACCACAGAGACCTTCACTATTTTATATAATATATTTTAATATATTATATGATAAAATATGACAACGTTGTCAAACCAGACAAGTAGCTACCACGATCATACTTCGATCTTCCCACATACACACTCAGATCTAAATTCCCATTGGGGGAATATGCTAGTCTAAGAAAAAAATGACAAAAGGACCCTGGTCTGCAATAGCGTTGTGACCCTAATGTCAGTAGGGGTAATAGACCCGGGGATCCAAAGTCAAAAATAAACTAGATGAGGTGTGTAGTGAGGGGATGTCACTCTGTTCCAGGATGGAAAGATGATACTGGGTTACATCCTTGGCTGGATGTCAGTAAAGTTCCACACTAGAGAAAGAGGGCTACTTTATACAGTGGACAAGAACCGAGCTGGTGCAGAGGAACGCCAACAGGCAGTGGACTCCCGCAGGTACAGGTGTGTGCAACACGGAGGTCAGGGTGGTATCAGGTTAAGGCAGGTACAAGTAAATAGTGGATACTACTGATTCAGTTGGTCTCACTAGTCCTCGCTACCACCAGAACATCCACCGGTCAACCCTGGGATCAGCCTCCACAGCACAGTAAAACAAATCACTGCGTCCATATTCCTCCTGTCAATCCGGCTAGAGTCCCAGCTGAGTAGCTGAAGCGGCAAGGCAGGTCTGATAGCTCCTGTCTGGGTCAGGATGTCACAGGTACTGTCGTGATGACGTCACACTGTCGTGATGTCGTCACCTTGATGCGTTTCACTCTTCAGGTGAGTCTCTTCAGAGCGAAAACAGCTGCAATTAGAGCTTTGCAAAGCATCAGAAAGGAGGAAACCCAGTCTTTGGTAATGTTCATGGGTTCCAGATTTCAGGCAGTCATTGCCAGTAAAGGATTCTCAACAAAATATTACAAATTAACATTTTATTTATGATTACATTAATTTGTCCAATTGTATTTGAGCCCCTGAAATTGCGGGGGGGGGGGGGGGGGGCTGTGTATAAAAATGGTTGCAGTTCCTAAAATTTGTACTTGATATTTATGTTTAACTCCTTGAATTAAAGCTGGAAGTCTGCACCTCAAATTCATTTGGATTGTTTCGTTTTCTGGTGGCATACAGAGCCAAAGGTATGAAAATTGTGCCTGTGTCCAAATATATATGGTCCTAATTGTATCTCGGCCCTTTTTTATGTACTGGTACCACGTTGGCTTTTCTCTAATCAGCTGGTACTCTTCCAGCCAGTAAACTGCCCATAAAAATTAGGAACAACTAGCTATCACCTGGCTGAGTTTCTTAAGGACCCTCGGGTGTAAGCCACCTGGTCCTGGTGAGCTATGTTGTTTTTCAAGTCTATTACTGATACTGGCTACTTGCCTTACTCCTAGCTCTGACACTCTCCTCTTCTTCCTGACTCTCTGAGCTGTGGGTGGTTCCTGAGTGGCACCATAAACAATAAAGGACTATTAATCCTGTATTTGGAGGAGGTAGGTGAGTGACTGCAGCTGGGAGTGCCTTAAAAAGGCAGATTTCAGGAGCCAATGCATGGAGGGAGCCTACAGGAGTGAGGAGTAAGGTAAGTATTTCTTGTTACCCCTGCACCCCAAGACTTAAGGAACAGTTGGCCATTACAGTTTCTTTTCTTGTGCCCGGAGTTGGGCTTTAAACATTTCATTTATAATGCTAATTGCCTGTCATCAATGGTGACTCACTTTGGTCTGATTTTTTTTTTGAGTCACTGACCTGGAACAAAAATGCAGGTAGGGTCTCTTGACTTTACTCTGACCTTCGTAGATTTGCATACTTGTTCTGGGTCAGCAACTCGGTGTTCTAAAGTCATTGGGTCAGTGTAACAGCCAGTCAAATAACATCTTCAAAAGGATGTCCACAATGGCAGCTCCCATCTTTCATGACTGGCTTAGTTTATCTTCAGGGTTACCCGGTTGTTGCTGGGTAGATGGAACTGCCATTAGGGTGTTGCATTGGTAAGTTTGACCAAAGTCATGGTTTTAGCAGGGCAGTGCATATTTGTGGACTTCTTCTGTTAGTAGCTGACGGGTTAAAATACTTTTTCTTTGTTTGCAACATATAATTATCATATTTCATTGTTTACTATTCTTCTGTGTGTTCTTTTGTTTAAGAAGCACATCCAATACCCTAGAGATGACAAATAGAGTGCATGTACAGGATTAACGAATGCTGTGGATGGATTGTGGCTTGGACCTTTGCCTCTTGTCAGCAGAGAAATGCAGTAATCTTCCTAAAAATGCACCACTTGTTGTATCTTGTTCCTTCTTGGAAATATCTAGGTAGTCATATGCTGTTGTCCCAAACACGAGCCAGAACTTTGCTTTGAGCCCTGGCCATGTGTTCTCCTTTGGTTACCCATTTATTGGTTATCAGCAAAGCCTTATTTATGGCACAAGTTATCATGTATATTTCATCATTTAAGTCCTGGATTAACCTCGCAAAAGTAATATAACAGGAAATCCAAATGATTATGAATTTGGCTGGAAAGAATCCTGCAGTGTCTGTTAGAGTCCAAGATGTAAGCTTGTATGTGATTACCTGTATTACTCATCTACCCCAATCGTTCGGTTTGTTGACTGCAATGTGGGAGAGAATGTGTGCATTCCTGGTAATGGATTTATCTTGAAGGAAAAATTGAACATGGTACCATTTCTAGCTTCCAGGCCAGGACAGCCTCTAGTGCTAGGTGGGAGCTTCAGCTTTGATAAGTACCAGCTCATTACGTTCATTCTTTACCATCGCCTTTGCCTTTACTGAGAAGAGCCAGCTGTAAAATTTCTCTCCTCCTTCTCTGTTTATGGCATGAACTATGAAAATGAGTTTTGACCATTTAGAGCCAACTTCAACAATTTACAGCTTGCTGGACTCCCCCCCCCCCCCCCCCCTTCTTATGGTACTTGGAGGTACTAGGTTCACCATACAGTCTTAAATTTCAAGCACGGAACACCTCCGCAAGCCAACATGCTATAGTAGGTCAATCATTTATTAGGTGCAAAAAAAATGCTCCAAAGAGTATCGGAGTATTGGAAATTCAATCAAAATTATGCATCCCCTTGAAGGAGGAAGACCCACATAGAAGAAACTGAAACCCTTGACTTTGATAGTTTCAGAGATTTCAGTGGTTGAATGATCAAATCGTAACCTTTCCAAATACACCCACATTGTGGATTGTGGCTAATGATTGGGGGGGGGGGGCAGGTCCATACCATACCATAATGGTATTCCTGGCCATGAGCTCAGAAAGGCCGCAATAGGTGTAATTTCAGCAAACTGTTAAGTTTCCTGACGATGTCTAGGTGGATTAGAGTCATCATTTTTACAGGGAATACCGAGTACATATCTAAATACATATCTAAATACACCATGTAAATATACATGCTTTTGAATGAGTGCACAAATTTTCCCATTTGTTGGACAACATTTCTGTGGGCCATTTCACATGCCTGTTACACAACAATTATATGACTGTGCCAGTTTCCTAGAAGGCATATTAGGCTGTAGTCTTCTTTAACCTCTGCCATTTATTGTTCTAAGTCAGAATTCTTATGTGAATGTTATATTTCTTCTAGTAACAAGAGTGAATTTTTAATTTCAGAAAAAAGACATTCATCAGTAGATGTCCTGAAGAGGCTGAAATACCCGCCCACTATGCTTGCTGCTACCAGGCTTTCTGCCATGCTAAATGGCAATGATGAAGTGTATGCCAACTCAATGGTGGTGGATGAAGTAAGATTTGGTTATATTCGCAAATATTTTCAGACATATGATTTACTTTAATGAACTATACCTTAAAGCTGTAAAATTCAGGTTGGGACCTGTGTCCAGCATGTTAGTTGACACGAATCACAGGAGCTATGCATTGTGGGAGACCACATCAGCAATCTCATCTCCTGGACAGAAGACCTAGTCAAGTGCAGGGACAGGATATGTTTTTTAAATAACTTTGGCCATAGCCTCCCTTCATTTTATAGGATTTAATGGAACTATTCAGAATCAAAATTCTTTATTAATCCCAACAAGGAAATTATTAAACCTAACACTGTTCTTTTAAAAATTTAACTTTTTTTTCATGGTGAGAAAGACAGAGGGATATATATTTATATATTTAATAATCTGGACACCTAAATGTTTTCTGTTGTCCTTCCTCTGACCAGTGTTAGCTGTAGCATGCTGGGTAAAGATAAGTAAATTATGGCAATTTCATTCTGCCACCAGTTCGGAGGAGTTCACTGGGCAACGTATAGTAAGCTACCACAGAGGTGCATTTGTCTGCTTATTAATCCACATGGGACATTGGAACAAATACTACCTAATAGCGCAAAATAGCTTAGATCTTCCCTACCCCTCATCACTTATACATGCTCATTAGGGCAGCATCTTATAAGGGAATATGTTATGTTTAGAGCCGAGGTCTCCAAACTGCGGCCTATGAGCTGAATGCGGCCCTTTGCTAGCCTTTATCTGGCCCTTGGGTCACTATCCCTCCCACTGATAAAAGGCACTATTCCTCCAACTGACAGCAACAGTGGGACATAATTCCTGTCCCTGAGACAAAGGATGGGGCACTATTCCTCCTATTGATACCACTGATGGGACACTGTTCCTTCCATTGATATCAATGAAGGGACACTATTCGTCCCACTGATGCCAACAATGGAGCACTATTCCTCCCACTGATTCCAATGATGGGGCACCGGGGCTGCTGAGAAGGCCGTACAGCCAGCCCTCCTGTACTGGGCACCTGATAAGCAGGAGGGCCACCTGTACTGCCTTACTGCAGACACTGATCCTCTTCTGCCTCTTCCTGCAACGCTGCCAGCTTTTCTTCCGCTCCCTCCAGCTGTGCTGCAGGAGGATCAGTTCTAACATCCGTGCCCCCATTCCCCTGCTTTCTGGGCCCCCTTGTGTGCCATTTTTCCCTGCAGCGTTGCCAGCTTTCCTCCTCTCCTCTCCCACCGGCAGCTGCTGCGGGCACACAAGAGGATGTTTCAGGATGGAGAGCAGGGAAAGGAGCCTCTAAATATGTCAAACAATATTGATTTTAGTGTATTTTTTATGGAAATATAATTTGGTATTTTATGGGGGGGGGGCGGGGCTCTCTCAGGTAAGCAGTATGGGGCCCCGTGATTTCTAACAGCATCCCTGTGGGGCAATATTCCTCCCACTGATGCCAATGATGGGGCACTTATCCTCCCACTGATGCCAATAATGGGGCACTATTTCTCCCACTAATACCAACTATGGGGCACAATTCCTCCTCCTATTGTCCAAAGGCGCTAATTTATTTACTCCCACTGACCACCAGGCCTGAGGCCTCACTGACCACAAAGCCTGAGGCATTATTATTCTCACTGGCCACAATTCAACCCTCCTTAAGTCTGATGGCCCTTTGTTTACAATGTTTAGAGACCCTTGAAACCAGGTAGTCTTGCACCATAATCATCTCTGCATGTAAATAAATGACAGTGGGATCCTGCTCATAATAAAGATTGAATCTCTGTTTGCCCATATCATGCATTGTATCAGTGATTATGCATCATATAAAGTGTACTGTTGTTTACTGTCGTCCTTTAGGAAAAAAATCAGTGTCCCGGGTGGGAAAGTCAAATTTTTGCTGTTTGACTTATGTAAGCTTTTAATTCTTATAGGTGAATAATTCGGAGATTAACTTCATTCACTTGAACAATGCTGGCTGTGAAGTTCCCAATACAGACCAATTTGACTCCACCCCGACATCTGAGAGCTCAGTCAGGGATACCAGTCCCTCCACCTGTACTTCCCCTGAGAATTCCCGAGCAGAGGTAAACAATGCAGACAGTGCAGACTCTCCCGCCTACATCTCGCCTTCAAGGCTTTCCACACCTGCAGCCAGTAACCGCCAGTGCAGAACGCTGGGATACAGCTCCGAGAGAAATGCCGCTTATGTGGCCTACAAGAAAAGAAGGTAAGGAGGGGGACTGCAAAGTAGAATGCTTTACAACTTTAGTATACTGCCACACCACTAAATAAAAGTGGTAAATCAGTATTATTGATGTAATAGTTTATCTAGCATGTTTCATAAGGTTATATCTTTGCAATTTTGTGCAAACAAATATTGTAGCAATACAAAAAAACAATTATATATAAAAGTAAGTATATAAAATTATATATGAAAAAAAATCCAAAATAGGACTGCATAGACAGCAATAAATAAAACATGTAAAAGCTTTGGTAGTGGCTGTTTACCTCTTTCAGAATGTGCTGCCACGAGATAAAAAGCTACAGACAATAGGGTTTTGTGAACTTGCTTAACCAGTAAATAAGGAATATAGACCTTTCTTAAATAATGTAGCAAAGCTGGAAGTGTTTTCAACTGAACACCTGCCTCCCGTTGTTATGGTATCTGCAATGAATGATCAGAATCTGCAACCCTAATGACACCTGTCATTATTCATGCCTGTAAGTTAACCCTTGTATTGCAAAATAGGCACCAACACCATCAAAATTTTGCTGCTTAAATCATTTATCCTGGGGCATGTACAATATTCAAATTTTGACTTTTGAAAATTTGGCACCGACTCCTTGCCTTGTAGCTTCCAACTATGCAAAATGCGGCCTAAGAAGCTGACCGAGAGATGCCTCACATTGTAAGATGAGCTGGGGATTCACCTTAGTGACAACGTTTCTGAAAGTCTCTTTTTGTAGCAAGCAAACATAGTAACAGGCACTCAAGCTTACTAGTTCTTTCATGTGTCAGAATTGTTTGACAACTTTAATTGATTGGTTGTGGGTCATTTAGATTAAAACTCTGCCAGATCAACTATCCTGTTTCTTGTGTAATATAAAAGGAGAACAACATGTCCTATTTCCCCAGAAGCACTGAGCTTTCTTGCACCCTCCAGTCACCATGCTCTAACTGTTTTGATGCATTAATTAGTTACACCTACTACCAATAATGGTGCATAGCAGTTTTTGTGGAAAGTATTTGTGAAGTAATTTTTTCCTTTAAACTAACAAACATGTAATACCTACTTGTTTTGAGCAATGGACCTGCACAGAGCAGCCAGATCTTCCTTTTTTCTGGTCCCCCGCTGGGACTCCTGGCTACTCCTCTTCTCAGTGTGTGTGCATCTATAGACACATACAGCCGGACTTGGACTGGCCCCCTGCTCCTTTGTCGCAGGGTTTGAATGACAGCAGGGAGAGCCAATGGCTCCCACTACCTCAGGATTGCTGCAGACGGGCACAGTGCCGATTGAGATTAGGCTCAGGTAAGTGTTAATGGGGTAAGGGGACGATACACACACCGAAACATTTTTTACCTTGATGCAGGGAATGCTTTAAAGTGGAGTTCCACCCAACTTTTGAACTTTTTCTTAAAGTAAAGAGCACCCCTCCACCGCTCGTTTTTAGATATTTTTTTTTTCACTTACCTTAGTGGTAAACAGGTGAACTTGCATCCCAGCCTTGCCGCGGCGAGGTTTGCCATGTCCTTTTTTGGATCTGCCCCTCCTCCTTCTCCCTGCTGCCTTCTGGGACCTGTGTGTGTTCCAGAAGACGACAGGGTCATTCAGAAAGCGCCACACTACTCGTTGAATGCGCAGTAGGAAACTGGCGATGAAGCCTGAAGGCTCCGCTGCCGGTTTCCCGTAGCTACTATGGCGGCGCCTGCACCCGATCCGATGGATGGATTGGCCTCGTGGGGCCAACATTGTGGGCTCCCTGGACAGGTAAGTGTCCTTATTAAAAGTCAGCAGTTACTGTGTTTGTAGCTGCTGACTTAAAAAAAAAAACTTTTTCAGGGTGGAACTCCGCTTTAAGGTAAATGTTTACGCTTTCCAACCACTTTAAATCCCAGGTCTAGTTTTCTTTTTTCTTTTAAAAAAGACTTCCCAAGCAGGATTTTTAAAATCCACAGCTGCCACTGCAATACCCTCTCTCTGGCAGTGTCCCCTGCAGACTCAACCCAGTTTTCTTCCAGGTTGAATGACACCCAGTGTCATTCAACCCACTTTCTGTGATCCAAGAGCATCAAGGACCAGACCCCCGGGGTCATATCAGGCTTTCCCGGACTTGCAGGAGAATGCTATAGAGTGGCACCATGTCATTAAATGGCATTGCTCCCTTAAATATTCAGGACTCGTCCAACATCAGAGGACTTATGAAGTCATGCCACCAGTTCCAAAATTGTTGGAAAAGAGGTATGTATAAAGACTTTTTTAGACACAAAATTAACTCTGTGGGGGCTAGAAATAAGGGGGACAGATAAGGTACAGTTAGGCTTTAAGAGGTTCCTGCAAAACCTGTAGCAATCTCATTGGCCAACGAGGGAATCCATCATAGTATAGGGCCAATAGGAATTCAGGAACAAGGGGGAGCTTGGGAACTACTTGGAAATACTGAAGCATTGCCTGTACAAAACAGATGGCATTTGCCTTTAGCAGAGAGAAAAGAGAGACGAGGCCAGTATGTGCAACGTGCACCTGGTAGTATTCATTATCACATTAATGTCTTTTAGAAGCTTTTTAACTATTATACAGGATATAAAGTACAATATGGCAGTTTTGATGTTGTACCATCCAAAATTCCCCTTGAATAAATATAATTACAACATGACTCAGTTTAGCAAATTCCGGACCTCTTAGAAACCTGCTTTTCCCATACTTGAGCATTTTTGGTAAATATTTTGCACCTATCCTAACCAGTTTATATTCTAATAACGGCGAGTTTTATGGTCGTCATTCCTTCAATGCAACTCAAGTCATGCTGTTTTTTAATCGTTTCCACTGCACTAGAAAACACAGGTCTGTGCAAGGGTACACAGAAAACAGTTGTTTCTATGTGCCCTATTCACACCAAAATGCTGGTGTCATGAGGTGTGCAGAAATATCCAATGTATCTGAATTTATCCATAACACACATAAACCACACATTAAACACACATCAGTGCAAGTGAATGGGATAACACCAAAAATAGGGGAAAAAAAAATAAAAATAAAAACACAACAGTGGATGTCAATGCAAATAAAAACACACTGAAATGCACATAACGCATATAAATGGATATCAATGCATCGCATTTTTTTCATGAGTTCTTAAGCATGTTATGGTGTGAGTGTGCCCTTAAAGCCTAACTCCCTGTTTTAGTGAACTTTAAGTTTGTTTGGACCAAGCTGTATACATAGTGTATATATAGTACACAACGCTGTGTCCAGGCAGCAGGACGGGAACTTTCTGTCCCAGTCCTGGAACAAAATTGAATCAGGCTGAGCGCTGCTCAGCCATTCACAGAAAGCTTTGTATTTTTTTAATGAATACAAAGCTTCCTCTGATTGGCTTAGCTGGAGATCATGATGTCATCTGTCTGCCTCTCCACCTCAGCCAATCAGAGGAAGCCTTGTATTCATTCAGAAAATATAAAGCTTCCTGTGAATGGCTAAGCAGTGCTCAGCCCGAGTTTTTTTCTGTGAACAGGATGGGAAGTTCACTTCCTGCTGCCTGAACACAGCATTGTAGACTGTATGTAGCTAATGCTACATACAGTTCATACAATACTGACAGCCATTGCATGTTTTGGTAAAAGAAATAGTGCGTTTGGACCAGCTTGGTACGTACAAACTATTTAACCCCTCTGCGCTGACTAGCTCCCAGGCTTTTAAGAGTCCTAAAAGCCAGGAGGAGGGCATTCTGGTCATGTGACCCGAGCTTCCGATCGCAAATACTCTTCGGAGTGCTTACCAATCCCTGCCGGCTACCGTGCTGGGAGCATACAGAAGGCGCATATATGCATACGGCCGGCACCAAAAGGTTAAAGTTCACCAAAACCTGGAGTTAGGCTTTAAGTTTGGGATAGACTGGGGAAGTTTTATTAACTTTGTCAGGATAGTACGGATGGCCTAGTTCAGGTTAGGGAAATTTCCCCTCAATTCCTTTCTCAGTGGCAGGGAGTTGGTATTCAGTATGGAATATGAAGCTGCATATTGTGAGCCATATTTTCATTCTTGGTTTATTTATTTGCCTGATGACAGTGAAATAAAGTGACCAATTATCCTACAAGCTGAAAGAAAAATCAGTTATGATCACATATAGAGCACAATCATATGAGCATCCCTCACCTACTTGTCACTATTCTATTTGGTAGATCAGAAAGTTCAGACAAGACCCAATGAGGAAACACATTGTAATCATTATAGTAAATGAATAAATACAAAATACGATTGGGGAATCTTGTAATTATATTGTAACGTGTGAACAAGGCAAGACTATGTTGCAGTTGCCCTGCAGCTAGATGTAGCTACTGTTGGGCGTTTGGTTTTGGATGTACAACCTCTAGAAAAGCATTTGCAGGGTGTGGACTATTAGTCACGGTTACCTGAAGCACTTTGTTCTGTGACTGAACTTCATTCACTACCTTGACACAAATATGTCAGGGATTTACCTCCATGGTGACAGAAGTGACACCAGAGACAAGTCATTAGAAGTAGAAGAAAATTGCTCCTACACTAGTGTAAACTGCTTTCTTGACTTACCCTGTGAGCAACATTTTGCTTCTCTTAAAATTTTTTTCAGCTGTGCTTCAGTTTCACGGCTTGCCAGTTGGTATTTAATTCACCAGCACACAATACAACATTTTATAGCTGTCCTATAATGGGCCCGAATGTTGCTGTTTTATTTCCCTCTCAAATTATTAAAACAGACCAACAAATCTATATATATATATTTTTTTATGAATAAAATAATGTGTCTGCTAGGGACAATACCCACCTGCTTTGCTTTGGTTTTGTTTGGTCCAGCTTTCTGAAATGGGCTGATTACTTTGCCTTGCACTAATTATTGAGACCATTATTTCCTAACAAAGGTGCCGCGGCAGCCTAGGGCGCTGTTTGGATTTCCCCGGATTTTCCCCTGTGTGCCACAAGCACAGGACTTAGTTTGCCCTGGATTAGCATCATGAGTTGCCATGGTGTGGGGGTGGGCTGGCCGCCCACCAGCACCAAAACAACTATAAATGATGCTCTAGGGCCAGGCAACGCATGATACTTATACAAGGCATACTTATACATATTACAGGTGAGCATCAGAAACTGCAAATATACTGCAGGAGAGCTTCAGAGACTGCAAAAATACTGGAGGAGAGCATCAGAGACTGCAAATATACTACAGGAGAGCATCAGAGACTGCAAATATACTGCAGGAGATGACCAGAGACTGTGGACATGCTACAGGAGACTATCAGAGACTGCAGGCACGCTACAGGAGACAATCAGAGACTGCGGACATGCCGCAGGAGACAATGAGAGACTGAAGACATGCAGCAGGAGACAATCTGAGACTGCGGACATTATACAGCAATGCACAGCTTACAGTTGAATAATACAGCTCAGAGTTTCAGCAGTCAGACATTTTATGGGTGTAAGGACATACTTGGCCAGCCAAGCTCACTGCATACATTCAGAGGTCTGGGGGCAGGGCTTCCACTCTCTGCTCTCACTACAATTGCTCCCCCTGAGCATACAAGCTGCATGGGGCGGGGTTAGAGCATCAGTGGAGCTCCTGGGTGGGAGCTCCACTGACACTCTAACCCCACCCCATGCAGCCTGTATGCTAGGAACAGAGTGGCTGTAGTGAGAGCAGTGATCGAAGTGGGAGAGTCAGTGGAGCTCCCGGCCCCACCCCCTCTATACTGGCTGGAGCATACAGAGGTACGGAAACTCCACTGACGCTCTTACTCCGATCACTGCTCTCACTACAGCCGCTCTGTTATGAGCATACAGACTGCATGGGGTGGGGTCAGAGCATCAGTGGAGCTCCTGGCCCCACTGCCTCTCTGCTGGCTAGCTCGGGAATACAGTCTCCCGTGTCCTCTGTGTGCTCTGCAAAGCCATCATCGGGACCCCAATTCGCAGGTAGCCCCGGCTCAAGCGGTAGCTGCTTTGGACCCAAGGAAGGTGCCCCATTTGCCCTGCGTTAAGGACGGCCCTGGATAGGGCTCTGATGTGAAGAAGGAAATATTTGACTAGGAGGGGTTCTGTGATGGGGGTACTGACAACATTTGTTTTTTTTCCATTTTAGACTGAGGTGCCCCAAGATTTTGCTTTTTATTTTTTAAAAGGTGCCGCAAACGAAAAAAAGTTGAAAAACACGAATTTATTCCTCCACTATTTAGAGGAGCTTGGCGTGCATTACTGTCAGGTGGGCTTTTAAGGTGGGGAGCTACATAATTTTTGGGCCTACCACACTGGCATACAGGTCTATGACAATGTATCATTGGCATGAACCTTCCATCAAGGACCAGTGCCAGGGCCAGTCCCAGTTTTGTTGAACCCTATGGGCTTTTGGTGGTTGTTGTTCAGTTATATTGATGATCTAACTTCATTTCCAGCACTGCTTTTTACCTAAGTCCATGTCACAGGTCTCATGATAATAATAATACGGGACTGGTCATTGACCACTTTTGCTGATTGGAAAGGATTCGGCATAGATGCTGCTAATACAATGAAAACTTTATTGGGAGAACGTATAATTTCCTACTGGATGACAGTATTGGACCTAGAGCCTGTTTTTGGCTTCTGGCTATCGTGATTGAGCTTATAGGCATAGCTGAAAAGCCTTGGGGAATTGAGTTTAAGTTTAATAAATGTTTGCACTGCAATAATAGATTTTTTCATGGGTTTTTGTCTCTCTAGAGAAGTCCCAATGAAATTATATTTTTTATAACTAGATAATATCATTGAAACACGGCGATAGCTTTACTGGATTGGTTGCAACTTCATTTTGCCTGCAGTGGAGCTCCTCAACTCGCTAAGCTTTTTTCCGGAATTTTAGAACAATTTGGTTGATTTGGGATGGAGAAACTCTGTGTCGAGGATTATTAAATTTAACCTTTTTTGAGTTCCTGGAGATAAAAAAAAATTGGTTTAGTTTAACTTCAGTAAATTCCTTGCTGCATCTAGTATTTGACCACAAAATTATTACTTGAGTATTTATTATTGTTGTGTTTTGTTGAGTTTTTTACAATCCTTACAGGTACTGTACCTCCTTGCTTCTGAACTTTCTGATCCACCAAATGGAGCAGTGAAAAGAAGATAGGTTTTTTTTTAGTTTTAGGTTAAATTATAATGTTTGATGTGCTCATATGATTGTACTCTTTGATCATAGCTAATTTTTTTCACTTTCCAGCGTTTACTATACAGCTGATCTGAAGGAACACTTCCAAAATGTAGTTACATTGGCAGTTTCTTATGCATTTTTTTTAATTCAATGTTTTTATTAAAGTTTTTCACAAAGAACTTAGAAGAAAAAAAAAAAAGGAAATAGACAAAATATGTTGCATTTGGGCATATTGAAGGAAAGCATGTGAGCGACATCTAATGCCTGGTTCACACTTATGCATTTTTTGCAAAAACACACTACAGTCCATTTAGTATGGTTTAATATGAATGTAGTTCACATCTGTGCATTTTATGGAAAGGGCCAGGGACTCTTTTCTGGTTTTTGGTTCCATAGACTTCAGTGGATGAAAAGCATGTATTCAAAACCGCAAAATGCACCTGGAATATGCAAACTGCAGCCTGCATATGTGTGAATTAGGCCTTATACCATATTTAAATAACAGTCATAAAAGAACAATATTAACACTATCAAATACTAGGCATAAAGTGGAGGGTGTTTCTCCGCACCCCTCAACACCCCATATGGGAGTTTTTATGTGTAACATATATTTTTTAATGATTACATATTGTGACAGTGAGCATCTCTTGTTTGCAGTTCCAGTTTAGATGGGCTTGATGCGGACAGTGAAGGAGAGGGGACATATAGCAGGTATGACAATTCTGGCTGTTCTGCTAAAGAGGACTCTTCTGGCCTTCTTGGGAACAGTGGTGATGAACTGGACTCCCCTGAGACTAATCCTGATTTCCAAATCAGACCAGCTGGAACTCTACCCTTCGCACAGAGTAAGGTATTGTCATTCACGTCACATGCTTTGCCTCTGGGAGTTTTCACCCAAGAAGCAAAACCATTTTATGCCACATTAGCAGTAGAAAATGCATAATGTTACAGAATAATTGCATTTTAAGTTCTTAAACTTCTGCAATATATCCAGGCAAATCAAGCAAGTTTGGAGATATATCTTTTTGACCTTTTTTTGCCTTTTATTTTAGTATTTGTTCACCTTTACTGGGTTAACCAGGGTCCTGTTAGTGTATATTTACTTTTCTTTTATGATGCCTGCAAGCACAGAACTCTCTGGATATACATTACATGAAAAAGGCATCTCTGGCATTTTTTATGCTATCTTGTAATTAGCTTGTAGGGATCACCAGGAGCATGCTTGTCTAAAGGTGAGGTCAGAGATCCTTTTGTTCACATAACACTGGAAAACTTGTATTCCACTCCTTTTCTTGCTCTGCATGTTTACTTCCAGACAGCTGAGCTACCTCAATCATACTTTACCACTGCAAGCTTTAGAAATGCCTCTTTTTGTCAGGCATCTTATAAAATAAAGTATGACAGGATCTCATTGCTCTGAATTCTTGTAATATGATTTTAGCTCTGTGGCCACATAACTGTCACCTTCACATATCCTATTAAAGAAAGTACTTCTGTGAGTTCACTTAACTGAAAATTGTAATAATACTTCTAAATTGAAAGAGCAAGAATGCAATAGGTGTATATATTTTTGACCACAAAATGAAAAAAAAAATATTTTCTTGCAGGACCCTTTGACCTCTGGTCTTAGAATACGATCTTACTCTTATTCCTCTCCAAAAAATTTCCTTGGGAAGCCTCGCTTAACTCGTGACCTTTCCATTGGTGACCCTGGGGATGGTGAGTATAAATCACTCAGTGCTATACTGCTTGATATTGGCAATGTTGTATTCATTTTAAAGTATCCCCCCCCCACAAAAAAAGGAGTATATTGTAGCATACCAGACCTTGGATGTGGTTTCTTCATTAGTTTTATTTTTTCAAACTTTTTTTCATTTATTTTTACCTTGGTAGTAACACACTTCCAGTCCTAGGATGACAATGCTTATTCGTCTATCAGTATAAGTGCAACTGAAAAAATCGCAGAGCCCTGCCCTTCTCCTTTTCTACATAACATAGATAGGGTTAACGAAGAACAATGTGACTGGTAATAGCACAGGCATAGAGCACAGAAAATTTTCAGCTCACTAGATTTCTGGCAAAATGAGCAAGTATTTTTGTTCTTTATCCAGTAAATTTAAAAAAGATGCTTTTAATGGTATATTTGTCGGAACAAAATGTACCAAATTAGAGTTGAGTTTTAGGGTTTAGATATGCTTTAACTGTACAATATTTTTGCTATCAAAAGAAGATATGCTGGAGGATCTCTCCAGTGTCCCTTGAGGAGTACCTTTTTGTGTATCAAAATGTGCCCTTAAGAGCCGGTTCACACGGGGGCGACTTGTCAGGCGACCTAGCCGCCTGACAAGTCGCCTCCCGTTCTGTACAATGGAACCGTTCTAATCGGAGCGACGCAAGTCGCTCCGACTTAGAAGAAAGGTTCCTGTACTACTTTGGGGGCGACTTGCATAGACTTCTATACAGAAGTCGTCTTGCAAGTCGCCCCGGCAGTCGTGTGCAGGTCGCCTCGGTGAGGCGACCTGCAAGTCGTGCCGCGTCTAGTGTGAACCGTGTTCTTCAGTTCTGATACCTTCAAATCTATTTCTGCAAATATTCTGAATTGCTGTTTTCCATACATGTGGCCCTGCTCTAGCAGGTTTGTACTTAACTTGTCTGATGACTATGGCCTCCCGTGCTGCCTGCTTCCCGGCCCATAAAAATCTAGTGCAGGACTGTCTGCGCACTAACGTCCCATATACCTAAATGACACTACTTCTGCTGTACTGGTATCTTCAATTCAAGTCTATGGTAATTTAATGTACAGGTAGCCTGGCACTTGATTTTAACAGACCAGGCAGCAGAAAGAGCAGGAGGCTGCTGGCCTTTGGGCATGGTAAATACAGACCTGCTGGAGGGGGGCTAGGGAAAATTCTTTAACAAAGGTGTAAGTGTACTTTGAGTTTGGTGTCCCTTTTTAAAAGTCTGTCGTGAGAGAAATTTGGAGGCTTCCACTGCTGACCTTTCTTCTGAAAACGTTAGTTGCCTGGTTGTCATGCTGACCCTCTTGATTCTGTAATTTAAGCCACTGACCAGATAAGGATTTGAGCATGCAGATAAAAATTTCTGACCTTTGCCAAAGGGCAACTGTCATTTTTAGAAGGAGGTCAACAAAGGTAGTCCTAATATTACTTTCACAACCTTGCTATTAAAGAGTCTATTGTCTAGAGTCTATTGTTTTTCCAAATGGTTTATGGAGGTCTTTAGGCTGATATCATTTTGGTGTGGATGCTGAGAAATTACACACAAAGACTCAAGCTCACCCAGCTCCAAGAGGCATACAAGGGCGACACAGTCACCTATTGGGAATATTTACTAAAACTGGAGAGTGCAAAATCTGGTGCAGCTGTGGGTGGAAACCAATCGGCTTCCAGTTTTTTTTTTTTTTGTCAAAGCTTAACCCTCCCAGTCACACCGATCACAACATTGAAATTGTGCTACTTCACTTGATTAGTAAAGCACAACTACTGCAAAGCAGAGCTTGAATATGCAATGAGCTAATTTGGCAGCTCCAATGTAAATGCAAATGATAAATAGAAAAATAATATTTCATGGATTAACAAGCATTGAAAATGTTTAATTTGAGTTAAAAACTATTTATGAAATTAAAGTGTTTATTTGCATGATGATAATAAAGCTTCATGCATTGTGGGCTTGGTGAATGCCTTACTGCATGGACTTTCAGATGCAAGGCTTCAAAAGTATGTTAAGGTTTTATTCCTGCTTGTAGATTCTGTGTTCAGCGTCAGTGGTCGATCACTACTTCAGGCACTTTCACTGTCTAAATCAGTATCTCTCCTTCACGCTGGTAGTAAGTACTGCAATGGTGCCATGGGATATTAGACACGGGTGTGCTGCATGAGTCTAATGTGCAAAGACAACCTGCGGACTGCCATCAGCTGAGGAACTACAAGTTTTGATACAGTTTAATAGCTAGCAGTTCCTCATGGGCTGGAAGGCTGCAGGTTGCTGCAAGTCTTCTCTATGGACACTGGAAGGAATTTAGCATAACCATGTACAGTGTACTACATGCTTCCTCCCCACTCTACATGCTGTTCGATTTTTACCCCACTACCCCACCTCTCCACTTCATCCAAACAGAGAATGCTTTGTATTCATTAAAAGAAAAATACAAGGAATTTTGTGATTGGCGGGTGTGTCGAGCAAGCGTCCCCCTGTGTTCACTATGCAGAAGACAAGCTGCTCAGGACCCAGAAGATTGCAGTGACCACTGTAGTGGCTACTACTACAGTGATTGTCAGTTTCCCCAAAGGTCTATCAGGTATGAACTATGCATACTTATGTGGGCCAAAGCTGGACCAGTGTAACTATGCATTAAAGATTATACCTAGACTTCAGTTTTAAGCTTATTCAGTAAGGTTGTACAAAAAGAAGCATTGTCATGTAAAGTAGCATAACCCTTAGAACAGAGGTCTCAGACTAGCAGCCCTCCAGCTTTTGCGAAACTACAAGTCCCGTGAGGCATTGAAAGGCTGACAGTTACAAGCATGACTCCCACAGGCAGAGGCATGATGGCTGGAGACTATAGCTAGCTGTTGGCAATAATCACATGAAAAATACGACATTCTGGTTGTACCCAAGTTGATCGATCAATCAACTTGGTTAGAATCTCAGCCAGTGCTTGCTGATGGCCGGCTTAAGTCTTGCTGGGACCAGGTTACCTGGGACTTAAATTGGAAGTAAACCCCCCTATCATTTTCAACAACAAAATTCTAGGATTTTTTCCGATGGATGTTGGTTCAAACTTGTCTTGCATACACACGGTCACACAAAGTTGTCGGAAAATCCGATCGTTCTAAACGCGGTGACGTAAAACACGTACGTCGGGACTATAAACGGGGCAGTGGCCAATAGCTTTCATCTCTTTATTTATTCTGAGCATGCGTGGCACTTTGTCCGTCGGATTTGTGTACACACGATCGGAATTTCCGACAACGTGTGTACGGGGCATTATAGTGACAGCTGGTCCACTGTGCTGTGTTTTTGAGGAGCCACCGACTGCACTCCAGGTACAGAGTGATTGCTGTCACATTGACTGTTATTTACGTAGGAAGAGCAACACTCTCTCAGTGTAATCTGCAGGACTGAGCTGCTATTTTATCAGCTAGATCCTGTACAGTGCATCAGGCAGCCACATCAATGTAGGGACAGGAAAGTCTCCACCTACAAGGTGGATGGAGGAATCCTCCCCCACCGGGCATTGTAGTCTGACAGCAGCATCCGGAAAAATTTCCAACATGTCCTAGAAGTTCAAACGACCAACTTCTGCCAAGTGGAAGGGCTTGCACACTGGACAAAGTAAACATACAGAGTAGACATTTTATGGTTATTGGGAACACATACTCGTTTTGCGCTGTTGACTCAGAAATGATTCATGTCAGAGGCAGCCAGGAAAGTAGCATTTTCTACAAGGAGAAGTTGTTAGTGGTAAGCTACATGTTTCTATCAGTACAGGTTTCCGTTAATGGCCACTTTTTATTTCATGTTTTGCACCTTAAAGTACACGTTAGATGGTTCTAATTCCTTCCATTAGTCTTTCTTGCTCTAACAGGTGGTGGGATCCTCTCCTCCTAAACTTTTACAGGATAGAGGTATACTATTATCAAAGGCTGCATTTTGTCAGTTTGCCATTTGATGTACTGCAACGTTCTTTATATAAACTAAATGTTTTATCAGCATTTTTATCTGCTTAGGTGTGTCGTAATGTGTTCTTCCATAATAGAGAAAATTAAGTACTGTCCGTGATACTTTTTTTTATTTGCACAAACATATCATTTTTCATGGACAAGCTTTCGGGGTGGTCCCCTTCTTCAAGGTCCAAGCAGTACTGATTGACAAAAGTTATTATCTGTATTATTCTCTGTAAATATTAACTGTAAAAGAGTATGTAAGAGTTGTGAAAATGTGGAATAGACTCACACAGGAGCTAGGTCTGGTTGGCTCAGTAGATTTTGTTTTAAAATGAGCTGGATGTGTTTCTAAATGCACAAAATACAGTATAACTGGATATGGACATTTATTAGTAATAACACCAGAGATTGTTGATCCAGGGAATATTCGATTGCCTTTGGGGAATCGGGAAGGATTTTTTTTCCTCCCCTCTGGAGAAAAATGTATTATGCGTTATAGGGGTTTTTTTTTTTTTTTTTTTTTTCATCCTCTGGATCATCTGTGTGCATAAGATTCAGTAAATATGGGTTTTCTATTTATTTATTCTGTTAGTTTTTTTTCTATTGCTTGAGCTAGATGGATTTTTTTCAACCTGACTATGTAACTGGGCCAATGAGGGTGATTTTTGTTTTCTAGCTTTATTACAGTTGCCCACACAGGACTTAAAGAGGAACTGCAGTCACAACATCTTTGCCATTTCATCCCTCCAACCACTTTGCATATTAATTTATATATACTGTGATTCTTTACTTGACAAATATGCTGCAGAAATCTCCGTTCACTGAGTCTGACTGCAATCATTTTAACTGTGGGCATCTGAAGCTGCTGCCTGTTCACTTTTACACAGACACAGAGGCACACATCCAGCTCTGCAGCTCTCATTGGCCCTCTTATGACTCATCCCCCCTTTGTGGCAAACTCTCACAAGAGAAAGAGCTGTGCATGATGTCATAAGCCTAGGCTATTTACCAGACAAGAAACAGGAAGTGGGCTATATAAGGTATTTACTGGCAGAAAAAAAAGCTTTACTATCCAAAGTAAAGGCAAAACATTTGTGTAGAGGTATAAAAAATTTTTTTAAATACCCCCCCCCCCCCCCTTTTTTTAAAGTGATCACATTCCCTCTGTTCTCAGCTGTACAAGAGCTGGGGGGAGGAGAAACAGCATCACACTGAGCTTCCCAGTGGAAGGCTGTGCAGGAGGTGTGTGTCAGGGCAAGTCTGATCATTGAAGAAGCGCAGACTTAGTTCCCAGCAAAGCTACAGAACTGACCACAGTGTGCTCTCCTGCTTAGTGTGGTCAGTTTTTAATAGGAAAGCAGAGGGACTGGTAGGAATTTTACACAAAGGAAGTAATACAAAGAGAACAGGGTACTTCTCATACAAGTACATGGTACAGCAGGCACATATCAGGAATATGAAATGTTGGTTGTAAAAAGAAATGCCAAACCCTCTTTGCCTAGAGCGTTAATCAATTAAATCTAGCTGGACCTTTTGTGTATAAAATACAATAAGAAATGTAGAGAAATATAAAACAAAAGTTTTAAAGACAATGGTTTATCCTATTCCATCTGTTAAGCAAGTTTTTTTTTTGGTCAATCACGTAAATGCATAGATTTATAGAGAAGTTTATTGGTCACTGTAAGCGTGCCCTAGACAGTCTATTCTTGTCAGAAACCATGAAATCAGGCCGAGACAGAAGTACAGTTAAATCACTCTTGTTTAATAATAAAAGTAAAAAGAACAAATGTAGTCAAAACATAGCCAAAGTTCAGTAACTGGTACGGATAGTCAGCCAAGCCAGAAGTCAGGGATTAATGTAGTGGAACAGCAAGCGGGATATGGAGTCAGAAGGGATGTCAGCAAAGCAAGTCTTGAACGGGATCGCAGGAGAGATAGTTTCTGTGATGTTGACCAATGCGAAGGCAGAGATCCTCTGGACTGGACGGCTTAGGTAGGCAGGACTGACGAGCAGGATATCATCAACAGCTGAGTAACTGTGGAGAGATAGGAGCTGGCAATTAGCTGACAGCTGAGCGGCCAGCTCAGAGAAGGAGGGACTGTGCCCAGCCCTGACAGTTTTTCATTCAAAAAATGCAGGGGTTCCTATATTCACACAAGTGAAGTGGATGAGGGAATCCCCCCCTGCCAGGGCATTGTATTCTGACAGCGGGGCCCGATGCTGTCAGAATACACGGCTGCAGCCGCTAATCAACATAAGTTTTCCAGTTGGTCAAATGATTGACTTCTGTTGAACAGGGACGGCCACACACTGACCAATTGGCCAATTTTGCAAAAGGAAAAGTGAACAAAACTCTAGGGTGCATCACTAGAGGGGTCACCAACAAGAGGAATTCAGATTCTCCATTATAGATCTTTAGTAGAATCTTATTTAGAATACTGTGTCCAGTTCTGGAGACCTCACTTACTTATATTGTTAAGATCATAAGCGTGCGCACAGGGTGTGCCGGGTGTGCCCAGGCACACCCTTATCCCCCCCATGCGCATTAGTGTTATCGTTCTGTGTAGCAACTGGAACATGGGAAAGATCTCCCTCTTACCGGCTCTGCCATAAGAGAAGTGTTTATCCTTTTCTCTTTCACTGTGCCAGCAGGGAGATCAATGTGCCGGGGTCATATATATGTAGATACATACACATGCATGTGTGTTTGAGCTTAAGTGTGCACACCCTAATGCATTAGGCTGCGCACTCCTATGGTTAAGATGGAACCAATCCAGAGACAGGTAACAAAAATGGTGAAAGGTCTGAGGGATAAAACATATCAGGAGAGACTTCAGGAACTTAATATGTACAGTCTGGAGGAAAGAAGGGACGGGGAGACAAGATTGGAACCTCAAGGGGGTGAATAAAATTCAGGAGGGCAGTATTTATTTATTTTTATTTTTTTATAATTGACAATTTTTATTTTATTTTTTTTCAGTACAAAAATAAAATGAGAAATAATATTAAAATTCTCTGGACAGCATGCAAGTCTCCAATAAAAACAAAAAGGAAATCAAGCTAAGATAAGACATGGCCTGTTAGCAATATACACATAAGTGTAGAGTATATTTGGAAGATATGATATTAACCACTTCCCAACCGGTGCACGCCGATGTACGTCGGCAGAATGGCACGGCTGGGTAAATGGGCGTACCTGTAAGTCCCATTTGAATTTCCCGCCGTGCCATTGCGTGCGCGCCGGCCGGGAGCTCCGTGAGTCGGGTCGCGGGTCCCGCGTACTCGATCGCCGCGGGGATACCCGCGATCGCCTCACGGAGAGGACGAACGGGGAGATGCTGATGTAAACAAGCATCTCCCCGCTCTGCCTAGTGACAGTGTCACTGATCTTTGCTCCCTGTCATCGGGAGCAGAGATCAGTGACGTGTCACAGCTAGCCCATCCCCCTACAGTTAGAAATCACTCCCTAGTACTGACTTAACCCCTCCCCGCCCCCTAGTGGTTAACCCCTTCACTGCCAGTGTCATTTACACAGGAATCAGTGCATTTTTATAGCACTGATTTCTGTATAAATGACAATGGTCCCAAAAATGTGTAAAAAATGTCCGATGTGTCCGCCATAATGTCGCAGTCAAAATAAAAATCGCTGATCGCCGCCATTACTAGTAAAAAAAATAATTATTAATAAAAATGCCATAAAACTATCCCCTATTTTGTAAACGCTATAACTTTTGCGCAAACCAATCAATAATCGCTTATAGCGATTTTTTTTTTTTTTTTTACCAAAAATATGTAGAAGAATACGTATTGGCCTAAACTGAGGAAATAAAATGTTTTTTTAATTATTTTTTGGGGTTATTTATTATAACAAAAAGTAAAAAATAATGCGTTTTTTTCAAAATTGTCGCAATTTTTTGTTTATAGCGCAGAAAAAAAATCAGCGGAGGTGATCAAATGCCACCAAAAGAAAGCTCTATTTGTGGGAAAAAAAAGGACGTCAATTTTGTTTGGGAGACACGTCGCACGACCGCGCAATTGTCAGTTAAAGCGACGCAGTGCCGAATCGCAAAAAGTGCTCTGGTCAGGAAGGGGGTAAATTCTTCCGTGGCTGAAGTGGTTAAAAATCGTAGAGAAAAAACACTATCTAACTTACTATATCAACCTATTAGTAACTTGCATAGATGTAGTATATATAACCATGAGAAAAAATAAGAAAAAAAAAAAAGAGAAAAAAGGGGGGGGGGGGGGTAAAAGGGAAAACATCACGACAGTTGAAATCAACCATCTGGGCTCGTAACTCCTGGGGCAGCAGTATTTTCAATATGAAGCCAAAATCAAAAACATGGAGACATGACCTCGAACTAGCAGGAGGAGAGGTCGAAACTAATCTAATACGTATACACACTGTGTTTTTTTTTTTTTCCATTCAACCCACCAGGCATGAAAAAAAACTGGGGAGCTCGAGGCCCACTTCTGTCGGACAGGCTGATGTACACACGGCCGAATGTCAGCTGGTTTCTGGTTTTTGTTCAACCGCCGATATCTGGCCCATGTGTACCAAGGTTTAGAAAGTATTAGGTTACTGAAAGAGTAGTCGATGCTTGGAATACACTTCCAGCAGAGTTAGTGAGTCAGTATACAGTATTTGGATTCAAACATGCTTGGGACAAACATAGCTCAAGTATAATATTACACAGCTAGTAATATGGCCCAAGTAAATTATGTAGCACGGGATGAATGGGAAAAAAGAGCCTGAAAACAAGTTGTACAAGTATGAACTTCATGAGAATCAAATAACACCATATCTTGTTTATAAAATACACACACAAACTACATGTATCCCGAAACAAAAAACATTTTACATTATAATGGGCCACTGCCAAACAAAAGAAAGAAGTCATTATGAAAATCCATATATTGTAATAGCCATGGTGTAGAAACACTTTTAACACCTCACTTTGCACTGTGACATTCCAGTGAGGATAATGGATGAATGTAAACAGGACCTTTAGATGAGTAAAACAATAATGCAGCTGTAAGTGCTAGTCTCACATTCCATGTTAATCGTTTCTACTTGATGATAACCCTGCTCTTGGATTATGACTGGACTTTCCACTTACCTGGCCAGTCCCTGTCCTCTGGATATTGCTTCGTCTTCTCTGTCCCAGCCCCAGATCTCTACTCTTTGTTGCCAAGATCTTGTGACTGGTCTTAGACAATCAAGAGCTGCTCGCTGTCAACAAAAGTACAAGCACTTAAAAATTGGATTTGTTAAAACAATATAACAAATTGTGCTTTTATAGCAGGAACACCTGAAGCAATACCTTTTATAAGTTACACTTGATGCCAAGCAACTCACAACATGATTGTAGAGCACAGGTGGTATGATGTGGGCACATGCCAAAACCAAGCTCATAATATTTCCTCCCCCACGTGCCTCTTCCCCTGACCTCTTTGTCAAGATCGATGGCACAACTATCAGTCCATCCCTGCATGTCAGGGTGCTAGGGGTAATCCTGGACTCTGAAATTAAAGTAAATAATTTCGTGCTACTCTAAATACTCAGCAGCTAACACACCAAATTGGATAAATGGCAAGGAAAACATATAAATAAAAGTGTAGCGCTAATCCTGGACTCTGGACAAATATGCCCCTTCTTAACCAATGACAACTCAAAGCTTCTAATTCACTCCCTGGTCATCTCTCGCTTCGACTACTGCAACTCCCTCCTCATTGGATTACCTTTACATAGGCTTTCCCCCCTTCAGTTGTTATTATAATACAGGTTTTACATAGCGCCAACAGTTTGCGAAGCGTATTACAACATGAGGGCAGACAGTACAATTACAATACAGGAGGAATCAGATTCATCATGAATGCTTCTGCCAGACTCCTCCACTTTACCAAACGTTCAGTTTCTGCTACCCCTCTTCTAAATACTAACAGCTTACATCTCTGCCCCAGCTACATTACTAACCTAGCCTCAAAATTCCAACCAAATCATTTGTTCCTCCCAAGACCTCCTGCTATCTAACTCCCTTGTCATCTCCTCCCATGCCCGCCTCCAGGACTTCTCCTGAGCCTCTCCCATCTTCTGAAACTCCCTACCCCAATCTGTTCCACTGTCTCCTATTCAGTCCACTTTAGGTGATCCCAGAAACCCCTTAGAGAAGCCTATCCTGCCTCCACCCACTCTACTGTACCAACTGTACTTTCATTTTCTCCATCAGCGTATCTCCCACAGTTATTACCCTTTGTATCACCTGACCCTCCCTCCTAGATTGTAAGCTCTAATGAGCAGGGCCCTCTGAATCATCCTGTATTGAGTTGTATTGTAATGGAACTGTCTGCCCTCATGTTGTAAAGCACTGTACAAACTGTTGGGGCTATATAAATCATGTATAATAATAATAACAACAACAACAAAACAGTTCCAATTGAGGAATGAGAAATGACAATGACCTGTCTGAGGACACCAATCACATGGTATACACAAAGCAGTTAAAAATAATAAATAATGGAAAAAGAGTAGGCTCCATTCACACTTGTCATGCAAGTTTGGACATCAAAGTTGCAGGACAAATCATTCTCCATGTTTTTCAATAATAACCATTCATATATGCACGACTTAAAGTTGCACCAACTTCAAAGTAGTTGCACTACTTTGGTCCAACTTTCATGCAACTTGAGAGCCTAATGCCGCGTACACACGATCGGACTTTCTGGCATACTTGGTCCGGCACACTTTCCGACGGACTTTGTCCGCCAGGTGCGCCGGACTTTAAAACGGACGGACTTGCCCACACACGACCGGACTTTCCGGCGGGCTAGGTCCGCCTGTCTTTCCGACGGACTTTCGCCGGAGTTACGACGGACTTTCAGAATGAACGGACTTGCCCACACATGGACAAGTCCGTTCATTTTGAACGTGACTCAGGTACGACGGGACTAGAGAAGGAAGTCAATCTTGCCACTTTTATCAGTGAGATTGACACCTTGTGAGCCCCGTCGCGGGTCATACCAGGCTCTTAGGTCTGGCATGGGTTATAAAGGGAACCCCCTACACCGAAAAAACGGCGTGGGGTCCCCCCTATGATCCATACCAGACCCTGATCCGAGCATGCAGCCCGGCCGGCCAGAAAGGGGGTGGGGACGAGCGAGCGCCCCCCTCCTGAGCCGTACCAGGCCGCATGCCCTCAACATGGGGGGTGGGTGCTTTGGGGGAGGGGGGCCCTGCGGGGCCCCCCCCCCCCCCAAAGCACCTTGTCCCCATGTTGATGAGGACAAGGGCCTCTTCCCGACAACCCTGGCCGTTGGTTGTCGGGGTCTGCGGGCGGGGGGCTTATCGGAATCCGGAAGCCCCCTATAAGAGGGCCCCCAAATCCCGGCCCCCCACCCTATGTGAATGAGTATGGGGTACATGGTACCCCTACCCATTCACCTAGGGAAAAAGTGTCAATAATAAAACACACTACACAGGTTTTTAAATTATTTTATTAAACAGCTCCGGGGGGGTCTTCCTCCGGCTTCGAGGGTCTTCTTCCGGCTTCCGGGGTCCTTCCGGTTCCTCTTCTCTCGGCGTCCAGTTGGTTCTTCTCCGCTCCCTCTGGCCTCTTCTCCCGGTGTTCCAGTTCTTCTGCCGGCTCCTCCGCTGTCTTCATGCCGCTCTTTTGCCAGCGGAGGTCCGGACTTCTGGGCTTCTTGTCTTCTTCCCTCTTCTCTTCTCCAGATGTTGACACGACGCTCTCTCCGGCTGGACTGCTCTCTGAGCGCTCCGTTGTGACTTATATAGGCGGAGACCCCGCCCCCTTATGACGTCACAGTCCCTGGGCATGCTGGGACTGTGACGTTTTAGGGGGCGTGGTCACCGGGTGATGTTGACCACGCCCCCTAAAACGTCACAGTCCCAACATGCCCAGGGACTGTGACGTCATAAGGGGGCGGGGTCTCCGCCTATATAAGTCACAACGGAGCGCTCAGAGAGCAGTCCAGCCGGGGAGAGCGTCGTGTCAACATCTGGAAAAGAGAAGAGGGAAGAAGAGAAGAAGCCCAGAAGTCCGGACCTCCGCTGGCAAAAGAGCGGCATGAAGACAGCGGAGGAGCCGGCAGAAGAACTGGAACACCGGGAGAAGAGGCCAGAGGAAGCGGAGAAGAACCAACCGGACGCCAGGAGAAGAGGAACCGGAGGGACTCCGAAGCCGGAAGAAGACCCCCGAAGCCGGAGGAAGACCCCCCGGAGCTGTTTAATAAATTAATTTAAAAACCTGTGTAGTGTGTTTTATTATTGACACTTTTTCCCTAGGTGAATGGGTAGGGGTACCATGTACCCCATACTCATTCACATAGGGTGGGGGGCCGGGATCTGGGGGCCCTCTTATAGGGGGCTCCAGGATTCCGATAAGCCCCCCGCCCGCAGACCCCGACAACCAACGGCCAGGGTTGTCGGGAAGAGGCCCTTGTCCTCATCAACATGGGGACAAGGTGCTTGTGCCCCCTCCCCCAAAGCAACCACCCCTCATGTTGACGGCATGCGGCCTGGTACGGCTCAGGAGGGGGGGGGCTCGCTCTTCCCCACCCCCTTTCCTGACCGGCGGGGCTGCGTGCTCGGATCGGGGTCTGGTATGGATTTTAGGGGGGACCCCATGCGTTATTTTCGGCGTAGGGGGTCCCTTTAAAGTCCATACCTAAGGGCCTGGTATGACCCGCGACAGGGCTCCCAAGGTGTCAATCTCGCCGATAAAAGCGGCAAGATTGACTTCCTTTTCTAGTCCCGTCGTACCTGAGTCACGTTCAAAATGAACGGACTTGTCCATGTGTGGGCAAGTCCATTCATTCTGAAAGTCGGATTGTCCGGCGGACTCTGGTCTGTCGGACCAAGTATGCCGGAAAGTCCGCTCGTGTGTACGCGGCAATAGAATTCAATGTTAACCCTCAGAAGTTGCATGAAAGTCGTACCTGAATGTTATACAATGCAACTTGTGTGCAAAAGTTGTCCATTATCACTGGTCAAAGCCAAAGTCATATCCAAGTTGCACCCATCCAAAGTTGCATCAAAATTGCACCAAAGATGCACTCCAAAGTCAGTGCAACTTTGGATATAAATCTAATATAAGTATATAATGGGTTTAGTGAATGGACACATGAAAATGATCCCCCTAAACATCGTTGTGCGTTAAAAACATGCAGTAGCTTTTTTTTTTTTTTGTAAAAACAGCAGTATGGCCATGCTTTCTAAATTGACCCCGATCATTTTAAAACTAACTTTGGTGAACTGATATTTCTATTTTTACTACAATTTGCTCTTATTTTATGTAAAAATGTAAACAACTGTTGATATAAATACCACCGAAAGAAACGTTTGTACATAAAAATAACATGTCTCACGTTTAGGCCCCTTTCACACGATAAGCCCGCACGGATCCGCCTGTCCGTTTTTCAGGTGGATCGGAGCAGGCCACCCATTGACTCCTGTGGGCAGGTGGATGTCAGCGGAGATGTGTCCACTGACACCCGTCTGTCATCCAATCTGCTCAAGACAAACGTATGGCGATACATCTGCCAATCCATCTTGGCGGATCAGATCGGATGAGATCTGATGAAAACGGACATGCTGTCCGTTTTCGTTCGATCTCCCCATCGAGATCAGAGGGGCTCTGACAGGTCCCTCCCTGCTCAGTGAGCAGAGACAGAACTGTCATCCGCAGGCTCAGCGGAGATCAACGGAACGATGTCCCGCTGAGCTGGCAGACTCCGCTGAACGGATTCACCACGTGTGAAAGGGGCCTAAGGCTGGCCATACATTATACAATTTTTGTTATACAATTTTCCTTTCGATCTACCAAAACCATATAATATGAGTTCCAACCAAAACGCTTTTAATTTGTATGCATTAAGGCAGGCCTCTGCACTACATAGCTGAAGGTAAATCTGAAGGAAATTGAACAAAAAAGTTGTATAATGTATGGCCAGCCTAACTTTGCACCATATGTAATATAAAGGTTATGTCATAAAGGAGAAAAGCAGCTTAGTGTATGTGATAGTTGTGCTAAAGTAGATCTGTGCAATCATAGTAGAATCTACAGGGTTAACATTGGAAAGTGTTATATTCCCTTAAAGTGTATTTTTACCTTTCCAGTCAAATTTGAGAAACCCTCGCTATATGTTTGTTACCCGTTCCCGTTTATTATTATACAGGATTTATGTCAAGTACTTATTGATGTCTAGTATACAATGGAAAACAGATATACTGTAGCCATTAAAGATGTTTGGCCTACATGATTAAAATTTTATAATTCAGTGGCAATGATTTTGTAAGTTCTAGCATATTGCTAATGAGTATAGAACAAAATGATTACTTAGCAAGATTCAAAACTTTTATGATTGGTAAATAGCAGCTGACACACAGAGGTCTCAGCAGGGAGATCAAAAGCATGCATGTGGGGCCGCTGTGAAGAAGCTGGCTTAAAGCACAACATACATCCCCAAGGGTCCTGCTGGTTCTGGGTTAGATGCATGTCAAAGGGAATGTATAAAGATAAGCAGCTATATTTAATTTTTTTTAAGTTACCGTATGTCTTGTCAGTGGTGACAAATATAAAGTAGGCATTATCCTACTGCAACATTGGAAAAACTCTGCAAAGTCTCGGGTCAAGGGAATCAACACATTGCTCACAAAACGGTTAATATTCAGTTTAGATTTAATCTTTCATGATTTGAAGTACTTAAAAATGTTTTGTGATATGGAAAATAATACAGAATATTCAGTATTTTATGAATAATTGAGCTGCAAGATGAGAAGCATAAATGGTAATGGTTGTTGTCCTGATAGAGACTGTGGGGTTGATATACTGAAAACAAATAGAATGTACACTTTGCAAAGTGCAGTTGTTCCAGAGCTTAGTAAATGAGCTGAAGCTGCACTTTGCAAAGAATACCCAATTGTATGTAAAGAAAAATAAAAACATTTTTTACTGCACATGATTGGATGATGGAAGTCATCAGAGCTTCTGCTCATTTACTAAGCTCTGGAGCAACTGTGCCTTTTTCGTAAATCAACCAATGTATCTACATTTGAAATGTGTAGGGGAAAAGGTCCTCTCTAGTCGTTCTGTTCAGTGTCATGCCAAATGTGCTCCGCCATTGTGCTTTGAACGGCTGACACGCAGCGTGATATGAACTATCAGGGACAGCTGGTTGATGTGCTTGCTACACAAGGTGTTATCTTGCATTTTCAATTTGTTGCATTGGCTGAGACCTGTAACCAAGAGCATTAAGACATCATAGAAGATAAAGTGATCACCACAGTTGGTTATCTAATGGTAATATATAATATACCTTGAGCCAGAATAGAAAGTGCTAATGTCTATCAATTTTTTTTTATATCTCTTTCTAGCCTTTATAGTACTGTGGTAAAGATGCAACCTGATTATTTTATTTTTATTTTCTAATTTATTTTAGGTACTTATATAGCGCCGTCAATTTTACGCAGCACTTTACATATACATTGTACATTCACATCAGTCCCTACCGTTAAGGAGCTTACACTCTAAGGTCCCTAACTCACATTCATACATACTAGGGATAATTTAGAGAGGATCCAATTAACCTACCAGCATGTCTTTGGAGTGTGGGAGGAAACCGGAGTACCCGGAGGAAACCCACGCAGGCACAGGGAGAACATGCAAACTCCAGGCAGGTAGTGTCGTGGTTGGGATTCGAACCAGCGACCCTTCTTACTTCTAGGCGAAAGTGCTACCCACTACACCACTGTGCCGCCCGATTATTATTATACAGGATTTATATAGCACCAACAGTTTGTGCAGCGCTTTATAACAGTAATCTAGCTCTTGTTTTAAATATATTGTATATTTTTCTTTTTATCATGTAGGCCTACAGTGAGTGAAACAAGTATTTGATCCCCTGCTGATTTTGTACGAAAAACGCATTTCAAAAAAAGTTATGAATTAATTTGCAATTTAATGAGTGAAATAAGTATTTAACCCCTTCGCAAAACATGACTTAGTACTTGGTGGCAAAATCCTTGTTGGCAATTACAGATGTCAGACGTTTCTTGTTGTTGGCCACCAGGTTTGCACAAACCACAGGAGGGATTTTGGTCCCACTCCTCTTTGCAGATCCTCTCCAAGTCATTAAGGTTTCGAGGCTGCCTTTTTGTAACTTGAACCTTCAACTCCCTCCACATATTTCTATGGGATTAAGGTCTGAAGACTGGCTAGGCCACCCCAGGACCTGAATGTGCTTCTTCTTGAGCCACTCCTTTGTTCCCTTGGCTGTGTGTTTTGGGTCATTGCCTTGCTGGAATACCCATCCACAACCCATTTTCAATGCCCTGGCTGAGGGAAGGAGGTTCTCACCCACGATTTGACAGTACATGGCCCTGTCCATCGTCCCTTTGATGCAGTGAAGTTGTCCTGTCCCCTTAGCAGAAAAACACCCCTAAAGCATAATGTTTCCACCTCCATGTTTGACAGTGGGGATGGTGTTCCTGGGGGTCATAGGCAGCATTCCTCCTCCTCAAAACACGGCGAGTTGAATTGATGCCAAAGAGCTTTATTTTGGTCTTATCTGACCTCAACACTTTCACCCAGTTCTCTTCTGATTCATTCAGATTTTCATTAGCAAACTTCAGACGGGCCTGTACATGTGCTTTCCTAAACAGGGGGACCTTGCGGATGCTGCAGGATTTCAGTCCTTCATGGGGTAGTGTGTAATCAATTGTTTTCTTGGAGACTATGGTCCCAGCTGCCTTCAGATCATTGACAAGATTCTCCCGTTTAGTTCTGGGCTAATTCCTCACTGTTCTCATGATTTTTGGAACTCTACGAAGTGAGAACTTGTATGGAGCCCCGACCGAGGGAGATTGACAGTTACTTTTTGTTTCTTCCATTCGGGAATAATCGCACCAACTGTTGTCACCCTCTCACCAAGCTGCTTGGCGATGGTCTTGTAGCCCATTCCAGTCTTGTGTAGGTCTACAATCTTGTCCCTGACATCCTTGGACAGCTCTTTGGTCTTGGCCATGGTGGAGAGATTGGAATCTGATTGCTTCTGTGCGCAGGTGTATTTTAAACAGGTAACAAGCTGAGATTAGGAGCACTCCCTTGAAGTGAGTGCTCCTAATCTCAGCTTGTTACCCATATAGAAGACACCTGGGAGCCAGAAATCTTGCTGATTGATAGGGGATCAAATTAAAATGCAAATCAATGTATAATTTTTTTTTAAATGCCTTTTTCTGGATAATTTTGTTGTTATTCTGTCACTCACTGTTAAAATAAACCTACCATTAAAATTATAGACTGATCATTTCTTTTTCAGTGGGCACACATACAAAATCAGCAGAGGATCAAATACTTTTTCCCTCACTTTAACTTGATCTGGCTTAATAGGGAAGTTTTTGGGTCTCAGAAATAAAAAAACAATGTATGCTCAGTTAGGTGGATACAGCACTGATCCCAATGCTGCATCTGTCCCCTGTCAACTCTAATGCCCCGTACACGCGGTCGGACTTTGTTCGGACATTCCGACAACAAAATCCTAGGATTTTTTCCGACGGATGTTGGCTCAAACTTGTCTTGCATACACACGGTCACACAAAGTTGTAGGAAAATCCGATCGTTCTGAACGCGGTGACGTAAAACACGTACGTCGGGACTATAAACGGGGCAGTGGCCAATAGCTTTCATCTCTTTATTTATTCTGAGCATGCGTGGCACTTTGTCCGTCGGATTTGTGTACACACGATCGGAATTTCCGACAACGGATTTTGTTGTCGGAAAATTTTATCTCCTGCTCTCCAACTTTGTGTGTCGGAAAATCCGATGGAAAATGTCCGATGGAGCCCACACACGGTCGGAATTTCCGACAACACGCTCCGATCGGACATTTTCCATCGGAAAACCTGACCGTGTGTACGGAGCATAAGACTGAAAACTGAAAAGATTGCTAATTGCTCAGTTCTTAGTCTTCACTGAACAGAGAACCAGTGACGGTCAGTCATCGGCTCTCTCCTCTGACTCTCCAGTGGGCTGTGGAGGGGGCAGGTGCGGCTGGCTTTGGTCTCCTAGCGGCGAGGCTGATCCAGCTGCCAGTCCAGGCATCTGGGTGGATCCCGACTGTAAAGTCAGGATCTTTCCGGACCCTGGACCGGCCGAGTGACATCAAACCGGTCACAGGAGTGCAGAACAAACTGCACTCCTGTGACCAACAGGAGAAGTAGGGCCAAAATAGCTTTGGCCATACTTTGTTTAAAACGTGCCTAACAGTGCTTAAAGTAGAACTATAGGAAAAACTTTTGTTTTTTTTTCCATTTTGGTAGAACAAGGGAGGGTTATAACCCCTATCAGATATTTTTTTTATCGCCATCTGTGTCCAGTTGGGGAGATTTCCCTTCACTTTCTGTCCCATAGCCAAACAGTAAGTGAGAGGAAATCCCTGCAAATTAAAGAAAGTCCTTGGGGACCCCCAGGTCACCAGAACTAGTGTCCCCATTGCAAGATTTCCCCTCTATTACTTTTCTGGGGACAACCTAAAATTTCTGGGGACAACCCAAAATTTCCCTTTCAATGATAATAGCAAACAGGACAAATAAAGGGGGTAGATCTCCCTAATGGGTGCACAGACAGCAATAAAAACTGACAGGTGTTCTTATCCATCTCTGTTCAAAGCAAAAAAAAAAAAGCCTTTTATTATACTTTAAGTGCAGGCAACTTGTGGTGCCTTCAAGTACCTGTGTTAGTGTTCAAATCAATCCCATTGTATAGCCTTATGGATCCTATGCCCAGGTAGTACACATGGCCCCTTGACTTCTCTCACTCCTCTCCATGTGTGGATTAAAGTAGTTGTTAAACCTTTTTTCCGTAAAATAATAAACATGCTATACTTACCTGCTCTGTGCAATGGTATTGCACAGAGTGGTCTCCTACCTCCTTTTCTGGGGCCTGCCGCCGGAACTTTCTACCCCTCCTCTTTTGTGCAGTTAAAAAAATGGAATGGAGGTATGATTACTGGTAATGTTACTCAAATGTCTTCTCATCATTGAGCTACTTTTTCCACTCTGATTTCAGGCTCAATAATGCAGAGAATCTTGTATCTGTATTTTCTTTTTTATTCAGAGATCATGTCCCATACCTTCAATATTTTGTTGTCAATCTCCAATAGTAAGAAGCCATTCTCTAGAATGAGGGTATGAAATGCAAGAAGATCTCTCTTTTGCTGTTGGCAACCAGCAAATTTCTTCTGCCAGTTTTTGTAAATGTGTTCCAGGATACACGTAATCAGGAAAGCATCCTTCAGGTGTGGAGGAAACAGTGACATAATCAGCATTTCATCCAGCAGAACGTATAATTATTACTTATTTTATTTACAGTAGGAAAACACTCTCTATGCTGCTTGGCAAAGCGGATCAAGTTTATGTAAAGCTAAAACAATGTCAGTGCAAATCTTGTGCAGTGTTCTCCCACTTGTAATAAAACTCAATGAGGACTTTTTACTGGAGCATTGTCGGTATGTCTTTATATAACATGTTCAAAGCCTGAGGCTTTTTTTACCACTTCATAGGATGTGAATTTAATCCAACCTTGTTTGTGAATTGTTCTATACTTGTGCCATATGAGACTGTAGACAGAACTCTGGAATAGGTACAGTGAGGGAAAAAAGTATTTGATCCCCTGCTGATTTTGTACATTTGCCCACTGACAAAGAAATGATCAGTCTATAATTGTAATGGTCGGTTTATTTTAACAGTGAGAGACAGAATAACAACAAAAATAGCTGGAAAAAAGTTATAAATTGATTTGCATTTTAATGAGTGAAATAAGTATTTGACCGCTTCGCAAAACATGACTTAGTACTTGGTGGCAAAACCCTCATTGGCAATCACAGAAGTCAGACATTTCTTGTAGTTGGCCACCAGGTTTGCAGACATCTCAGGAGGGATTTTGTCCCACTCCTCTTTGAAGATCCTCTCCAAGTCATTAAGGTTTCGAAGCTGACGTTTGATAACTCGAACCTTCAGCTCCCTCCACATATTTTCTATGGGATTAAGGTCTGGAGACTGGCTGGGCCACTCTAGGACCTTAATGTGCTTCTTCTTGAGCAACTCCTTTGTTGCCTTGGCTGTGTGTTTTGGGTCATTGTCACGCTGGAAGACCCATCCACGACCCATTTTCAATGCACTGGCTGAGGGAAGGAGGTTCTCACCCAAGATTTGATGGTACATGGCCCCATCCATAGTCACTTTGGTGCGGTGAAGTTGTCCTGTCCCCTTAGCAGAAAAATCATCCCCCAAAGCATAATGTTTCCACCTCCATGTTGGACGATGGCAATGGTGTTCCTGGAGGTCATAGGCAGCATTCCTCTTCCTCCAAACACGGCCTGTTGAATTGATGCCAAAGAGCTCTATTTTGGTCTCATCTGACCTCAACACTTTTACCCAGTTCTCCTGTGAATCATTTAGATGTCCATTAGAAAACTTCAGACGGGCCTGTACCTGTGCTTCCTTGAGCAGGGGGACCTTGCGGGTGCTGCAGGACTTCAGTCCATTACAGAGTAGTGTTTTACCAATTGTTTTCTTGGTGACTATGGTTCCAGCTGCCTTGAGTTCATTGACAAAATTCTCCTGTGTAGTTCTGGGCTGATTCCTCACTGTTCTCATGATCATTGAAACTCCACGAGGTGAGATCTTGCATGGAGCCCCCGACCTGAAAGGAGATTGGCAGTTATTTTGTGTTTCTTCCATTTACGAATAATCGCACCAACTGTAGCCCATTCCAGCCATTACAATCTTGTCCCTGACATCCTTGGACAGCTCTTTGGTCTTGGCCATGGTGGAGAGATTGGAATCTGATTTATTGCTTTTGTGGACAGGTGTCTTTTTTATACAGGGAGCAAGGTGAGATTAGGAGCATTCCCTTTAAGAGAGTGCTCCTAGTCCCAGCTCGTTACCTGTATAGAAGACACCTGGGAGCCAGAAATCTTGCTGATTTAGGAGATTAAATACTTATTTCACTCATTAAAATGCAAATCAATTTATATCTTTCTTGAAATACGTTTTTCTGGATATTTTTGTTATTCTGTCTCTAACTGGTAAAATAAACCTACCATTAAAATTATAGACTGGTAATTTCTTTGTCAGTGGGCAAACGTACAAAATCAGCAGGGGATCAAATACTTTTTTCCCTCACTGTAACTAACAGAGTGCCATAGACTTGATGATTAGAAGTCCCTTTGGCCATGGTAACCAGTTATCTTTCAATTGAAAGCAAGGAAGCAAGCGTACTATTCATATTTCAGGCCCTTTCTAACACTAAGGCTGGGTTCACACTGGTGCGACACGACAGCCGTCCTACTTTGGATCCGACTTTGCCCTGCGACATGAAGCCGGCATGTGTCCGACTTTCAATGAACGGGGATCCGACTTGGATCCCCGCCAATGCCGGCACTGTGTTTGGTATGAATCTTTAGGGGGGAACTCCGCGCCAAATTTTAAATAAAAAACCGGCATGGGTTCCCCCTCCAGAGGCATACCAGGCCCTTGGGTCTGGTATGGACCTTGAGGGGAACCCCCTACGCCGAAAAAACGGCGTGGGGGGTCGCCCCCAATCCATACCAGACCCTTATCCGAGCACGCAGCCCGGCCGGACAGGAATGGGGGTGGGGACGAGCGAGCGCCCCCCCCCCTCCTGAACCGTACCAGGCCGCATGCCCTCAACATGGGGGGTGGTGCCTTGGGGGAGGGGGGCGCGCTGCGGCCCCCCCACCCCAAAGCACCTTGTCCCCATGTTGATGAGGACAAGGGCCTCTTCCCGACAACCCTGGCCGTTGGTTGTCGGGGTCTGCGGGCGGGGGGCTTATCGGAATCCGGGAGCCCCCTTTAATAAGGGAGCCCCCAGATCCCGGCCCCCCACCCTATGTGAATGAGTATGGGGTACAGCGTACCCCTACCCATTCACCTAGGAAAAAAGTGTCAATTTAAAAAAAAAACACTACACAGATTTTTAAAGCATTTTATTAGACAGCTCCGGGGGTCTTCTTCCGACTTCGGGGGTCTCTCCGGTTCTTCTCCACGCTCTCCGGATCTTCTGCCGGGCTCCTCCGCTCTCTTCTGCTCTTTTGCCGCTCTTTTGCTAAAGCGGAGGAGCCCGGTCTTCAATCTTCTGCCTTCTGCCTTCTGCCTTCTGCCTTCTTCCTTCTTCCTTCTTCTCCTGATGTTGACACGACGCTCTCTGGGGCTAGAATGCTCTCTGTGCGCTCTGCTCTGACTTATATAGGCGGTGACCCCGCCCCCTTATGCCGTCACAGTCCCTGGGCATGCTGGGACTATGACGGCATAAGGGGGCGTGGTCATCGGGTGATGACCACGCCCCCTAAAACGTCACAGTCCCAGCATGCCCAGGGACTGTGACGGCATAAGGGGGCGGGGTCACCGCCTATATAAGTCAGAGCAGAGCGCACAGAGAGCATTCTAGCCCCAGAGAGCGTCGTGTCAACATCAGGAGAAGAGGGCAGAAGGCAGAAGGCAGAAGATTGAAGACCGAAGACCGGGCTCCTCCGCTTTAGCAAAAGAGCGGCAAAAGAGCAGAAGAGAGCGGAGGAGCCCGGCAGAAGATCCGGAGAGCGTGGAGAAGAACCGGAGAGACCCCCGAAGTCGGAAGAAGACCCCCGGAGCTGTCTAATAAAATGCTTTAAAAATCTGTGTAGTGTTTTTTTTTTAAATTGACACTTTTTTCCTAGGTGAATGGGTAGGGGTACGCTGTACCCCATACTCATTCACATAGGGTGGGGGGCCGGGATCTGGGGGCTCCCTTATTAAAGGGGGCTCCCGGATTCCGATAAGCCCCCCGCCCGCAGACCCCGACAACCAACGGCCAGGGTTGTCGGGAAGAGGCCCTTGTCCTCATCAACATGGGGACAAGGTGCTTTGGGGTGGGGGGCCGCAGCGCGCCCCCTCCCCCAAAGCACCAACCCCCCATGTTGAGGGCATGCGGCCTGGTACGGCTCAGGAGGGGGGGGGGGCGCTCGCTCGTCCCCACCCCCATTCCTGTCCGGCCGGGCTGCGTGCTCGGATAAGGGTCTGGTATGGATTGGGGGGGACCCCCACGCCGTTTTTATCGGCGTAGGGGGTTCCCCTCAAGGTCCATACCAGACCCAAGGGCCTGGTATGCCTCTGGAGGGGGAACCCATGCCGGTTTTTTATTTAAAATTTGGCGCGGAGTTCCCCCTCAAGAAAATCTGAGCACAAGTCGCGTGCCAAAGTCGGATCATGCAAGACGGCAATCCGACTTTGATCCGACTTCAATGATAGTCAATAGACTGAAGTAGGATCAAAGTCGGACCAAAGTAGTACAGGGAGCATTTCTAAAGTCGGAACGACTTGTGTCGGACCAGTTAGGACGGCTCCCATAGGGAAACATTAAATTTCACACGTCATGCGACATGAGCTCCCAATGTCGGAGCGTTTGTCGGACCAGTGTGAACCCAGCCTAAACATTCACTCTTTGGGTTCTTTCAAGTGACTACTTTTGTATTGATTATGTTGGAATTAACTATACTAACCATTACCTGATGCATTGTGACATGATTTGTAGGTGGAATGAGGGCATGTGGTGGTGGATTATACATTTCTTCAAATAGTTTTTACTGTGAAATTTAACATCTTCTTCTTGTCTTACTAGAACGAGCATACAGCCTTCCTGAACAATCAAAAGAAAAAAGGTATTGCTATATATCTGCTCTGTTTTTATTTTGTGTGAAGACATTAAAGTAAACCCAAAGTGTAGCAACAAATCTCTCCAACCCCCCCTTCCCCTGCCTTGAAATAAAATGTGTTAAAGAACTGCTATAATACTTGCTGGCCTTTGAGAAAAAGAATCTTTGGAAATCCATGGTGGCCTGTCACATGACCAGATGCCTGAGAATTGGGTCACGTGATTTTTGCAGAAGTGAATGATCATACCGTTAGAGTTTTTTTCTTTTTCTGAAGGCTATTTTTTATTTTATGAGCTTGTGAAGTTAACCACTTTAAGACCAGCCTTGTTTTGGATTTTAGGTGTTTACATGTTTAAAACAGGTTTTTCTGCTAGAAAATTACTTAGAACCCCCAAACATTATATATGGTTTTTCTTCTAACACCCTAGAGAATACAATGGCGGTCATTGCAATACTTTTTTTTGCACCGTATTTGCGCAGCGGTCTTATAAGCGCACTTTTTTTGGAAAAAATTCACTTTTTTGAATAAAAAAATAAAACAACAGTAAAGTTATCCCAATTTTTTTTAATATTGTGAAATATAATGTTACGCCGAGTAAATTGATACCCAACATGTCATGCTTGAAAATTGCGCCCGCTCGTGGAATTTTCGTCAAACTTTTACCCTCAAAAATCTCCATAGGCGACGTTTAAAAAATTCTACAGGTTGCATATTTTGCGCTACAGAGGAGGTCTAGGGCTAGAATTATTGCTCTCGCTCTACCGGTCGCGGCGATACCTCACATGTGTGGTTTGACCACCGTTTTCATATGCGGGCGCTACTCGGGTATGCGTTCGCTTCTGCGCGCGAGCTCGTCGGGACAGGGGGGTTTTAAAAATTTTTTTTTTTATTTTTATTATTTATTTTACAATATTTTATTTATTTTTACACTTTAAAAAAAAAAAAAAAAATTGTGTCACTTTTATTTCTATTACAAGGAATGTAAACATCCCTTGTAATAGAAAAAAGCATGGCAGGACCTCTTAAATATGAGATCTGGGGTCAAAAAGACCTCAGATCTCATATTTACACTAAAATGCAATAAAAAAAAAAAAAAAAAAAAAAAGTCATTTAGAAAAATGACATTTGAAAAAATATGCCTTTAAGAGGCGTGGACGGAAGTGACGTTTTGACGTCGCTTCCGCCCAGCAGTGTCATGGAGACGAGTGAGCGCCATCTTGGCCTCATTCGTCTCTATACACAGCACGGCAGAGGACGCGATCGCCTCCGCCGCTACCGACGGCTCCGGTATGCGGCGGAGGACACCGGATCGCGGCGGGAGGGGGGGCCCTCTCCCGCCACCGATAAAAGTGATCTCGCGGCGAATCCGCCGCAGGGACCACTTTTATCTGAAAGCCGGCCGCCGCACGAAAACGGGGATACCGGGGTTATGGCAGCTAGCTGCTGCCATAACAACGATATCCCCGTTCAAACTTAGGATGTACATAGTCGTGCGGCGGTCGGGAAGTGGTTAACAGGCTAGGGTTGCTGACTTGGGTTTTTTTACTCTACTGCCCCGTACACACGGTCAGACTTTGATCGGACATTCCGACAACAAAATCCTAGGATTTTTTCTGACGGATGTTGGCTCAAACTTGTCTTGCATACACACGGTCACACAAAGTTGTCGGAAAATCAGATCATTTTGAACGCGGTGACGTAAAACACGTACGTCGGGACTATAAACGGGGCAGTAGCCAATAGCTTTCATCTCTTTATTTATTCTGAGCATGCGTGGCACTTTGTGCGTCGGATTTGTGTACACACGATCGGAAATTCCGACAACAGATTTTGTTGTTGGAAAATTTTATAGCCTGCTCTCAAACTTTGTGTGTCGGAAAATCCGATGGAAAATGTGTGATGGAGCCTACACACGGTCCGACAACAAGGTCCTGTCACACATTTTTCGTCGGAAAATCCGACCGTGTGTACGGGGCATACCTCTTTTTTCTTTAAGTGTTCCTTTTTCTTTCTCCCATGGGAGGGGTGACAGGGATCTTTGTTTGGCTCCCCTTCTCCCCTCACCTCCCTTAGTTCTCCGATTACTTCCCAGTATAGGCTTTATCAAGCGCATCCATGGAGGTTGGAGATTTCATAGGCCTTCAAAGTTTGCTTTGTTCATTGATTGATATTGTGTTTTATATTCTTTGGCATGAATGTTTACTGCACTTGACTCGTAAAAGTTTGTGTTTACCTAGTACATCCTAGAAATTTTCGAGGATATTGTGGATATGGGGTTGTCATTTTTCTCTTGTACCTTGTAATTGATGGCCTTTATTTCTTCAAAAACCTCAACTGTTTTTTTTTTTTTTTTTTTTTTTTTATATCTCTGTATAAATCAAGATTTTGCAAGCACAAAAATGAATGATAAGAGTTCACATTGGCTGATCACCCCCTTAAAAATACCTAAGCAGATGATTACATGACAGCTGCAAGGGTTCCAGATCATTTAGTGGATCTTGTATCTATTAACTATATTTATGTAAAAATGTTAACCCCCCCATAACGCATACACAATCCCTTCAATCCCTGACTAAGAACAAGTATATACAGTAGATAAGGACCTCTGACTTTTATTCAAGCTCCAGATAATTGATTACAACTAATCAAGCTAGATAGTCAACAGGACAGCCAGGCAACTATCAATTTTAGATCAGCAACGGCAGCCTCTATCTTTCTAAAGAAAAGTTTACTTTTAGCTATTTTTTTCCGGCTGTGCCATATTCTTTTTCTTAATTTCTGCCCGCTTTGCTTATTTAAAGAGAAGAACATTGTATTTTGGCTTTTTTTTCATCACAATATTCTGATTAAATCTCTATTAAAAGACATAGAAAGACTTCTCTGTAATTTTTTTCCCCTACCATAAAGTCCAGATATAACCTGTTGGTTAAGCCAAAGAGGACATTCTGTAGGTGGAAAGAAATAGAGAGACTCCTTTTTTTTTTTTTTCTACCCAGGCATAACTTGTTCTTACTGGGGAGAAGCCAAGAAGGATTTTTCTATAGGTGGCATATTTTACCTGTTTTTTTTTTACTCTTTTTTGATGATTTTAAAGATTTCTTTCGTTTTTTTCCACCATACATCCCCTGGATGTATATAATATGTGATAGGATATTCTCACCTCTTCTCTGGATGTACTGTTAATTACAGAAATTGTTGCTCATGTGAGAGCAACCAGTAGCAAAGCTATTGTATGACTCTTTCAGCTAATAGAGCAGATCAAATACCTATATTAGCTTACAGGAAATACAGTTAAGTATATTGATTGCTACATTTCTGAAACATCCTCCTAGTGTCGATGTAAACTTGATTATAGGTTTTTAACAATAAATTATTTGCAAGGAAATGAAACCTTATTCACATAGGTAGTTGACCGATAAATGATGGTGTGCAGTAACCTACATTACCTGTTCAGATTTGAGGTTACTAGCGAAAGGTCAATTCTTATGGATTGATGTAGTCACTGCAAATTACTCATTGTCTTACTGAAACAGCTGATAATTAAAATTAGGCTTGCAGGGGTAGTACCAGTTCTTTAATCAGATGAGTGGAGATAGAGGTATTTTTATGACCTATACAGGTGCTAGTCCTCTTTAAAGTACTCCAGCCCATATTATAAGGTAAAAAGATATTAGCATGTTTATCTTATTGGTTACTGATTTTGCAATGCAATTCTTTTCTTCTGTCTATTGTACCAATTGTACAATAGATTTTTTTAGAGGTTCAGTTTCACTTTTTTAGCTTTATTTGGATTAAAAAAAAATCCATAATACAGTGTTGAAACACTCTTGAATCAGAGATCCCCAAAGTGCGTCACTCCTACCTAAAAAGAAAAAAATACCACAACTTTGGCTTATAAAAGTTTAAGCAGCAATGATTAGTTATTAGTATCAGTCAAAAAGTTTAAGTTCTAATCCACTGCCCTAAATTGTCTGAGGCCAATTTTTGATTGTTCTAGATTAGATTTACTATGCATGCAGTCTGTACTCACAAATAAAACCTAATATGTACTTCACTGTGTTTCATTTTTTAGGTATAAAAAAAAAACTAAAAAAATGAGCCTGACCACAAATCTGTCTTGGTATTTTCCATTGTATAACTTATGAATAGAAGTGACTTAAATACAAAGGTATTTCTTACATAATGGGAATTCCAGAAATAGTAGTCATGAACGATAACAATACAGATGTTTATTGTGGTGTCAAATATAGGATATAATCGTGATGTGACAAGTCATCCCTACATGCTATTTCTTACTGTGCATCAATACACATAGGCTAGCCTTTACCATATATACAGTGTCACTCAACTTCTGCTGCTGTTTAACTGAGTTAGTGGAATTTGCCCCGTCATTATTTTGCTGCTGTAGGAGTGCTTGAAAGATACGAGGGGTCTTCAAGTCAAACGGGGACTTTTGAGTTTATATGAAAGAACACATTTTAACACACATTTTAACGAGTGGGAACTGCATTTTTTTTTCCGACCTACTCCCCTGCTATATTTATAGACCTATCCCAGCATTTAACAAAAGCCTGGAAAGCTTTGGCATAGAAAGATTTGTCAGTACGCCTAAACCATCCTAGGACAGCCTGCTTCCCTTCGTCATCAGTGCTGAAATGCTGACCTCTGAGGAACTCATTTAGGGGTCCAAAAAGGTGGAAATCACTTTGAAGCAAGGTCTGAGCTGTAAGGGCAGCTCTGTGGGCTGAGGGCTGGAAACCACCGTGGCCGGGATTGTCAATGATGGACGTACGGCCATCTGTGAAATGTTTACACCATTGAAATGTTTTACTGCGGCTGAGCGTCTCATCACCGTACTATGCTTGAAGTCTTCTGTAGATATTAGTGGATTTTATGCGTTTGTTCACAAGAAACTTCATCTCCACGCGCTTTCATGCACACACTAATACCGTTGTCTGCCTTCTTGATTAATGGTCTCTGGACTGGCCCGACACATGTGCACTAACTATCAGTAATAGGACATTCTTGCCACTTACTACTGCGTGTAATACCGCCACGCTAGCATCCCTTTCCTTTTTCATACATCATGGGACACAGAGTTAGGCTAATATTCATTACCTGCTGGGTTATACTTAATCTCCAGGTGAATAGACAATGGTAGACCAAATGTCTTTAGACAGGAAGTGATCCACTATATGGCACCTCCCATACAGGAAGTATTTCAGTGTCTGCAAGGTGGATGGCACGATTGTTTGAGCTCTCTGAGCTCCAGGTCTCTAGTCCCACAAACGGTTCTTAAATGAATCAAGGGATTGACTGACTGGATCCATTTGACACAGGCTTTATATGCTTAGATAAATGGTACCCAAGCTTTGCAAAGAAGACTCAAGATCCTGCAAGGTTTTGCCTGTAATGTGGTCTCCGGCCGCTGGACCCTGCGAAGTGGAATCCTGGACACCACAGCGCTAAGGCGTTCTTGCAGGGTGCTGTACAGGTCCAAGGAAGTGGACACTAAATAAGAAAAGGGTATCCAGTCCTTAAAGGTCCTCAAGTGACAGGAACCCATCCTGAAAGGTAAAGATTGGTCTCTTCGTTTTTTAGCTGCCCTGCGCCTGGACGGGTAAGTGAAACCCCTTTATTTAATATTGTGGGGTGTCCCAGTGATTGTAACAATCAGTCAAGCTAGCTAGATGCTGGACACCTGTGTGCAGTGACCATACAGGGGAGTTTTTGAGCTACCTGTGTATGTTTTCAGAGTGTTCCTTTTTTTTGCTTGTGTCTGGCTGGCTGTTTTTTTACCTGTATGATGGCGCACAATGGTGCGCCATTTCGCCTTGGTTCACCACGGTGCACGTGCGTCCACAAGAGCGCCGCTGGGGTCAGCAGTTTGTTTGGCGGCCATGGCACACTCAGCTTCGCTGCACATGCGCCGCAGCCTTTATCTGGGCGCATGAAGATTCGAGTCATACGCGAATACAGCCACGCCCGTTCAACCGGACCACGCACGCACAGAACGTTCCGGCGCACAGCCAGCTTATTTAAGCTGTGTACGCCAGGCATACGGTGCTTCCAGAAGGCAGCTGCGGGTCACGTGAGTCACCAAGTGTTGCTTGGCGGGCTAAAGGTGCTTAGCAGGATTGTTGCATAGGGGCTTGGTGAGCCCTATTAAAGGGTCTCCCTTCTGAGGTGTGTTAATACTACACCCAGGTACTCCCTTTTTGTGGCTAGTAAATGTCTTCAAAAAAGATGAGCGGGAAGAGCACACCTATGTCATCAGTAGTTCCTGATGAACCTAGTCGTATCACTAGTGTTACAGAAGATATCCAGTTGGTGTCTGCCTCTCAATCACAGAGGCTTTTGATCCTGACTCTTACCGAAATGGTTCGATCTGCCTTTAAATTGCCTCTTGCAGAAGTTACTGGGCCTCCCTAGTCCTCTTTGGGATCCCTGAGGCCTCTTCAGGCCACACTGGCTTACCCCTTACACCCTCTATTGGAACAGGCGGTGTATGCTGATTGGGAACATCCTGACAGGATTTTTGTTCCTCTTAAGAAGAGGTTTTCCCTTTTATATCCCATGGATGGAAAGTTTAAGAAGTGGAGCATGCCAGCCGTAGATGCAGCAGTCTCTTCGTTAACCTCCCTGGCGGTTTTCCCAAGTGTGGCCCGGGGTTAAATTTCAGTACCATTAGCGGTAACCCCGAGCCACACTCGGATTGCATTGCAGGATCCTGGTGCGGTATACTTACCTTGTCCCCAGGATCCTGTGATGTTCCCCCGCTGTGTCTGTGGGCTCTGTCCTCCGCCCGAAGCTTCTGTGTGCCGGGCTCCGTTCCCTGCGAGCGTCGTGGCGTACGGGTGCAGAGCCTGGTGCAAATTCAAAAAATTTAAAAATCATAACACATACAGTACACTGTAATCTTATAAATTACATTACTGTATGAAATAATTTCACGTCCCTTTTGTCCCTAGTGCTTTGTTCAGTGCACTACATGCAGTTTTATATGATATATACTGTTCTTTCTGCCTGAAAACTGGAGATTGTCCATAGCAACTAAAAAGTGTCCCTTTGCGTCAAAAGTGGTATTAGACCAGTTAGAAAACAGCGATAGTAAATTAGAACACTTGCAGAATTGAGCGATAGTGAATCATGGGGAAATTAATTTTATTATTATTTTTTATAATTATTTATATTTATTTATTATGTTATAATTTTAGGATTTTGTGTTTCAAACTTTATCATACCCGGGATATCTACTAGACTCTTATTTGGACAGATTAAATGTGTTATTGTTAAGAATTACAGGCCTACAATATAAAACGCCAAATTTCTATGCAAAATAATTGTACCGCTTTGAGACGCAAAAATCTGACATAATCATACCACCAGGGAGGCTACACAAGAACTTGACTTGTCGGGTAGATAACACACAGGGCTTGAAAGACCCTGTTGACTAGAAATTGGAGTCATCATTAAAGGCTTCCTTTTCTTTGGCCAGTTCAGCTATTCAGCCAGCTGTTGCAGTAATTGGTATCTGCCAGTCCGTAAAGGATCAGATCAGACGGCCTGACAGGCCTAACCAGGAGGATGATCTGCCTGAAAATAAGGCAGATATTCCTCGAACGCTGTGTTTTGCTGTTGACGCCTTAAAGAATCCAATACAGCAGGTTTCTTGTTTGGCTCTCTTGTCTGTACATATGCGCAGACTTTTGTGGCTTAAGAACTGGTCAGCTGGCAGGTTTCCCCTTTCATGGGGAACGTTTATTTGGAGATCATTTGGACAAATATATCCAAAAGATTTCCGGAGGGAAGAGTTCTCTACTTCCTGTGAAGAAAAGCACCAGGCGTCCCTTGTTTAAAACCTCAGGGACTGCTTCCTCAAATGTCTCAGCGTCTAGGCAGTTCCGCCGCCAACAGGGCACTAGGGCTAGGGGTATGCCACATGGCCAGGGCCAGAAAAAGCCCTAGGTCCAAAATTCTTCTAAACCCAGCACCAAGCTCTCCTTTTAAGGGGACGCCCTCACTCCATCGGGTGGGGGGGAAGGCTGCTGCACTTTGTGGACATTTGGAGAACAATAATTCGTAACGAGTGGGTCACCTCAACTATATCCCTCAGTTACAAGCTGGCGTTGCGGGGGGGTTCCCCCTCAAAGGTTTTTAAGATCCAATGTTCCCTCGGATCCTCCAAAAAGAGACTTATTGCTTCAGGCAATATATCATTTAGTGCATCAAGGAGTGATTGTAGAGGTTCCTGTACCCGAAAGGGGTGCAGGGTTTTACACAAACCTATTTATGGTTCAAGAACTAAATGGGGAAACAAGGCCCATTTTGGACCTAAGATCCCTGAACCAGTATCTACTGATCCAGTCCTTTCGGGTGGAGTCTGTTCACTCAATAGTAGCCTCGCTCCAGATGGGAGACTTTCTAGCCTCCATCAAAACAAAGGACGCGTATTTACACGTACCTATCTTTCAGCCTCATCAGAGGTTCCTGTGATTTGCAGTAGAGGAACTTCATTTTCAGTTTGTGGCTCTATCCTTCGGGCTTGCTACAGCTCCCTGGGTGTTTACAAAGGTCCTAGCACCAGTACTGGATTTTTTTAAGAGCCCAAGGGATCCTGGTGCTTGGGTATCTGGATGACCTCCTGCTCAGAGATCACGCACTACAGGCTCTAGAATAGAGCATAACATGCACAGTGCGGTATTTAGAAAGCTCAGGCTGGATCATAAATACCGAAAAGTCAACCTTGAGACCAGCTCAAAGTCTAAAGTATTTAGGTCTGATCCTAGATCCGGTCCAAGCAAGAGTATTCTTGCCACCCGCAAGGATCTGTGCCCTAAAGGATCAGGTGCGTCAGATAAGGGGCACCAGACAACCCTCCATTCGGTTCTGTATGAGCCTTCTAGGGAGGATGGTATCCTCCTTCGAGGCAGTGCCCTATGTCCACTGTCCAGTTCCATTCCAGGCCTCTACAAGACATCTTGTTGGCTTGGAACAGGAGAGGACAAGCCCTGGATTACCCAATGTTCTTATCTCCTCGGGCACACTTAACCTAAGCTGGTGGTTGCAGGATCAGGACCTGCAAAAGGGAAGATCCTTCCTCCCGGTAACTTGGAGATTACTAACTACAGATGCCAGTGTCTCAGGCTGGGGAGCGACCCTAGAGGGGCTCACAGCTCAAGGGAAATGGTCAAGGAAATAACAGATTCTGCCCATCAACGTCCCGGAATTATGGGCAGTACGTCTGGCCCTACGGTTCTGGACGGTGGAGCTTCAGGACTGCCCTATCAGGGTTCAGTCCGACAATGCCACTGCAGTGGTCTATATAAACCACCAAGACGGTACCAGGAGTCGTTCAGCTCTGAAGGAGGTGAAACACATACTAGCCTGGGCAGAGGGACATGTGCCGATTCTATCGGCAGTCCATATCCCGGGAGTAGAGAGCTGGAAGGCAGATTATCTCAGCCGACAGAAGATCTGCCCGGGGAATGGTCCCTACGCCCAGGGGTGTTCCAGGAAATTTGCCAATGTTGGGGATGGCCAGAGGTCGACCTACTGGCATCCAGGTTCAACAACAAACTACAGCAGTTTGTGTCCCGAACAAGAGATCCTCTGGCAATCAGAGCACATGCTCTGGTAGTGCCATGGAGCCAGTACTCTACCTAGTTTATGCTTTCCCTCTGATCCCTCTCCTTCCACATTTGTTGCGCAGGATTCAGAGAGAGGGGGTTCCAGTCATTCTGCTGGCACCAGCCTGGCCCAGAAGGCCCTGGTTCCTGGAGATTGTGAGACTGACAATAGACGGGCCATGGACGCTTCCACGTCGCCCCGATCTATTGTCTCAAGGTCCTATATTCCACCACAATTTAGAGTCTCTAAATTTGGCGGCATGGCTATTGAAGCCAGGGTGTTAAAGGACCGTGGCATCTCGGGACCAGTAGTGTCTACCCTAGTGAATGCTAGAAAAGCTGTCACTAGGAAGATCTATCATAAGGCCTGGAAGACTTATATATGGTGGAAATCAAACTGGCTTTGGGTACAATCAGAGGTCAAGTTTCAGCCTTATTAGTATTCTTCCAAAGGCCTTTAGCCTCCCATTCACTGATCCGAACCTTTATGCAGGGGGCAACTCGTTTGCTTCCCCCATTAGGTCACCTATGTGTCCTTGGGACTTGAACTTGGTGCTGTCTGTGTTACAGAAACAACCATTTAAGCCTATTAAGGAAATTCCATTAGATTTGCTGTCATGCAAACTAGCCTTCCTGATGGCTATCACCTCGGCTAGAAGGGTGTCGGAGTTGGCGGCCCTTTCATGCAGTGAACCGTACTTGATCCTTCACCGCAACAGGGTCGTGTTATGACCTGTTCCATCCTTTTTGCCAAAAGTTGTGTCTGCATTTCATTTAAATCAGGACACTATTTTGCCGCCTTTTTTTTCTCAGCTTCGTTCGGCCGAAGAGAGACGACTGCATTCTTTGGACATTGTCCGAGCAGTCAAGGTTTATTTGTCTAAATCTGCGGAATCGGACCTTTTTTGTTTTACCAAAAGGACCCAAGAAGGGGAAGTCAGTTTCCAAAGCTTCCATTGCCAATTGGGTCCCTCAATTGGTCATTCAGGCCTATGGTCTGAAACGTAAAGCTCCTCCCTTTAGGGTGAGAGCTCATTCTACCAGTAGGTAATGAATATTAGTCTAACACTGTGTCCCATGATGAATGAAAAAAAAAATAGGATTTTTTCCTCATACTTACCTGTAAAATCCTTTTCTTTGAGTACATCATGGGACACAGAGGTCCCTCCCCTCTTTTTGAGGATTCAGTGCTTGCTACAAAACTGAAGTACTTCCTGTATGGGAGGGGTTATATAGGGGATCACTTCCTGTCTAAAGACCTTTGGTCTACCAGTGTCCATTCACCTGGAGATGAAGTATAACCCAGCAGGTAATGAATATTAGCCTAACTCTGTGTCCCATGATGTACTCAAAGAAAAGGATTTTACAGGTAAGTATGACCAAAAAATCCTATTTTCATACCTGTAAAAAGTCCTGGTTTGACTTGAATGCCCCTCATACATTGGTAACACTAAAATATGGTTCTGGGTTTGATTCTGGCCTAAGGAGTCCATAGACATGACATGACAGTCTCCCCATCAGATGTTATAGCCTTGATCTGGTAATAATAACTGAAAAAAAAAACTTTGCCTGATTGCTAATGTTTGCCTTGAGCTGGGACTGTGTAGCTCACCCTACATCTTCAATTGCCTGAAATAGACCCAACTAGTGTACCTGGAACATTTCTGTTTAGGAGGAAACTAGCCCAGGACAAAAGACATTAGTAGCATGCATGCACTTGTGAGCAATCTCTGATATCTATGGGCAACTTCATATAGTTCTATAGTTCAATAGTTGGGTCTATTTCAGGCAATTGAAGATGTAGGGTGAGCTACACAGTCCCAGCTCATTGGAATTTGTATGGATTTCAAAAAAGTAGGGCTGCGGAAATTAACAATTAATTCCTCGATTAATCATTAATCTTTTTGATCGATCAAAATTTTTTTGATCGGTAGGCTGCCTGCCCTGGGGCCGCTTTGGGCCAAGCTGTGGCTGCAGCGCTCCGCTCCCTCCTCTTCCACTATATGTCATACACAGTCTGCGGGCATCTCCCACTGTGTGTCTCCGAGCTGAGTGTGAAAACTTTGGCCACGCTGTGAGAAGTCCCGCCCTCCTTTTAGATCAGCTCGTGTGATAGACGCAGTGTTCTGTCTATCACACAAGCTGATCTAGGAGGAGGGCGGGACTTTTCTCACAGCGTGGCCAAAGTTTTCACACTCAGCTCCGAGACACACAGTGGGAGATGCCCGCAGACTCTGTAATCCAGGCACAGGCACTGACTACAGTGAGGCTGCGATTATGGGCACGGTGAGACTGCATTTTGGGCAAGGTGAGACTGCATTATGGGCACGGTGAGGCTGCCATTATAGGCACGGCGAGGCTGCGATTATGGGCACGGTGAGACAGCATTATGGGCACGGTAAGGCTGAGATTATGGGCATGGTGAGGCTGAGTTTATGACGTGTGACATCCTAGCCATGCCCCGCTATGTCCAGCTTTGGCCGTTGCCATAACAACGGTGCTAAATTAGATAAAAGTAGTTGGATCTGTATGTGCGTTATAATTAATCGAAATGAGTCGATTAATCAATTTTAAAAAACTGATTAATCGATTAAAAAAAACTTGATCGATCGAACACGAAAATTTTAATCAGTAACAGCCCTACAAAAAAGTACTTTGGTTTCTACCTCAAGAGTATGAGAGGGAATGAGCGTGTTGAATGAGAGTATGGCTACTCATAGATGGCCTCATTTTGGAAAGAATGGTCAAATAATTGAAAAGCATGAACTTGGCAGCATACTAGTTACGAAATTATTACAGATATTACAGATCTTGGCTTTCAGTCTGTTGGAAAGTCAGTCTTTGCAGACAATGCTTTTCGAGAAATGTTATCAAATGTTTGTCTAAAAGATATCTGATAATTTTCAAAGTGCAAACACTTTGAAAGAACACCCAATTACCTGAAAATCATGAGAGTCATAAAAACCTGGGTAATACGTTTCTGTTGCTCATGGCCACCTATGTGAGTGTGCTGGTATGTGTGTTTATTTGGCCATATTTTACGTCTCACAGAACATTAACTACAATGTTATTTTTCAGGATTGAAGAGGAGGAATGGGACAGATACATGACACCTACAAAACCTGAAGCTGAGAAAAACAAAGTGAGCCGGACTTTCAGCTTCCTAAGGAGCAGGATGAGCAGTACGAGGAATAAAACCAAGGTGAACATTGCCCTCTACTGTTAATATTAGTCCATAAGTGCGAATATTTATTTTCTAAGCAAGCGTGACTTTTTGACACTTTTAGGCCTCATGCATACTGCTTCTGTTAAACTTACGTTTAAGAACTTTTGGTGGTTTTTTTTGCCAAAGCCTCAAAAAACAACTCAATAAAAGCCTCTCCGCCCATGCGCACATAGGCTTTTACCAGAGTTTAGGAGCAGCAGAGTTTAGAGGCAGTCAAAGCTCCTCTCCTGAATGCAGAAGAATTGTGTTCAGGAGAGGAGCTTTTGGGCATAAAAACAAGTTTAGCACTTCAGCATTTATTCATTGCAATGGACAGAATACATTAAAATTCTAGCCAATTAAATAAACTCCCAAACACCAATTACTGCTAAACTCTGCTAAAATCACCTAAACTGGTTAGAAAAAATGCAGCTTAGGTGAGCTTTTCACACTGATTTTCTCCTGTCTGGAGAAATATTTACAACAAACCAGTGTGCATGAAGCCTTCTACAAACTTGCATGTAAATGAATGCCTAACCCATTTGGTTTTAAAGCAATGTTTGCTAATTTAGAGCACCAAACCCCATCCAGTGCCAATGTATCCTACTACAACTCACAACATGGGGCTCAAAGTTTAGTTAGCAAGTGACATACTACACAACTGTTTCTTTGGAGTTTGTTTTCCCCACTAATAAATATTTTTCCTTCATAATTTTGCTAGTGACCTGGCAGGCAATTGGCTTCCCTTTCAAATTGGTCTTTGTGTGTGTCTATACAACCATAGTACAAGTAAAATATAAAACTCTACTGTTAAAGTGGTAGTAAACTGTAAAATAAAAAATGGTCCCCTGCAGGTTAATGTCATAATGTGCTAGTATGCACTGTATACTAGCACATTATGACAGACTTGCCTATAAAACAGATCCCTCCAGCGGCATGCTGTCACCGCTAACAGGGATTCCATTTTCACCTGTTCTTACTTCTGGGTTTACATGCTCCAGCCATTTGAATGGCCGAGCCGCGATGACGTCATAGTTGCACGCACAACACTCTCAAAAGATGTCCATTCAGAGCGTATGCGTCCGTGACGTCACCAGCTGCTGCACGGTGCATGTTTAGAAGATATTCACTGTACTTACAGACTTATTAGGCTTACCTGTAGGTACAAGTTTAAAAGAGGTAGAGAGGTACTGAAACAGAACCACATTGGAAGCTAAGCCTGCATAAGTAATGAGCAATATGGCTGCCCCATGTACAGATATCATTGCAGACTGTACACCGTAATAATGCTTTATAACACTGGCATGTTTTGGGAAAATTATGTAATAGCTAATTTTTATGTGAAGATCTAAGAAAATTATAAATGGGCTGTAGACTTACTTTAAAGATTACTCTAATTGTGGAGAAAAAAAGGTACACAGAGGGTCACCAGTAGTGCCTGTGTGCCCCTGATCTTATCCCCATTAGTGATTTATCCTTACCATGTTCCATACTGTGTCTCTGTGTGGAGGTGGCCATCTTGGTATAGGAGCAAGGCTTTGCTTCCTCTTGTCAGAGCAGACAGATTACTCTAATTTGCAGTTAGATGTTGGGGACCCAGCAGGGGTTTAGCTGTTGGCAGAAAGCAACATTGAAAGCAATAGGAGGCTAATCGCAAATGGTCCCATTCACAAGTGTAAATGGGACCTAAATGTATTGTTTATTGAGACATAATGGGTTATTTATCTACATTATGCTGATTGGTACACTGTTTTCTAATTTGTATTCTCCTTTTATTTTTGTACATAAGATATTAAATGTTACAATTGGTCATAACATTTTACCAGGGACATTATATTAAAAGTAACAGTGTTATAAGTCTTAAGAGAAATGAATTTAATTATTTTCTATAATTACAAGCATTAGAGGATAATAACATTACAGCTAATGTGATATGACTCTGCAACATGATTATGCTGTGATTGCTGTTATCAATATTACAGTTAATATTTATAAATGTGATATACAGTATAACATATAATGATATTATTATTTATATAATCTCTAACAAGCAGGGCATTTTATTTCCCCTGTATTAAATTAAATTAAATTAAATTAAATTGTATAAAAATATAATAATAATATAGTGGCTTCAGCTTTTGTAACACTTTTCAATGTAAGAGCTGAAATTATAAAGTAAGGCCTGAAACACACCTTTGTTATGCAGTGAGTTGCTGTAGCACATGCATTAATGCTCATTCCATGCGCTGTGGTGCCATTTCTTTTGAATGGCACCCAAATGTGCTAAGCCCGCAGGGATCTCCAAACTACGGCCCTCCAGCTGTTGCTGAACTACACGTCCCATGAGGCAATGTAAAGCTCTGACATTCACAGACATGACTAGGCATTATGGGAATTATAGTTCCTGAACAACTGGAGGTCCATAGTTTGGAGACCCTGCTAAGACAATGCACATGTGTTTCACCACACCATAATGCATAGCAATGCACCACCATGAGCTGTAGTGTACTGTGTCGGAAAATATGCTGCTGTCTGTTTTAGGCCTCTTGCACACTGCAGCTTGAAAAAGCTCAGTACAGCGTTTTTTTTTAACTGGTCTAAAATGCAGCCCATTGTTTACAATGTGCCTGTACACACAGATGCATAAACAGGCATTGCGTATTGTTGAGTAAAAAAAAATAAATAGAAAAATGTGCTTTCTCAGTCAGTATTTTGCACTGGTACGCGCAAAGACAAGCGTATATACGCACCTATGAGCATAAATATTTTGAATTGTCATAGATTTTGTCATAAGGAATGTATTTTTTGCACGAATGCTCACTAATACGTGTAACACCAACACCTGAAATTATGTCCAGAAATTCTGATATTCAAACATTAGTACCGTGTGCAAGAGGCCTAATTGTGCTGTTTTGCTGTGGCTAACTGTCGCTTTCTTGTCTTTTCATATGTCAATTCTCTTGAAGACCAAAACAAAGGATACAAAAGAGAAGGTGAATCGACACCAGTTTGTACTGGGTACATTCTCTGGTGTAGTTCCATGTTTGGTATGTGAGAAAGCGCTCCTGGGGAAAGAGTCATTTCAATGTTCCAGTAAGTACCAGTGCACAAGATTTCATACATTTAATGTTAGGGCTGAAAGGACCAGCAATTTCAAAGTAATATTCAGTTATACAGTTGTGTGAAAAAGTATTTGCCCCCTTCCTGATTTTTTTTTTTTTTTGCATATTTCTCACACTTAAATGACTCAGATCATCAAACAAATTTTAATAATACACAAAGATAACCTGAGTAAATCCAAGATGATGTTTTTAAATAATTATTTAATTTATTAAGGGAAAAAAGCTGTTCAAACCTGCCTGGCCCTATGTGAAAATGTAATTGCCCCCTCCCATGCTGAATCATGAATGAACTGTGATTGGCCACAATTTTTTGGAAAGCTAAGTTAAATTTAACTTGCCACACCCATGCCCGATTACTGCCAGACCTGTTAAATCAAGAAATCACATAAATAGAAGCTGTCTGGCTAACATCACAAAAAGCCACACATCATACCACAATCTAAAAAAAATTCAAGAACAGATTAGAAACAAAGTAATGTACATGTATTGGTCTAGGAATGGTTTCAAAGCCATTTCTAAGGCTTTGGAACTCCAGTGAACCATGGGGAGAGCCATTATCCACAAATGGAGATAACTTAGAACAATGGTGAACCTTTCCAGGAGTGGCTGGCCTACAAAAATTACTCCAAGAGCATGACGACTCATCCAGGAGGTCATAAAAGAACCCAGAACAACATCTAAAGAACTGCAGGCCTCACTTGCCTCAGGTAAGATCAGTGTTCATGATTCAACAATAAGGAAGAGACTTGGCAAAAATGGCATCCATGGGAGAGTTCCAAGGCCAAATCCACTGCTGACCAAAAAGAACACAAAGGCTCATCTCAGATTTACCAAAAAACATCTTGATTATCCCCAAGACTTTTAGGCAAATATTCTGTGGACTGATGAGACAAAAATGTAACTTTTTGGAAGGTGTGTGTCCCGTTACATCTGGCATAAAACGAATACAGAATTTCATAACAAGAACATCATACCAACAGTCAGACATGGTGGTGGTAGCGTCTGGGGTTGCTGCTTTGAAGCTTCAGGACCTGAATGACTTACCATAATTGATGGAACCATGAATTCTGAGCTCTACCAGAAAATCCTAAAGGAGAATGTCCAGCCATCAGTTTGTGACCTCAAGCTCAAATGCACTTGGGTTATGCAGCAGGACAATGATCCAAAACACAACAGCAAGTCCACCTCCAAATGGTTCAAACAAAGCAAAATTTAGGTTTTGGAATGGCATAGTCAAAGTCCAGAATTAAATCCAATTGAGATGCTGTATCATGACCTTACACAGGCCGTTCATGCTGAAAAACCCTCCAATGTGGCTGAATTAAAACAATTCTGCAAAGAAAAGTGGGCCAAAATTGCTCCACAGCGATGTGAAGGACTCATTGCCAGTTACCGCAAGCGCTTGATAGCAGTTGTTGCTGCGAAGGGTGGCACAACCAGTTATTAAGTTTAGGGGGCAATTACTTTTTCACATACAGCCAGGCAGGTTTGGACAGCTTTTTTGCCTTAATAAATGAAACCATCATTTAAAAGTATAAGTATGACAGATATGCAAAAAAAAAACGTAAAATCAGAAAGGGGGCACACACAACTGTGTGTGGACACTGGAGGGCTGTATCATTCAGTGGCATCTAAAGGCGTATCCATAGTTGTGAGATAACTTGATAAATCTCCATTCCAGACATACTGGGGGAGATTTACTAAAACTGGTGCACACAGAATCTGGTGCAGCTGTGCATAGTAACCAGTCAGCTTCCAGGTTTTATTTTAAAGCTCAATTGAACAAGCTGAAGTTAGAAGCTGATTGGTTAATATGCACAGCTGCACCAGATTCTGAGTGCACCAGTTTTAGTAAATCCCCCCCCACTGTATACTTCAATGAGTACCATGTACATATGTTTTTCTGTGGGCTTGTGGTCAGTTATGTGATATGTATCATAATCTCTCTATTTTCTTCTTCTTCTTGATTCTGAGGGTAGTGCCAGGACCAGGTAATCTGTAGCCCAAGGCAAACATACCAAACTGCCCCTCCCCCCTAAAAATGTATGAGCATTGTATGTCCGCAAAATTCCCCCTCCCCCCCAAAAATAAAATTGAGCACTAATCTGCATGCTTACCCCCTAAGCATAAATTCCCCCACCTCCCAGTACAAATCTGCCCCCCTGGTGAAACCCCTGCTGCTAGCACAAATCTTTGCCCCCCCTCCAAGCTCATTACCTCTCTACCTCTAAATCTGCCCCTCACCCCCAAAAAAAGAAAAAAACGCCCTTCTAGCACAAGTGTTCTACCCCTCAAATGTCCCCTTCAAGCGCAAATCCTCTTCCTCCACGTCAAATACCCCCTCCCAACACAAATTCTCCCACCAATTCCCCCTCCTAACACAAATCCCCCCCCCCAATTTCCCTTCCTAGTACAAATGCCCCCCCCCCAATCATCCCTAGTAGCACAACCCCCCATCCCCTCCCCACAAATCCCCCCCCCACTACCATATAACCTCTTCTAGCACAAACTCCTCAAATCCCCCCTCCCGACACAAATCCTCCCAAATCACCATTTCTAGCAGCCCCCATAATTTCCCCACATAGAATAATTCTTATCCCCTGCCACCCTCTACATTCACCCTCCCAACACAACCCCCCCTCCAATCTCCTTGCTGTGCCCCTCTCACATGATACCACTGTGCCCAGGGCAGCCGGTCCTGGCTGAGGGTTGTCCTGAGTGATGGATGCAGTGAGTGCAGGATGCCATAGCACCCTGCACTAAGTTTTTCTTCAGTCTTTGGGTTGAGTGATACTGGCAGCTATTCAACCTGGAAGACTGAAGACTGAGGACATCTTGTGGTGCTAAAGATTTACTGTAGGGAACATCTCTGGAACAAATGTAAGTATTGCAGTCAGGGCTATTTTTTTTAACCTCCAGGGAAACATTTAAAAAAAAAAAGAAATTATTTGAGGTTAGGCTTTAAATCCTGTATAATTATAAAAATAATAATAACAAAGATGATGATTCACAGAGGAATAATATATGGAAAAATATGGAACATATGGAACAATTGTTTTTTGTCCAAATCAGCGTTGTTTAGAGCAGTGGTTCTCGACCTCAGTTCTCATGTACCCCCAACGGGCCATGTTTTGGGAAGTTGGGCCATGTTTTGGGAACTTCCCTTAGATAAAAAGTTCTTATCAATACCATGTCATTGATATTGATTTAAAGCAGCTGTGCAAAGTAAAGCAAAACCTGAAAACATGGCCCATTGGGGGTACTTGAGGACTGAGATTGACAACCACTGGTTTAAAGCTCCACGCTAGTTACATATTTTCTTTTTTTAACTTTCCTGGTTGCGTTGTTTTTTTCACTTATTTTATTTACTTGTGAGAACCCATTTAAGACTAGTTTACTCTTTAACCAGTATTACAGTCCTAAGGTAAAATGCATCCTTGCCACACACTTTGTGTGAATAGAATGAACAGTAACCAAGGCTACCTGTGTGTGTATACAAGTAGTACTTTACATTCAAAAAGACAGAGGTGACATTCTGATCCTTGTGACAAGCTATTCACAAGCTTTCCAGCTACACCTGTGTTTGTGTAGTTGATAAAACCACTGATTGCTTGTTTATTTCATGGTCACCTAATTGTAACCACAGCCTCCAAAATTGTCTTTAAAGTTTACACATTTAATTTGGTAAACTAAATATATTGCTGTTACTGATGTTAAAACACAAAGCCTCATTTAGGGTATTTTTACTGATGGTTCATGGTCTGTGTGCATGTGACGAGTGATGTTTGTTGAACCCAATGTGCCCATGCCACTAGGTGTTCCATAGCTGTGCTCAATGGGGGCCTGCTAAAGTAAATGATTTCATTTGTGGATAGTGACTTCTGGTCAAAACACCACTGCATATTTCCTTCATTGGCTTCCAACTGTAGTCAATTTAGTCCTGTTTATTCTCATTTAATAGGGATTTTCCTTCTTTTCAGATTGTAATGTGAATGTGCACAAGGCATGCAAGGATTCTGCTCCAGCATGTACAAAGGTGATATTAATTAATTATTTGGATGTTACCTTTACATCTCAATATGTTGGTGTGAACCCATGTAGAAGAAAATCTGAAAGCTGTCATTGCTCCTGATTGTCATCTAAATTTTGGTTCTGCATCTTGGTAAATCACTGACCTGAAACCAGCATGCACTATGGAAGTTCTGACTTTTTTCAGATTTCACAGACTATATGCTTGTTCCAGGTTACTGACTCACAAGAAGGAATGCCGCTGTCTCATAGCATATATTGCTACATCCGTCTCAGGAAACACATTCCATTTGTGCCAAGCCTTCAAAAGACTCCATGGGGTGGGTGGCATGGTGTGGCACCTTTTCATCTCTGGCTTGTGACTTATATTTCATCCTGACAACACAAAGCACAAAAAACAATTGGGTTTGCACATGTAAATATTTGCAGATCAAAAACTCCTCATGCAGTTTTTATTAGGACATTTAAAAAAAAAACCTGACATTTGTAATGTATCAGCCATTAGATTAAACAAATTATATGATATGGTATCAACACTGCTCTTCCCTTTATTAGGCCACCAGCCAAATGAATGCACCATTTATTTTTTCTTTCTTTCCTTCTAACAGAAATTTCAGGACCGGTACAATACAAAATACAAAGCAGCAGTCATTTCAAGTAGGTACATTTTTACCTTTATCATTCATTCTTGTTTTTGTTCCTTGGATTGGTTCAGAGTCATGTTGTAGTCTGTTGAGCAAGGGAAATACCACATTGTGTTGCTATATAGTAGGGTCAGAATTATGTGGACAGTTTTTCTAAAAAGTCTAATTTTTCTGTAAAGCTGAACTCCAGGTATGGTCTTAATTGAATACTTCATTTCATTGGTCCAGCTTGGACCAATGTACTGTAAGTATGTACAGTATATCTCATGCCTGAGGGTCCACTATGTAAGAGAGGAGGTGGAGAAGAGAGTAGCCCAAGGATCAGGGAGCCTAAGATCAGGTATCTTGTTAGCAGGAGGATGACGTCACCCTCTGTGCAACTGAAGTCAAGGAAAGGTGAGTTTATTATCTAACTATTTTACCACCACTGGTACTTTTTATGCAGAGTTTTAGGGAGAGAGGAGGGGCACTTTCAGTAAGCGGACCTTGCCACTGAGATTGAAGATCCTCTTTAATGTCCATAAAACTTTGTCGAAATACAAAATTAGATTGATGTACAAGCCATGTCCCAGCATGCATTTTCAGAGAATGCAAATACAGTCTTGACTTTTACAAGTGTAGTGTTATTTATTATATTATTGTTTCTGCACTGTTATCAGATTCCTCATTCAAGGACATTCCTCAGCCGGTTCCTTCAGCAATGCCTCCAGCGTCTTCTGTGTCTGTTGGCTTTTCCTCTGGAAAGAAAGATACTGCACAGTCATCCCATCCCTTGTCCAGGAGTGTGCCTGTGCCGACCATGGACAGGTCTGTGACATTGATATATTAAAATATTACACACTAGTAAAAATAATAACGAACTCTGAGCAAATGAAATATTGCAGGAAATGAAAAAGAAACAAAATTAAAAAGACAAACCGGGAATCTGATTCTGTGAGCCACATATCCTTTCTTTCCTTTTAGTTTATATACACTAGCAAAAGTGTGGCCATTCCAGAAAGGGCGATGTTGGGGATATTACAAAAAATGGTAAATAAATGGCCTATTGGGCAAAATAGTCAGAAGAGAAGTGTGCAGGATGTGGCAGTGGGTAGTTTGTACAGGGAAGAGGTGCAGAAGGTATGACAATGGGGGGTATTTGCATGTGGCCAGTGCGGACGGTATAAGAGGGCAGTATGCGCACAGGAGGAGTAAAGTGAAAGAGAATTTTCCAATGGCAAAGAGAAAGTAGCCCTTACACATAATATTATATATGATCGGATAAGGTTTTTTGTCTCCTTTTGGTCTGCTTCATAATTACCTGTCAACTAATCTTAGATTGTTTCCATATCTTGCACTGTTGAGGGGGCAAAAAGCTCTTGGACCACATTACCCCAAATTTAACATGTATTTGTAAAAATCTGTGGTTCAGAATTTACAGTTGGCTAATGATTCACAAAAGGAAAGGGTAGCACCGCCCACTAAGCTGAAATAACGAATAAACATATTTTAATGTGTTACAAGCGATGGTGTGTTAATACCCTCAGAGAAATTCAGTAAAGCACTTACTACACTTTTCTGGTAGTACTTTCCTTTAGATCTACCTGTGCTTAATTTAGGAAGCCATTTGCTCCACTTTTGGTAACATTATCAACACGGGTGACATATTCAGGTAGTTATAACTACCGCTAGTTTAAGAATGTGTCGCTATGTCAGTGTGGCAGTGACAGATTCCTAGAATTAGTGCCATTTCCCAGATTAGGAAACTGGCAGTAGTAAAGAGCAACTCTGAGCTGGCATACAGAGGTACTCCAGTACCCAGAGTGGGGCATGTCTGGGCTGTGAAGCCATCATACATGTGACAGTTTTCTATAGGGACTAGACCTGAACCTTGTACCTCTTCTACAACTTGTATTCTCCAGAGAATTTTCATTTTGTAGAGCAGAGTAGGGCCTGGCCAGAGTGGGATTACTTTGATGCAGCTGGTCAGCTTAAACATATATATGTATTGAAATGCACGTGAACTAAAAATGTTTTTTTGCATAGTTTGCTAGAAAGAGTGTATGGCAGTGTGCAGGGAGTTTATCCAGAATTCATAGTTTTCTGCACAGGGCTTTATTCCTAGCCCTATTCAGCTAAATAAAAAAAGGGGCTGGGGAGAGTGGTGATGTCATTACCCAAATATTGCAATGCCCATATTTTGGAAATTACTTGTGTTACTGGGTGAGTGGAGCCTGATGATGAACTGAGAGACTAGATCCCCATCAGGTCAACATGATTGACCGTGCATATCAGTGGGTGGATTTGAAAGTTACTTTTTAAGTGCATAGTGGCTATAGGTCTGTCAATCAGCAGCAAGGCTGACCTGATAGAGAGCTAGAAGAAATGAGGATAAAGGAGCGCCCGGTGATTAAAGAGGTAAGTAATTTGTGTTTTATTTGAAGTTTCAGCAATAAAAAGAGGCCAACGCATTTCGGGGGACTAAAGACTCCCCCTTCATCAGGGATGCTAGCAAAAATAGTTGTGGAATGATCCTGTTGGAGGGTGCCTTTGGCACATGGATCTGGACTGTTAGAAGTCCTCAGCGCTGGCTGTGTGTTTAGAGGCAGCAATCCCTCATTTCTTCTACATTACATGCGGAGTTGACCGTAAGGACGCACACCGAGGTAGCAGCCCAAGCCCTAACAGGGCTCATCACAACCATTTTCCAAACTGGGCATGGACCTCTGGAAACAAATTCTTTTCATCTGCCCACACTCTACCAATCTACAACACTGACTGATAGAGTCAGTCCAGCGCGATCTACACCCATTCTTCATAACCTGATAGAGAGCTAGTCTCCCAGTTCCCATCAGGCTCTGCTCACCCCTTAAACAAAACGCCTTAGTCTGTGACTAAGAAAGCTGGACTATAAGCATGACAGACAGACAAGGCATGGTTCAGACATGTTTTTATTGCCCCTGTCTGCTTATCTTCAAAGGAACATGGTGGCCACTCGGCACACATTGCTGTGGTTGCATTGCAAAGCAATTTTTAACTTAGCAGACAGATTTTGGCAAGCAGTATCATTTGCCAAACTCGCCCATTGAAGTCAAAGGGTTTGCGACACAACCTTGTGGTATTAGGTAAGAGGAGAACCAGCCAAGAGCACAGTCATGAAAGCCAAGGAAATTTAGTTTTTTGAAACACAGGGGGTGGTCAACTGTATCAAAGGTAGCAGAGAGGGCTAAAGCCTTGTACACATGATCGGATTTTCCGCAGACAAAACCTCAGACTTTTGTCCGAAGGGCATTGGCCCCAAATTTGTCTTGCATACAGACGGCACACAATTGTCGGCCAACAAACCTGAACGTAGTGATGTACTAGACATACTACGAGCTGATAAAAAGGAAGTTCAATTGTTAGTCGCCACCCTTCGGGCTCCTTCTGCTGCATGTTAGTAGAAGTTTGGTGAGTGTTGAATCGCACTTTTTCATTTTGCGCTTTTCATTTTGCGCTTTTCAGTTCATTTCTGAATGGCCGTTCGTCAACCAGACATGTTGCGGAATGGTGGAGATGACATGTTATTTATTATTGGCCTTGGAGTTATTGCTTTGACCCAAGTCCAGTCCAGGAACAGGAGGAGGAGGATTTCTTGGACCAAAAATTGGTTGTTTTGTTAATCGTGACTAATTATGTCATATGCCTTTGCTACGGGAGCTCCAGGAGAATAATCCGGATGATTTTTGGAATTATCTCCAGATGACGGACCCTTGCTTTCACTAACTCTTGGCATTGTTATGTTAACCCCAAATATTAAGAAGCAGGACACATGCATGAGGCTTTTATTTCATTTTTTGGTTAAATAATAATTTGATCTGGTATAGTTTCTATATTTTTGGATGCATAGAATGCACTTTTTGGTTAAAGCGGGGGTCCACCTATCTATCGTTTTTTTTTTTTTTGAGTTCATTCACAAACTTTTCTTCTCAGCATTACATACTCACATATTGTGTGTAATATGTCCGCCTGTGTCAGATTTCGTCGGAAAGAATAACTTATATTATTCACTGCAGGCGGTTTCCATCTTCATTGTGGGCATTTGAAGCCCACAAGCATTTATTTCCTGGATGTGGTGAATGCTGTGCTCCCAGCATTCACCGCTTGTTCCTGCACATGCTCAGTGGCATCCTGGGAAGCCTGAGACTAGCTCCCAGGAGTCTGGGAGAGGCTAGAAACACGCCTACTCCCACGGGAGGAGAACCAGGAAGTGCAAAGAAGAATAGAAAAATAAAAGGTAATTACTGCGATTTAAATTTTTTTAAACGGCATGTCAGCATCTAGGCAAGGAAGAGAATACATACAGATATTGTTCAAAATTTGGGTGGAACCCCGCTTTAAGTTCTATTGGCAGATAGCTTGTCTAATTTTATTTGTTTTCTTTTTTTAATGCACAATAAAAAAATTGTGGAGAATAATACTTGGCTATGTGTTTTACTTCAAATGACAGTTTGGGAGTAGGTAGTTACATTTAAAAAAAAATACAATGCAAAATTAACAAGGGACACCAACATAGTTGTATTTTTGATATTAAAAACTATGAGATAATGGTGTTGTGGTAACTTGCCCCAAAAAAAAAAAAAAAAAAAAAAAAACAAGCATAATAATATTAGTCTTGATATCACTAGAAAATAAAAGCCTTTTAAAATCTGTTTGGCAGAACTCCATCAGTATCACCAGAAAAGCAGCTTCATTATTATCTCATTAAAGAAGAATAGAATGTGCGCTGCATTTCTAGATTTCATAATTTGCCACGTCATGAATGTTAATTACGATCGCTAGTTTACGAGACCGACCGCTTCTGGCTCGTCCTTGCTTCTGAGCATGCGTGTTTGTACGAATGGAAAATCCCAACAGCCTGTCATCACACAATTCCCGTTGGAAAATCCAATCATGTGTACAAGGCTTAAGAGTGCATATAGTAAGCAATTAGTGAGTTGTAGGAGAGCAGTTTCTGTGAAGTTTTGCAGGCAAAATCCAGACTGAAAGGTGTCAAGAAGGTATCAGTGAAGTGGTAGCTCAAGTGGTTGTAGACCAGGTGTTGTAGTAGTTAAACACAGTTAAACTTTTCTGACCCAGTTTTGACTAACTCAGCACACCAAAACATATATGTATTCACAAATATGTGTTGTTGCAAGAATATGATGACTTTAGGATTGTATTTTGATTTAAAACAGGACATTTTACTGCTTTTAAAACTTCAAACAAAAATCATCTTGCTGAAGCCCATGTCATGATCAGACTCAGTTGTATATAATACACTTTTTTCCATAGTACTGTTTTTATTGGAGGATGTAGTAACATTTTACATTGTAGCCATCACAGGGATTTAAGGGAACAAATCTAACCATGTACTTAATCAATTTGTAGGAGATTGGATCAGTCATTGGAATCTGATGGTGACACAAGTGGGTCTAGATCCAGGTCTCATTCGGAGGAACTGTTACAAAACGTGGGGACCCCTCCATCAATGGATGCTTTTCCTATTGAAGGTTGAATTACAGTTATTCTTAACATGTATTTTTTATTGGTTTCTTTGATCTGTTTTTTTATATGACTCACCAAAGCTGTTTTTTGGAACCTGCTCAAATCTAAAAATTGACATTTAAGATGGATACACACTATACAATTTTCTTTAGATTTTTTCATTTAGATTTACAGTACCAAAACCATACAATATGAGGTCAAACCTAAACACTTTCATTGTGTATGCAATCAGGCAGGCCCTTGCACTATATAGTTAAAGGTAAATCTAAAGGAAATTGAACAACAGAAGTTGTATAGTGTGTATCCAACTTTAGTCAACATATACTGTATGTCACTGAGAAACTGGAAAATAAACTGGCTTTTTAATTGTTAGCACCCCTACCTTGCAGCTCTAAATCTGTATTCAACCCCCCCCCCCCCCCCAATATAATAGCTGCATGCTTTTATATTTCTTCCCATGTTTGAATGGGTTTTCTCCTGGTAAATCTCATCATGCAAACACATTATTATTTCCAGTATTTTTACAGTATCAAAACTCTATATGAGTACCTTCTGCAGTCTTCCTACTTATGTGCACCTATCCACAGCTGCCAGCACTATGATTAGAACAGCGTGAAACACAATAATATATAAATATATATTTATACACTGCTGACATTATACAGTTCTTTGCAAAATACTTGGATTCCTTGTCCTTAATTTCTGTCCTCACCACCTTCATTAGAGTCAGTTTGAAAGGATGCAGTGTAGCTAACCATTATGTTTTTTGATTGCGGAAGTAAACTAAAGTATCTAGAGAATATCCAAGTCAGCAAATTATAAACATGTACTTTCCATGTAGGTGGTGTGCTTGCATGCTCCAGTTTGTATAGTTAGCCCATCAGTAACAGGGTAAAGAAGCCACATGGAAGCACTAATGGAACCGCCTGTGGCCATTGTAACTTTATAAATTTCTTTGCCTATACTTTTATCAAACATTATGATTACCATTTGTTGTGTTTAAAATGCCGCTTCATGCATTGACATACCTCCATAGACTAAGTCTGTCCAGACAATATGGTCACCTGCTGGCTTGGCATCATTCACCGGCAGCATAACTTTTCAGTAAGACAAAGAAGTTGAGTGCAATTCAAATTTACTTCAGATAAGTGCAGTATAGAGGACGTTTTCCAGTCTTTTAGTGTAAGAAAACAATGGGGGTTATTTACGAAAGGCAAATCCACTTTGCACTGCAAGTGCACTTGGAAGTCCGGTCGCTCTAAATCTAAAGGCTAGATCTGAAATGAGGGGAAGCTCTGCTGATTTTATCATCCAATCATGTGCAAGCTAAAATGCTGTTTTTTATTTTCCTTGCTTGTCTCCCTCGGATCTACAGCGACTTTACTTTCAAGTGCACTTGCAGTGCAAAGTGGATTTTCCTTTAGTAATTAACACCCAATGACTCTCTATACCTTGTTCCTGCCATGGCTAACGCTGGCCATACATTATCCAATTTTCTTCAGTTTCCTTTAGATTTATATTCAACTATGTAGTGCAAGGGCCTGCCTGATTACATGCAAATTGAAACTGTTTAGGTTTGACCTCATATTATATGGTTTTCATAAATCTAAAGGAAAATTGTACAAGAAAATTGTATAAAGTATGGCCAATCTAACACTGACTAGGAATGTACAAATTGGCACTGAACAGGAAGGATGAAACAAAGGAATATACCAAGTGCAGAGGTAAACAATCAACAGAAAACACATCATAGATGGCAAAGAACAGCTTTGACTGTTAACTTTTACTTATGAAACACAGTATGTCATGGAGTTCATTTAGGTATTTGTAATAAAGTGGTTGAAATGGTAAAAGTTTTTTTCACTTTCATGCAACCTTTCCATGAAGGTAAAAAAAAAACTTTTTATGTCAGCCCCCCCCCCCCCCAGCCGCACTTCAATCTGCAGTAGCATTGCCCTTCTCTCCCCTCTCTCACAGGAGGCTTGGCAGCAGCAAGGTTCATTGGCTCCTGCTGCTGTCTATCAAATCCTGTGAGCAGAGAGCAGAGGGTGGGACTGAGCTGCACTATGTGTGTCAATAGATGCACACAGTGTGGCTCAGGATTGAGCCTGCACAAGTGCCTCCATAGCAAGTGGCTTGCTATGGGGACACTTGGATGGTGGGAGGAGCCAAGAGCGCTGACGGGGGACCCAAGGCGAGGAGGATCAGGACTGCTCTGTGCAAAGCCATTGCACAGAGCAGGTAAGTACGACATGTTCATTATTATTATTAATATATATTTTTTTTAAACTAAACCTTTAACAATCACTTTAACCTCTTCCTCCAGAGTAGAGGTTACATGATCTCACAAGCATGTTTGGGTTCATTTAGACAAAATCACTTAACCTAACTATAATTGTTTGAGTGACACGCAAACCAAGCAACAAGTAGAAGTTAAAAACCTATGAAATAACTGCAGAGACCCGGACGACTCATATAAAATGGGTGACTATATGTCCTTATTATTTTGCCAAGATGTTGTGGATGCGGCCCTATGGAGTGACTTCAGCAGCGACGCTCTAGAGTTTGAAGCGGAGTCATGGAGTTTAGTTGTGGATTCCTCCTTCTGCAATAAACAGGATAAAGATGTGATTAAAAGGCAAGATGTTATCTACGGTGAGTAGTTTTGTAGAATCATAGACTTGTTATAGTTTATGTGATGTCACACAGGCCTTGTGCTTTTATACAAGTGTAGCTGGTATGTTTCATTTTACTGCTGTTCCACCCTAGTGTGGATCCTGGCGGATCTCTCCTTCCTCTGCTATATCTGCATGAGACACTTCTGACTATTTCCAGACACAAGGCAGTCATTCCCGCTCTAGCATACAGCAGGTGATGGACAGCCTTAGATATGCATATTTCTCAGGCTGTGTAAGGAGGGGTGTGTCCTTTCCCTCTGCTCAGGTCTCAGAATACACGGAGCTCTCTGCTGTGCAGTGTGTGATATCAACACACTACCCCCTGCCTCCTGGAAACTCAGAAATACTATCTGAAATGTGTACTTTGGAAAGCTCTGGAGGGGAGAGGGCTGCAGATAAACAGGTACAGCTTATGTCAGAGGATGTAATTCATCACATTCACTGTGTATCACCTGATGCCAGTCACTTCTGCGGGCTAATGGAAGGGTTTATTATCACTTTAAGAAGAGAGTGTGAGGAGGCGTTATTTTCCTGGATGATGGTCAAAGAGGGCTCAGAGCGAGAGATTACAATTCTGGTTGCATAATCCTACTTCTGTACATTTTGAATGAAGCAAATAAAGAAATAATTAGTTGGAGTGCGTGGTTTCTAAGCAAAGCGATGGATTGTGTTACGCACAATCAGGTCTTTTGTGGCCCTGCAGAAATAATTTTTTTATTTGTTGCCTGCAGTCAGCTTTAGCAGGTGTCTCATCCAACTGCAATTGCTAGACGTTTAATACATGACAAGTTTTATATTTCATTTAATAATTATGAATTTGACCCTTTAAGCGGTTCCTGTGCTAGATCGGTTAAGGAAATCCATTTTTCCAAACTCTCCAGGGTTGGTTCCTGTTTATGTTCTTCAAAGAGTCATTTTCAGAGTCTATTCGGCAGTGTTTACAGTTCTTTGTCAAATGATTTCTTTCCATTGGTGGAATGTAAACAGAAGATTGCAGAGTTTCTATGCTTTTACCTTCAGATAATCGTCTGTAGACCAAAACAGGAAATCCTGAGTCCTGATAGAAGAGGTTCTGTGCAGGTCAAGCACACTCCAGTGCCAGCGGCATTTCTGCTATGTCCCCGGCCCATCTGAAGGCCGTTTTGTAGGATTTTCACAGCTTGAGTGCACAGATCAAGTTATTCATTTGCCAAAAATGTATCGCTTGGGGCTGTCAAACATGTCCCAAGTTACACGCGATGCACCCAGATAAGATATGGCTTTCAAGTGTCATGTCATGTAGGGTTTCTCAATGGGGAAATAATCAAGCAGTTGTTAAAGGCAAACTGTATTGGACTTTGGTCTATTTTACTTTTTTAGATGTCAAATTGAAGTTTTAGATTTTTTTTTGTTTTACTATGCTGTTTGTATACAATCCATGAAAATACAAATTAACATTTAATACATGAAAAAGGATTTCCAGAGCACTATGTGTTATCTATGGAGGCAATATTGCTATAGCAGCTTGCCTCAAGGCTAGCTTTCTTTGGTTGAAAGGCCTGATGAAGTTGTCCAGTAAGGGTAAAATCACTCTCAATAGCTGGAGCTATTAAGCTCTGTAACCACTTCAGCTCCAGCTGTATCCCTGGCATTTGAGTAGTTATACTGAGATGATGCCCGCAGCTGAAGGCAACATCCCTGTACAGCTTTTTAGAGCCACCAGTCGGCTCTCTTCTAATAGCAATTCTAGTGGCTAACTAGCCACGCCCCCCGCCAACTTTCGGAGTTTACCGGTAGTCCCGACCGACCAGCCGGTGCTTCCGCAGGATGCTCATAGAGCCCAGCAAAGACCAGATCAGCTTTGTTGGGCTCTATGATCTAGTAACACAGAGAGTGAAGATATCACATCACTTCTGGGTTGTAAAATGTTGCATATTAATAGTAAAAGTTAGTTTGTCGCGGTTGCATGGGAGTGTGCGCAGTTTTAATTCATGACTTGTTTGTTATCTAATTACTCGGGGTAACATCATCTTTTTTATTTTATCAAAAATTTGGGTTATGTCTTGTGTTAAAATTTAAAAATGTGTAAAATTGCGTTTGAAAAACTGCTGCGCAAATACCATGTGACATAAAAAATTGCAAAACCCACCATTTTATTCTCTAGGGCCTCTGCTTAAAAAAAAATATTGTTTGGGGGTTCTAAGAAATGTTCTAGCAATAAATACTGATACATGTAAACAAAAAGTGCCAGAAAAGGCCTGGTCTGGGCAAATAGGCTTTTTGTTACAAGGGACAATAAGGGCTATGCTGTTGTTTTTTTTTTGTTTTTTTTTTTTAATTCCATGCCATGATATCAGTATAGACGAGTCACTGATCAGTCACTTGCTATTCAGATTTCCACTTAGCCCAAATGAGTGTTAACCCTGTTAATAAAATATTCAAAATGCTGCTTCCCACAATCACATGTAATGTGCATTTGCTGCATTGTAAATGGCACCCAATGCACCTTGTTAATGGAAAAGTGCAATTCACCACAGCACAATGCAGGGAAACACACTGACGTTACATATGTTGCGGTTTGGTGCCCTGCTAGAAATGGACCATTTTTGGTGCTTTTTGGCATTTCCAAGTAAGTGGGCTAATGCACGGCAGTGATTTAAATATGTCCTAAGCAGGGACATGCGGTGAGGGCAGTGGCTGGTGAGGCACTGGCTAGAATCAGAGCCAGATACACATAGGTTACATACACCACAAACGTTTGAGTGAGAGCAATAATTCTAGCACTAGACATCCTCAAAAATTTCCATAGGCGACACTTTTACATTTTTTACAAGTTACTTGTTTAGAGTTACAAAGTACTGAAGTTTGGCGCCATTCCACAAGTGTGTGCAATTTTAAAGCATGACATGTTAGGTATTTATTTACTCGGCGCAACTTCTTTCACGTTATACAAAAAAATCGGGCTAACTTTAGTGTATTTTTTTTATTCATGAAACAGTTTTTTTCCAAAAAAAACTTGTTTAAAAAAATTGCTGCGCAAATACTGTGCAACATAAAAAGTTGCAATGACCACCATTTTATTCCCTAGGGTGTCTGCTAAAAAATATATATATATTTGGGGGTTCTGAGTAATTTTCTAGCAAAAAAATTATGATTTTACATGTAGGAGAGAAGTGTCAGAATTGGCCTGGGTGACAAGATTTACTCTCTGTCTTTACTCTCCCCAAAATCTCCCCAAAATCAATGCCTACAGGGAGAGCAGTATGGCTTATTGTTTTTTGAGGGGATGGTAGTAGTTTCATATTCAGATTGTCCTTGGCCAGCAGATAAGGTGGTGTGGTTCTCACATAGGTGTGCGCAGCCTATTGTATTAGGGTGTGCACCTCAAAGCTCCAACACATATGCCTTTGTGACATATTAACCAACCTCTTCCCCACTCGTCATCCTAAAACAATGGGGGGAGGGGGGGGGAGAGCAGGTGAGCATGCAAGGGGACCTGGGCAGCAGAAATAAAAGAAACTGGGACAAGAGGGGTGGCATATATTGGTACCAATCCCCTGTATTTTCCTCCCGTGGCAGAGGAAGAGGAGGAGAAGCCTACTTTCAGCTGCTGCAGAAGAAAATACAGATCGGTCCATTAATTTCCACTCCAGCTGCCTATCCTGTTCAGGTTCTGGGGGTCGGCAAGTAAGGATCGCGGCTTACCTGTCACCTGCCCACAATTGATGGGTTGCCAACTCCAGGATTAGGGTGTGCCCAGGCACACCTGGCAAACCCCTTGCGCACGCCTACGGGTTCTCATTTCCGTTGATTCTAATTGGATAGAATTGGATGCTTTTTGCACAGTTCTCTGTAAATTGTAGTATAATATAGATTAGGGATATGTGGTGAGATCAGTGGCTAGTGAGGCACTGGCTAGTATCAGAGCCAGATACACACAGGTTACATACGCCGCGATCGTTAGAGCGAGAGAAATAATTCTAGCACTAGACCTGCTCTGTAACTCTAAACATGTAATCTGTAAAAAAATTTAAAGCGTCGCCTATGGAGATTTTTAAATACTGAAGTTTGGTCCAAGGCTCCAAGCTGTCCATTGAGCTCAGTGCCTCTGACGAGAAGTGAGGGGCACTGTGGGCTCATCCTCTGTTTGCTGCAAACAGCGTTTGCCAGCTTGTATTTAAACTGGCCGCTCTGTATGTAGCTTCTGACAGGCTGTGCAAGGAGCCCCGTATCTTCGGAACCATAGGTGTCAGGAGCCCCAATTATGAGCAGTGGTGAGGTAGGACTTTGGCTACCTACCCCCCCCCCCCCCCCCAGTTTGAGGTCTCGAAGCTCGATGTTTTTTTTTTTGCTCTGCCTCACCTGCCTCACCTGATTGCACGTCCCTGGTCCCAAGGTATTCACTCCATTGGTGGGGTGTATAAGGGTGGTGGGTGTTGTTTTTTAGGTAACAAACACCTTGACTTGTCACCTTTCAGTAGATGATTGTACAGTTTTAGTAGACCTTTACACGACTGACAACAAATATATATTTTACAAGTCTCATAGCCAATTGTCTAATTATTGTGTTGTGATTACACTCAGGAAGAATCTTTTATGGCCCAATCTCACCATTGTGTTGCAGTAATGTGCTCTAACGCATTGGACAAGTGTGGGTGCACTTCAGGACTATTCATTTTGGATGGCATTTTCTTGCAAGCCTGTTCTATGTTCTTGTGTATTGAGGTGCACTTCAGTCCATTTCTTTTGACTATGCAGTTGTGTCATTCATGTTGCCTATTGTCCTATTATGTAAGCCAATTATTGAGTGGACACTGTGTACTTGCAGTCTGCTGATGGAGCATTTGGGACATCTATGGGGGTCTAGGTTATTTTAGGATTGCTGTACTATCCTGTTGTTGTTTTTACTGCCTTGCAGAGCTCATGCAGACGGAACTGCATCATATCCAGACCCTGTTCATTATGTCTGAGGTATTCCGGAAAGGGATGAAGGAGGAGCTGCAGATGGACCACAGCACAGTGGACAGAATCTTCCCCTGCCTTGATGAGCTGCTGGAGAGTCACAAGAGCTTCTTTTACAACCTTCGGGAGAGGAAACAGGAGTCCAGGGAGGGCAATGACGGGAACTTTGTCATCAACAGAATTGGAGATATCCTGGTACAGCAGGTACTGGATGTGATGTCATTCAATGACCATACAAAACACGCCTTGTATTGTTCAAGCTACTTTCAGGTCATGTTATTTCATTGGTTGGAACACAACAATAAACAATCATATTGCTTCGTATGGCACAGTTGCTGGATATGTGAAAATCAATTTCCCAATTTCCTACATTGAAAAAAATATTTTGAAGCTTAAAGGGGTATTACACCAAAAACAAAACTTTCATATACCACAGGTTACCAATTCTTGGATGTGGTGGCTGCTTTAGTTTTCTTTTTTTTTTTAGGCTTTTTTCCTTTATTTTCACCTGGTGATCCTGCCAGTAACATACCTCCTATCTTAAGTTGACCATACACTAGTAGAATTTCAAATGAACCTCCATACAAAAATTTGTTCCAACATTCATATGAAAATTCTCAGAACATTTCAGGACTTGTCATTCAAAAGTACTTCAAAATGTATTTTGCTTTTTATTTAATTTTGCAATCAGTGGACTTTTTCTGTAAGAAAACCACACTTATGCTGTGTACGCACGATCGGACTTTCCGACAACAAATGTTGGATGTGAGCTTGTTGTCGGAAAGTCTGACCGTGTGTATGCTCCATAGAACATTTGCTGTCGGACTTTCCACCAACAAATGTTTGAGAGCAGGTTCTCAAATTTTCCGACAACAAAACTTGATGTCGGAAAGTCCGATCGTGTGTACACAAGTCCGTCGTACAAAAGTTCACGCATGCTCTGAATCAAGCAGAAGGAGCCACACTGACTATTGAACTTCCCTTTTACGTGTTGTACCGTCACCGCGTTCTTGCGTTCGAAATTTTGGGCCAACATTTGTGTGACCGTGTGTATGCAAGACAAGTTTGAGCCAACATCCTTCGGAAAAAAATCAACGGTTTTGTTGTCGAAAAGTCCGATCGTGTGTATGAGGCAATACTGTTAATGTGTCTTGTTTGTGAAAACATTTTCATCCTGCTCCTTCAAATTTTCTCGCCACTGTGGTTGAAAACGAAAGTCTATTTGACCCTTCTCGTGATCAGAAAATTGGATGAATGTTCTTAAAATGAACATTTTCAAACAAAATTCTACTAGTGTATGGCCAGCATTAGGATGCCCTCACTCGGAATGGAGGAACAACTGAGACACCTTTGGGCAGCAGCATTGTCACCCTGTGGGGTGGGTAGTGCTAGATGCATTAGTAGATTTAGAGGGACTTTACATTAGTGACTAACAAATTAAAGCCAAACTGCAGCTAACAGCATTACAGTAACCATTTTTTCCTTTGGGGATAAAGGTTTTACATGATTGAATAAATGCTGATCATTGTGAGCACCCCCGTCAGAAGTAAATGAGTTGTCTTAACCCTCTAACTAGTGCAACTGAGGCCTTCCAGCTGTTGCATACCTACAAATCCCACCATGCCTCTGCCTCTGGGGTTCATGTTTGTAACTCTCAATCTTGCAGTGCCTTATGGGACATGTAGTTCCACAACAGTTGGAAGGCTGCAGTTGCTCACCCCTCCTCTAATAACTGCCATTTTTGCTTTACCGCTTGTTCCGTTAAAGGACGTTTTAAAATAACACACTTACTGACACCATCACCAGTTAAAACAAAAAGGAAAAAAAGCCTACAAAAAAGAAAAACAATACAGTCACCACTGCAGTATAATAGAGGTTTTGTTTTGGGGTTTAACACCACTTTAAGCTACAAATTCTTCTTCCATTTCATCTTCTGCCAGCACCTCTGATCATAGATGCACATGCATTGTGAGAGTCTCATGTCGTCATGAGTGTCTCTGGTAAGATGTGCATAATGGAGGAGAAAAATATGGAGTTACATTACTTCCTTGAGACGCATTTCTGCTGCGCGGTTTTAGAAATTCTGCGTTCATAGGTCCCTAGTCATAAACAATGACACTCCTTATTACAGGCTGCACTCCTGCCTTAAAGTGGTTGTAAAGTCTCAAGGATTTTCCCCTTAATGCGTGCTAATGCAGCTGCCCCCCCCAGACCCCCCAATTGTTCTTGCCCGATCCGATCTTGTTGGCCAAATTGATAGCAGCAGGAGCTATTGGCTCCCGCTGCTGTTAATCAAAAGCTGTGACATGGGAGCAGGGGGCAGGGCTGAGTCCTGCTGTCTTTGTCAATGGATGAAGTAGTGGGACTCGGGAGTGACCCTGCACGGGTGCCCCCATGAAAAGTGGCTTTCAGTGGGGGCATCCGATGAAGAGCAGGAGCCAGGAGTGCCACTTTAACTCCACAGTGTGTTTAATTTTGCCCAGATCTGCTCACTGAAGGTTGTTTCAACTAAGTCATCCCTTGTTCTCTATCACTGAACATTTTCCTGTATTATGCTGCTTTTTACGTGATATTCAATGCTGCGGAGACATTTAGCTAAACTAGAGATGGCCATATATTAGTAGATTTTCATTTCAATATTTAAATTTAAATTTTTAGAACGCTTATTCGATTTTCCAATAGCAGGGTCAAATTGATGTTGGTTTTCAACCACAGTGATGAGAAAAGGAACAGGATGGAAAATATTTCTCAAATGATCAAATTCCTAACTGTGTTTGTGGCTTTCAATCCGTACAGTCCATTCACTCCAAAATTTAATGTCAAAAGCAAATGAAATTTTGAACTATATTCGAACAACATTCATCAAGCCATCGAATGTACTGAGAACTTTCATACAAATGTTCATTCCAAAATCTACTAGTGTATGCCCAGCTAAAATCTTCATATAAATGGCCCATTCCTACCTTCCTGCCATGTCAACATAAATAGCTACTTTCCCCAGATCAAATCACTGTTGTTTATGAAGACATACTGTATGTCTACATGACTAGGACTACATATTGTTAACCAGTGACACAATTTTTGATGAAATATTATAAAGGAACCAATGAATGGTTAATGAATGTTTTAGCTTGCAAAATTACTGCCTGTCTTTGGGTCCATCTTTAATGGAAGACATCACTTAGAAATGTTAGTTTTTGCTCCCATGCGCATGCACGGGAGTAACGTCATTGTGGCTAAGCCAATCAAATGGCAGCTGCCCACAAACCCGGAAGGAAGTCCGGGTGAAGATGGAAGCCTTGTCAGCGGTGACAGCATGCCGCTGGAGGGCTTAGTTTTCAGGCAAGTCTTTCATAATGTGCTAGTGTTATAACATTAATTTGCAGGGAGAAGTTTTTTTTTTTTTTGCAGTTTGCAAGCAGATCCCCCTAAATATTTCCCTAACCAACATCTTTATCCAGCAGTGTGCACAGGAGCAGAGGCTCTCTCAGCTCTCTCCCTCCTCTTAGGTTCAGACACAGCAGCAGGAGCCATTGGCTGTCAATCACAGTCAGTGAGGAGGGAGCGGGGGGCAGGGCCAAGCCTTGCTCTTTGTATCTCATGGACACACAGAGCCTACTCAAGCATGCACGAGTGTCCCCTATAACAAGCGGCTTGCTATGGGGGCACTCAGCATGGGGGAGGGGCAAGGAGCACCAGTGGGGGAACCCAGAAGAGGAAGATCAGGGCTTCTCTGTATAAAACCATTGCACAGAGGAGGTACGTATATCATGTTTGTTATTTTTATTAAAACTGTTCCTTTTTACAATTCCTTTAAATCATAAAGTGTATATAATTATTTTATTTTACATTTCCTTTCCAGTTTTCAGCTGAGAATGCAGAAAAAATGAAGCACATTTATGGACAGTTCTGCAGTCACCATATTGAAGCTGTGAACTTGTTTAAGGAATTGCAACATAATAAAAAATTTCAGAACTTCATAAAAGTAAGTGTTCTTTTTATAGCAAGGCTTACTGAGAATCATTGTAGAAAAAAGCCAGAAACTCAGAGCTCCTCTTGTTAATCTTTATTAGCTACATAGCATGGATACAGTACAAATCCAGTACAGTACAGAAATGTTTCTGTACTGTATCCATGCTATGTAGCTAACACAGATTAACATAAGGAGCTCTGAGTTGCCGGCTTTTTTCTACAGTGGACTTTATTGCATTGGACACCCCAGCCTGTGCACCCGTCTTCACTCCAGACACAAGTGGTTGGCTAGGGGATGTTTTTTGCTTTTACTGAGAATCCCGTCTACAGATATCTTTCATGACACCTAAAGTTATGCTGATCTTACACATTGTAATTTGTACAATTTTTGTCCACCTCCTTTAGACTTACAAAAACTATGTAATGTGAGGGTCTATAAACAACGAATTTAATCTGTATCCAATCAGCCTTGCACCATATACTATAATATGCACAAACGCCCAAATTTCAGGTCTTCTGTGCTTTGGGCATTCGTAGATGAAAGAATAGAGCCCTAAGGCTCCATTCACACCTGGGCGTTCTGAATTGCGGGCGAAATCATCGTGATTCTGTCCATGATTCAGAATCGTAGCAAAATGTGCAACGTGTTTGCAATGCCATTAAAGTGTTAGTAAAGTCTCGTTTTTTTTTTTTCTGTTGAAAAAACAAACATGTTATACAGTGCATCCAAAAAGTATTCACAGCGCTTCACTTTTTCCACATTTTGTTATGTTACAGCCTTATTCCAAAATGGATTAAATTCATTATTTTCCTCAAAATTCTATAAACAATACCCCATAATGACAATGTGAAAGAAGTTTGTTTGAAATCTTTGCAAATTTATTAAAAATAAAAAACGTAAAAAATCACATGTACATAAGTATTCACAGCCTTTGCCATGACACTCAAAATTGAGCTCAGATCCATCCTGTTTCTACTGATGATCCTTGAGATGTTTCTACAACTTGATTGGAGTCCACCTGTGGTTAATTCAGTTGATTGGACATGATTTGGAAAGGCACACACCTGTCTATAGAAGGTCCCACAGTTAACAGTGCATGGCAGAGCAAAAACCAAACCATGAAGGCAAAGAATTAGAAAGGGTACAGAAAAATTTCTGCAGCATTGAAGGTCCCAATGAGCACAGTGGCCTCCATCATCTGTAAATGTAAGAAGTTTGGCACCACCAGGACTCTTCCTAGAGCGGGCCGCCCGGCCAAACTGAGCGATCGGGGGAAAGGAGCCTTAGTCAGGGAGGTGACCAAGAACCCGATGGTCACTCTGACAGAGCTCCAGCGTTTCTCTGTGGAGAGAGGAGAACCTTCCAGAAGAACAACCATCTCTGCAGCACTCCACCAATCAGGCCTGTATGGTAGAGTGGCCAGACAGAAGCCACTCCTCAATAAAAGGCACCAAGAGAAACAAAATTCTCTGGTCTGTTGAAACAAAGCTTGAACTCTTTGGTCTGAATGGCAAGCGTCATGTCTGAAGGAAACCAGACACTGCTCATCACCTGGCCAATATCATCCCTACAGTGAAGCATGGTGGTGGCAGCATCATGCTGTGGGGATGTTTTTCAGTGGCAGGGACTGGAACGCCTTGCGATGTCAGCGCTATTTACCATGCAACAATCACGGCAAAATCGCGGCACGATTGGGGTGCCACTAGAAGTACTGGCATCGCAAATGCATCCCGTGTTTTGCAGCCATCTGAAATCGCAGGGTGGAATTGCGGCGATCATGTGTAAATGCAGCCTAAATGTGGGTGCCACATCGTACAGAGTTCAGCCTCATCCAGCCACTGTCTGCAATAGACTTTGACAGGCTACAGGCAGAAGGGTCGGACACTGCAACTGTCCCTCACAGGTGTTTAAAATGCCAGAAGGTATGCACTACAGCTGGATGGCCCCAGAATGCTAGTTGTTTTTGTTTCTGCTCTTTGCATTCAGTAAATGGACAATGAAGCCAGCACAAACGTATTATTTTTTTTAAAAACTGCATGTGCAGACATGCACTCTCATATCTAATTGGGAAAATTTGTGAACATTCAGTAAGGATTATTTTCTCCCCTCCCCCAAAAGTATCAGTCACAGACTAAAGACTGATTTCCAGTCTGATAAAAACTCACTGATAGGGTAATCATCATCTGAGGGGAATAACATTATAGCGGTACTAAAGGCAAAATAGGTGATGCACCCTGTCACTAGCAATAACAAAGCAGTCTTTTTTTCAGAGTACCCCCTGTAACCGTTTTATTACATGTTGATCCAGCCAGTAAGTCTGGTATTTTTCAACTTCCTTTAACAGACCAAGTAGTGCAGCAAAAGTGACAGAGGGTTAAAACAAACACGGACAGGAGTGCTTACAATAATCATCTGTTATTCATTTATGTAAAACATTTTTTTAGATGTAGTTGGGCTTTAATTTGACTTAAAGTGGTCGTAAACCCTTACATACACCCAGTAAAGTGACTGGCCTTTACTGGGTCAGAAATGAAACAAATCCTCCTGCATAAGCTATACCTGATTATCTGCAGTCTTTTCTTCTCTACATCTGTTTAAACTCCACAATTTTTGCAGCTTGTCTGAGTTGTCAGAAAAAAGGGGGCAGAGAGCTGAAGTTACACTCTGCAGAGCTTAGTTAGAAGAGCTCTGGGAGCTGATTGGATGGAAGGGACACACCCCCCTCTTGACACAGCACACAAGAACACAGCTGAAACTGTCAATCAGCAATCTTTTGGTGTCAGGAAAGCTTGCTAGAAGTATTTAATGCAGATAGTGGAGGAACGAGGCAGTAGACAGAAATGACACTAATGCCGCGTACACACGGTCGGACTTTCCGTCTACAAAAGTCCGACGGACGCCGACGGACCAAAGCCGGCTGACAATCCGATCGTGTGTGGGCTTCCCCGGACTTTCAGCGGACTTTTCCAGCCGCAAATCTGACGGACTTTAGATTTGAAACATACTTCAAATCTTTACGTCGTAACTACGCCGGACCCAGAAATCCGCTCGTCTGTATGCTAGTCCGACGGACAAAAACCGACGCTAGGGCAGCTATTGGCTACTGGCTATCAACTTCCTTATTTTAGTCCGGTGTACGTCATCACGTACAAATCCGTTGGACTTTTGTGTGATCGTGTGTAGGCAAGGCCGTTCATTAGAAAGTCTGCCGAAAGTCCGTCGAAAGTCTGTCGAAAGTCTGTCGGACGGGCTGTCTGACTTTTGTAGCCGAAAAGTCCGACCGTGTGTACGTGGCATTAGGGGTTTATTTACTAAAACTGAAGCGTGAAAAATCTGGCGCAACTCTGCATAGAAACCAATTGGCTTCCAGGTTTTGGTGCCAAAACTTAATTGAACAAGCTAAAGTTAGAAGCAGATTGGCTACCATGCACAGCTGCACCAGGTTTAGTAAATCTACCCCTTAGTGCTCTTAACCACTTCAATTCTGGGCACTTTCACCCCCTTCCTGCCCAGACCATTTTTCAGCTTTCAGTGCTGTCGCACTTTGAATGACAATTGCGCGGTCACACAACACTGTAACCAAATTAATTTTTTATTATATTTATTATTATTTATTTTTTACAAAAAAAGACAGAAAATTTAGAGAAAAAAACGAAGTTTCTTAGTTTCTTTCACCCATATTTTGTAAATAAGTAATTTTTCTCCTTCACTGACATGCACTGAGAAGGTGGCACTGATGAGCACTGTTAGGCTGCACTGATAGGCTGCACTGTGGGGCACTGATGAGGAGGCACTATTATGCCGCACTGATGGGCACTGATAGGTGGCACTGATATGCAGCCCTGATGGGCACTGATAGGCACTAATGGATGGCACTGATGGGCAGCACTGATGGGAATTAATGGGCAGCACTGATGAGCAGGCACTGATGGGCACTAAAAGGCAGGACTGACTGGCACCAGTAATGGGCACTGATTTTTGTCACTGATGGACACTCATGGGCACTGATTGGTGGCACTCATGGGCATTGATTGGTGGCACTTCTGGGGCTTTACTGTAATCAGAGCACTGATGATCAGTGCCCTGATTACATGCCCTGTTCTCCCCTGCGAGGAGATGCCGCTGATCGGGAGGGTGGAGACTTCAGTCACAGACATTGAATGGTGAGCTCACACACCTGAGGATGGAGGCTCAGGCATTGAAGCCTTTTATCCATTTCTGCTGGTTGCTGAGCTTCAAACTTCCAGCCCACACATAGCTTTCCTGAGGCATAGAACACTGGGGATTAGAGTGTGGGTGGGCAGACAGAGGTGTAGGGGTGGGAGGAGGTGGAGCAGATCAAGCCCTTTCTCCTCTCCTGTCCGTGTATGGAGGTTGGTCCTGTGAATACCTATGCACTCAGTGGTTGTGATAGTTGGTTACTTGGGGAGCCACAGTCCATTCTGAGTATTGTGTCTGGGTCTCAGGTGGCCTGAAACCTGGACAAACGATTCAAAACCTGGACTGTCCGGGTGAATCCCGGATGGGTGGCAACCCTAATGCAGGTGCGCCATCATATGACGTCCACCCAGAACAAGAGCCAAACTGTCCCTCCATCATTGGACAGTGGGTGGGCAGCAAGTGGTTTATTGAGACAAGTACACTATAGAGGGATATGCTTTGTTCGTATTTCATGTCAGATGTATACAACCACTTTAAGTGAATGTAAAAATACTAGACCACCTAACACTACCTTCTCCAGACAAAGCTGCTGTCCAAAGGACTCTGTGTAGGTCATTCATAGATACAGGAGCTACTCTGTCACCAGGTAAAAAAAAATAAAAATCCAGTCACCACATTTAAAGCGGAAGTTCACCCAAAAGGGTAAGTTCCTCCTCCTCTACCCCCTTCCTCTGCAATATTTGGCAAATATAATTTTTTTGTGGGGGGGGGGGGCTTTTGGGGTGGGAGCTGACGCGTACCTGTTTTTGACAGGTACCCACTCCCACTTCTTTGGATCGCTAGAGCATCCAGGCAGTAGTTCTCCCTCCCTGCAGCCTTCTTGGACAGGTCACAGGTCCCAGAACACTGTGGGACTATTCACAGCCCAGCTTGCACATGCGCAGTGGGCACCTGGCTGCGAAGCTGCAAGCTATCACAGCCGGATGCCCACAGTTAAGATGCCGGGGACCAAAGACCGGTGGAAAAACTGGCTTTGGTAAGCACGGCGCTGGATCCTGGGACAGGTGAGTGTCTGTTTATTAAAAGGCAGCAGCTACAGTTTTGTTTTTTGGTTTAGATATGTGAGAGATTAATATTTGGAGGACACTAGCAGATGGTTCCTGTCTCTGGGCCCCAATGAAATCCGTGACCCGTGACTAGAACTGCTAACAGTATTTGTCACATGTCCAGGCACAGTAAAAGCACAGATATATTAATTAGTGAAATGACATTCTTTAAAGCTGACGTAATGAAAAGTGAAGGTGTTGCCTGTAGCAGCCAATCACATTCCAAGTTTGTCCATTGCAGTTTAGAAAATGAACACATGCGTCAGAACAGAAAATGTTTGTTCATTCAGTTAATGAAGAATAATGATGTAATTGTTACATGTAAGGATAATAAATTAACACAAATTATACCATTACCTGAGCCAATATTTAATTCCTTGAAAGCAGTGAGAGTGAATAAATAATAATTCTGTCTGCACTCAGCCTGCATGAACACTAATATGCATTGTTTAAATACAGCTCTCTTTTAGCAGTTCTGTGTATAAGTTGTTGAGCATCTGGAGAGTATCTAGATTTGGCCTACTATACTTAGTCTTGAGTACTTTTTCCGTTGCATTGCAGCCCAGTCTCGGAAAGTAGATGGGTTTTCCAAGGCTGAGGTGCGACATACGAGAAAAAGCCAAGCGATTTGCGTAGTTGTAGTTTCAGAGCTGTTTAGCAACTCATTTCAAACATCTAATTATTGAGAGTACTAATGGGGAAACCCCCTGCCCCTCAAAAGCAGGAGGCATATGCACTTCAAAGGTAAAATTGGGAAACCGTTTAGGAAGAGTAAAATGAAAGGAATCGTTTAGAGAAGAAAATTGTTCATTGCCATTGCTATCACCCTCTTCTGAAAATGCTATTTGCCTTATGCCGCGTACACACGAGCGGACTTTGCGGCAGACTTTGCCTGGCGGACTTTTCGACGGACTTTACGATGGACTTTCCGAATGAACGGACTTGCCTACACACAATCCAGCAAAGTCCGTCGAATTCGTACGTGATGACGTACGACCGGACTAAAACAAGGAAGTTCATAGCCAGTAGCCAATAGCTGCCCTAGAGTGGCTTTTTGTCCGTCGAACTAGCATACAGACGAGCTGACTTTTCGACCTGACTCGAGTTCGACGGATAGATTTAAAACATGTTTCAAATCTAAGTCCGTCCAACTTTTGAGAAAACAAAGTCCGCTGGAGCCCACACACGATCGAATTGTCCGAGGAAATCCCGTCCGCCGGGCAAATTCTGCCGTAAAGTCCGCTCGTGTGTACGCGGCATAACTGTCATGCCAAACTGATGGAACAGGCATTATTCTATTTAGGGTTTTTTAATAATATGATTTTTGTCTACTTTCTTTGTTACAAATTGCCAACACAGGTTTAGTAGAAAAGACTATTCTAATATCACAAGGTATATTTTGTGTCCCATTTAAGTCATCAAGCAGTTTTCCATCGAATCATTTTCTATGTAACAATGGGATTTTAAGCCAATTCTGACATTGCACTGCCACCCTGTGGCTATTTATGTGAACAAACAGTTACAATGTCTTTGATAAAATAAAGCTGCGGCTTGTAGTTTGATAAAGGCTTGTATGCCTGTATAATATATATTTTTTTTAAAGGTGACAAACAGCAATCTGCAAGCTCGTCGCCGCGGTATCCCTGAATGTATTCTTCTAGTAACACAGCGTATCACCAAATATCCAGTTCTTGTGGAGAGGATATTGCGTTATACTCCAGGTTAGTGTAAAAATGTATTCTGCTACATGTCTTTGGTAAAAAAAAATCCTGTATAATAATTGGTTTGTGTGATCACGGACATATGTATGCAGATGATCACGGACATATGTGTGCAAATGATCATTGGGACATATGATTTTACTGTTACATATGTGGGACAGGTGTTTTTACTGTGTGGGGACACGTGTGTGGGGACAGTCTTTTGGGGACACTATGTAGGAGACATTGTGTGTTTACACTGTGTGGGGACACTGGGCGCTGATCAGTGTGTAAAAAGCTGTAATAAACAGCTCATACTCACCGATCACCGGCTGGCTGCAGCGATCCCCTCTCCTTACTGACAACTTCCGCGTGAGGGGAGTAGAGCCGATCGCCTAGAAACCAGCTCTCTCTTTACATCACATGACGGCTGTGATTGGACACAGTCGTCATGTGATCAGGAGCACCAATCACAGAGCCCTCCTGCCGATCAGAGATGTGCCGTACCCGGGTGACACGTGCGCATCGGGATCGGGCCTATGTGAGTGCACGCACGCGATCCCCCTCCTTCTGAGGGACGTTCCTGATTGTTCACTCAGGAGGAAGCTCCCACCCGGCCGTATATGTGCAGTGGCTGGGTGGGAAGTGGTTAAACTGTAAGCACCCTTATGAGTGTTTCTTAACCCTCTTGAGTGGTAATATTTTACTTGGTCTCAATGTACTTACATATGGGAGCAGGTTGTATTTCCACATTAAATACACAAGCTGTACTTCCTACTTACAGCAGTATTAAACCCAAAAAGAAACATTTATTATATTGCAGCTTACCAATTCTTAGATCATCAGGTCAGATCACCAGGTGAAAACAGGAAAAAAAGAAAACCATAAGAGAAAATTAATGCAGCCACCACGTCTAATGATTGGTAAGCTGCAATATATTAAATTACTGGTTTTTAATACTGTTTTAATAGTACAGCATACTTCCTGTTCTTTACTACTCCATTACCTTATTTCAAATTTATAGATCAGATCAGAAATAAATGTTCACTTTGCAAGATAATTTTTCCCAGAGCTTAGTAAATGTAGTGAAGTTTCACTTTGCAAAGGATACCTGAACAGGTGCAAAGAGTATAAAAAATGATGCTTGTACATAATTGGATGATGGAAGTTATCTTCTCTTGCAAAATGCAACTGCCCTGAACAGTCTATTTGGCTTTGGTAAACCAACCCCATAGTGTCAATCTATGTCAATAGACTTTTATAGACAACAATAGACTATTATTTTCCAAGTAACTGCTGCCACACTGATTACATGATCTAAAATACAGAAGATACCTTCTGTGAACCTCTAAATCTTTAGGGCCAATTCACACTATGTGCGGTGACAGACGTTTTACCGCATGGCAAAACGTCTGCCACTGCAGGGACACACAGGAAACAATTGTTAGCTATGTGTCCCATTCACACTGCAATGCAGCCTAGCGCTGCACTAAAGACATACTGGTAGGTAAATTGGCTGTTGTCTAAATAGGCCCTAGTATGTCTTGGTACGCATGTGAGATAGGGACCTAAAGCTGTCCATACATTATACAATTCTCTTATTCAATTTCCTTTAGATTTACCTTCAACTATGTATGCAAGGGCCTGCCTGATTGGATTTAAATTGACCTCTTATTATATGGTTTTGGTGAATCCAAAGGAAAATTGTATATGCAAATTGTATAATATATGGCCATTCTTAGATTGTACGCTCCTTGAGGGCTTCACTGATGTGAATGTACAATGTATGTAAATTACTGCGTAAATTGTCGGCGCTATATAAATGCCTTATTGTTTCTTCTTAACACTTCTCATGTCCTATTGTTAGAGGGAAATGACGAGCACAAAGATCTTTGCCGGGCCCTGTGCTTAATCAAGGACATGATTGCTGCAGTAGACCTAAAAGTCAGTGAATTTGAGAGAAAACAAAGACTCGAAGAGTTTGTAAACAAGATTGAGAACAAGACCTTCACCAAGATGAAGAATGGACATGTCTTTACAAAGCAAGACCTAAAGAATAAAGAGCGGGTGCTTCTGTATGAAGGTGTCCTCCTGTGGAAAACTGCCACAGGGAGGTTTAAAGGTACTCACTGTTAACAGTAATAATAATTAGCTTATATAGCATCTTCTGGTTAATCAATTTACTGCATTGATCATATTGCAGAAGGAAATGGCCTCTGTGACACATAGACGACTGTATCCAGTAGGCTTTAGTAAGCATGCATATCTTGGGTTTGATATGGAAATATGTCCTGAGATGGAGCCGATTGGTGGGGGAGTAAGTTTTACAATCCTGAGTGTGAGAGGGCCAGTGTATCCTATGATTTCCTTTGGAATAATGGAATAGTCATGTTTGTTCTGTGTGATGGAAGCAGGGTACAAGGTGAGAGTCATTGTTGCTGTAGTCAGTTCTGTGGGATCTAGGTTATTCCATGCTTTAAAAGTCAACAGACCGGGTCATATATCCTTTCCTTGGATTAGTTCCCACTGCCAAGAAACTTGCTGTACCCCAATCTGGATCAAATCCTTCACATAGCTTGGCATTGTAATCTCAATCTTTAATATAAACCTAACACAAATTAATGAAGAGGAACTGAACACTGGAATCTGTGCCCTAAAAATGTCAGGCAGAAGGCAAAGGACTAGTAACTAGTGGTGACTGTTCCCCATTCTCCATCCCCCATATTTTCCCTATTACCATTTTACCATGCCTTATTCCACACTGTGTCTCTCTGTGGAGGCAGCCAACTTGATAGATGCACGGCTTTGCTTCTTCAGCAAGAAGAACAGTGAGCAGTAGAGTAGTGACATAACCAAATCTCATTTCTAATCTCCTGAGACTGTCAGAGGCAGCAATGCCTTAGAACTCACACTACAGATATACAGCTCTGAGGGTGTAAGCATGGGAGTTACAGGGCACCCTCACATACCAAGAAGTGCACCGAATATTTTTTGGGGAGCAATTTAAGATCAAAGGCATAATTTTTTTTAGATTATGATTACAATCACCATTTGGATGTACTCTGCAATATGATTATGAGTTCAGTTTCACTTTAAAGTCTGATTTAATTTACCCCTTAATGTTACAGGCTGCATCAATTAATTAAATGATTATCCCTAAAAAAGCATTAAAAAAACTCTAGCATTCCCTAATATACCTACAGTTAAATTAGATTGTGATGCCTATCTACCATATCCTCAATCTGTCCTGATGTCCCCCACCCTTAATATGTGATATTTATTTATTACAGGTACTTCTATAATGCCACCAACTTATGCAGCACTTTACACATATACATTGTACATTTGCATCAGTCTCTGACCTCAAGGAGCTTACAATCTGAGGTCCCTAACTTACATTCATACATGCACATACTAGGGCCAATTTAGACAGGAACCAATTAACCTACCAGCATGTCTTTGGATATATAATATTGTATGAATACAAGGCCTGTACCAATACATAGCCTCCTATTCTGGTTTTAGCCTACATTTTTAGGACATGAGTTAGTCTACAAACAGTTATCATTGTCATTTTGGTCCAAACGCATGGGGATTAAATTCAGCTATTGTACTTTTCTGCAAACCCAAATGATAAAATGATAAATTCTAGTACTCACAAACTATCCTGCACTTGTATAAAGGAATTTAACCTTCCTAATGTTCTTTCAGTTTCCTCAGCTACATCATGCTAAGGCACAATTCCCGAACACACAAGACTCCCTTCACCAAAACCTTCTCCTAAATATATGCTAAGTTCCTCACTCCCTAAAAAGGCTTATTTTTTATTTCTACAGGACACTGTTGAGCTGCTAAGCCTTCTTATTGTAAAAAGCCCAGTTGGGAAAGAGAAGTGGACCTTTTGATATGACAAAGTAGGATGAGGGGCTGGAATTTCAGAAACTAATCTCACTCATATTTTCATATTATATTTTCATATAAATTGAACTCAGTTGTGTATTTTACATAAAGCATACCTAACCTTAAAATCATTAATATGTTGTCCACAGTGCAATAACACACTGGGTCCTTCTTTCACCTAAAATAGCCTTGCCTGATTATCCAAGGGTTCTGGCAGCAAGCAGTTCAATTCCTACGATATAGTACTCATAGTGGTTCATTCTGCTGCCAGTTCTATTCCTTCAATTGTTAATGTAAGCTTGTAAAATAATTGCCAGTTTTTTTTACATAGTCAACCTTTCACGAGAGAGTCCTTGCCTTTTTTATTTTTTCAATGATGAAATAAAACCAAAATACCCAGTAGTCTCCCTATTACTACTTGTGTGGCTTTATGTAAAGTTCAGCCAAGCGTGTATACATTGAGAGAATAGGGCTGTTTCTGTTCATTCGAAAATGTGGGAGGGCTAGTAGGGGGTATCATAAAACATTTGGCAAACTAAACTACCAAACTCTTGTTTATGTGCCGAAAATTCACATAATGGCATATTGTTGGGCGCTTAATGTCTTTCAGTCTTTGTGCTCTGGACTGAAACATTTGTAGCCAATGCAGGCCTGAAAGAAACTGGTTACGCTGGATTATGTACCGCAGACACCATGTTGGCTGTGAGTTCTTAACCTGCATTGTAAACGGCTGTGCTGTTTTTGCTGGGAGAGTTTCATTCTGGAACAGAAAAATTACAAGTCAATGCTTGGCTTCACACGTCTTGATTCAGACTCTTAACAAATATTTATTCAAAAGAAAAGTTTCAAAACTTAAACCTATTTTTTTTTTTTTTTATATTTTAGATATCCAAGCTCTACTTTTAACTGACGTGTTGCTGTTTCTTCAAGAAAAAGACCAAAAGTATATATTTGCTGCTGTGGTAAGTTTATAGTTCAAATGTCTTGGAAAAAAGTGATTTAATAAACTAGTGATGAAAAAATTTAGAGCCAATAAGTCAAGAGGTTTATTGGCAACTGCAAGCACTCTTCTGTTTCCAGACTTGCTGACTCTAAGAATTTTGTCTCCTGCTTAATCAGGTTTTAGGATTTCTTTGCAAAGGGAAAATGCAATACTTTTCATAAACAGTTTTAAGTAGCAGCCCAGTATGGTTTGTTTAGCACTGTGTTGACAGTCTTTCTTTTCTGTAAATACTTAAGTTTTGTTTTACTGAATTTGCTGCCTACTCAGATTGCCAGTTTAGATATTAAAGAAGGATGTGGGAGAGCATCCTGGATAGAAAACTGTCCTAAATCCTGCCTACCACCTTAAAGCGATGCTAACAACACACTGTTTAATTTACATTGTCCCTTCTCTTTTTGTATATGGATGGCGGCACTGTAGTTATTTAAAAAAAAAAAAAACATAAAAAGCTCTAAATACCTTTTTCCTAATCAATATACAGCTGTCACGTGACCCAGATCTTTCCTAGCCTATCTGCAGGGAAACATAAGCAGCAGGAGCTTCTAGTCCTCTGCTGGTGATCACATGTTCAAAAAACAGCCTTTGGAATACAGAGTAAAAATAAATAAATATTATCAATAAACTGTTTTAAATTGTCATACAAATATATATTTGAAATCAAATCTTTATTATTTTGTGGAAATAACATGGTGAGGGTGGATTTCTGCCAGTCACAGGCTGTGTCACGCCCCTCCAGTCTGTGCCTTAGAATAGGAGGGAGATGAAGCCTCCATTAATCTCCATGTAATATTCTGCCCCCAATGTGTTTAGCTGGTTAGTGGGCATGGAGAAGGAGGGAGGCAGTGGGCTGTCATTTACCACTGTGTAGACACCTACATGTGTGACTCTATAGTCACATGGGCTGCTCAGATGTGATAGGGAGGAAATGCTCAGCATAGAAACTCGCTGAAAACTGAGCATGTGCAGAGTTGCCACCACAGCTACAAAATCCCTAGCTGAATTGGGGACATTGACAGAAGGTGGGGAAAGAGAACATCAGGCTCAACCAGGTTTTTTGCATAATACAGAAAACGGATCTTAGTGACTGAGTGCGTGTGAACAGCATGTAATACAGCATTTATTGTTAGTTTTTTTTTTTATGATGTGGGTTTTGTGACACTTAATTCTACAGTAGATACATCTGGCTCTAGATGTGTCATATACCTGTTCTTTTCATTCATTGACTGCTCAACACTTAGGCCTTATGCACACTGGTTTATTGTAAACCGTGTTTTTCCTGATAGGAGAAATCAGAATTAAAATTACACCTAAGCTGCAGTTTTTCGAACACATTTAGGCGTTTATTTAATTGGCCAGAATTGTAATTTGTTCTGGACATTGAAATTCATAAACACTCAAGCTTTAAATGCGCTTAGGCGCATTTGGCATTTTTTTATCCCCAAAAGCTCCTCTCCCAAATTAATATTATTCTAACCAATGGCCCTAGTGCTGCTAAGCAGAATGTCTAACCCCTTAGCCTATGTGAATGCGATTCTTCTGCATAAAGGAAAAGGAACTTTGCCTTTAAATGCTTTAAATGCTGCTGCTCCTAAACTCCTCTAAATACCTTTTAGCTTTTATTAAGGGGAGCTCAGGGGCTTAGGCAAAGAATGCCCAAAGCCCAAAAAACGTCACTTTAGGAGCAGCAGTGTGTCTGAACCCTTAAACTGGGTACACACTCTTATCTTCAACCAGTGGGCTGAAAAAAAAAAACTCAGATTCCTGCTATAAACACAAATGAGATGAATGCAGAAATCTCCCCAAATGTGCAATTGTATTCTGCCGTCGGAATACACTGATCAGCACTGCATCCGATTGGCTACAAGCCGCTGATTGAACAAGGTTCTTCAGCATGACTGACAGAAGCTGTTCAAACAATCAGTTTCTGTTCAAGAGAGGGCTACACACTGTTCGAAATAAGGCCGGTCACTTCTGAATCAGCTAAATTTTAATCCGTGTGTACCCAGTGTTACTTTACACAGGAAGACGTTGAAGTATAGCTAAAGCTATTTATTTTACTTTTGGTTACAGTGAACAATGGTTAGCATCCCTATCAGTTTTCTTTTTTGCTATCTGTGTCTGGTTGACAAGATTTCCACTAGCTTCCTGTCCTGGAGCCACAACAGTAAATAAAATGGAACCACCTCTTAGACAGTTGTCGCTGGAATTAGGTGTCCCTATTGGAAGATTTAACTTTACCTTGTGTTTCAGTGACAGCCCTAAAACGTTAGTTTTACCCTCACTATCTTGGTAACAAGGGCCACCAATACAAATAGCATGAATCTTGTCTCAGTGGAGACAAATATAATAAAAATGGCAGAGTTTCTAACCCTTTTCTACTAAATTCAAAACAAATTAAAATGTTTTCTTTTTAAATACACTTTAATTTTTTTGGAACCAGTTTGATTTCTTAGGTTAGTTTACCTCTTGAACAGCTTATATTTTTCTATTTAGCTGTTTGGAAACTAATGAGTTGTGCTTTAAACTGAAGACAGTTTTCAATTGAAAGCCAATCCAGACTTCCACCCATCTGAGGTTTTGTGGCATGCATCTGAAGAATGCTCTCCATGCAAAGGATCTTAGAATTATAAGAACAGTGTAAAATTCTTTCAAGCAGCTCTGATCAGCAGCTAAAGGAAGATTTTGGTGGAAGCTACAGCTGGTAAAGTTAATTATACCAGTCAAAATGATAAATGTTTAATACCTTCCTTCCCACAATTTGTTAAGCTACTTAGGACTGTGCTAATAAATGTCCTCTCCTCTAAAGCCAAGAACCAACATTCCGCATGGCTGCTGTTTCTAAGTCCCAACTATCAGTGAGATCTGGGGTCCTCATTGATGATCAGAGTGCTTCCCAATGTTATGTGATCACTATGGTCAGCTCTGACATAGCTCTAGGCTTTATCAATAAAAATGAAAGCCTTTAGCCTGCAGATGAACACTGCTACCTTCAAGTTGCTGTGGTGGCCTCTATCTAATACTGTAACTGTCAGATACAGTTGCATTGGTAAAAATAACCTAGTTTAAAAAAAAAAATTCTTAAAAATGTTTGCATTTTTGTCAGCCCTATAATAAAAGCAGAGCAGGGTATTTTTAATAAAACCGTGTAGCAAATAAAAGTTGTAGATGTTACTAAAAAATTATATAAAAATGATTTGTCAGAGCTATTTAAATGCCTGTAATAAATAAATTGCATTTAGGTATGCAAATTGGTCATAACATTATCATTAAAGTTAATCAACACATGCTGACACTGCTAAATTTGGCCTGGGCTAGACATCAATGACCTCTGGCCAGGAAAATGTTTCAGTAAAGACCTGAAAGAAAAAATGTTTTCTATGTTATTAGTTTTATGCAGATTATGTTTGTCTAGCATTGTGATTCAGTTGAAGCTCCGACCATATTATAGGAGCCATAAATGCATAAATGCAAGAATGCAGAAAAATTACTAAGGGTATACTGTATAAATGCAAATGCTGCAGAACAGTCATTGTGGTTTATTGCCCCTCTCATGTCATTGCAAGAGTGGAGTTCTCTCTGCAGACTTTCAGTGAAATCTCAGACTCTCTAGGTGGTTTATTTGCTAGTCCCATGATTGCATTTCTAGCACTTGTGCTCCATAGGTGCTGACTGCTGTCTGACATATTCAGTCGAAGGTAAACCTGCAAATCTGTTTAAAAAAATATCAGGATACGTAAAAATAAACAATTTACTTTCAAATCAAGTATGTAGTAATAAATTAGAAAAAAGTATTGAAGGCTATCAAGGACCTCGATGACGCCCTGTGGGAGGGTGAAACACGTTGACGCAATTTCCGGTATTACTGACGTCACTTGTGGTCCGGTGAAACGCATGCCAGGAACGGCGTTCTGACACATACAACTACATGATTGTGCCTGTTTTGAACTTTTTGTAAGTACCCATTCCCTTATGCAATAAAAACCGTTTTAATGGTACTCCACTATTAGTTCCATGCTTTCTCATTTCTGGGTACCTGTTTGTCCGGCCGAGTACCATTCCAAAAGAATCTTTAACCTGATGATCTGACACCAATCCACCATCCCTGGATATTACTATCAAGCTTTAATTGACCCCCAGACTGAAAAGCTGGGGGTCATTTGGATCTAGTGAGTGGGGACACATGAGGGGGTGTTGTACACCTGAATATCTCTGAAGCATTTTGCATTTCCTTCACTTTGGATTGGAGCACTTTAGTCACAATTTTTGGACTTTGTTTTGTTTATTTCATATTTATTTAGTTTTTTTCACTTTCACTTTTTTTTGTGTTTGTGAGCGCTATATTTATTTATTTACATTAAGGGTATTTTCAGACTGGTATCTATAGCTGAGGTGCAAATATCAGACATTCCTGATGACTGTTACTTCTGTCTACTATTTATAATGCCTATTAAGTGCAGGTTATTTATGTGTTTTTATAAAGGATCAGAAATCTCCAGTAATTTCTCTGCAAAAACTGATTGTGAGGGAAGTAGCCAATGAGGAACGTGGGATGTTTCTGATAAGTGCATCATCGGCTGGACCGGAAATGTATGAAATTCACACAAATTCCAAAGAGGAACGAAACACATGGATGAGACAGATACAGGAAGCTGTGCAGAGGTAATAATAGCATTTAAGCTGCATAGGCTACTATGTGACTTTAAACTTATTATTTCTCAGTGATATATTTTTTCTTTTACTTTTCCGTATTGGTCTTAACAGAATAGTCCTGAAAATGACGTAAGACATCTTTTATCTGAACTATAATGTGTTGTGTATGAAATGTAAAAGGGTAAAGTTTACAAAATATCTGTGGTTACCTGGAGATCAATACATAAATGTCAATGTTAATCTCCTCTTTTCTTGTAAATGAAATGAGTTGTAAAGGCAGAAGGTTTTTTATCTTAATGCATTAAGATAAGAAACATTCTGTGTATAGCAGCCTCCCAAGCACCCCCTAATTACTTACCTGAGACCCATCTCTCTCCAGTGATGTCCACGAGTGTCTTAGCAGTCCGGGACTCTCCTGATTGGCTAATACACAGCAGCCGCTCCATTGGCTCTCGCGGCTGTCAATCAAACTCAGCCAATCAGAAGAGAGAGGGGGTGGGGCTGGGACGGGGCTCCCTGTCTGAATGGACCCACGAAGCTGTGACTCAGCTCGGGTGCCCCCATAGCAAGCTGCTTGCTGTGGGGGCACTCGACAGGAGGGTGGGGCCAGGAGCAGTGAAGAGGGACCCGAGAAGAGGAGGATGGGCTGCTCTGTGCAAAACCAACTACACAGAGGAGGTATAAGTATAACATGCTTATTATTTGTTTTAAAAACAAAAACGAGACTTTACGATCACTTTAAGTCTGTGGGCCCATTGCATAAAACTGGCAGGCAGCAGCAATGAAGGGAGATTGCTAGAGGGGCAGCTTGACACCATTACCTTAAGTACAAAATATCATAGTTTCCTTTTGGAGATAATTTTTTGCAAAATTTTCTTGTGTACACATTGGTTCCTAATTTGGTTAAATAACTAGTGAACATTACACATTATTTTATGTAAAGGGCTCTTAACCATTTTGGGACTTGAGTGTTTTAGAGCATATCTCCTATGACCAAAGTTTCTAGGGTGCCCTATTCCTCGTATCCTGCCGCGGCTCCCTGACTATTTGTGCTGGCAAATCCCCGCTATCAAATTGACAGTGAGGACTCGCTCTGTATGGCAGAAGAGGCTGCAGCCGCTCCTGTGTAAAATTACTCTTGCAGACAGTCTCTGTGAGTGTCATTGAGAAATACAATGTTACAATGGATTGTTACGTTGTATTTACTCAGTTTAATTCATCTGTAGATCAAAGGGCTGACCTTGACTTTGCATATGACATTAGTCAAAGCAACCTCACAAGTAGAGAAAAAACTTTACATAAAATGTGTTCCTGTTTAACCCCTTATTAATCTTTAGTTGACCCTAATCAGTCCTAATTAAGGTGGACCTTCACCCTTAATGGATTTTGATTTTGGTCTGCCTCCACCCTCCCTCCTGATATTTGGATATTCATTTTTATTTTTATTTTTTTAATTCAATAGATTTAATGTGCTGCAAGGAATGGCATTTGCAGTGCCCCACCCCAGTGCTGGGATTCTGGGTGCGCAGATGTGCCACAAGGCTTCTGGCCCTGACAGAGCCTTGTGACACATCTGTGCATGTGCGGCCTGCCTGCACATCTGCACCCGGCTTTCCATTGCACAAAATGTGGTTGTTATGGAAGTTCCAAAACATGTTTGTGCAGGAAATCTTATATCTGCGCACGTGCCATAATAAAGCAAATGGCACCGACGGAGGAGGGGGGTTGGGGTTATGTAAAGCCAAATTGAAGGGGACTGAAGTTTCTCTTTAATGCAATCTTCCCCTTCTTCCTTTAGCTATTACTTTTCTGCTGATTTTCTTTATTTATTTTTAACCAATAATATTTAAACTGTTTTCATTTTTAATAGTTTATTTGTTCATTTTTGCAGTGTCACGTTTGAAAGGATGCATGAAATTGAAAAAAAAAGTGCCTTTGATTGTGTGTGTATTATTATGTTAAAGCAGAAGCAAATGGATTTCAGCAAATAGATATGAACAGCAGCGCACAATCTGAGTGTAGTATTTAACAGATTTATTGTGGTGAAAAGACAAATGGCAACTCACATTGTGACAATTAAAATCAGGCTCATCACATAATAAGGGCTTCTGATGGACAGTCTCACAACAACAGGGAACCTCAGACTAATAGGAGTACTGGGTGGATAGATACACCTGCAGGACCAAGAGAACACACCGGGGGGGGCACCAAACTAAATGCAGCATTAATAGTACTGAGAAATACTTGTAAATTAGTAACTTACATGGGAAGAATGTATCCATCCACCCAGTACTGCTATTAGTCTGAGGTTCCCTGTTGTCTATCGGAAGCCCTTACTATGTGAAGTGCATGATTTTAACTGTCACAATGTGAGTTGCCATTTGTCTTTTCACCACAATAAATCTGTTAAAATACTACACTCAGATTGCACACTGCTGTTCTTCTTATTTGTTTGGAGATACTTCAGCCTCTTCAGAGGTGCATCTGGTGCATTGAAATAAGCAGAAAGTTACCCTGAACGTTCCAAGTGGATTCCGTTAACTTTTTGCTGTTCTGTATAGACATTTAAGCGTAGACGCTTATTGCACCATATACCCTATTACTAAATATGCACGGCATACCTACACATTATTGCACACTTACCTTGTAAAGTGCCCATCTCCAACACTGTGATGTTCACAATCTCCCTTGATGCTCTGTCACAGGCGCTTTCATCTTCTTCAGGTGCCAGGAGTATACACTGAGCTGTGCATAAAAAAACTGCTAGCATGCAAGGGGAAAGATTTTGACAGAGGAATCACACAGTCTTTTCCACAATATATATATATATATATATATATATATATATATATATATATATATATATATATATATATATATATATATATATATATATATAGCTGCTAGCATTTTATTTTTTTTTACTTTGCTGGTTCAGTTTTCTTCAAGTTATGACCAAATTGTCGCTAAATAAACACAGCAGAAATGTAAAATTGCTCTAGTCTATAAGGAGTATACAGGTAGGAGAGCTGAATTGGTAAATCACACACATTGGTAATATGTGGAAGTTTCCAATGCCTATCAAAGCTGAAGATGATGAGATAAAATGTTGTATAGTGTGGAATGCATTTCCCTGCAGCCTGCTGATTACATATTCAGCAATCCTACAGAAGCACACTACCAAACAGTGATAAGCAATTGATTTGTGGATAAGATGAATCTGAATTTTGATGGGATAATCACGTCAGTGACAAGCTGTGTCCAGATTTGAAAGATCCATGTAGACTGTGTGATTTTTATGTAACTACAGACATAGAATTCTTATTTAAAAGTAAAATAATCATCTGTTATGCAGTTTAATGTATACATTCCATTCATTTCCACTTACCACTCTTCCTCACAGCAAGCACCTTTTCTGAGCTTCCTTTATCAAAAAATGGCAGATAACGGAACAATTAATTGTACAAAAACCTATATAATGTTATTACAATAGACTTCATTGATTTATTTTTGAAATATATACGCATTTTAAAGTGCATGTCTTTATTTTTCCACCATGTTTTATTTCCAAAGCTGTCCAGAAGAAGAAGGGAAAATCAGTGAATCTGATGAAGACAGGCGTGCTGCAGATGCACGAGCAGCCAAAGCTCAGCAGTATCAAGGTGAGTAAATAAGGCTCACTAGTGATGTTCAAAGTCTTCCCTATACCTACACTGGGCAAGCACTTCACCATCTCACCCCTCTCCAAGAATACATATGACACTGAATGATGTTTGCATATGGAGACTTTAAAAAGCAAAAAACACTGACAGTAGGGCATTCGTTATCAGTACTGCCTTTAGGATTATTGTTCACTCCTGTGAATAGTATTGACCTTTGACTTAATTATATTGCTAATTGTGGTTTTACTTCATGATCAATTTACTTAGAGCATAGAGCATTTTTTTTACATCCAGTTGTTTAGCACCGACAACAGAAGTGTCTCCTATTTTTCAGCAGTGAAGGGCAGAGGAAGACAGTGATCAAAAGTGGTGATTTGATGGTTCAGATCCAGCATTTTTGCTGTAGCCAGAACTGTTAGTAACTGTCAGTATAACACCCTGGGAATGAACAGAGCAACTGTAGCACAGTGTCCTAAAATTGCTCTTTGTCATGCACCTTGCTACACCTATAACACTCAGGCATATGTAGAGGAATTCTTAAAATCAGGATATGTCTATCTAGTGGTGACTTGTTGTTCAAGCTCAAGCAACGTCACATGGACAAGATCAAATGCTCACCTATACCCAGAACCCCCACTCCGTTAGAGGAGTATACTTTGCTTGGGCAGAGATGAGCTATCAGGAGGCAGTAGTTTACTATTACTGGCGAACTTGCATTTGTAAATACCAAATCAGCGTTAATCTACATTTCTGTGGGTTTGCAAGTGCCAATTTCTATCATGTTTATTATAAGGAACTGCACTGCAGCCATGATGACATGAATGTGAATAAAACATTTTTATGTGAGATGTGCTCTACCTCATGTGCATCTATTTATGTATATTCCAATTAGTATTCCTAGTTTGTTTTCTTCTTTTGCTAACGAATGTAGTTATGAATGAGTATTACGGCGTAATGTCTGCTATTCTGTAAAGTTACATGTATTGAACATTTACAGTTACATATCTGTGTTTTTTTTTTACATGTTAATTTAGTTTTTTTATATGACTACAAAGCAGCAATTATTTATGTTCATTCTTTAATCATACTACACTATTATGCAGGTCTCAGCATACTAAGCACAATGGCTTTGTACTGTGCACTGATGTCTACAAAGCATCCCCGCCCACTTTTGACATCATGTGACATCACATGATGTCAGAAGGGGGCGGGTTCACCCGGTTACATCACTGGGTAGCCCAGCTCTTGCCTATTTAAGAGCTGTCAAAGCGCAGAGAGGGCAGACGGCGGGAGGCCTCCCCATCAAGGCAGAGAGTTAAAATTTTTGCTATTTTTCGGGTCCGTCGGGAGGCGTGATTGATAGTGGACACTTTTTTATTTATTTTATTTTTTAATAAAGGATTTGTCAAAAACTGTTTTGACACTTCTTTGGTGAATGGGTAGGGGTACGATGAACCCGATACCCATTCACATTGGGGGGCCGTGTGCCAGATTCCGATAAGCTCCCCGCCCGCAGACCCAGTCAACCACAGGCCAGGGTTGTCAGGAAGGGGCCCTTGACCCCATCAACATGGGGACAAGGTGCTTTGGGGGGTACCTCAAAGCACCCTCCCCATGATGAGGGCAAGCGACCTGGTATGGTTCAGGGGGGGGGGGGGGCGGGTGCTCCTTGTCCCCCCTTTTCTGGCCTGCCAGGCTGCTTGCTCGGATAAGGGTCTAGTGTGGATTTTGAGGGGTTTAATATGGTGCTTAGAGAGAATTCACATTTAGTTAAAATATTTAATGATTTACCTAGTCCACAAAAGAATTAATAGAGCCCTGAAATTCATCACTGGAGCAGGGATTTTTTAATTTTTTTTTTGTATTTTGGCTTTTATTCCCCCTCCCCCCATTACACTTTCTACTCAAGGACTTGCATGTGTGCACAACCAAATACTTTTGTATGCAACTAGATTTAATAGAGATTTAAAGGGATATGAATAGTTTGCACTTATAAAATATGTATTAATATGTATTTATAGTCTGCAAAAGTCAAACATAAAGCAAAAAAGAATCAACCTTTTATTTCAATATTAGTATAAACATTTGGTGCAATAATGTACTTGGGCAAAAAAAAAAAGGCATGGAAATGATGCTTCAGCATTTGACAATATAGTTAGAAGGGACCCTGCTCAAAAGAGTTTGCAATCTACAAGGTAGAAAAGCAGGGATACAAATCAAGCTATAAACAACCATGACAAACCTTTTTGGTGATCAGAACTCCTTGCCTCAAACCCCTAAAAAGTTAAATTGCAGAATCATAAGCAAAAACAGACAACATTATTAACAAATCCAAAAAGGCAGCGCACAAACAAAAACCATGCCCACAAAAAACATATGTATTTGTAAACCGATATAAGCACTGCAAACAAAGATTCTGGCCTCTTCTCAGGCCAAACACCCACCACAATTGCAGGCCTTTATATAACCTAGCTAGGATTGCTAGCTCACCTAGACCCGCCCAGTAAAGGACACACCCACTAGTGTAATTGATTCTGTCTCTTTATGTATGCCTCAAGTGCTCACACCTGTTCATCAGGAACACACAGTTTTTACAAATGAAAGAATGCATCAGCATATAGATCTGTGCAGAGTAAACCTAAAAATAACAAACGTCCAAGGCTCTGGCCATGATCAGTGATACCAAAAATCTACAAATTAAACTTTGTTGGGCACATGGAGGGTACAAAACAGGAAATTGCAACTTTGTGAGAGCTGCTTCACACAAATTGTTGACAAAGTGCATTTGTCATTCATCATCGGCATACAACATTAAAATATTTGTGCAAGATCACACCAGACTTATACATCCATTATGTGAAACCCATCAAAAAATGTTATCACTGGTGAAAAAAAACTTTAAAACCACAACAGAGGAAGAACATATTAACCTCTAGCCAGGTAGCAGCATATTTGGGATTCGAACCAGTAACCCCAGTGCTGCTAAGCAGAAGTGCTAACCAGTTAGCCACTGTGCTGCCACATGAATAGAGGCTGCATCTCTGTGCTGTCAAACAGTCCTATGTCCCAGGGGTGCAATAAGGTAATCGATGCAGATGTCCTGTGGCCAGAGAACCATTGAACAACCTGTTTCTGGCATATGCCATCTGTTTTGAAGGCTGGGTATGGCTGATTACTGTCAGCATGCGGAACCATCTCAAGTTTTGTTGCTTTTTGCTTGGTAAGAGGCTGCAATTAATGCTGGTGGGGAAATCTTAGGCTGATTATTGTCCTTGCCCATGGAAAACATATGACACGAAAACATATGATTGGTGGTGGAACCCTCCTACACACATATATATATATATATATATATATATATATATATATATATATATACTACATTGAAGTAAATTATGTAAGGACATGAGTCAGGAGTTATGTTTAACAACATAGGAAGAACAGACAACTTCTCTACATGAAGTGGCATGTTTGGGATTCGAAACCATCAATCCCAGCACTGCTAGGCAGAAGTGCTAACCCGTTCGCCACTGTGCTGCCCTATGCATGTAGGCTGCATCTCTGTGGTGTCAAACAGTCCTAAGTCCCGGATTGCAATAAGTTAATCAATGCAGATATACTGTGGAAAGCCAGTGACTTCCACGTCAACCTGTTTCTGGCATATGCCATCTGTTTTGAAGGCTGGTTATGGCTGATTACTGTCAGCATGCTGCTAGAGAAACATCTGTAATTTTGTTGGTTTTTGCTTGCTAAGAGGCTGAAATTAGTGCTGGTGGGGAAATGTTAAGGCTGATTATTGTCCTTGCACATGGTAAATATATGGCACGATTTGCAATGGTGGTGGAACCCTCCTCAATATAAATACTGCATTTCTTTGGACATGGCAGAATTTATGATTTCTTGGCCATTTTTCAGAGAATGTGAAAAACATTTTTCACTCATGGTTAGTGTTTGGCTGAAGCCATTTATTATCAATCAACTGTGTTTACGTTTTTTAAATCATAATGACAACAGAAACTACCCAAATGACCCTGATCAAAAGTTTACCCTGGTGATTTTGGCCTGATAACATGCACACAAGTTGACACAAAGGGGTTTGAATGGCTATTAAAGGTAACCATCCTCACCTGTGATCTGTTTGCTTGTAATTAGCGTGTGTGTATAAAAGGTCAATGAGTTTCTGGACTCCTGACAGACACTTGCATCCTTCATCCAGTGCTGCACTTACGTTTCTGGATTCTGAGTCATGGGAAAAGTAAAAGAATTGTTAAAGGATCTGCGGGAAAAGGTAAAACTGTATAAAACAGGAAAGGGATATAAAAAGATATCCAAGGAATTGAGAATGCCAATCAGCAGTGTTCAAACTCTAATCAAGAAGTGGAAAATGAGGGGTTCTGTTGAAACCAAACCACGGTCAGGTAGACCAACTAACATTTCAGCCACAACTGCCAGGAAAATTGTTCAGGATGCAAAGAAAAACCCACAAATAACCTCAGGTGAAATTAATGACTTTCCAAAAACATGTGGTGTGGCTGTTTCAAGGTGCACAATAAGGAGGCACTTGGAAAAAGATGGGCTGCATGGTCGAGTCGCATTTTACTATGCAAATGCCACAAAGTATCCCGCTTATAATATGCCAAACAGCACAGAGACAAGCCTCAAATTTTCTGGCACACAGTCATTTGGAGTGATGAGTCAAAAATTTAGCTTTTTGGACTGAACCATAAACGTTAGATTTGGAGAGGAGTCAACAAGGCCTATGATGAAAGGTACACCATTCCTACTGTGAAACACGGAGGTGGATCGCTGATGTTTTGGGCATGTGTGAGCTACAAAGGCACAGGAAATTGGTCAACATTGATGGCAAGTTGAATACAGTATGTTATCAAAACATACTGGAGGAACATTTGCATTCATCAGCCAGGAAGCTGTGCATGGGACGTACTTGGACATTCTAACATGACAATGATCCAAAACATAAGGCCAAGTCGACCTGTCATTGGCTACAGCAGAATAAAGTGAAGGTTCTGGAGTGTCCATCTCAGTCTCCTGACCTCAATAACATTGAGCCACTCTGGGGAGATCTCAAACATGCAGTTTATGCAAGACAGAATTTACAGGAACTGGAGGCTTTTTGCCAAGAGGAATGGGCAGCTTTACCATCAGAGAAGATAAAGAGCCTCATCCACAAGTACCACAAAAAACTTCAAGCTGTCATTGATGTTAAAGGGGACAATACACGGTATTAAGAACTGGGGTATGTAAACTTTTAATCAGGGTCATTAGGGTAGTTTCTGTTATCATTATGATTTAAAATGACTAAACACATTTGAGTGATAATAAATGGCTTCAGCCAAACATTAACAACGAGTAAAAAAAAGCTTGTGTTATCATTCATATTCTCTGAAAAATGGCAAGAAATCATAAATTCTGCCAGGGTATGTAAACTTATGAGCACAACTGTACCTATAGGTGGTGGAATTACATTAGTCAGGAGTAGTAGTTTTTTTCGGGAGCAGTGATTTTAATAATGCTTAAAGTGCAACAATAAAAATGAAATATTCCTTTAAATATCATGCCTGGGGGGTTGTCTATAGTATGCCTGTAAAGTGGACGAGTTTTCCTTTGTTTAGAAGAGTACCACAGCAAAATTACATTTATAAAGGAAAAAAGTCATTTAAAACTGAGCACGGCTGTAATGAATTGTCGGGTCTCGGCCATATAGATAAAACTCATTGAAAAAAACGGCATGGGTTCCCCCTCCAGACCATTACCAGGCCCTTTGGGTCTGCTATAAATATTAAGGGGTACCCCAAACCAAAAATGTAAAAAAAAATTGCACGGGGGTCCCCCCAAAATCCATCCCAGGCCCTTAAGGTCTGGTATGGATATTAAGGGGAAACCTGTGCCAAAATAAAAAAATTAAAAAAAGGCGCAGGGCCCCCCCCAAAATCCATACTAGACCCTTATCCAAGCACGCAACCTGTCAGGGCGCAGGAAAAGGGGGGGGGGTGAGAGAGTGCGCCCCCTCCTGAACCATACCAGGCCACATGCCCTCAACATAGGGGGATGCTTTGGAGTCGCCCCCAAAGCACCTTGTCCCCATGTTGATAGGGACAAGGGTCTCATCCCCACAACCCTTGCCCGGTGGTGGTGGGGGTCTGCAGGCGGGGGGCTTATCGGAATCTGGAAGCCCCTTTAACAAGGGGACCCCCAGATTCGGTTCCCCCTATGTGAATTGATACGGGTACATTGTACCCCTACCATTTCACAAAAAAAGTTTCAAAAATCGTAAAAGACAGGAGACACTTTAGGACAAGTCCTTTATTATAAGATAAAAAAATAAAAATGTCTGGCGATGTAGATCCATCTCACGCCGCCCGACAAGCTGAAAAAAGAAAAAAAAAAGCAGCAACAGCTCAGCCTCCATGGGAGGCTCCTGCCGAGTGACGCTTCTTCTCGGTGACAGCTGTTATATAGCTGAGGGCGGGGCCACTCGGTGACGTAAACGGGCGACCCCGCCTTCCTCTGACGTCATGAGTCGGGGGGGGGCAGGGTCACCCGTTTACATCACCAGGTGGCCCTCAGCTATATAACAGCTGTTACTGAAAAGAAGTGTCACTTAGCTCGTCGGTGGCGTGAGATGGATTTACATCACGGAACATTTTTATTTTTTTATCTTTTAATAAAGGACTTGTCCCAAAGTGTCTCCTGTCTTTTTGACTATTTTTGACACTTTTTTTGTGAAATGGTAGGGGTACAATGTACCCGTTACCAATTCACATAGGAGGGGACCAGAATCTGGGGGTCCCCTTGTTAAAGGGGGTTTCCAGATTCCGATAAGCCCCCCGCGCGCAGACCTCCACAACCACCAGGCAAGGGTTGTGGGGATGAGGCCCTTGTCCCCATCAACATTGGGACAAAATGTTTCGGGGGACCCCAAAATATCCTCCCCATGTTGAGGGCATGTGGCTTGGTATGGTTCGGGGGGGCGCTCTCTCGTCCCCCCTCTTTTCCTGCGGCCTGCCAGGTAGCGTGCTCAGATAAGGGTCTGGTATGGATTTTGGGGGGGACCCCTACGCCATTTTTTTTTTATTTGGCGCAGGGTTCCCCTTAATAACGATACCAGACCTGAAGGGCCTGGTATGGATTTTGGGGGACCCCCATGCAATTAAAAAAAAAATTTGGTTCGGGGTTCCCCTTAATATTCATACCAGACCCAAGGGCCTGGTAATGGACTGGGGGGGAGACCCATGCCATTTTTTTCAATTAGTTTTATCTATATTGCCGAGACCTGACAATTCATTATAGCCGCGAGTAGTTTTAAATGACTTTTTTCCTTTAGAAATTTCATTGCCACTTTACAGGCATACTATAGACACCCCCCAGGCACGATACTTAAAGGAATATTTCATTTTTATTGTTTCATTTTAAGCATTATTAAATTCACTGCTCCCGAAAAACAGACGTTTTTAAAACTTTTTTTTTCATTGATATATGTCCCCTGGGGCAGGACTCGGGTCCCCAAACACTTTTTATGACAATAACTTGCATATAAGCCTTTAAAATGAGCACTTTGATTTTTCTTGTTCGTGTCCCATAGACTTTAACGGTGTTCGTGTGTTCGTCCGAATTTTTTGCCTGTATGCAAGTTCTGGTGCGAACCGAACCGGCTGTGTTCGGCTCATCCTTAGGAGTTATGCTTCTTGATTTATTCTGTGATATTTGGTGGTTCTTGGTGTGTGAGTGTAGAAAAGTGATGTTACCCTCTGAATTTTGGGAATGACATTTTGATTTCTGATGTTGGTACACATATCACATTGTTGGGGGAAAATTATGATCATTTGGAAATACTAAACAACACACAAAATTGTGACTCATTTAAAATTTGCATCAGCAATGGTATTGTTTGTGGTTTGTAAAGACACCTGTGGGAGTTTCGGTAAATATTTTTGTGAGATAGATAGCAACAAGTGAGAGAGACAGAGAAAAATATATTTTAACAAAACATGAAAACATTACACATTACTAGCATTCTTAAAAACAAAAAATATGAAGAAGAAGCAACATTGTTGCAAGGACAATTTTTTTAGAGAAATAAACAGTTCATCTCAAAATTAAAATGTGTTTTTTTGGTGAAGTAACAATTGTACCATTATAATCAATGGTTGAAACTTGCATTTGGCTATATAGCGCAAATTTTCCCACTCAAAAACACTTTTTAGCCAAGATTTGCAAATTTATTATAGTACTTGCTAAAAAATGAATGGGAGTTAAAATAAGAGTATTTAGCATATCTGAGCATGTGTACTTGTGCTGGTACATAGTTGTAGAAAGAAGGGAAATTTAGCTCTTCTCAGACTTTCAATGATATTTCAGTTTATACATCAATGTTTTCAGAAGTTTAAATGCAGATTCTCTTTGAACAATATAACACATATTTAAGAACCATTTAGGCCATTATATCATGCTCTAAACATTATTTCCATGTGCAATTGTGGTGTTTTTAGCTGGAGTAATGATTTGGACGGTCTCTGTTGTCTGTAACCTATAGTGAATTTGATTTTGGGAGTATCTTTTCTCAAGCGCTATAGTGAATTGCATTTTCAGGCTAATTAGCGCTATTTGGCTATTTTGAGAGTATTTATTTGCGCATTTGCATATTCGTCGAAAATCAACCCTATTATCTCTTTAATACAATGTAAAAGTCTCATACATATGTTTTATCCATAAGTTTCCATTAGGTACTGTAGCAAGATCTGAAAAATAGAAATGGAAAGTGAACACAAACATAAAAAAGACTGGTGGAGAACTCACAGATGAACTGTTTCTCTCCATATCTTGTAGAAGTCCTAAGCATCCATGACCAGCAAATCTGCAGCTATTTGGAAGAAAAGTTACAGATTTTTGCAGAACTTGCAGCCCTATGTGGCGGAAGTGATGTGAAACTGGAAACACAGCTTCTCGTTAAGGCCGAGTCTGGAGAGATCCCTCAAGCTGCATCCTTCCTGGAGGCTGCACTAAAAGAAAGTACGTATTCCAGACTAATCAGAGCAAGACTTTAAAGCCCAAATCCAGCCAAAACTTGTACAGAAAGGGAACAATTTGTAAGGTTTTTTTTGTTTTGTGTTACATTTGGGGAGATTCTGTCACTTCTTGTCCAGGCTTTTGTTACCATCTCTGATGGGGACAGAGTAAGTAACAAAAGCACAAGTTTAGAGCTCTTCATAGATCACTGAGCACATAGGCAGGGATACTGTGGTCTGGTTGGCAGAGGTGATGATGTACGTGTGCCCGGGAACACTTGCTTATAAGCCAGTGGGAGTGCAGACCAGCAGGGGAGTGGGGAGGAGTCACAACGAACTCACAGTTCAACCATGCTCACTGTGAGAACACCCATAGTTAACGAAATGGGAAGAGTTTACAACCTCTCAGGTTTTTTATTGCTTTGGTGGCCTTGGGACACGTGCACCCTCTCATTACTTGTCCTGGTGTCGCCTGAACATGAAGAATTTATTTTATGAAAGCATTGCAGCCTAATACCTGCCCGTGATGTTGGGTTTGGCTCCATGAAAACCCATACCTCTAAGCAAACAAAATGGGCATATCCCCTCAGAGAAGACAGTGAGTGCACTTTTCATGAGCTACCTATGGCAAGACCCCAATATTCATATAAGGACAAAAGTTATCCATATAGTGAACTCTGTGTAGAATTATTCACCTTAAGGTCATCACAGAGGGGGCCAGCTTTACGTCTGGAGGAAAAGAGTTTTCATCTCTAAATACCGTAATTCTTTATTGTAAGAGCTGTAAAAAATGTGGAATAGACTCCCTCAAAAGCTGGTTCCGACCAACCTTGTAGATTGTTTTAAAAAAGGCCTGGATTTCTTCCTAAATGCACATAATATAACATAATCCAGGGAATATCCGATTACCTGTTGGGGCATCAGGAAGGATTTTTTTCCCCCACTGGAGCAAATTGGATCATGCTTTATTGTATATATGGAGGTTTTCTATTAGTGTGTCCTCGTTTTTTTTTCTGTGTTGGTTGAACTGGATGGACTTGTCTCTTTTTTCAACCAGCCTGGAAATTGACCTACTCTCACAAAAAATGACATTACTCTTCTAGCACACTAGAGGGTGCTACACAATGATTCTTTTTTAGATGTAATCAGTTTTTTATTCACATTTGGGAATGGTGTCCTACACATGTTTTGCTGGTTTTGTGCTTTGAGGACACCTCTGTTAATAGAAATGCTGAGTCTGCCATTACTGGTATCTTTCTGAAAATGTTAGTTGCCTGGCTGTCTCTGGCTTAATTACTTTCTCAGCCATCCAAAAACTCCTGATAGCCATACTTATTGTGGGATTGTGACTGAGTAAACATTAAAGTCGGTGGGTCAGCACAACAACCAGGCAGCTATCAATCTTTAGAAGGGAAAGAGTAATGGCAATACTTATTTTCTATGACACGTTTTCTTAAAAAGAAGAACTTTAGGAAGAAAAGGTTTTGGGTTTGTGGTTAAGGAAGTGTAATAATGTGCATTACACTTTACCTCCACTATCTGATCCCAGAGATCTTCAGGTGTATACAGCAGAAGCCATCATGTTTCCACTCCCAGAGTGGTACTCGGCAGTCCACCAGAATTACTTGTCAGCTCCACAGAAGTCTATGGGGATGATGCCAACTGGTTGACTGCACAGTGGTATGCTGAGAAGCATGCCAGCTTCCTAGATTGAGGGCATAGGGGTAAGTGTAATGCATATTAATTGTACCTACCTCAGCTGGACCTTTTATCCTGAAATTCTTCTGGAAAGAGAGCACATGAATTTGAAGAGGACTTCATACTAACTTTATGATATTTTCATGTTAAAAGCTGAAAGACTGTACATGACTTTAGCATCACAAATGGAGAACTCAGCCTGTTCATCTGAGGAAACGGAATCATCCAACAGATCACGTACATGTTCAGGCACTGGACCATTTGAGGAGGCTCAAGAAATTCTATACAACTGTGAGTAGTTATGTCTAAGTATGTAAGTCCTGACTGTGGATGGCAGTGTGGCTTTCACAGTGAGCTGTTTATTATCTAGCAAACTTTAAAGTATTCAGCGATCTCCATACAGTGAACAAACATGAATCAGAGTGGGTGCCGAAATGGCAAATAGACGGATGGTGTTTTCATTCACGAATTTGAAAACATAGCAATGACCCCAGGAAATACAATGTTTCAGGGCTGCATAATGACTCCTTTATCAAGGTAATAGTGAGATCAGTATTGCTTTGACGAATGGGTCTTTATATGGCTCAGAAATGTCTGATTTTAGAATTGATATTCTTACTATGGTTTATTTGAAGTGTTACTAAACCCACAACATTAAAATCTGTCTGTATATGCAGTAAAGCATGTTTGTTATACTCACTGTGGAATCTAAGGGGTTAATCCACTGCATTGTGTAAAAAGGCTGTTTGATGCAGTCTTCCCTGATCCTTCCCTTCTTCCAGAGTCCCCAATCCATCTCCTGATTGTACAGAACCTTGGAGGCACTCTGCACATGCTCAGATTGGTGTGTATTACTAGAGTTTATTTTTTTTTTTTTGGGGGGGGGGGGGGGGGGGGTGTATGCGATCAGCACAGGGCCAATCAGCAGTGTCCAGATAGAGGGCTGGGGTCATGCAGCCTCATAGGATAGTCAGAGGAGAATGAAAACTCCTCCTACAAGCTTTAACCAGTGCTAGGCTGGACACTGATAGAAAGCACAAGACTGCTATATACTGCTGTAGAGAAAAGGTATTTAGCAGTTTATATTTACTAAAATAATTGCAGTACATGTACTGTGGGAGACCAGATATAGTGAATGCAGGCTCCTGGGTTTAGTAACACTTTAAGTGTGCTGGTGTCACCTGCATGTTCTTTTCACAGATGCCAATATTTATGAGATCTGAAGGATTTTGTTTCTTCTTGGATGTCTTTAAGTTATCATTGGCCTGTGAATGTTTTTTGTGTGGGCTTATTAGTATTTCAGCCAACAGTAATATTTTCATGTTGCAGAGGGTATAATATGGACTCCTGGCAGTGCCCTACTGAGTGATTAACAAAACAAGAAAAAAGAGAAAGAAAAAATAGAATCTTGCCTACAAACTGCCTCAGTGTCTTCTGCAGGCTGCAGCCCTATCTGCCCCTATCCAAGAGCCTTGTGCAAAGCCTGATGAATCTGGCTACAAGGGTTCAGTTAAAATAGATAGAAAAGATAAGGAAAATAAAAATAAAATTTCTCCACACTTGCAGTGTATCCTGGATAGCGTTCAGAATTCAGTGACATCTTTAAAGTGGAGTTCCACCCCAAAGTGGAACTTGCGCTTATCTGATTCCTCCCTCCTTTTGGGGGGGAGGGGGGAGCGGGTACCTGTTTTTTACAGGTACCCTGTCCCCACTTCCGGCAGCTCCTCCTCCTTCCTCCCTCCCCTTCTGCTGGGCCAGTGACAGAACACAGCATGCTTCGCGCATGCACAGTAGGGACCCGGGCGTGAAGGTGAAAGGCTACACTGCCGGGTTCCCTTACCCGCAATGGCGTCGGCAACACCCAACCAGCCGATGTAAACATGCCAACATCGCTGGACTCCAGGACAGGTAAATATCCTAATGTTAAAAGTCAGCAGCTACAGTATATGTAGCTGCTGACTTTTAATTTTTAAAGGGACGGGCAGAACTCCGCTTTAACTTATTGCCTAGAGAGTAACTGGATGAAACTGTCAATGCAAAGTTTGATCAAGCTCCAGAGTGTAAATATATTGACTCATAGTTATGCATCATAGCATCAGCCACATATACTAGTATAGTATTCTGTTAGAGAAATCTTAATGTGAAAAAGCCAAACTTCATTTAAAGTGTAAGTCAAGCAAAAAAAAAAAAAAAAAAAAAAAAAACAACCTTGCAGTACATCTCTGCAGTACATGCACAAATATAGCCGAAACGCGTCAACATTATTGTTTTATTGTCACTCTGATGTACCAATAAACGACACTTCAAGGATTACAGTCTTGCCGGCTCTTCTTACTATTGTTACAAGTACAGAAATATACTTGTTAATATGTCAGAAATGTCAATATGCAAAGAGGTGTGGTCAACCCTGCTCAGGATCTTTTGCTAAACTACACAACCAATCCCACTCTTATAGCTCTACTACATAAAGGCTAATGAGTCTGTAGTCTAAGATCACAATTAGGAGGACTCTTTGAGATAACACAGGATGATGTGGAGGACACAGGACGAAACTTTCTGACACTATTAACGTATTGTTTTTGCACTAAAACAAGTGTAGTGGCTTCTGTTTTTAAAATATGTAAGGGCTATGGTGGATATAATATAAAGCAAGCTTTCCATAGAAGGCACTATAAGGTTACTTTATTGTATCTGTTCACAACTCTTCTTCCCATCCCACTCCCCTAGTCCTTTCCTAATAAAGACAGAAAGGCTATGTTTGTGTATGAACTCTAGGTACTGATATCACTTTACAGGGGGTATGGGTGAGCTGTCACGGTAAGGGTACACTGTGAAATCGTGCCCTCTGCACGTTGCTGGTCTTGGTTTAAGTTACTTGAACCTGCTTGGATCCAGTATAGTGTTATGTTATTCGTTCTGCACTCCTGTGACCCGTTTTCAGGCCGCTGTCAGCTGACGTCACAGAGCCGGTTCAGGCTGGGACAAGATTGCGACAATAAAGTCAGGATCTGCCCACAACCCTTGACCAGCACCTGGCTCAGCCTTTCAGAAAGCTGCTGAGAGCCTGAGGCAGCTGCTCCCGCCCCCTCCACAGTCCAGCACTCCAGTGAGCTTGTAGGTGGGGGGGAGAGCAGAAAGCCGGTGGCCATCACCAGCTCTCTGTTAATGGAGCTCTGAGAACGGGGTTCTCAGCCATTAAACCAATGCTGCATCCACCTAGGTTAGTATGGTTCTTGGGGGGGGGGGGGGGGGGGGAAGCTGAACTTCTCTTTTTAAAGTATAAACAACTGAAAACGTTTTTTTTTAAAATGTTTTATATCGTTTTGGATAGAGAAGGATTAGAACACCTGTCAGGTTTTATTGCGGTCTGTGTTACCTTTAGGGAGATTCACCCTCTCTAGTTTTCCTTTTCACCATCATCGTAAAGAGTGAAAGTGAAAGAAAATCCCAAATTTCGGGTTGTCATCAGAACAAGAATGAAGGGGATATCTTTCTCCCATGGGGATACTAGTTCTGATAACAACCAGGGATTTTATAACGTTGGGGAAATTTCCTCTCACTTCGACTAAAATTAGCGCCTGTAAAATGCCTCATCTGCAGTCCTAGTGTGAAAGCCTGAGTGCTTTCACACTGGAGCGGGTGTGCTGGCAGGACGTTAAAAAAAGTCCTGCAAGCAGCATCTTTGGGGCACTTTAGGAGCGATGTATACACCGCAACTAAAGCGCCCCTGCCCATTGAAATCAATGGGCAGCGCCGCCAAAGCGCCTCGGCAGCGGCGCTTTGCAGGTGATTTTAACCCTTTATTCTGCAACTAGTGTGGAAAAAAAAATGCCCCGCTAGTGACCAAAAAGCGCCTTTAAAATGACGGTAAAGCGCCAAGCTGTCAGTGTGAGAGGACTCTTTCTGTTTGGCTATGAGACAGGAAGTGAAGGGAAATCTCCACAATGGGACACAGATGGCAAAACCCAGGGGCTATATTATAATTATTATACAGGATTTTTATACAGCCAGCAGTTTGCGCAGCACTTTCTGCCTTTAGTTCTACTTTTAAGATGTACTGACCTATTATGTGTGAAGAAATATGAAATCACCCAGACTTTCGCTGACAGCCTGAATGTCCTTCCATGAATGTCTTCCCTGTATTTTATGGAATCTATTACTGTATGTTTTCTTTCTTCATAAGGATTCCTACATTAGCTAACTTCCACTGAACATTCATTTTAGATTTCATCAGATGTTTCCATCACATTTGGGAGTGTGTCCCATGGGTTTCTTTCATATTTCCTTTAAAGCCCAACTTACTAACCTTACTAGGTTTATAGCCCCATAGCATTCCATGGCTGCTCGAGATGTGAGCATTGGTGGTCTTAGACCTCAGCATTACAGTTGGGTCTCCACCTCCCTTTTATTCTGGTTATATATAAAATGAAGCCTGGGGTCATATCTTTTCCAAATGGTCAAGAGGAGAGGGAGGTGGAAACATGGCTGCTGAGCTGTGATCTATGAGACCCCCAGCACTCACATCTGGAGTGGCAGACTGTACAGCAGGGGCTGCAATAATCCCAACATCTAACAAAGCTGATTTTCAAGACACAGATGAAAGCCTACATGATGGGAGTTTGTTTCCAAGGAAAATAAATGTTTTACTGCTGTAATCCTGGCAAGGCTTTAATAATTGAAATTCTTTTATTGTAATTTTTCCTTTGGATGCTGTAGAAGATTTTTTTTTCTTTATAGGTGGAAGTCATGCTAGGATAGCTAAATAAAGAATGAATGAAATACCTTTTCAGGAGAAATGCTGTCAGTGGCTTCCTTTAGTGCTTTTTATAAACCCAAAATGATCCCTGCTGGAGGGGAGGTTCAGAGTTTAGACTTGCTGGTCCTCCCCATCAGTAGATTCCAAGTGATCGCAATTTTTATCCTTCCCTTCTATTACTTTTTTTCCATCCCAAGAAGATTAACATAACTTCAAGTGTATATTTGAGAACAGTTCCATTTTAAATAGGACTGTTTTATTTACTCCTTTCATTTACTTTTTATTTTCAGCCCAGTCTCCTGAGCTAAGAGAGGAAGACTTATGTAATGCTGACCTCAGTAATTTCCAGGGAGGTGGTGATGTGGACTTGTCTACTCCTGAAGAAAAGGTAACTGTTGTCTGTTGCGTGTTCCTTAAATAAAGATATCTGCTCATTTCAATAGACTATAAAGGTTATTTGCTATAGTGAAAGTGTTTTTTCGGCAGTGAAAGCTAAAAACAATCTCAGAGCTGAAAACAATGAAAGTTGCAGCACATGACACATGCATATAGCTTGGTGAAATTAGCTGTACTTATGAAGTTATTTTGTAGCATTAAACAGGCAAATAAATAATGTGTAAGTGTAGGCATTAGGAAAAACCTGAAACAGCCTAAATTATATTTATTACAGCGGCTTGCCTGTGGGGTCCTAAAGGCATGCCATGATATTCTGCCCCAGAGTGGAGCATGTACAACATGTCACAGACTCCACATTCCCACATCCTTACTGTATGTTAGGGCAAGTCAGGAAGAGTATATAGCCCTGCTTTTTAGGGAACTACAAGAGATAAATATTAAAGTGATTGTAAAGGCTAAGTTTTTTTTAAATTAAAATAAAAAATATGTTATACTTATCTGCTCTGTGCAACAGTATTGCACAGAGTGATCCCTACCACCTACTCTGGAATACCTCGCTGGTACTCTCCGCTCCTCTTTCTTCTGGGTGCCCCCTTAGCAAGCTGTGCGCTATGGGGGTACCAATGCGGGTGCCCTCCCGACCCAGGCTGTGTGCATCCATAGAAACACACCGTGCTAGTAAGCCATGCCCCCCCTCACTCTTAGGAGTATGACTGACAGCAGCTAGAGTCTATGGCTCCCACTGCTGCCTGTGTCTCCTGTGAGACCAGAAAGAGGGAAGAGCATTGCTGCAGATGGCAAACCACTGGATCATGAGAGGAGTCAGGTAAGTGTTTAGGGGTGGGGGTGGTAGAACAAGTGGTGGGAAGTTTTTTTAACCTTAATGCAAAGAATTCATTAAGATTTAAAAAAAAACTGTTGACTTTAGAGCCACTTTAAGACTAATTCAGGTACTAATAGTAATTCTATGAAAGTACATTTAATCTTTTTAATATATGTAACTGTAATAATAGTGTATTAAAAAAAAAAAAAAAAGTAGTTTTCCCGTAACAGTGTGTTCCTTCTGATATAATCTATGCAGGCAGAGCACACTAAGCAGAGACTGACATACCCCCTTTAACCACTAGGTGGTGCTATGTGACAACAATTCTTACAGTTTTGAACCATTTGTGGTGTGTTGATACAGAAAGGTTTTTTATGAGGAAATAATAGGAAAGAATAGTATGCAGTGTCTGCTTATCCATTCACTTACTAATGATTTGAAAATACTACTTTACTGGAAGAGTGTCAGATTCTTAACAAGGCAGAGATTCAACTTACCTCGAAGGTTACAAACCGGTCCTACGCATCAGACTTGAACAAATACAGCAGGCAAACTAGTAAAAAAATAGGATGCACACCAAAATATACTGTATCTGCATACAATCTTAAAATAAATTAAGTTTTATGTTTTTAAAAATACATTTTTTTTACTTACAAAATCCTCCCATGATTTTATGACCATAAATATACATTACATATAGTAACAAGATAATAAATGTTAATACATAGAAATTCTTGTGATCTACAATAGGTATATCTGAAGCCAGATGCATGATCACATAGTGCTGTGGGGTGCATGCACTTTAGGGTATTTAATCCTGCAGGAAAGTACGGACAGATAGACATTCTTGAAAAAGGATGGTTTGCTTGAAATTTTGGGATCTTTTGATTCATCACCTTGTCTATATATTCAGCTATATGTAATCCTTATACTGTTTTGTAGATATATTATGCTGTGCATTTTATTTATTATTAGTTATTCTATACTCATTTTGATGCATTTCTCTATAACAGCGGTCTCCAAGCCGCGACTTAAGGGCTGGATGTAGCCCTTTGCTTTCCTTTATCCATCCCTGGGGGCCCTATTCGTCCCACTGACACCAACAATGGAGCATAATAACTGCCCCTGACACCAACAATGGGGCATAATTCCTGCTGCTTTCATCAACAATGGCACATAATTTCTGCTACTGACACCAGCGATGGGGCACTATCACTCCTATTGACACCAACAACGAGGCACTATTACTCCTATTGACATCAGCAACGCAGAATTATTCCCCCCACTTACACCAATGATGGAGCACTGTTCCGCCCACGGACACCATTGATGAGGCACTGTTCCGCCCACGGACACCATTGATGAGGCACTGTTATTCCCACTAATGCTAAAGATGGAGCATTTTTAACTATCACTGGCCACAGTCTGCCATTACTGAATTTGTTTTGAGAATTATAATCTACAGGTACAAATCAATTTTTGTAACAAAGTGACAAAATAGTGTCTGTTTCCCATAGAAATCAATAATTCTTTAGTATTTTTGCCTTACGCTGCATAAATGAAACAAAAGATGTGCCACTGAAGTCCAGAACCAGCAGCGGCACACGTCCCAAGCTGTGGGGAACACTGCGTCTTAGCACTCTGCACTTGAAGCCTGTTTCTATGGGACTTAAATGTACATTTTCCATTTGGAGTGCATCCTGCTATGTAAAAAAGAAAGAAAGTAATAAAAGAATTGTTTATATTGGAACTTGGAGTGGTTTCATAGGCTTAATGTTCTTGGAAGCGCCTTCTATATGCAGTAGAAATGAATATGGATGGTAGTTAATACATATTTGTTGTCTTTTAGGTTGAACTGAATCACTCTATGAGTTCTAAGAATGAGGAGGTAATGATAGGATGAATAATTTTGATTAATGCTTTATATGTAAATACATGGTTTATTCTGTGTGCCAATATTTGTCATCTATGATCATACCACTCATCACAATTCATAGCATCTTTGCAGACAAAAGCTTTTCGCTTTCAGCTTTACCTCTGTCCTCTTCACCCGGGGTCTTGGGTGAAGGTGACACCTGGGCTGTTCGAAAACTCTTCGTTCAAGATTTTGGACAGAACCATACAATTATTCGTATATGCCCTTTGACCAACTGTACATTTAGAACCATTGGTTTATAGCACAACGACATCTTACAGAGTCCTTTTTTTTTCAATTTAGTTGTTTCATAGTGCAAGGTATGGAAAACAAGTCTGTGATAAAGGGCTGGGGGGAAAGTTAAGTTAGAATAGCTAGCATTCATATTCTAAAGTCGAGCCCTGGGCAAAAAAACTTTAAATATATTCCCTAACCACTTAAGGACCGGAAGATTTGCCCCCTTAATGACCAGGCCATTTTTTGCAATACAGCACTGCGTTGTTTTAACTGACAATTGTGCGGTCGTGCGACGTTGTATGCAAACAAAATAGATGTCCTTTTTTCCCCACAAATAGAGCTTTCTTTTGGTGGTATTTGATCACCTCTGCGGTTTGTATTTTTTGGGCTATAAACAAAAAAAGACCGAGAATTTTGAAAAAAACAAAACAATATTTTTTACTTTTTGCTATAATAAATATCCAAAAAAAAGTAAAAAAACTAATTTCTTCATCAGTTTAGGCCAATATGTATTCTTTTACATATTTTTGTTTAAAAAAAATAAATAATTGCAATAAGCGTTTATTGATTGGTTTGCGCAAAAGTTCAGCTCACTTTCCCAGCTCCCCCTAATACTTACATGAGCTTGATCTCAGTCCAGCGATGTGCACGAGAGCAGCTGCTCTCCTGGCTCTCTGGCTCTCATTGGCTCAGAGACAGGAGTAGGAGCCATTGGCTCCCACTGCTGTCAATTCCAGCTAGTGAGGAGGGAGAAGGGGGCAAGGCTGAGCGCCATTCTGTGTGTCTTATGGACACACAGAGGCGGCTCAGGAGCTAGCATGCACGCAGCTTGCTATGGGGGCACTTAGCAGTGGAGAGGAGCCAGGAGCACCAGCAGGGGACCCAAGAAGAGGAGAAACGGGGCTGCTCTGTGAAACCATTGCACAGAGCAGGTAAGTACAACATGTTTTTTTTTTTTTTTTTTTATTGTATCTTTAGCATCACTTTAAAATCTAAGTTTAGTCACAAATGATCAAAAGAAACAGCACAGGGGACATTACATAGAGTCAGTAGGATGTGTCCCTTGTGCTGCTTGCTCCTCTATTAGCTGAATTCCTCCTTCATTGACACCCTCCACTCCCATTTGTGACTAAGCTTTAATAGACACAAAGGAAATAAATACACTTTGTGTGCATCAAATGCCTTTGCATACCCAGTTATTACTCTGTAAAAGTAACTGACATTACTGGGATGCAGAATGCAGAGCTGTAAGAGGGACCTACCTGCAGAGAGCTACAGGAGGGTAGAAATACACAAAGCTCACCAAGGTTCAAATACGAGTACACATACCTCTTGTTTTTAGACACTATTTGCTTGTTCCAGAATTCAGTTTTAAGGTATAGATTATAAGAGAGATTGGTGAAACACCATCCTCTGATCAGGTTCATACAGAAATTCAGAGACATGTCTAGGGACCTACTAAGCCCATCCACCCCATGAGAGAGCCAGCATTCAAACAAGTCACTGCTGTCTGGTTTGGTTTGGGAGCCAACAGATTCAGATGGTTATGTTCTGCAGTTGGCACCTGTCAATAGACTGAACACTGTGCAGTTATAACTAGCTGACACTAGCACCAACATGATGATTTAAACCACAGGCAGAAAGTGCTCACTCCTATGAGACCTGGCCAAATTTGCTTTTCTGCTTTTATTTCCTAATTCTGTGCATCACCCCCAGTGCTGATATATATATATATATACAGTGGGGACGGAAAGTATTCAGACCCCCTTAAATTTTTCACTCTTTGTTATATTGCAGCCATTTGCTAAAATCATTTAAGTTCATTTTTTTCCTCATTAATGTATACACAGCACCCCATATTGACAGAAAAACACAGAATTGTTGTCATTTTTGCAGATTTATTAAAAAAGAAAAACTGAAATATCACATGGTCCTAAGTATTCAGACCCTTTGCTCAGTATTTAGTAGAAGCACCCTTTTGATCTAATACAGCCATGAGTCTTTTTGGGAAAGATGCAACAAGTTTTTCACACCTGGATTTGGGGATCCTCTGCCATTCCTCCTTGCAGATCCTCTCCAGTTCTGTCAGGTTGGATGGTAAACGTTGGTGAACAGCCATTTTTAGGTCTCTCCAGAGATGCTCAATTGGGTTTAAGTCAGGGCTCTGGCTGGGCCATTCAAGAACAGTCACGGAGTTGTTGTGAAGCCACTCCTTCGTTATTTTAGCTGTGTGCTTAGGGTCATTGTCTTGTTGGAAGGTAAACCTTCGGCCCAGTCTGAGGTCCTGAGCACTCTGGAGAAGGTTCCCATCCAGAATATCCCTATACTTGGCCGCATTCATCTTCCCCTCGATTGCAACCAGTCGTCCTGTCCCTGCAGCTGAAAAACACCCCCACAGCATGATGCTGCCACCACCATGCTTCACTGTTGGCACTGTATTGGACAGGTGATGAGCAGTGCCTGGTTTTCTCCACACATACCACTTAGAATTAAGGCTTAAAAGTTCTATCTTGGTCTCATCAGACTAGAAAATCTTATTTCTCACCATCTTGGAGTCCTTCAGGTGTTTTTTTTAGCAAACTCCATGCGGGCTTTCACGTGTCTTGCACTGAGGAGAGGCTTCCGTCGGGCCACTCTGCCATAAAGCCCCAACTGGTGGAGGGCTGCAGTGATGGTTGACTTTTTACAACTTTCTCCCATCTCCGGGCTGTATCGCTGGAGCTCAGCCACAGTGATCTTTGGGTTCTTCTTTACCTCTCTCACCAAGGCTCTTCTCCCCCGATAGCTCAGGTTGGCCGGACGGCCAGCTGTAGGAAGGGTTCTGGTGGTCCCAAACGTCTTCCATTTAAGGATTATGCAGGGCACTGTGCTCTTAGGAACCTTAAGTGCAGCAGACTTTTTTTGTAACCATGGCCAGATCTGTGCCTTGCCACAATTCTGTCTCTGAGCTCTTCAGGCAGTTCCTTTAACCTCATGATTCTCATTTGCTCTGACATGCACTGTGAGCTGTAAGGTCTTATATAGACAGGTGTGTGGCTTTCCTAATCAAGTCCAATCAGTATAATCAAACACAGCTGGACTCAAATGAAGGTGTAGAACCATCTCAAGGATGATCAGAAGAAATGGACAGCACCTGAGTTAAATATATGAGTGTCACAGCAAAGGGTCTGAATACTTAGGACCATGTGATATTTCAGTTTTTCTTTTTTAATAAATCTGCAAAAATGTCAACAATTCTGTGTTTTTCTGTCAATATGGGGTACTGTGTATGCATTAAGAAGGAAAAAAATGAACTTAAATGATTTTAGCAAATGGCTGCAATATAACAAAGAGTGAAACATTTAAGGGGGTCTAAATACTTTCCGTCCCCACTGTAAATATATATATATATATATATATATATATATATTTATATTAGGGGTCGACCAATATCATTTATTGAGGGCAGATACGATTTTTCAGCTGCCTTTCTGGCCGATAGCCGGTGCTGATATTCTGTAGATTTAAACTTCTTTTTTATTTTTACACGGTCCTGTTTAAAGAAAAAAAAAAATTTTTTATCACTGTTATTGCTGTCACAAGGAATGTAAACATCCATTGTGACAGTAATAGGCAGCACACAGGTACTCTATATGGAGTACCTGTCCTCTGCACTTGAAAGAATCCAAAACATCAAGATCTGCATTTTTGAATACTTTATATTTTTTTAAGCTGGCGCCTTTAGCATGCCAGTAATCTGGAAGTGATCTGCTTTTTTCGGGTCTGCGGTCAGCCAGCAAACGTGCCGGCTGGTCGCTCGGGCCTCACGGTGGGACGGAAGACCCAGGCGGATCGGCGAGGGATGTCCTCTCCCACTGCTTGTAACAGCTGAGTGACTGCTGAGCCGCATCGGTTGTTATTACAATAAAGCTGACCATCCACTCTAAAGAGCGGTACCAGGGTGATGCCTGCAAATGTGAGGGGTGTACTCGCTTTTGTGAGATACTGTTGTGTGTATGTGTAATAAATAAATATATATATATATATATATATATATATATATATATATATATATATATATATATATATATATATAAAATTTTTTTTTTTTTTTTTTTTTTTTTTTTTGACTGCTTGTAGTTAGGAGCACAGCTTGTATATGTATTGTATTTGTTGTTCCAATATGCATGCTTATTAATAAATATAAAAAAGCATTCATTTTAAATAAAGATGATTAATTCACATATAGAAACAAATGTGTAAAAAGTTTATAGAGGCCTTTAATGTGGAAAAAAGTGACCATGTAAATTTAGCACACAACAAAATCTATTGTCTTCTGTCTGACTGCTACCATTGTTTAATACTGAACATTGTAGTTCAGTGCAAAATTATCAGCGAAAAATTATTAGATGTTACTAGTTATAAAACAGAAAAATGCATTTGATAATTGCCCTTGTTCATTTTGTTTTTCCTTTAGGTTTTCCAAACAGTTCAAAACTTGACTCGTCTTTTATACAGTATCCAGGTATGTTTGTTTCATGGCTTTTTATAGCTTATATATGAAAATATTTAAAGCTCTTGGTTCAACCATAATTGCCAAATAGGTTATATTAGGTTAAAGAGGAACTTAACCCATTTAAAAAAAAAATGAAGTCAGTGGCTCCAAATACTGTAGCTGCTGACTTTTGAAAATCAGGTACCTACCAGTCCTTGGAGTCCAATGCTGTGTTTTTAAATGTTCTCAGTGCTGCAGGTCACCCACGCCATCATCTTGGATTTGGGAGACAGCTGTGACTTCCTGAGAAATCTCCATACTATACATGCATGAGATTGTCTGCCACAGGAAGACTGCAGCCTCCTGGGACCAGTGACATGTCCCAGATGGCTACTTGCAGAGAGGAAGGGGGTCAAGCAATGTAATTTTCACCTATTTATTGTAGGTACTTACATAGTGCTATCATTTTACACAGTGCTTAACACATATATATATTTTATGTTCACATCAGTCCTGTCCTCAAGGAACTTACAATCTAAGGTTCCTAACTCACATTCATACATACACAAACTAGGGCCAATTTAGATAGGAGCCAATTAACCTACAATCATGTCTTTGGAGTGTGGGAGGAAACCCATGCAGGCACAGGGAGAACATGCAAACTCCAGGCAGGTAGTGTCATGGTTGGGTTTTGAACCGAAGACCCTAGTGCTAGGCAGAAGTGCTCACCACTTAGCCACCGTGATGTCCTAGGTGAGAAATGCGGAAGTAGGAGTGGGTACCTGTCTAAAAAGGTACTTGCTTCCTGTTAAAAAAAATTTAAAAAAAAATGTTTTATGGGGTGGGGAAGGTCTATTTTAAATACTCATCATTTTGCTATTGTAGATGGTTACTAGATTCAATATTAAACTGTTAGTGAGCCTGAATATTTGATCTCCATGAATCTCAATGAACCTGCCATTAATCCTTATTTCTCATTATAATAATTTTTTCTTCTTTCGTAGCTTTGCTATTAGTCATTTTAGGGTATGATAATTCCTTCATAGCATGAATAACTAAGAAGGTGCTCTTTACACAAGGAACGTATGTGATTTCATACAGGATAGTTTGCAAAGTATAGTGTATTTTTTAGTGGGCTATCTTATTTTCTATGCTCATCCATGTTTTTGCTGTTGTAGTAAATTTAGAGATCTGTAGATTAGGCACTATAGGGGTCTTCTTGACTTAATGCAGATACCCTGTCACTCTCCTGAAGCTTAACTGACCCCTAGCTACTAAAATGCTAATAACAGCTTTTTTTTCTTCATGTACTGCAAAAACGCAAACTAAATGCTCCTAAAAGCTTCTAAATGCTTCTAATGCCACGTTCACACGGGCGGACTTTTGGACGGACTAGGTCCGACAGTCTTTCCGATGGACTTTCAAATGAACAGACTTGCCTACACACGATCACACCAGAGTCTGACTGATTCGTATGTGATTACGTACGACCGGACTAAAATAAGGAAGTTCATAGCCAGTAGCCAATAGCTGCCCTAGCGTCGGTTTTAGTCCGTCAGACTAGCATACAGATGAGCTGACTTTTCGACCGGACTCGAGTCCATCGGACAGATTTGAAACATGTTTTATATCTAGGTCAGTCGGACTTTTGGGGAAAAAAAAGTCCGCTGGAGCCCACACACGATCGAATTGTCTGCCGGACTAATCCCGTTGGACCTAGTCTGCCGGAAAGTCCACTCGGGTGTACGCGGCATAAAAGCTACTAAAATGCTACTAGAAGCTTAGACAAAAATGCTATGATCAGCATTTTTCATCCAGCATTTTTTTCTAGCTTTTTTTGAGCTTATGAAAAACGCTAGTGTGCACACTAGCGTTTTTTAAGCTCCTAGAAGCTGTTATTGGCATATTTTTTCTGCTCCTCGAAGCCAAAATAGTGTTATCCTATGTGTCCATGCATATTAACTTTAGGCTATTAGCACTTTTTTCTGCATTTTCAGGAGGCACGGCAGCCCATTCAAATGAATAGGCTGCTGTGTCTGTGCAAAACATGGCTCACAAAGCAGCACAAGTGTGAACCAGGCCTAGCAACAGCTGCTATTAGTTGTCAGGCACATAGGGACCTGTACAGCAGTAAAGCACAACCAGTGTGTAGCAAAGCATAAAACAGAGTCTAAGTTTGTAAATCGCATATATAGAAACACGTTTTTAGAAAACAACAATGGTAAAGATTATTTATATAAATATGTAATTATTTACATAAATATGTTTTTATCTAACTAAATATTAAAAAGATATATTCACTGAAATTGTGGACAAGACTGGATTATTTCAGGTCTCTTGTTGGAATAGATAAAAAAACAATAGGGAAAAGTTAATGACACCTTAACTGTTCAGAAAGATTATCATGTTCTGTATAAAATACACTTGCCTGATGCTTTTGTCTCTTAATATGATGGTCTGTAAGGAAGTAACTCTGCCAACTAAAAGCCATTGAGTTACGTGGAGTATGCTTATCACGCTGTGTGTTCGAGCCCCCCCCCTAAACAATCCTTAGGGTCTGCTGAAGAACCTCTTCGGTGTCTCCTTATAATTGTGTTGGCACCAGTGATTTCTTTCTGCCAGAAACAGCTCTGCCTATCGTCGCAGCCAATATTTTGTTGTTTGGCCTCAGTCTAGGACTGGTATCCGGGCTCCTTTTCACAACTCTTCATTCATTTCAATGGAGAGTTGTGCTGCAGGCCCGATTACCTGGCTCAGTGACCAAGGGGAATCCACACAGGAATATCTAGGAAATATTCTTAAGCCTTGTACATACACAGAGTGAAGAAACTAACATCTATTTTTGCTGCTAATAATTATGTATGTTTTTAGAGCCATTAATATTTATTGTAATAGGTTAATATCACTTAATGTCTCATTTGCCAGGCTGCTGTAGCCATGCAGGACAGCCAGATAGAACTAACAAAGGTTCTACATCAGGACCATGAGCCTCGTGGTAGGGGCTTTGCTCTCCATGGGTCCCTCCTACAGGAACAGTATCGTCATCTAGAAAAACATCGCGGAGAGGTGGCAAAACTTCAGCATCAATTCCAACAGGAGCAGCAGCGCTGGGCCAGGGAGTGTGACCAAAAAGAGAAGGAGCTGGAGGAGAAGGAGAATATGATTCAGCAATGGGAGAGTGAGTGGCAGAACCAGGTGCAGCTTCTGGAGGAAAAGAGAGAAGAGCTGTCCCAACAGCTTTTGGAGTTCCAGAAAAATGTGGAGAGACTGAAGGAAGGCCAGAGGCTAGTGGAGCAAGAAAGGGAGGAACTCTGCGTACAGCACAAGCTCCTCAGGCACTGGAAACACGCTCGACAGAACAGCCTGCCCATTTTATTTCCACACCAAAAGACAGAGGTATTGATCATTAAAGAGACATTGGCATTTATTATTATAATATTGATATTTGGAAAGGAATGCCCTTTGATGTCTGGATTGACTATGGGTTTTTTGTTCTGAGGTTGCAGGGCGGTTTAATTTTATTCTTTTATTTTTGTCTTTTGGATCAACTTGATAGACAGGTGTCTCTTTTGGATAGATCTCAGCTATCCATGTTCCCAGATCAACCAGTTTGAATTTACGGTCTGATTCAAAAGATCATGACTTTCTACCTGGGTATGACTAAAGTCAGCCATAGACAGTTTGCATTTCAGCCGGTTCAGCAGGGACCAGCAGAGATTTGAACCATGTATGGGTAGACTGATTGTTATCGATGGACTTGGGTACAACCAGCATGTCAGATTTTTAGGATGCGATTTGTGCCGGTGGCTATAGCCGCTAGCAATAATCACTGTGTTCTCCAGGCCGGGACAGTTCCCTGCACCCCCCCACCCACCGGGAGAGCCAATAGAACACAATAGCTTAGTGGGAGGGATTCCCCCAGCAACACTGACTGTAGAGATGAGGGAATCGAGTGATTTTCATCTGTGACCGACTTAAGTGCTGCACGGTGGTGGTATTGCTGGTGGAGCAAGACAAGACACAGAGGTCACATTTTCACAACATACTCTGCTTTTATCAGAGATCTAGGCAGTGTTCTCTTTAAAATGTACTTTGTTAAACTGAACAGGGTTTTTTTTGGGGTCAAAATGATTAAAGCAGTAATCGTTATTGTAAGCCAAGATTCAATTAGAAGGATAAAGCAAAAATAGTCTGTAGATGCCCCCAGTTGTTTTGTGAAATACTGAAAGCTCTGATATAGTTCTTCAGGTAGTAGATTTACACCTAGCCTCAAGACATCAGAAGATTTAAATAACTGCCTACTCAATAAAGTATTTACTGGATGCAAGCTGTCCTAACATCCAGCCTTGTGGTTTACTACCTGCTCTAGTGAATTAATTATTTAACATGTTAAGGTTCACAGAACAAGTTTATAATAAGCAGAATTAAGAAAAAAAAGATCCAGTATAATGAATTACCTCTATAAATCCTCCACTGTTGCTATCCTGTCTCATACGGTCTGTACCTGTCATAGTGTTGGATGTACCATTGATGTAAGTGGGGCCAGTACACTGTTGATGCTCAACTAAGCATTAAAGTGGATGTAAACCCCACATTTTTTAAAAGTAAGACTCATATCTGTTACAGCAGAGAATGTAATTTCATCTGTGCCTATTCTTGCCACGAAGAGTTAATCCATCTCTGAGCAATCCTCTATATTTTTCTTCAGTAAGATAAAAACAGACACACAGAGAAATAGGTGTCTTGTTTCTTCCCCCTTCCTGTGAGTGACAGTTGATTTCCTTATCTCATGCATGAGTGTGAGAGAGGCATTCTGTGTACTTCACATCCCCCCTCCTTTCTTCTCCAGCTCTCCCAGGATTGGCTGCTCCACACCTCAGCATGATTGGGCATGCTGAAGTCATGTGGTGACTTTCCTGGGTTTTGACTGGATGTTAATGGTCATGAGACATAATCCAGGAGACCAGCAGAATTTTAGTGTAAGAAATATCGATGCCTGCCCAACTGGAATGTAGAGGTGGGCGGTGAGTCTACTGACATCACCACTCCACCCACCGAGACCTGGACAACAGACCTGCCCACAGAATCCAGAGTATTGCAGGGCTCCAAACAGCTAAAGGGGAGATATTTGACAGGTAAGGATACATGCAGGAGTCATGTATATCCTTATAGATCAGCACTATGGAAGTCATTTAGAAATTATGAGAGTGGGTTTACATCCACTTTAAAGAGAGCATACAGGCAAGGGATAATGTACTATATCACACTAGGGCAGTAAATTGATGTTTAATTTTGTGTACATGATTGAACTTTAATTAAAAACATGTTCTGCCTTTTTTAGAGTTAAAAAAACCACATTACATGAGACGTCCACAACACTTATTTGTAATCAAAACCAATGGGACGGTGGGCTTCTTTTTATGTCCCGTAGACTTTTTATGTGCTTTACATTTTCTTTTATGTGCCTCCAATATCCTTAAACTAATGTGTGCTTGTCATCAAACAGCTGACTAATGGGGAAATGTGTGCTCTTATTAAAAGCATAATGACACCAGTTGTATGCTCTAAGCAGCTTCCATTTTGTCTACCTGTAAAATTCATCTCTTACCCATTTGTTTGAAGGTGTCTTGTGAGAAGTCTGACAATACAAATACCTCTATAATTTAGAAATGGCACCGTGGTTATTTACTGTCATTTAATTTTATGGCCTGCTCATTAAATAGAGAAATGTACCACAGCAAGGCCTATGTGAAGCTTTTCACAGAACTGTAGAGAACGGTATTGCTTTACATTAACAAATCTCAGGCGAAGTAGGAATTTCAGAAGTTTAATAAAGCGAGGACAGAGGTTATAAGAAAACGTGTTAGAAAAAAGTCAGACGTGTTAAGTCTCTCTCTGGTTCTTGTACACCATACGGCGGAGCTGACTCCCGCTTTCCTCTTCGTGTTATAGGGTGCAAGAAACCCCCAGCTTGACAGTTTACAAATGGAAGACTCCATCTGCATTAACAACGCACTGGCTCAGATATCGCTCAACAACATGGCCGCACATCCCAACTCTGCGTACTCGGACGCTTATGCGGATCACGCCTCTGACTCTGCCGAGACTTCTGGGAGCAGCCCTGTGGATATTTCCAGTGAACCTTGGAGCTCCTTAATTTCCCAACAGCAGAGGCTAGAGAATTCTTCCCGACACAGCAATAAAGATGTCTGTAATAATGGTAAGTAAGAAGTGTGCAATAAAGACTATATCCTGCAATTAAGGCCCAGTTTAATGGGCACTGCATGGGTCCATTTATCTTAAAGGAAAATCCGGGCAGATGGAACACTGTTCAGTAGTTCTTTAGGAAACATTACCTTCTATTCTGTTGTAATAGTGTACTGTTCTATAGTATTGTCTTAGGCCCTACACATAACATCTTTTTATTTTATTAAATGGGAAAGAGAATTCATGCTACTACCCATTATAGCAAATGCCTTTAAAGAGAGCCAGTAATGAACAGACATTTGTAAGAATCGGAGTGTTTATTCTCAGAGATCTAGCTAAGAAAGCAAAAATCAGCCTAAAAGCTCTCTGCAAGTAAACTTTCGCTTCGCCCACTGGCCATGCCATTGAACTCTGCTGCACTGAAGAGAAATCTTCTTCTGAAGTCTGCAGAAAAAATGACACTTCTGAAATTGTCGAGTTCCTTTACCACCCACTAAACTCCACATCACTGCAGAAGACATGGAAAAACCACTAAGCACATTAAAGGAACGGGGGATAGAGGTGATCGACACTCCAGGAAGTGTCAGTTTTTCAGCAGACTTCAGAGGAATATTTATCTTCATTGAAGCTACATATGGTGGTACAGGTAGCGGAAGAGATTAATATTTACTCTCTCCTTTTGCATGTACAGCGTTTTAACTATTTTTTTTCTTATAATGTTACATTCGAGGTGCGTCAAATGTATAGCTAATAAAAAAAAACAGTTCTTCATTAAAAAAAAACTCTATTAAAATGTACTAGCAGTCATATATCAAATCTCTCGGATGATCAAGTCAAGTCTATAACATTTCTGACAGTTAAACTCCTCCCACAGGGACGGTAACCGTTGGTTGTGTGTTTGTGCGGGCCTCATCTACATAATCAATTCAAGTGGCCCAAATTCCATTCCATTTATCATGTCTGTCCTTACATGTCGCCATCCACTCCTCTGCAGCCCTAATATCGTTCACAAGACAAATCCATTCTGAGCGGCTTGGAACTTGACTGCTTTTCTAGTAGATGGGGAGGTGGGGCAGTACCGACTTTCGATAGTGGCTGAGAGAGATGGTGGACATGAAGGAGGAAACCCATTTGAGAGTCAGGGAGATCCATGTTCAAGATGAGGTTTATTTTGGTTCTAATGTCCTGCCAGTAAGGCTGTAACTTAGGGCAGTCCCATCAAATGTCCCATCAAATGTGCAAAAAGAACCCCTATGCCCACAGTCCCGCCAGCAAGCATCTGAGGAGGTTGGGTATATTTTAGCAAGTTTGGTGGGGACCCTATGCCATCTAGTCATTACCTTGAACCCATTTGCCTGCATTTTCCTGTCAACAGAACTACAGTTAGGCAGTATAAGTGGTCAAGTTGCAGCTCAGTGAACTGTAGCATCTCATACAGGACAGATATGGAGTGCGGGATTGGATTGGCAGACATGCACAACTTCTCAAAAGGCTTGAGGTAGACCACGTGTGCACCAATCAGCTTCTAACTTCAGCTTGTTCAATTAAGCTTTGCAATAAAACATAGAAGCTGATTGGTTACTATGCAGCGCTGCACCAGATTCTGTGTGCACCAGTTTTAGTAAATCTTCCCCAATGTGTTCTTCTCATCTTACAGTGTGTTGGCAATTAAAACCCACCATCCCTTCCAGGGGTCTCCAAACTATGGTCCTCCAGTTGTTCAGGAACTACAATTCCCATCATGCCTAGTCATGTCTGTGAAGGTCAGAGTTTTACAATGCCTCATGTGACATGTAGTTCTGCAACAGCTGGAGGGCTGTAGTTTGGAGATCCCTCCCTTAGGGATGGCTATGGGTCCTCAACCTGTGGCCCTCCAGCTGTGGTGGAACTACAAGTCCCATGATGCATTGCAAGGCTGACAGTTACAAGCATGACTCCCAAAGTATTTTGGAGATACAGTGCCTTGAAAAAGTATTCATACCCCTTGATATTTTCCAAATTCTGTCATGTTACAACCGAAAACGTAAATGTATTTTATTGGGATTTTATGTGATAGACCAATACAAAGTGGTACACAATTGTGAAGTGGAAGGAAATAATAAATGGTTTTCAACATTTTTTTCCAAATAAATATGTGAAAAGTGTGGCGTGTATTTGTATTCCGCCCCCCTGAGTCAATACTTCGTAGAACCACCTTTCACTGCAATTACAGCTGCAAGTCTTTTTTGGTATGTCTCTACCAGCTTTGCACATCTATAGAGTGACGTTTTTGCCCATTCTTTGCAAAATAGCTCAAGCTCTGTCAGATTGGATAGAGAGCGTCTGTGAACAGCAATTTTCAAGTCTTGCTACATATTCTCAATTGGATTTAGGTCTAGACTTTGACTGTGCCATTCTAACACATGAATATGCTTTGATCTAAACCATTCCATTGTAGCGCTGGGTGTATGTTTAGGGTCGTTGCCCTGCTGGAAGGTGAACCTCCGCCCCAGTCTCAAGTCTTTTGCAGACTCTAACAGGTTTTCTTCTAAAGCCTCGTACACACGATCAGATTTTCCACAGACATTGCATCAGACTTTTGTCCGAAGGGCGTGTGCCTGGATTTTGTCTTGCATACAAACGGTACACAATTGTCAGCCAACAAACACGAATGTAGTGACGTGCTAGACATACTACGAGCCAATAACAAGGAAGTTCAATTGTCAGGCGCCACCCTTTGGGCTCCTTCTGCTAATTTTGTGTTAGTAGAAGTTTGGTGAGTGTTGGTTCGCGCTTTTCATTTCGCGCTTTTCATTTCGGGCTTTTCAGTTAGTTTCTGAACGGCTGATCGTCAACCAGACATTGCGGAATCGGAGGAGATAACGTATTATTTATTATTGGCCTTAGAATTATTGCTTTGACCCAAGTCCAGTCCAGGAACAGGAGGAGGAGGATTTCTTGGACCAAAAATTGGTTACTTTATTAATCGTGACCAATTATGTAATATGCCTTTGCTGTGGGAGCTCCAGGAGAATAATCCGGATGATTTTCGGAATTATCTCCGGATGATGGACCCCTGCTTTCACCAACTCTTGGCATTGTTGTCTATATTAAGAAGCAGGACACATGCATGATGCTTTTATTTTATTTTTTGGTTGAATAATGATTTGATTTCGTATATTTTCTATATTTTTGGATGCACAGAATGCACCTTTTGGTTAAGTTATATTCGCAGATAGCATGTCTAATTTTATTTGTTTTCTTTTTTTAATGCACAATAAAAAAAATGTGGAGAATAATACTTGGCTATGTGTTTTACTTCAAATGACAGTTTGGGAGTAGGCAGTTAAATTTAAAAAAATACAATGTAAAATTAACAAGGGACACCAACACAGTTGTATCTTTGATCTTAAAAACTAGGGGATAATGGTGTTGTGGTAACTTGCCCCCAAAAAAATAAAACAAGCATAATAATATTCTTGATATCACTAGAAAATAAAAGCCTTTTAAAATACGTTTGGCAGAACTCCATCAGTATCACCAGCAAAGCAGCTTCATTATTATCCCATTAAAGAAGAAGAGAATTGTGCGCTGCATGTCGAGATTCCATAATTTGCAGCGTCACAAATGTTAATTCTCCATTACGAAACGCTAGTTTACAAGACTGACCGCTTCTGTCTCGTCCTTGCTTCCGAGCATGTGTGTTTGTACTTTGGACTTTTATCTGGCAGACTTGCGTACACACGATCGGAATTTCCGACAACAGACATTTGTCCACGGAAAATTTATAAGCCTGCCATCCAACATTTGTCTGGGTAAAATCCAACAACAATTGTCTGATGGAGCGTATAAACAGTCGGATTTTCCGCCAACAGTCTGTCATCATACAATTCCCGTCGGAAAATCCGATCGTGTGTACAAGGCTTAAGATTGCCCTGTATTTGGCTCCATCCATCTTCCCATCAACTCTAACCAGCTTCCTTGTCCCTGTTGAAGAAAATCGTCCCCGCAACATGAGGCTGCCACCACCATGTTTCACAGTACGATGTGCAAAGTTTGTTTTCAGCCACACATAGCGTTTTGCTTTTAGGCCAAAAAAGTTCCATTTTGGTCTCATCTGAGCAGAGAACCTTTTTGCTAATGTTTGCTGTGTCCCCCACATGGCTTTTCGGAAACTGCAAACAGGACTTCTAATGCATTTCTTTCAACAATGGCTTTCTTCTTGCCACTCTTCCTTAAACTAAACGCCAGATTTGTGGAATGAATGACTAATAGTTGTCCTGTGGACAGATTCTCCCACCTGAGATGTGGATCTCTGCAGCTTCTCCGGAGTTACCATGGGCCTCTTGGCTGCTTCTCTGATTAATGCTCTCCTTGTCCAGCCTGTCAGTGTAGGTGGATGGCCATGTCTTGGTAGGTTTGCAGTTGTGCCATACTCTCCATTTTTAGTTGATGGATTGAATAGTGCTCCGTGAGATGTTCAATACTTGGGATATTTTTTTATAACCTAACCCTGCTTAAGGCCTCATGCCCATGGAGGTTTTTACAGCCGCTTTTCGGAGTGTTTTTCACAGCTTAAAAACTCCTCTCCATGTTAGCCTATGCCTCATGCCCACCAAGATGTTTAGGAGCTGTAAGTGGCATAGGCGTTTTTAAGCTCCAAAAAAAACCTAGGACCAGCGCGTTCTGAGGCTCCAGCGCTAGAGCGGTAGAAACGCCAGTAAAAGGTGTTAAACATGATTTAACAAGGCTTAACGCTGTATACACAGTGTTAAGCCTCATCCGGCGTTTCTCTGTTTGTATTCATAATCAATGGTTTCCTATGGGAGCCTATTGATTTGAATAGAAGTTGCATCAAGATGATCCGATTTGCTGTGCACCTTGTGTGCTGAGAATCTTGAAAAGGAACCCTGCCAAAATGTAAAAACCATTTTTTTTTGCGTGAGGTCCCACCCCCGGACAATACCAGACCCTTCGGTTTGTTCACATATGGCCCGTACACACGATCCAAATATCGTACGACAGATCATACGTCCTTTTTCACTTAATAGTCGCAAGTAGAAAATGAATAGGTAAATAAAGTCACAAAAATTCTCGTACGACAGAAAAAAAAATCAGAAGTGATGTCATGTGTTGTAATGTATTTGTATTGTATTTTCGGGTGACAACTATACTGACTAAACGAAAATCGTACAATGTGGTATTGTTCGAGGCTGTCAAAAGTAGTGTTCACACTATCCGAAAATCGTACGATTCTTCCTTGGACGACAGCTTTCGTACGATATTCGGATCGTGTGTACGGGCCATAAGGTTCTCTAACAAACCTCTGAGAGCTTCACAGAACAGCTGTATTTATACTGAGAATAAGTTACACACAGGTGGACTCTATTTACTAATTAGGTGACTTCTGAAGGCAATTGGTTCCTCTAGATTTTAGCAATTTTGAGGTATTAAAGTAAAGGGGGGCTGACTACAAATTTACGCCACACTTTTCAGATATTTATTTGTAAAAAAAAAAAAATTGTAAAAACCGTTTATCATTTTCATTTCACTTCACATGTATGTGCCACTTTGTATTGGTCCAGCACATAAAATCCCAATAAAATACATTTATGTTTTTGGTTGTAATAAGGCAAAATGTGGAAAATTTCAAGGGGTGTGAATACTTTTTCAAGGCACTGTATGTAAATGGTATTTTTGAGGTACCAAACAGAACAATAGGAAATTAAATAAAATACAATTTTTATTTAATAATTACATTTCTTCGTTTTATTTTATTTCTTTGTTGTCCTATTGTTCTGTTTGGCACCTTAAAATCCAATTTTAAAATTTAAAATAATCTCCAAAATATTTTGTGCATTTTTGGGATGTGTTGCCCTATCCACAGATCCTGAGCTGATATTAAAAATTCATGACTCCCAAAGGCTGAGGAAAGATGGGCCTTGTAGTTCCACGACAGCTGGAGGGCCACAGGTTGAGCACTCATGCCTTAGGCTGATGTTGACAGAAAAAATATACAAGTAAAAAATCAATCCCTGAGAGGTAAATGTGTTAAATACAGTTAAACCTTTAGCTGTCAGAATACCTGAACAGTGGCTGCGTCTGATTTAATGCAGCTGTTGTTCAACAGACAAATTTCCCCTTTCAGATCAACGGATGACAGGCAGGAGGGTGCCCACAGGGCCACCCACAGCTCAAATTTTGTACAGTTCCCTGGGTTTTGGATGAAATTCGCTCCTTGTACGGCCAGGTTTTCAAAAGTGATTTATAAAGGACATGTTTTTTTTTTTTTTTTATTTACCCATCATACTTACCTAGGTGGATGCAGCATTGGGACGATGCTGCATCTGTCCCCCAGCGCCTCTGCACTGAGAACACTGCCGATGGCTCGGTTCTTTCAGTCAGCAGCTCTCTGCTCTGGCCCCTCCCCCCCTGCGCTCACTGAAGCGCTGAGCTGTGGAGGGGCGGGGAGCTGCCGCCTCAGGCTCTCAGCGGCTCACTGAGAGGCTGAGACAGGCATCAGTCCAGGCACCTGGCGGATCCAGACTTTATTGACGTGATAACGCGGTGACGTCAGCAAAGAGCGGACTTCAGACCTCTCTCTGCTGAAAACGGGTCACAGGAGTGCAAAACGAATTGCACTCCTGTGACCCATAGGAGAAGCCCAGCCAAACGAGCTCAGGCTCGACTTCTCCTTTAAATCCCTAAACATACCTAGGCGCAAGTAAAGAGGGACACTAGGCATGGAATGATAAACAACAAAAAAAGAGAGTCTTTTAGTCCGTGAAAAAAGTCCACATAAAAACACTTTGGCATGAAGTTCATATTATGGCAGCGTCAGAAGTCTCTCTTCTAAGCAGGATCTGGGGAGGCTTCCACCAGCAAACCATGTAAAAGCAAAAAAGAGAAAATAGCCACTACCAACAGCAAACAGACTGTCCACGGTGATTCTCATCCATGTAATGTACACAAACAGTCTGCTTCTGTTGGCTCTTCCTGGTGTTCTCCAGGTTCCAAGCACCTTACATCACATCCACCTGGAGTGGCTTGCTCACCATTGACCACCTAAAAGGTTGCCACCTGCTTGAGACTTCTCAATACACTTTTTAACCACTTGCCGACCGCCTCACGCCTATATACGTGAGCAGAATGGCACGGGCAGGCAAAATCACGTACCTGGTACGTGATTGCCTTCCCGCAGGCGGGGGGTCCGATTGGACCCCCCCCCGGTGCCAGCGGCGGTCGGCTTTTGTCTGGCAGCGATCAGAGATGAGGGGGAGGCCATCCGATCGTGGCCCCCCCCTCGCGATCGCTCCCAGCCAATGAGAAACATCCTCTGCCTCTGTGTAGTACACAGAGGCAGAGGATGTGATGTCATCTCTCCTCGGCTCGGCAGTTTCCGTTCCGGCGCCGAGGAGAGAAGACATGTGAGTGCACAACACATACACACACACACAGTAGAACATGCCAGGCACACTTTACACCCCCGATCCCCCCCGATCGCCCCCCGACCCCCCCCAATCACCCCTCCCCCCCTGTCAAACTGACACCAAGCAGTGTTTTTTTTTTTTCTGATTACTGCATGGTGTCAGTTTGTGACAGTTAGAAGTGGTAGGGCAGTGAGTGTTAGCCCCCTGTAGGTCTAGGATACCACCCTAACCCCCCCTAATAAAGTTTTAACCCCTTGATCACCCCCTGTCGCCAGTGTCACTAAGCGATCATTTTTCTGATCGCTGTATTAGTGTCACTGGTGACGCTAGTTAGGGACGTAAATATTTAGGTTCACCGTCAGCGTTTTATAGCGACAGGGACCCCCATATACTATCTAATAAATGTTTTAACCCCTTGATTGCCCCCTAGTTAACCCTTTCACCACTGATCACCATATAACCGTTACGCGTGACGCTGGTTAGTTCGTCTATTTTTTTATAGTGTCAGGGCACCCGTCGTTTATTACCGAATAAAGGTTTAGCCCCCTGATCTCCCGGCGGTGATATGCGTCGCCCCAGGCAGCGTCAGATTAGCGCCAGTACCGCTAACACCCACGCACGCAGCATACGCCTCCCTTAGTGGTATAGTATCTGATCCGATCAGATCTATACTAGCGTCCCCAGCAGTTTAGGGTTCCCAAAAACGCAGTGTTAGCGGGATCAGCCCAGATACCTGCTAGCACCTGCGTTTTGCCCCTCCGCCCGGCCCAGCCCAGCCCACCCAAGTGCAGTATCGATTGATCACTGTCACTTACAAAACACTAAACGCGTAACTGCAGCGTTCGCAGAGTCAGGCCTGATTCCTGCGATCGCTAACAGTTTTTTTGGTAGCGTTTTGATGAACTGGCAAGCACCAGCCCCAGGCAGCATCAGATTAGCGCCAGTACTGCTAACACCCACGCACGCACCGTACACCTCCCTTAGTGGTATAGTATCTGAACGGATCAATATCTGATCCGATCAGATCTATACTGGCGTCCCCAGCAGTTTAGGGTTCCCAAAAACGCAGTGTTAGTGGGATCAGCCCAGATACCTGCTAGCACCTGCGTTTTGCCCCTCCGCCTGGCCCAGCCCACCCAAGTGCAGTATCGATCGATCACTGTCACTTACAAAACACTAAACGCATAACTGCAGCATTCGCAGAGTCAGGCCTGATCCCTGCGATCGCTAACAGTTTTTTTGGTAGCGTTTTGGTGAACTGGCAAGCACCAGCGGCCTAGTACACCCCGGTCGTAGTCAAACCAGCACTGCAGTAACACTTGGTGACGTGGCGAGTTCCATAAGTGTAGTTCAAGCTGGTGAGGTGGCAAGCACAAGTAGTGTCCCGCTGCCACCAAGAAGACAAACACAGGCCTGTCATGCCCATAGTGCCCTTTCTGCTGATTTCGCCAATCCTAATTGGGAACCCACCACTTCTGCAGCGCCCGTACTTCCCCCATTCACATCCCCAACCAAATGCAGTCGGCTGCATGAGAGGCATTTTCTTTATGTCCTCCCGAATACCCCTACCCAATGAACCCCCCCAGAAAAGATGTCGTGTCTGCAGCAAGCGCGGATATAAGCGTGACACCCGCTATTTTTGTCCCTCCTGTCCTGACAATCCTGGTCTTTGCATTGGTGAATGTTTTAAACGCTACCATTCACTAGTTGAGTATTAGCGTAGGGTACAGCATTCCACAGACTAGGCACACATTCACAGGGTCTCCCAAGATGCCATCGCATTTTGAGAGACCCGAACCTGGAACCAGTTACAGTTACAAAAGTTACAGTTACAAAAAAAAGTGTAAAAAAAAATAAAAATAAACCACAAACAAAAATATAAAATAAAAAAAAATAGTTGTCGTTTTATTGTTCTCTCTCTCTATTCTCTCTATTGTTCTGATCTTTTTTACTGTATTCTATTCTTCAATGTTTTATTGTTTTTATGTTTTATCATGTTTGCTTTTCAGGTATGCAATTTTTTATACTTTACCGTTTACTGTGCTTTATTGTTAACCATTTTTTGGTCTTCAGGTACGCCATTCACGACTTTGAGTGGTTATACCAGAATGATGCCTGCAGGTTTAGGTATCATCTTGGTATCATTCTTTTCACCCAGCGGTCGGCTTTCATGTAAAAGCAATCCTAGCAGCTAATTAGCCTCTAGACTGCTTTTACAAGCAGTGGGAGGGAATGCCCCCCCCCCCCACCGTCTTCCGTGTTTTTCTCTGGCTCTCCTGTCTCAACAGGGAACCTGAGAATACAGCCGGTGATTCAGCCAGCTGACCATAGAGCTGATCAGAGACCAGAAATTGGGAAAGCATTTTATCACACCGATCTTGGTGTGGTCAGATGCTTTGAGGGCAGAGGAGAAATCTAGGGTCTAATAGACCCCAATTTTTTCAAAAAAGAGTACCTGTCACTACCTATTGCTATCATAGGGGATATTTACATTCCCTGAGATAACAATAAAAATGATTTAAAAAAAAAATGAAAGGAACAGTTTAAAAATAAGATAAAAAAGCAAAAAAATAATACAGAAAAAAAAAAAAAAAGCACCCCTGTCCCCCCTGCTCTCGCGCTAAGGCGTATGCAAGCGTCGGTCTGGCGTCAAATGTAAACAGCAATTGCACCATGCATGTGAGGTATCACCGCGAAGGTCAGATAGAGGGCAGTAATTTTAGCAGTAGACCTCCTCTGTAAATCTAAAGTGGTAACCTGTAAAGGCTTTTAAAGGCTTTTAAAAATGTATTTAGTTTGTCGCTACTGCACGTTTGTGCGCAATTTTAAAGCATGTCATGTTTGGTATCCATGTACTCGGCCTAAGATCATCTTTTTTATTTCATCAAAAATTTGGGCAATATAGTGTGTTTTAGTGCATTAAAATTTAAAAAAGTGTGTTTTTCCCCAAAAAATGCGTTTGAAAAATCGCTGCGCAAATACTGTGTGAAAAAAAAAATGAAACACCCACCATTTTTAATCTGTAGGGCATTTGCTTTAAAAAAATATATAATGTTTGGGGGTTCAAAGTAATTTTCTTGCAAAAAAAAAAAATTTTTTCATGTAATCAAAAAGTGTCAGAAAGGGCTTTGTCTTCAAGTGGTTAGAAGAGTGGGTGATGTGTGACATAAGCTTCTAAATGTTGTGCATAAAATGCCAGGACAGTTCAAACCCCCCCCCCCCCCCCAAATGACCCCATTTTGGAAAGTAGACACCCCAAGCTATTTGCTGAGAGGCATGTCGAGTCCATGGAATATTTTATATTGTGACACAAGTTGCGGGAAAGAGACAATTTTTTTTTTTTCACAAAGTTGTCATTAAATGATATATTGCTCAAACATGCCATGGGAATATGTGAAATTACACCCCAAAATACATTCTGTTGCTTCTCCTGAGTACGGGGATACCACATGTGTGGGACTTTTTGGGAGCCTAGCCGCGTACGGGACCCCGAAAACCAAGCACCGCCTTCAGGCTTTCTAAGGGCGTAAATTTTTGATTTCACTCTTCACTGCCAATCACAGTTTCGGAGGCCATGGAATGCCCAGGTGGCAAACCCCCCCCCCCCCCAAATGACCCCATTTTGGAAAGTAGACACCCCAAGCTATTTGCTGAGCGGTATAGTGAGTATTTTGCAGACCTGACTTTTTGTCAAAAAGTTTTGAAAATTGAAAAAAGAAAAAAAAAATGTTTTTCTTGTCTTTCTTCATTTTCAAAAACAAATGAGAGCTGCAAAATACTCACCATGCCTCTCAGCAAATAGCTTGAGGTGTCTACTTTCCAAAATTGGGGCATTTGGGGGGGTTTTGTGCCACCTGGGCATTCCATGGCCTCCGAAACTATGATAGGCAGTGAAGAGTGAAATCAAAAATTTACACCCTTAGAAATCCTGAAGGCGGTGATTGGTTTTTGGGGCCCCGTACGCTAGGCTCCTAAAAAGTCCCACACATGTGGTATCCCCATACTCAGGAGAAGAAGCTAAATGTATTTTGGGGTGCAATTCCACATATGCCCATGGCCTGTGTGAACAATATATCATTTAGTGACAACTTTGTGCAAAAAAAAAAAATTTTTCACTTTTCCGCAACTTGTGTCAAAATATAAAATATTCCATGGACTCAACATGCCTCAAAGAAAATAGCTTGGGGTGTCTACTTTCCAAAATGGGGTCATTTGGGGGGGTTTTATGCCATCTGGGCATTTTATGGCCTTCAAAACTGTGATAGGTAGTGAGGAGTGAAATCAAAAATTTACGCCCTTAGAAATCCTGAAGGCAGTGATTGGTTTTCGGGGCCCCGTACGCGGCTAGGCTCCCAAAAAGTCCCACACATGTGGTATCCCCATACGCAGGAGAAGCAGCTAAATGTATTTTGGGGTGCAATTCCACATATGCCCATGGCCTGTGTGAGCAACATATCATTTAGTGACAACTTTTTGTAATTTTTTTTTTTTTTTGTCATTATTCAATCACTTGGGACAAAAAAGATGAATATTCAATGGGCTCAACATGCCTCTCAGCAATTTCCTTGGGGTGTCTACTTTCCAAAATGGGGTCACTTGTGGGGGTTTTGTACTGCCCTACCATTTTAGCACCTCAAGAAACGACATAGGCAGTCATAAATTAAAGGCTGTGTAAATTCCAGAAAATGTACCCTAGTTTGTAGGCGCTATAACTTTTGCGCAAACCAATAAATATACACTTATTGACATTTTTTTTACCAAAGACTCGTGGCCGAATACATTTTGGCCTAAATGTATGACTAAAATTGAGTTTATTGGATTTTTTTTTGAAAAAAAAGTAGAAAATATCATTTTTTTTCAAAATTTTCGGTCTTTTTCCGTGTATAGCGCAAAAAATAAAAACGGCAGAGGTGATCAAATACCATCAAAAGAAAGCTCTATTTGTGGGAAAAAAAGGACGCAAATTTCGCTTGGGTACTGCATTGCATGACCGCGCAATTAGCAGTTAAAGCGACGCAGTGCCAAATTGTAAAAAGTGCTCTGGTCAGGAAAGGGGTAAATCCTTCCGGGGCTGAAGTGGTTAATATCTTGTAAATGTGAGTGCATATTTATTGTTTTTCTTTTCATAAAAGATGATGCAGTCACCATAAAATGTATTCCCACGCATCCAACTGAACACGTCAGAGAGCGCTTGGATCTCTTGCTCATCAGCTCAGTACATTGTTTGCTACCCTGGTATCAGGGAATGCACACACTGAGGGGACTGCTGTGTGCCTTTGTGGAGAACCAAACACCAAAGAGTCTGGGCACATAGCCCAGAAAACAAGGGTATGCCAAATGTGATTGGTATAAATTCCACTGAAGCATTTTATCACTGAGCAATTATTTAGCAATTCCACAAGTCCACATTTGGTTCATATTATCTTATATGGAATAATGATAGATTCAAGTTGCAAAATTGACTAACGATGTTGTATATTGCAGGCTACATGTTTGATTTAAGACATATTAATCCGCACTGAAATATAGCACAGTCATTAAATCATGTTTTTTGAGTATTGAATTGTGACATTTAAACCCACACGATTATAAATTTTGATGTATTTCTTTTTTTCTTATTAATTTAATTTATGTTCTTCATAATGCAGTAAGATGTCAGGTTACAGCGTATAACTCAATAATAAATAATTGCATAAAATAGAAAACCTTGTGAAGAACAGTATCAACTAAGTGCAAAAAGCCTTAGCAAAAATATTAACACAATCCACTCATTAGTGCAATATAAAACACAATTAAAATCTGTTGTGCAAAAAATATACTCTGAATAGTAACTCCCAAGAAACGCTGGTAATATCTTTTGTGCAAGAGATACTCAAAAAAATGTGGCTACATTCACATGGGCGTAAAAAATTTACTGATCTTTTGCATGTTTTTTTTCTTGCACAAAAGATCCTGCGTAATGATCAGTAAATACTTGTGTAAAACTGTCCTATTTTTTTCCCAATACCTGCATCTGGCATTCATGTATACATATGTCCTCAGATGCCGTTTTTTGGATTTCGTGCCACAGATCTGAACGAAATACATGTTTACGCACCTGTGTGAATGTCTCTAAATGTGAATGTGTGAATGTCTCTAAAAAAAATATAGCTAGTGTCAGATATGTAAATAATAAATGCTTGTAAATGCGTTTTTTATGGTCGTGTAAATGAGGCCTTCAGGAATATCAAAATTCATTGCTCAGTCTGGTTTGTTGTGAAGTTTCTGCAATCACAGTTAGCGACTGTTTAAAATAACACACCTAAAACAGTGCTAACTTTCACGCAAGGTGAATGTGGACTCCTTCATGTTCCCCCTCCTCCAGATGACTCAGAAGGATTGCGGCCTTGCATTTACTCACTTATATTGAATGTGTGGAATCCCAGTGGATCGTCCCATACCTTTGTTGCTTTCGTAGCAGCATCAAAGGTAAGAGCAAGTAAGATGCACTTACATAAGGCTGTGCCCAGCAATAGAGCCCTGTTTGCTGCTTCTGAAACCCAAGCAAGTGATAAAGCAATTATGTCACGAGTCCCACCCAATGCATTTCTTCACTTCTTGACTTCCTCAGGAGAGTCCAGTTTTCTCCTGAAGAAGTCTGGATGTCTTTCTGTTTTTTTTTTTTTTTTAATTCTTAAAGCTTCAGAACCAGTTACAGAATTAATGATTAAATATTGCTGGTTGTGACGTCTCGGGGGTGAGATTGTGTATGTGTCATCATGCCCATTGTCTGTAAGAGAGTCAAACATGAAAAGGTCTGTTATGTCCAACTTGCTTGGGATGCTTAAGATGTTGGGTCGTTCTGACATTCTTTTTTTTAGGAACTGTCCATACGTTTTACACTATTTGGAATCTCCTTCTGCTTTTTTTTTAAATTATGCTGTTATGGTGGGATATTTGGGAGAACAAAATCATGAGATACGCCATTGGAATGCCACATATCGAGCATAAGTGAATCAGACCTTTATAAATACAAGATCACATTCCTTCTGGTGAGCCTTCTCAAGGGGAGCACCACAAAGGTGGAAGAGTTAACTTTAACCTTGAGTGGATTTTGGCACTTATTTGGGTATATTTACACAATGCAGTTATTTCAGAGACTCCGCTCACTTGGACAACAAATTATTACGGTTGCTGGGGTCACTATTAATAATTTTTTTTGCACCACAGATTTAATTGTCTTTTACATTGCACTTATGAGTGTGTTGTGTTTATATTTTTGCTAAAGTTTTTTGCACATAGGTCAGACTATTTACAATGTTTTTTTGTTTTTTTTTACAGTTTATACAATTATTTATATATTGCATTTTGTGTTATATGGAATGTTTACAAAAAAAAAATATCTTATCATTTTAGGGAGTTAGATAGTAAGCACTGTGCACTAAAGAGTTTCCAGAGCCATATAAGTCAATAATGTATCGTATGACTTGTGTTTCAGACCTGAACGCAGCCCACGTCATCTACTGTGGAACATTATTGGCTTCAGGATCACAGAACCTAAACGCAGAAGCCCCACAATCACCGCATCTTTCAGATCCAATGAAAGCACTCCACAATGCCACTCCAAACAGTATAGAAAATGGGCGGATAGAAGAGAATATCATTTACCTCTGATCCATATTACATTCATTCCAGAATTTCTGCTCAGAACTCGCAAAATTGTGTCTGTCAAAACTGTGTAAATATCTCTCTATATGAATATAGGTTCATAGGATTTGCCATTGATTGGCCATATTCTAAACCATTGCACATGAATGCAAATATCCATTTTTGTGATATCTGCTGTCATTATGGTCAGTGACTGTAATCGGCCAGTGCTAAAGTATATCTGGTATATAATATTTCAAGAGGATTTTCATGGATTAAAGAAATGACTGAAGAAAAGACTCTATAGCAGAAAAGATATGCTCGCTTTATGGTCTTGTAGTAAGTAATGGATGATCACATGACTGGCACTGGAGAACTACTTATAAGTACCCTTTTATTAATAAAGGGTGTTTTTTTTTTTTTTTCTTGCGGAAACCAACTAAGTTATTGTTTTTATATGTATGCAGTTATCATTGATGGCTTTAGCACCTTTCAGAAAAGTGAATGCAATCTTATAAATACATCAATTCAAACATACCAAGTGTCTATTGCTATTTAGTACATACAGCACAGGTGGAAAACTTATCAAGAGAGTCACATTGACAAAAAAAGTTACAAATTTGGCTTACAGCTTGCTATATGTGATTACTTTGTGTATGCAAATGTATAACTTTCCTTTCACTAGGACAACATGGCCTGAAGGTTTAGAAAGTGTCTGACATTTTTGCATACAATGGTGTTAAATGACTTATTAGTTTCCATCTTTAAAGCAGAAGTACAGCCAAAGCTCATTTGGCTTTACTTCTATGGATCGCAGGAGTGCAGTCTGTTCTGCACTCCTGTGACCTGTTTTCAGCAGACAGTGGACTGACATCACAGAACTGGTCCAGGCTCGGGCAAGATCGCGACAATGAAGTTGGGATCCGCCCACATGCCTGGACCGGCACCTGGCTCAGCTGGGAGGCTGAGCCGGCCGCTTCTGCCCCTCCACTGCCCAGCGCTCCAGTGAGCGAGGAGAAGTGCAGAGCAGAGAGCGGTGACTGGAGCCCTGAGAATTGAGCGATTGGCGGTGTTTGATCACTCAGTTCTCAGTGTTAGAGCCGGTGGAGGACAGATGCACCATCGGAGCAATGCTGCATCCACCTAGGTAAGTATGATTCTTTAAAAAAAGCCATATTTATCTTTTAACAAGTAGACCTATTCCTTCTCTTGTAGGACTTCTTAATATATGCATCAGATTCCTATATCTCTCTTAGAGCACATGTTCTAAAATTTACATTTTTCCTGCAAGGTGGTGATCAGGCAGCTCAACAAAGTAGTGTGACTTTTGTGTTTAGCTGCAGAAACAGGTCACTGGTCATTAGGCTATCTAGCATACATTAGCAGTACCACAGTATTTTAACACTTTTTATGACAATACCATGCATATAAGCCTTTAAAATTAGCACTTTTGATTTCTCCCATAGAATTTAAAGGGTGTTCCGCGGCTTTCGAATTTGCCGCGAACACCCCAAATTGTTCGCTGTTCGGCGAACTGGCGAACAGCTGATGTTCGAGTCGAATATGAGTTTGACTCGAAACTCGAAGCTCATCCCTAGTCAGGATACATATGATGTCCCGGTGGGAAGGATTCCTCCATCTACCTCAGTGGTGCAGATGGAAGAATCTGTTCATTTTTTTTTTCATTCAGCTGCTGGCTGGTCGGAAGAAAAAACCCCAAAAAACCTGTGGCCAGCCTAATATAGCTTTATACTGAAGCACGGGGATGGATGCATTCAAGGCTGCTTATAACAAATAACAGGTGCTTGGTATGTTCAGTAATTGCTCCTATATCTCCTTACAGCATAGTTTAATTATTGGACTCTTTTTATCACATACATGAAAAAATAATTGTGATATAGTGTAACCCATAGCAGTGTCTGTGTGTTATGTACACTCAGGGTGACAGAACCATTGCCAGGAGACACCTATTTGTCAAAATTCTAGGTTGAGGAATCCCAACCTCAGCTATGACTACATATTTTTTTTGCGTGGCAGTACTATTTCACTTTTTTACATTACTGAGACTAATATACTGCAGAGAACACACAATGTTAATAAATATTACTCATCCTCATTTGTTATACATGTTTTGAGACTCTCTTGATAAATTGCCCCTACTATGTGCCAGAACTTCATAAGCTGATTCTTATTGTGCATAGAAAGCCTTGTGAACCCAGCTTCACATCACAAACTAAAAAAAAAAAAAAAAAAGTTATACTAGAAGTATTTTTTAATTGGACACAGGCAACTTTAAGCAAAATTTTGGGGTGCATATAATAAAAAAAAAAATTGTATAGATATTTATCCAGGGAAACTGCTGGTACATTTGTTCTGTGCAAACAGTTTGGAAAAATACCACATTATGCCTACTAAGTGAAGCTGACAGTCATTGGAAATAAGTATTTAAAAAGAATTTGCTTGTACACGATTGGATGAGGAAACTCATTGACTAAGTTTTTAGGGAAAATTCCAATGAATAGTGAAAAGCTTATTTGCCTTTGATAAAATCAATATCATCAGGCGTCTCAAAAAATGGATTTGACTCCTAGCAATCAAGCAGACTTCCTTTTTCTTCTATTCTGCATACTAGTATAAGGTAAACTGTGATTGGTTAGTGTAGGAAAACAAAATATTCTCTTTCCAGATTGATAAATGTGGCCGTCTGTGAGCTGTAAGGGCTGCTGTTTAGTAATTGAAGTTATAGGCGGATAACGCCACTCTGTGTGACTGTTGAAGTAGCTGTCAGGCAGACACATGCTCAGTATCATGATAGAGATTAGTTTCCTGTGAACACCTGGCTTTCATACAATCACAACCATTCAGCTGGTTGTCAGAAGCTCAGTGAACACTGTCCAGCCGTCACCTGTCAACCATGGCTGCCGCAGTTCAGGAGTATTTCATGCAAACAGACAAAACAAAGTTCATACAGACCTGAATATGTGTGAGATAAATGGGCTGTAAAGCCTCTTTCATACCTTTATCTGCCTGGCACAGCATGAAGCCATTTATATTTAGACTCATTCTAGACTCTGGCTATAGTATCTGGCTGATGTATTTATGGAGATGAACCATGCCACATCGCCATTTCTTACAAAACTAACATTGTATTCAGGTTACATGGCTGGTTTATGTGTTTCCTGAAGTGTGATGGGTTGATGTCGTCATGGGTTTACCCTTTCTGGAAGGGCGCAGCTTTGGCTTCCACGTATACAGATATCAATGAACAATTTCATCAGCATTAGATGAGGGTAATATATATTTATTGGGATAAAGAGGCATTGAGGTTGACTTACTAAAGCTGGAGAGCACAAAATCTGGTGCAGCTCTGCAGAACTTAAAGAAGTTCCAAGAGCAGAAGTTTTTTTTTTATCTTAAAATGGATGTAAACCTGATTCATGAAATTTGAGCTGGGCACATATATCTGAAGTGTTTTCTTATCTCTGTTCAAAGCCCTAAGTCCCCTGGCTTTTTCCTGCTCCACTCTTCTGTTATCAGCATGATAACTTCTGACAAGTTCTCCGACAACTGTGATAAAAGCAGCCTGAAATTTGTGTCAGGGAGGGTGCTATAAATAGATTAGCAGAAATGTGCTTTACTCACAGGACAGCTCTGAAAGTCTCTGCCTATCTTGGGGGGGGGGGGGGGGTGCCTTTCCTCCAATCAGCTGTCTCCCAGTGTAATCCAAGCCTTCTCTCTCAGTGCAGAATGAGGAAGTGAAAATTCTAACACGACCTGCACTTTTTAAACAGTATATAAAGCTGAAGACAGCAGATATACATGTAAAACTTATGTAGGGAGATTTGTTTCATCCCTGTGTATCAACTGAGGCTGTTCACTTCACTCACTATATGTGAGGGTTTACATTTACTTTAATCACTTGCTGACCAGCCACCACAGTTATACTACGGCAGAGCGGCTCTATTGCGTGAATCACCTTACCCGTACGGCACTTTGTGTAATAGGTACAGCGGGCACGCACCCGTGGTGCCGGTGCTGATGCGCCACCTGCAATCACTCCACAGAGAGGCAGAATGGGGATCTGCCAATGTAAACAAAGCAGATCCCCGTTCTGTCAGGGGAGTACAGTGTGATCGTCTGTTCCTAGTGATTAGGAACAGCGATCTCTCTGTACTCCCAGTCAGTCCATTCCCCCCACAGTTAGAAAGCACCTCCCTAGGACATACGTAACCCTTTGATCGCACCCAGGTGTTAACCCCTTCCCTGCCAGTGTCATTTATACAGTAATCAGTTCATTTTTATAGCACTGATCGCTGTATAAATGTCACTGGTCCCAAAAAAGTGTCAAACGTGTCCGATCTGTCTGCTGCAGTGTCCCAGTCCTGATAAAAATAGCTGATCACCGCCATTAAATTGTTTTTTTTTTTTTTCAAAATTGTCGGTCTTTTTTTGTTTATAGCGCAAAAAATAAAAACTGCAGAGGTGATCAAATATCACCAAAAGAAAGCTATATTTGTGGGGAAAAAAAGGACATCAATTTTGTTTGGGCACAACATCGCAGGGCCGCGCAATGTCAGTTAAAGCGACGCAGTGCCGTATCGCAAAAAATGGCCTGGTCATTAGGGGGTAAGTATTCCGGGGCTGAAGCGGTTAATGCATTCTATGCATTAACCCATTTATGCCTAAGGTTGAAATTTGTTTTAATTTGTGCAAAAAATCCATACGTTACCTAAAGTAGTAGGACATAAATAACTCCCACATCATTACTTTTCCAATATTGGAACAAGAGGCATTCATTGGTTAAGATAAAGTGCAGTATGTGTGTGCAGCAGCCCCCCTCAGCCCTGATCCAGCAATGTTGCACTAGAGACTCAGCTGTCTGGGATTCTCTCTTCTGATTGGCTGGGACACAGCAGAGGGGAACCATTGGCTCCCGCTGCTGTCAATCAAAGTCATTGAGCCAATGCGGAAAGAGAGGGGCAGGAGAGAGAAGCCAGGAGTGCCGACAAGGGACCTGAGAAGAGGAGGATCTGGACTGCTCTGTGCAAAACCACTTCACAGAGCAGGTAAGTATAACATGTTTGTTATTTTTAAACAACAAAATACAGACTTTAATATCACTTTAATTGAATAAGCTGAAATTATAAGCTGATTGGCTACCATGCACAGCCTCACCAGACTGTGCATTCTCCAGTTTTAGCAAGTCAACCCCATTGTGTGTTTATTTTATGTGAAAACGTTTTAATAAAATGTTTGATACTAATTTTGACATTAAAAGTTCAGTCCATCCAAAATAAAACATTTCAGTGGTGAATTGGATCACCTAAACACCAATTAGAGCTCTCTGGGACATTGGCTACAATATCTCTACAACTGTGTTCCGAGCACTGCCCACATAGAGCACACACACAAAAAAAATCGCAGGCAGAAAGCCTGTGATTTCAGCAGATTTTTTTCCCCCCCATTAGTGACCTTTTATTCTTTGTTCTGCACTGTGTCTCAGTGTTGAGGTGTACATTTTGCTAAAGGCAGGGCTTTGCTTCCTCATACAAGATCCTCCTGCAAAAATAACGGTGAGTAACATGGTGACATCACCGATTTCACTCCAAATTACCTGCGAATAGCAATCAGAGGCAGAAATATCTTAGTTCTCCCACTTTAGAGATACAGCTGAGTCCATAAGAACAGATGTGCCTAGGCACACTCACATACCAGGAAGTGCACTGCTATATTCCTGGAGGAATTCAAGACAAAAAATGTTCAGGGTATTTCATAGGTGCAATTAACATTTCAAAATATTTTTCAGGTCATACATAAGGTTAGTTTTTAGGGAAGGACAACTGAGAGCTCTGAGGGTCTTTCTGTTGTGTTTAGTCCATTGGTGTGCGGTTCTAACTGAAATGTTAGATTTATGTGCATTGTAAAATAAGATTTTAGCCAGTGTGCTGACTATTAGGCTCACACCTAATATTAGGTTCACACCTATGCATTTTTATTGCTTTTTGCATTTTGCAGATTTGCACTACAGAACGTGTTCCATAGGAAACCATGTTAGATGGACTGTAGTGAAAATCTGCAAAAAGCATTAAAAATGCATAGGTATGAAGGAAGCTTAATGCCGCGTACACACGACCGGACTTTACGTCATACTTGGTCCTGCGGCCTGGAGTCCGTCGGACAATTCGATCGTGTGTGGGCTCCAGCGGACTTTTTTCCCCAAAAGTTTGACGGACCTAGAAATAAACATTTTTCAAATCTTTTCGATGGACTCGAGTCCGGTCGAAAAGTCCGCTCGTCTGTATGCTAGTCCGACGGACAAAAACTGACGCTAGGGCAGCTATTGGCTACTGGCTATGAACTTCCTTGTTTTAGTCCGGTCGTACGTCATCACGTACGAATCTGTCGGACTTTGGTTGATCGTGTGTAGGCAAGTCCGTTCATTCGGAAAGACCGTCGAAAAGTCCGCAGGACAAAGTCTGCTGTAAAGTCCGGTTGTGTGTACACGGCATTAGAGCTTATCTGCAGGCAAACTGCTAAATACCCAGATAAAATACAAAAAGGGAGTTGTTTTACTTGCCAGTAGATTTGTATTAAACTCCATCCAGTCCAGAGATTTACACAGCCCTACCAAACAGCACAGCCAGGTGGGTGATACCACCTACAGTTAAGAATTACAGTGGTGTCCTGTTTTCCCCAGCCTGCTGACTAAGTGATGAGCAGTTGCAGACTGACGAGGTCACCCTTCTGTTTTCTCCTATCAGCATTTTCCTTGTCAGCACATTTTATTCAGGTACATGCTCTGGTTACATATTAAAATCAATTGAATGATTTTTTTAAATTAATACAGAGCTGCAATAACGTTCCCAGAGTTCAGCTTTAAAGAGACCCTGTCGCCAGACTGTTTTTTCTAACAATAATCTTCCCATAAGATTATGACTTCACATATTTTAGGCATGTTATTTACCTGTAAAAGCCTCCCTTGTTTAGACATCAATAGGCTTGAGATTGCTGCTTGCCACCACCATCTTTGATGTGATATCAGACACAGCAGACTCCTGTTTTCCTATTCCCTTCTCTCTTAACAGCCACATAACAGGTTATATAGGGAGGTGAGGGGAAGAATGGAGAGTGAAAGAGTTGCTGGGCCAGCACTGACAGTAATTAGACGCCTGCAAGGAGGAAGAGGACTGAGCAAAGAATTTGACTCTTCCTGGAGTGGCAGAATTCCTAGCAAGTTCACTAAAATTGTGTTATGGAAAGGAAAACACAGCGACTAAGCATTTAGAATACTCACTCAACTATTCTGTGCTTTTACCAGTTTTTTTTTTTTTTAAGTCGGTGACATGGTCTCGTTAGTCTGAGAAACCTTCTGTGTACTGTTATGTGCATTGTTGTCTTTTGCATGTATCACAACCTATCCTGAGAGCAGGCAGCCATGATGTCCGAAGAGCAGTGTTGTTCCATTAACTATAGTAGCCAATCACATTTCACCTGTCATAAAGTTACAGCATTTGGAACAATGAAAATGGCCTCTGATTGTCATAGATTATTGTACTTTGCCCTTTACCTAGAGACTGTACAGTAAAGTATGGAAGTAATGCAACGTCAGTTACCATATCAAATGACTGGGTTAGGTATTCATTTCTTGTACTCCGCCATTTCCTGACACTGTATGTATTTATTCTTCTCAGTTGGTCTATCTGCCACCAATAACAGATTGTGTTCAATAAATCCTTCTTACATACATTAGTCCTGAAATACAATCCATACCTATTTCTATTTTCTTGTATTTGGCATACAGCATGGTCCTAACATACAGTGGATATATAAAGTCTACACACCCCTGTGAAAATGTCAGGTTTCTGTGATGTAAAAAAATAGACAAAGATAAATCATTTCAGAACTTTTTCCACTTTTAATGTGACCTATAAACTGAAATTGAAAAACGTAACGAAAATCTTTGGGGGGGGGGGAGGGGAGTAAAAATAAAAAACTAAAATAATGTGGTTGCATAAGTGTGCACACCCTCTTATAACTGGGGGTGTCACTGTGTTCAGAATTCAATGCAATCACATTCAAACTCATGTTAAATAGGAGTCAGTACACACCTGCCATCATTTAAAGTGCCTCTGATTAACCCCAAATAAAGTTCAGCTGTTCTAGTAGGTTTTTCCTGACATTTTCTTAGTCGTAAACTACAGCAAAAGCCATGGTCCACAGAGATCTTCCGAAGCATCGGAGGGATCTCATTGTTAAAAGGTATCAGTCAGCAGAAGGGTACAACAGAATTTCCAAGGTATTGTATATACCATATAAAGACAAGAGAGAGCTCAATCCAGCCCTAGTGTGTTATCGTTTAATAGATGAAGATAAGTGGATAAAAAACGAGGGTTGCACTCACAAACATCCAGAGTTAAATGGCATAAACAGCTCCATAATAGCCTCCTCTCCTGGTCTGTAGGGATCAGTTAGCTCACAGCAACTAGCAGCGTGGTAAAGTATTTCAGTAAGCACAGACCGCCTGCTTCCTTATAACACACACCGCCCAAAGCATTTGCACGGACCAGCCGGTGCTGCCTGAAGTCACTCGAGGCCAGGGAGGGGATGCACAGTGATGCAGCTGACTCCTCTGGTAAGCTTCATGCAATTGCTAGGACAACATGTTTCGGAGGCATGGCCTCCTTCTTCAGGTCTACCACCCAGTGGACTTTTGGGAGAGCTGCAACACCTTAAGCGAGGAATATACATACAGACTGTTTACTGTTGGCATAGGTATAGTGGGGACAGCGCTAAACTTGTTTTTTTTTGTGTGATTGGATATACCATGAAACACAGTGAAGACAGGCATCATCTAGTGGAGAAAATATGGCACAACAGTGACAATACTAAGAACTGGATGTCCCTCAAAAAATGATGAAAAGACAAGAAGAAAACTGGTCAGGGAGGCTGCCAAGAGGCCTACAGCAACATTAAAGGAGCTGCAGGAATATCTGGCAATTACTGGCTGTGTGGTACATGTGACAACCATCTCCCGTTTTCTTCATATGTCTGGGCTATGGACATTGGCATCTGCATGGGTGGGCAAGTGCCCCCCACCGGAGAAAGGTGTCCGCACAAGCAGCCCCTGCAGCTCCCTGCCCCCGGGCCACTCTAATGTCCTGTACAAAAGGATGCACTGCTTCTGCCAGAAGCGATCAGCCAGGAAAGTGTCAGAAGGATCAGGCAGTCGGATGACACAGATCTCCCACGGAGAGATGGCTTTTTTATAAATAGCCGGCCACTGTCAAACAAAGTCCCAACCTCCTCGACTGGCATTGGACCAGTGTGCTGTCTCTTAGAGTAGCCGGTCTAGAAGGAGGAACTTCGTTTGACAGCGGCGGCTATTCATATACAAGCCATGTCTCAGCAGGAGATTCCCGCTCTGTGTCATCCCAGCAGATCCTCCTGATTCCTCCCTGATGCATTGCTGGGCAATAATAGGCTGCACTGATGGCCAATGATATGCTGCACTGATGGGCAATGATATGCTGCACCGATGGGCAATGATACGCTGCACTGATGGGCAATCATATGCTGCACTGATAGGCTACACTGATGGGCAATTATACGCTGTACTGATGTGCAATAATACGCTGCACTGATGGGCAATGATACGCTGCACTGATAGGCAATGATACGCTGCACTGATGGACAATGGTAGGCTGCACTGATGGGCAATGGTAGGCTGCACTGATGGGCAATGATAGGCTGCACTGATGGGCAATGATAGGCTGCACTTATGGCCACTGATAGGTTGCTCTGATGGCCACTGATGAGTTGGAACTGATAAGTGGCACTGATGAGGCTGCACTGATCAGCTGCAATGATGGGCACTGATATGCTTTATGTTAATATTGTTAAAGTTGATGTCAATATTTATTTGATAAATAATAGCCTCGGGCGGCTGACATCACGGGCACCCAGGACAGGTAAGTCTACTTATTTAAAGTCAGCAGCTACATTGTTTGTAGCTGCTGACTTTAAAAAAAAAATTTCGCTGGCCGGAATCCCGCTTTAACATTGACACCTGCTGTAGATCACAACTGCAGTACATTTTGAATGCGATGAGGGAAAAATCCCACAGAACACAGATTGCCCGCATTGTGTGTTCTTGTGTGAACAGGCCCTGAATCTAAACAGTCTTGAAGTTTGTGAACTTACTTTGTGAAGATCCCCACACATTTACTTCCTTGAATTCTGTGACACGTATTCACAATGCCCTGTGAGTGGACACAGCTGTGTCACACATTTCGCAGAGCCTGCCTTCTGAACTACAGAGGTGCTGAGAGGAGAAGTTTCAGATAGTGGAGTCAGTACAGGAATCACTACTTGCAAACTGATCGAATAAAATGTATACTTTTTATTTAAAGTAGCACTACATTTTTTAAACCAACACTGAAAGAAAAATACCTTTTTTTTTCTTGTTGTTTTTGAATTTAAGGATCTTATAGATATTAAAGTACATTTTGCAAGACAATACCACTAAGATAAAGCCTGGTCTATCTTAAAAAAAAAAAACTTGATCTATTGTATATATTACAATGACACAGGAGAATGTAAAAATTGCTCTGAACTGGTTAAAAAAAAAATGTTCTGATCTTTTTTTTTATTAACAATCCGGAAATATCTCTACCTAATCTAGTCAGAGAGCTGGATCGACACTCACAATTATAAAATCGATTATGCAAAATGGGAGGTGATGGATTTAACAATTCCAGAAGCTAGAGTCTCTGCTTTGGAATCTAGCTTCTCGATTAAATGGGTGGCAGAGAGACTTAAGTATTTCGGAATATATCTTACACGGTGCATAACCAATAGGTTCCGGCATAATTTTCCACAACTGCTGATTAATATTAGAAGCAATCTCAGGAGATGGCAAAATTTGACACATACATGGCTTGGAAAGAACAGTATTTTAAAAATTAACGTAATGCCCCGATTATTGTATTTATTCCAGACTTTGCCGGTGGCAATTCCAGCTAACTTCCTAAGGCAAATAAAGCAGGAGTTTACCTAATTCCAATGGGCAGATTGCCCACCTAGGATCAAGGCAGATACACTTACTATGCCTAAAAAATGTGAGGGTATGGGATTTCCAGACCCAGTCCACTATTACCAAGCAGTATATCTATCCAGAATCTTGGACTGGTGCAACCACACGGGGACAAAGAGTTGAATATCTATTGAACAATCCATTACGACCGTCGTCCTCCCGTGGTTACCGTGTAATAAATGCCCCAGCCAACCAGGTGAGGGAACATCCTATCGTGAGCACTACCTGTAAAGTTACATGCTTAACCAAACCGAGGTTGATAAAACGTTCAGTGATGTCAACTATGACACCAGTGATTGGAAACTCAGATTTTGTATCAGGACTATTTGATCCTAAATTCCACCAATTTATAGAAATGAATAAAATCAGAATGCAAGATTTTAGGGACTCAGGAAGATGGAAGTCTATAACTGATATTCAGTCAATGCTATCACCACCTCTTCCAATATGGCAGGCAACCCAACTACAACAGCTTCTTACATCTTTACCATTTGATCCAGTGATAATGCTTGGGCCTACTGCTTTTGATCATTTATGCATGTAGGGCCAAACCAATAGGTGAGGCCTTTCTAGGGCATATGCGGAATTGATAACACCTCCGGAATTGCATATTTCATCCTATATTACTGCATGGGAAAGGGATTTGAACATAACTATCTCTGATGAGCAAAGAGACTTTATTTTTCATTTTATACATAAATCATCTATTTTGTCTAGAATGCAAGAATCGCGATATAAGTTATTAACCCGGCGGTATAGATCACCGGGGAAATTACATCTTATGTCTCCAAATGAAGATCCTACTTGCTGGCGCTGTGGAGAAAATAGGGAAACGCTTTTTCATATATTCTGGCTATGCCCTCGAATACAGCCCTATTGGCTAAGTGTATGTAAGTCGATCAAAGACCTTACTGGTCTATTCCTTGATCAGAATCCAGGGGCTTGTCTAATTCATCTTAGCCCCCTCTCTAAAAACAAATATCAACAATCAGTGGTAAGGCATTTGTTAAATGCAGCCAGGGCTTGCATGCCAGCACATTGGAAATCCTCATCACCTACAGTAGTATAATGGATTAGAGAGGTGAAAGAAAGAATGAGAATGGAGGAACTCATGGCAATGTTAAACAGGCAGGAAGCCCGTTTCCGCAAAACATTATCACAATGGATCAATTTTACTTTATCAGTAAGATGTCAGATGTTTGCTGAAAATGGACCTGGGTCTTATTGGAAAGTAATGCTGTGGAATATAATTCAGTGGTAAATGTACTTGGGGAGTGAGGGGGGGTTCTTTCTCTTCTTTCTCTTTTTTTAAATTTTTTTTCTTATGGGGGGGGGGGGGGAGAGTGTGGGGAAGGAAGAGGTTTTGATAGGGAAAAGTAATGCCCCGTACATACGGTCGGACATTGATCGGACATTCCGACAACAAAATCCTAGGATTTTTTCCAACGGATGTTGGCTCAAACTTGTTTTGCGTACACACGGTCGCACAAAGTTGTCGGAATTTCCAATCGCCAACAACGCGGTGATGTCAACCACGTACGACGAGACTAGAAAAGGCCAGTTCAGAACCAAGCGTGGCACCCTTTGGGCTCCTTTTGCTAATCTCGTGTTAGTAAAAGTTTGGTGAGAGACAATTCACGCTTTTTCAGACTCGTGGCTTTCAGATAGTTTTCTGCGGTTCAGTTTGTGCTTGTGGGTTTGTATCTGCTCTTTAGTGCGTGCAAGCAAGCTACGCGTGACTTGAATTAGTCATTGTGTTCTTGCTCGTTCGTTACTGTTTTTCAGGTCGCTCTTCACAGGCCTTGCTGTTCTTCAGTGCGTTCTGTTACTTCGTTCTGAGCAGCCGACCGTTTTCTAGCCATGTTGCGTATACGTACTCCTCGTAGAGTTCGTGCTGTGCGGGGGCTTGGTGTTCGGGTCCTGACCTTGACACAAGTCCAGTCCATGAACAGGGTGGGGAGGAGTTCATGGACCAAGAATTGGTTGCTTCAGCATGACCAGTTCTCTCATATGCCTTTGCTCCGTGAGATCCGTGAGAATAATCCTGATTTTAGGAACTTCCTCAGGATGACGGACCCCGTATTTCACCGTCTGCTGGCTTTGCTGACCCCTTATATTAGCAGGCAAGATACCTGCATGAGGCAAGCCATCACTCCGGAGCAGAGGCTCTGGGTATCATTATCCCAGAGACCTGTTCTGCCATCATCCAGGTCCTGCAGAAGGAGAATATGAAGGTAAGATTTTTATCCTTTAATATCACATTTTATTGTATATAATGTTTGCTAATATATTGTATTTCTCTCCTCATTCCCTAATTACCATGATTGGAATATGCCGTGAATGTCCCCTTTGTTCTCATGCATGCTGGATTTTTATGTAATTATTTTTTTAGTCCTTCATACATATTTGCCTTCAATTACCTCCCCAGCATGCTCTCCTGCCCCTATATTCACCTCATGTAGTCACTTAACAATGTATTTTATCAGCTCCATAGTAGTGCTTTACCCCAAACACCCCCTAAAATGTTTAGAAATGTGATTTGTGCTTTAAATTCTGGCAGAGTGCCAGAGGCTTGTTTTTGTAGTGTCCCCAAATCATTTTTATTAACCCTCCCTCCCCCCAACTGCTAAGTCAGCTGATCCCAATTCTCTATCTATCCTCAATCATCTATCTGCTGACTTTGCCAAACCCATACACACTATACCCATCTCTTCAGTGGTTAGATGTATGGATGAATTCCCCAAAGCATGTAGTGCAAGGGCCTGCCTGTATACTTTCAAATGGTAATGTTTAAAGTTTTTGTATCCTATTATTATCTTGATAGGTAATAGCAGAATGTCCAAATGTGCTCAAATGTGTACAGTGTGTATTTATATCTTTGTATTAGGACACTTCTTACCTGTCCAGTGGGCTGCCAATAGTGTAACTAAGGAGGGGCTGTTCCAAGTAATACCCCGTATTTAGGCATTCATCTCTCAATGAAGTGGAGAGGGTTACCTGTCCAAGATTCCCCCCCCCCCCATAATGTTAGAAATGGCCCATCTGCTTGCCATGTTTATGTGCAAAAATAGTATTTTTTTTTTGTTTTCCTCAACAGTTTCCTTCCACGCCACAGGAATGGCAGACCGTGGCCTCCCACTTTGCCCAGCGGTGGGACTTTCCTAACTGCGGAGGGGTAATTGATGGCAAACACATCCACATTGTCCCACCACCCAACTTGGGGTCATACTATTATAATTACAAGGGGTTCAATAGTATTGTGATGTTGGCGGTGGTGTCGGCTAATTACGACTTCCTGTATGTGGACATGGGGAAGAATGGCCGGATGTCCGATGGTGGAGTCATCGCCCAGACGGAGTTTTACAGGTGTCTCCAGAATGGCAGCTTGGACTTGCCACCTCCAGAAGACAATGTGGAAGGACTCCTATTCGTCTTCGTTGCGGATGAAGCATTTGCACTGGGGGGACCATCCCGATGAGGACCCTCACCCTGAAACAGAGGGTTTTTAATTACAGGCTGGCCAGAGCCAGAAGAGTGGTGGAGAACACATTTGGAATCATGACCAGCCGGTTCTGCCTATTTCTGACACCCATCCATATGGCGGAGTATAAACTTAATCATCTAATCCTGGCGTGCTGTGTTCTACATAACTTTTTATGCCAACATTCTGCCAACTATGCTGGCTCAGTTGGGCCTGAGGCCGGAATTCTACATGAAACAACCCTCACGGCGCTTGAAAGTGGCTGTTCTGGCTTGCCCTCCCTGAGTGCCTGTGATGTCCGGTTAAGATACCTTGAGTTCTTTGCGGGTAGGGGGGCCATCAATATGCCAGACAATTTGTGAAGCCTTTATCAAATAAAAAAAAAAAAGCTAATCTTTGGTGACATTTACTGCTTGTGTTTGTTTTAGCTGACCCTGACTGAAATGTGGGTAGTCCTGAAAATGGCGTGATTGTGTAACCTTATCCAAAGCACTGTTGGCTGTTATTTATTAAAGGCAAAGACACTTTGCACTACAAGTGCACTTGAAACTGCACTGAAACTGCACTTGTAGTGCAAAGAGGATTTGCCCTTAGGAAATAACCCTCATTTTCACAGAAAGCGGCAATTACATCACCACAAAAGTGTTGTAGCGTTGAGACAATAATCCACACATTCTTGATTCTCAATATTTTTAATACCTGCACAATCACATGTGCATTTAGAAAAGGTTTTTAAAACAAACCAACATGTTTGTTGTATAACCTTTTTTGGGGTGGCATTATCAAAAATAGAAATGACCATTTAAGATAAAACAGGCATGTGTAAAACCAACAAGAAAGACACAAATCTTGAACTTAGAAAGTTCACATTTGGTAGAACTTGAAGGTAATATCATACATGAGTATTTAGGAACTGTGTTTGATATTGCGTTTAGATGGGGTGAAGTCACCCCAGGAAAAGCCAAATTTGCAAGATGCACACAATTTTGCCAATGTCAACATGTGCTAGCTGCCATCAAGGGACGTGTTTTGGGGGAGAAACCCCTTCCTCTCAGCTACTTTATTATTGAGGAAGGGGTTGCACCCCCAAAACGCGTCCATTGATCTCCCGTGATGGCAGATAGCACATGTTGACACACTGTGTGCATGCTCCAAATTTGGCTTTTCTAAAAATCGCTCAAACATTTTTAAGATTGTAGCACACAAAAAAAACAAAGGGATTTGGAGGGGTTTTAAACTCGCCCCAAAACATCAATGATGTTTTTAGTTTTTTGAATAACATCATTGATGTTTTTCTTGAGGTTTTCCATTTCTAAATTACACCCCATGATCTCCCCGATCAGGATCTGGGCACTTTCTGATGTGAAAGGATCTGGATCCACAACATCACGATCACCTAAAAAGAGAGAAACCAAACAAAAACAGGTATCAAAAATATCATAAATAAACAATACTTTCGCGCCTTTGGTAAAAAATAAAAAAATAAAAAATTAATAAAAAATTACAAAGTATATAATGAGTGAATTGGTGAGTGGAAAACCACACACTCAAAAAGTCACAAATACAAGCTGCTCCCCTTAATTTGAATGGAACAATCAAATAAGTAATGGTGTGTAATAGGGGGCGCTAGAGACCTAACAAACATATGCTTCTGCCATTAAGTGCACTCACTAACCAAATCAGTCTCAGTGAACTGGGTGGTGCTAATTGTGCTAAACTAATGATACCACAAACACATGATTTATGCTACAAAAATAATATAAAATACAATGAAAAAATAATAATTAAAGAATCCAGTGAATGTATGCAACCGTATGGGATGAATATAGATATAGACCTCAATTGTTTTTTAACAAACGATTAATCACAATTACAACATTATGCACTCTTTGAACCTTGATGTTACTGGTTATGTGGTTATCAATTTTATTAAAGTATAGTTTAAGTTTTTTTAATTAATACAATTCTGTGGTTTCAATGGAATATGTTTAAATGTGCTTATCATTTACCAGCTATTGTGAAACCGAGACTGAGACTGCTCTGAATGACGGGACTAATTCTAGTCCTTTCCAAAAAATTAGATAATTAACATTTATATTGTGATAGTTTATGTAGCAATATCTATTAATATAACATCTCCCACTGTTTTCCTGCCATTTAATGCTGTACAGATTTGGTATGTAATAAATAGAATTTTCTCTTTGCCTGGAGCACTGTGACATATAACCACCAGGGGGAGCTTCCACTGGTTGGTTTGTGCACAGTGTTCAGCAAATAAACTTTATTGACACAAAGGCGGAGTAATGTTACTAATTTACCCGCCCTCATTTCCTATATAAACTAGTTGCTTAGTGACCAATGTACGCTTCCCTGATGACGTTCACAAACGAAACGTACGTCGGAGCGGTACGTGGTCACATGTCCAGATTCATCCCACCTACTTCCGGATTAGCTGGTTAGCTAGACGCACGGAGTGGAACGCACGCCGCATGTGCGATGTGATGCGAAGGGTTCCTGACTCTACCCACCCTGACATGCGAGCAGTCCCAGTGCCGGGTAGGCACCGTCCAATGTAAGAGGCCATTTGGCTATTTTATTGTTCTCTAATTTTATATATTAAACGGTTTTACGCTATGAGGATTCCTTTTTGTTTCTCATATTTCCTATCCTGAATGAATGGGACGGGAGGGTTCAATGCCTAAAGTACCATCCAGCCTTCCAGCCTTCATGTGAACAGGCACAATCCTGTACAAGCACTAATGACTTTCTTTTTAGTTAAAGAAGTCATTGGTATCTGGTAAGCAGATATCTATTACCTTCAGGTGTCTTTCCTCTTGGGTGACGGAACCTTATATCAACGCTTAAATTGTTGCATTTGTGAGGATCCAAGTGTCTGCTGTGATGTTGGTTTCAACTGCTTTGCTCTGATCTCTTCAATGGATTGGGACTATTAGACATCACGATTTATTCATTTCACTTGCACTAATTTTGTTCAAAAAATTCTTTTCACTGGATTCTTTAATTATTATTTTTTCATTGTATTTTATATTATTTTTGTAGCATAAATCATGTGTTTGTGGTATCACTAGTTTAGCACAATTAGCACCACCCAGTTCACTGAGACTGATTTGGTTAGTGAGTGCACTTAATGGCAGAAGCATATGTTTGTTAGGTCTCTAGCGCCCCCTATTACACACCATCAAAAATATCATAGCATCCATCTCTTACCTGAGTCTGTGGTCGCAGACACTCACCTGTTGTGGTGACAATTTCCACCACATCTTCTTCCTCCTCCTGCTCTGCTTGGGTTTGGGGTATTTCCCCTTCTTCCCGAGGTGGGGGGGTCTCTGTTCTCCTCGGATGAGGGGTGTTCTCCCCTCTTTTCTCCCCTATGTAAAATAAAAATGGTATACTTAGCACACAGATATTTGATGGCAGAACTATAAATAGGAAACATTGCTTGGAAGTGGGGTACAATTGTCTATTTTGGCCGAGTTCCAAAATGTAGTATTTTCAGTGTCCTTTGTCAAGCTGCAATAATTTTTTCCTGTTTTAAACAAGCTTCACAGATGGAGTCACCCCTATAGTATACACTGGAGCACCTGTGTGGGCCCCCTAATAAAAAGGGTGTTCTTGTGTCCCACACTAGTGCTCCAGAGTCCAGATGTGAAAACAGCTGCTGAGTGTCCTCTCCTTACACAGAATCTAGTTTGCATTTCATTCTAGTAACAAACACATCTACACAACCAAATTAGTTTCATACAAGTAGGGCGTCAAAAATGTGGCCAAATGCATATGGCCAAAACAATGGTGTTTTATAGTCCGAAATAAAAATGTTTGATACAAACGAATAATGTGCCCATGAACATGAAAGTTGCCATTTTAAAATGTACACTTTTAAGAAAAGCACACGGAGCAGCACGAATGTAATAAACAGAAAAAGATTAGGAACACAGGACAACTACTTACTTTTTTGCAGCACTCTCCGGATCTTTCTGTACTGCTCTTTTTCTAGTAATTTCAGGTCCAACCACCGCTTCCTGAGCTGATCTTTTGATTGTCGTTCCCAGAAATTCCGGTGCAGATTCCTGACCACTTTTTCCATTATCTTGGCCTTTCTGACATTGGGGTTGTGGTAAGGTCCATACTTCCCGTCATAGTCGGCCCTCTTCAGGATGTCCACCATCTCCAACATCTCCCCAAAGGACATATTTGAGGCCTTAAATCGTCTCCTTCTGGATCCTGACGTTTCAGGCTCCAGCCTTTCCTCCTCCTCGTTGCTGTAATTAGCACTCACCTGCTGTGTATCCGCCATGTGCTCTTCCCCCACCGCGCAGAACGAAAAGGGGCGGGGAATAGACTAGAAAGAACGTCAGGGGCGGGCGGAGTTAGACGCATGCGCAGTGTGTATAAAGCGTAACACGCGTGCGTATTACGTACGATCTGTGAGCGGAGGAAGGAGCATCGGAGGCGCCAATCGTGATAACGAAGGTAAGATCTAAACTTGGGCCTATACTGCTTCAAAATTGAAGCCTATATTGTAACAAGATTAGGAGAGTTTGGCCTGACCTTAGGGTTTGTCTCATGTTGTGTCTTGCAGAGAAAATGGATGGCTTCAATGACCACAACTTCCTCCCCCTGTTCATAGACAAATACAGGGAGCTGCCCTGTCTGTGACAGGTGAGACACCCCCATTATAATCATAAACAAAAGAGGCAGGCAGCGCTGGAGAAACTGCTGGAGTTGGTGAAGCCGGTGGTCCCCACAGCAACCATCCCCTATTTAAAAACCAAAATTGGTGGCCTGAGGAGCACTTATCTTAGGGAGCGCAAGAAGGTCACGGATTCCCAGAGATCCGGAGCTGCAGCAGATGACGTTTATGTCCCCAGGCTGTGGTACTATGAGAGACTGCGATTTCTGTCAGACCAGACTGAAGTCAGGGAATCCCTCTCCACTCTTCCTTCCACTCTTCCTTCCACCCCAGCTGAAGCTTCTGATGTCCAACCTCGGCCTTCCAGCCAGGAAGAAGTGGAGGAGCCCAGCTGGAGTCAGGTATAGCATTCTTCTACAGATTTCTGGTCAATAAAGAAATGATCTTTACTAGATGTTATTATTGATCACTACTTGGTGATTTAATAAAGTGTTTGACATATCAATAGACAGTAGTGGGAACCCAAAATTGGGACAAGAATGAAAAATGCTGGGCTCAGAATGATAGTCTGTTATATTTGTTCACATTCTATTTACAACAGTCAGGAAGTGAAAATTGTGTGTGATTGATGAAACAAATACTAAAACTATGTCCCTTTTTCATACACAGGAAGACCTCAGCCAGGAGGAGGCTGTGGAATGTGGTAGCCAGGAGGAGGCGGGGATTAGTGGCAGCCAGGAGGAGGTGGGGCTAAGTGTCAGCCAGGAGAAGCCTGGGACCAGTCGAAGCCTGACCGAATCGCAGGTTCCTCCCCTCCGCCTTCCATACAAAAGACCCAGGAAGGGGAGTCACGTTCAGGATTCTGCGCTCAGGCTCATTCAGGAGGCTTCTGCGTCCCTCAGAGCCTTACCCACTCCTGAAGAGGCCTTTGCCTGCATGGCTGCCACAAAACTGCAGGGCATGCAGGAGGTTCAACGCCTCATGTGTGAGCAACTTATTTATTAAGTCCTAACTAAGGGGGTGAGTGGCGAAATAACACCCAATACCGACGTGATTGAGTTGGACCATCCTCCTCCTCCTGCTGCCACAACTCCACCACCACAGCCACAGCGTGGAAGGAAGCGTGGAAGGAAGACCAGAAAGTGATGGCCCTGGGTTCAGTCTGGTCTGACAAAAGATGCAGTCTCTTGTATGACCACAGCCTGGGGACACAGATGTCATCTGCTGCTTTCATGATCTCTGGGACTTCTGGACCAGACTGCACTCCCTTATATGTGGACTCCTCAGGCCACCAATTTTGATTGAAAATAGTTGATGTCTGCCCTGGGGGTCCAAGGCTTCACCCATTTCTGCTGTTTCTCCAGCGTTGCCTCCCTCTTTGTTTAGTTGTGAGCCCTTAATAAATGAAATTTTTTGGAAAATTATACTCTCCTATGTGTGTTTTCATCCAAAAAGGACAGTTGGTTGGTGAGGATTCAGGTACATTTCAAAATACAATGTGAAATTAACAAGAGACAACAACACCAAACAATCTCCTACAGATTAAATAGAACAACATATCAATGGTGTTGTGGTAACTTGACACACAGAACACACACACAAAAATATTCTGGAGTAAAAATTAAAATACAATAAACAAAGATCAGCCTTTAAAAAAAGACAAACCAAAAAAAATCTGCCTGAAAACCAAAAAAAAAATGTTGTCTGATGTGACAAATCCAAATATATTGAGGGAATCCCGATAAATAGTAAAGAAATAAGTTTGTGAGAAGTGTGTGTGAATATGAGCAGCAAAACTACTTAATTCTTCTCACATTATAAAGAAGAAGAGAGTGCGCTGTATTAAACCGTTTTTAACATTGCAGTCTGACGAAAGTGCTGTATCCATTGCGAACGCTAATTTTACCAGACCGAGCTGTTCCGTCTCGGAATTTCTTCTGAGCATGCGTTGCACTTTGTGCGTCGGAACAGGCCACACACGGTCGCGCTCGGATTTTGTTGTCGGAAAATTTTATAGCTTGCTCTCAAACTTTGTGTGTCGGAAAATCCGATGAAAAATGTCTGATGGAGCCCACACACGGTCGGAATTTCTGACAACACGCTCCGATCGGACATTGTCCATCGGAAAATCCGACCGTGTGTACGGGGCATAAGAGGGAAAAATGTTTATAATTCATGGGGCTCTGCTGTGCATCCCTGCAAGTGATATAAACTTCATGTGATATGACTTTTCTCAAAAGCCTAGAACCCAGCAGGCCCATGAGCCCCTGTACAGCCCTCGTTCTCCTCTTCCTCATCCATCTCCGAGTTATGGGTGTCATGGGTCATCTGGGGTAAGTGACGTTTACTGATACGGGAAAATTAAAAATGGAGAGAAATGGGGGATGAGGGCGAGAAGAAGGATGGAAAGGGAAAGGGCTGAACTTTTGCACCATTGGTTTTAAATTAGAGGAGAAGAATTAGGTAGAGAAGAATGTTCTACATCTAGAAATGGGGGCTGGCGCAGGTATGGATGTGTAGTGGGGTTCTACACGGCCTCTTGGAGTGAACGGTTATCCGGCTTGAGCGAATGCGTCAAGTCTCCATATAAGATAAAATAAAGATATTTAATTATTAATGGTTAAATTATTGGTGGCAAACACCTTTTAACTGTTATTAGATAAGGTGCTGGGTTTGTTTATATTACATTGGGCCTGGGTATGACCATTAGGCTCTGTTTTGTATTTAGATTTTTCTTTGAAACTAAATAAACTAAATAAAAGGATTAATGAGAAAACATTTTTTCTGGGTTTTCAAAAGAGAGAGCACTACATTAGCTTCTCTTTTTTTTTTTTGCTCTATCAGGTGTATTAGGCTACATTTACACAGCTGTACGGGCGCAGCCACTTGATTCTCGCTGGTGTTTCTAAACGCTGCCTGCACACGCTGTCTGTGAATGGCAGCAGCTGCCAGTGTACAAATCAATGGACGGTGCCACTGCTGTTGATACATAACTGCTGATCTGAGTGATTACATGCAAAGAGCATCCAATGAAGCTAGTGTGCATCCAGTGTTAGCGTTTTTTCCGGTGAGTTCTGACTGCAGCTAATCTGCCAGTTTGTATGTGTCCATAGCACATCCAGAAGCGGCGTTTAGCTGCTTCTAAACACAGTAAGCTATGAACCCTTGCTTGTCCGTGTGAATGTAACCTTGTGCTTTGGGTATTCAGCTCTGTACAAAAAATTTTTTTTTTTCATTTCAACGAAGCAGTTAACCGTTTCCCGTCCAGCTTGCGTACATATACTGCGGCACAATGGCACTGCTGCGCAAAACCCCGTATGGATACAGGGTTCCTTTACGAGCTTCCAGAGGGCGTGTGCATGGCGGGAGACCCAATGCGCGTGGGCGGCGGTCGCGATCGCGTGCACGAGTGCCAGTACTGCGTCAGAGCCCGCAAACCCGGAATTAACTCTGGGAGACATGTCACCGGTCACAGCGCTGTGCGGGGACCACTGCAACAGCGTCGATTCAAGGTTAAGTATTTCATAATGAGCTAGTATGCGATGCATACTAGCTCATTAGGTATTTAGCAGTTTATATTTATTAATATAATTGCATTTCTGTGTACTGTAGACGACCACATATAGTGAATTCAGGGTCCTGGGTTTAGTAACACTTAAAATAATAAAAACAATTCTTCAATTTTTATTTTTCGTTCTGAATATATAAAACTAAAATATAAAAATATATAAATACAGTATATATTGCCTTTAAATTGCTTAAATAATTGTTTGGGGGGTTTAAAAATGTTCTATTTACAGTATGTGAAGTCTGCAGTATTTCTATCAGAGACGTGATGATCTCAGAGACGTGGGTGATCGGGGCAGGGTGAGCGGCTCTGCAGAAAACGGGTGTCTCCCAATGTAGGATCTGTGGTTGCAGAAAAAGTGAAGAGTAGACACAAGCTGGTGGTCTGTAAGAGGCAATCCGCTCAAGATTGCAGATTCCATCCATCATGTTGTCATATATAACGGCTGGTTGAATAAAATATATACCTTTATAGGGCAATGAAAGTCCATAGACCAAACTAAATGTAATTGCATATAAGTGCTTTTCCACTAAATATGACCCTTTGAATGTCCTTGTTTTTCCCCTGTGTCAGTTGTATAAAAAAATGGAAAGGACTATGTGAATGGCTGACAGAATCTTAGAGTAGGATTAGTTCTCAGCAGTGTTCCTGCTAATACCTACTCTGCTGCCTTTTTACTCCAGCTTAATAAAGGAAACTAGCCGAGCACACTTAAATTAGCGGGTTGCAGAAATTCATACAGAACTGCTAATATGCACTTATTCAGTGCCACAATGAACAATAAAGACCACAAATGGATTAAATAAAGGGTTGTAAAAATGCCAGCAGTCAGTTTTTACACGAAGGTGTCCTGCCTACACTAATTCAACTATTTCTTGATTTAACTATTTCAGAGCAGTCTGCACTGGAAATCAGCCTGCACTTCAACCAAAATAGATGAGCTGCAGGTCTCTAGTGCAAAAGGCATTTAACGTGCATTTATTCCTTTGTACATTTTGTGAGCTGAAAGGAAACGCGGTGAGAATTACTAATCTTAAAAATTCAAATTGCTTGGTGTAATGCTGATCCAATGGCTTTGATGCTTTGAGTCACAGGCCCAGAAAATATACACAACTCAGGAATTCTCTCTTCCCTTTGACTTCTTCCAGGGCCATAGCTGTGTGCACAGTATGTGCTGGGTGTGCCTGGGCACACCCTAATCACCCTGTGCGGTGCAGACTACCCCTGCAGCCCAGGCACCCCTTATGCTGGCCATACACTATACGAAAAATCGGCCGAAAAATCGTTCGTATAGACACTTCGTTCGTTTTTCGGCAAGTTAATGGGCACAAATCGATAATCGTTTGTGACGTTTTTGTGGAGAAAAAACGAACGGGAAGTTTGGAAAATTTCTGCCGAACGTATGATAAATTGCAAGGTTAATGTGTTTCCCGTCCGAACTGTCTGCACTAGGTATATGTAAAAAAACGAACAAAAAATTATTTATTCATGTCCACTGAACAATTTATCGGTCATTACATGATGGCACGATCGTTTGCGGTCACGAAAATGTGTTCGGCCGATTTTTCGTATAGTGTATGGCCAGCATTAGTACCGGTCACTCACTGTTTCCATTCATAACTGAAGCATAGTAACCTGTGTTTGCTCTGCTTCAGTTTGTGAATGAACAGGAAGCTGCTCAGCCCAGAGCACTTTCTATTTATTCACTGTCCAATGCAGCTGAAGAGAACGGGACTAAGGAATTTCTGTCCTCGGCCCTTTCTCTGTCTCAAAAGTGAGACATCAGCGGTCTGTTTGGACCCTTGATATTTCACTAAAGCCCCAATGGGGTTCCTAAAAAACATTGTGAAAGCATAATAAAAAATAACATTGTAAAAAAAAATAAATAAAAAAAAATAATAAAAAAATACAATTGTAAAAAATAATAAAATAATAAAAAAAATACTTACACAGTCCACCACCCTAAATCTCTGCCTCACTGTCACTGTCCTCTACCTCATTGACACCGTCCACTGCCACCATCCACTGCTCTACTGACACCGTCCACTGCTCTACTGACACTGTCCACTGCCCTACAGACACCGTCCACTGCCCTACGGACACCGTCCACTGCCCTACTGATACCGTCCACTGCCCTACTGATACCGTCTACTGCTCTACTGACACCGTCCACTGTCCTACTGACACCGTCCACTGCTCTACTGACACCATCCACTGCTCTACTGACACCATCCACTGTCCTACAGACACCGTCCACTGCCCTACTGACACCATCCACTGTCCAACTGACACCGTCCACTGCTCTACTGACACCGTCCACTGTCCAACTGACACCGTCCACTGCTCTACTGACACCGTCCACTGCTCTACTGACACCATCCACTGTCCTACAGACACCGTCCACTGCCCTACTGACACCATCCACTGTCCAACTGACACCGTCCACTGCTCTACTGACACCGTCCACTGTCCAACTGACACCGTCCACTGCTCTACTGACACCGTCCACTGCTCTACTGACACCGTCCACTGTCCTACTGACACCATCCACTGCCCTACAGACACCATCCACTGCCCTACTGACACCATCCACTGCCCTACTGACACCGTCCACTGCCCTACTGACACCGTCCACTGCCCTACTGATACCGTCCACTGTCCAACTGACACCGTCCACTGCTCTACTGACACCGTCCACTGCTCTACTGACACCATCCACTGCCCTACAGACACCATCCACTGCCCTACTGACACCGTCCACTGCCCTACTGACACCGTCCACTGCCCTACTGATACCGTCCACTGTCCCACTGACACCATCCACTGCCCCACTGACACCGTCCACTGCCCTACTGACACCGTCCTCTGCCCTACTGACACCGTCCACTGCCCTACTGACACCGTCCACTGCCCTACTGATACCGTCCACTGCTCTACTGACACCGTCCACTGCCCTACTGACACCGTCCACTGTCCCACTGACACTGTCCACTGCTCTACTGACACTGTCCACTGCCCTACTGACACCATCCACTGCCCTACTGACTGACACCATCCACTCCATTCTATTGACACCAACCTCTGTTGGTTAAGGTGAAATTATTGATTTTAAATGGAAAAAGACAACATTTGGCCACTAGATGAAGTAATTGCCCTAAAATACTTGTATCAAACGTGACCAAATGTGGAATTCTCCATTTAAAATCAATAATTTACGTTTTTGAAAAGCTCATGATCTAGCCTAAGAACATTCTTTTTTTTTTGCCCCAAATCGCGTCGCACAGACTGAATGTACAATTAATTTCACTATTTCCAAACGGCTTCCTTCACATCAATGGGGGGAAAACTGGAGCATTCAGAATCCGGTGCAGCTGTACAGGGTAGCCAATTGGCTTCTAATGTCAGCTTGTTCAATTAAGCTTTGACAATAAGCCCCGGATCACATTGGCATGATTTGACAGGTCAAATCACATGGCAAATCGGAGCCTATTGCTGGCAATAGGAGCGTCCCAATCAGTGTGACGTCACATCAATTTCCAAAAGTAGTTCCTGCACTACATTTGGCGATTTCGGGAGCGATTTAAATAGACATCTGTGCATGAACCTGCACAGATGTCTTTCAAGTCGCCCCCTGAAGTTGGACTGAAATGCGGCTTTGAAATTGTGCGTGTTCAGTGTAAATGAGGGCTAAAACCTGGAAGCTGATTTGTTTCTATGCAGAGCTGCACTAGATTTTGTACTCTCCAGCTTTAGCAAATCAACCCCCCCCCAACTGTGTTGCATTTAACGGAAGTGCAAGGATTTACAAAGTGTCACAGCACACTGCAACACACATGAAGGTAAGAAAAATAAAGTATTTTGGCTCTTGCTATTAACAAAACAAAATGCACCTCCATGCAATGCAATAAGAAATGCACATCAATAAAAAATGATTCATTAAAAAAATAATTTTAATGCATGTCAAGTGAAGTGCATTTTGTGTTTGTTAATACACACTAAATGTAGCAGAAGTAGTGCGACCCCCAACCCTAATCATCATGATAGCTAGGCAGCCATATTTTTAAGGGATAAGTCCACCTGTGGCTGGTATTTAAATTTTTGGTAGTTGCTGGACAGTTAAATCACTGGATCAACATCTCAGTTGGAGAGATCTATGCAATTGAATTTCTAGACCTGCACAGGCAGTTTGGCCATAATGTGGGAGTCGCTCTCTCCCGGAGGTGCTGGACATTGTAACATTGGATGGGAACAGAGTCAGGAATTACGGAGGGGGAGATATTGCTGCTCAGATTATTCAAGCCATTTAAGAAGCAAGGAGCTGACTAAGCACACAAGGATATCTGTTTTAGATGGCCTGACTCTTTAAGAAAAAGGTCACAAGGGGCACCTCGATTTCAACACTGGTCTCTTTAAAATAAAAATAAAAAAAACAGCTTGTCATTTAAACTATAATACTGTTTTTATTTGAGCTTCAATTTTGACAGCCACAAGATGTCCTCAGTGTTCCAGAAATGCTCATTAAATTCAAATGATTCCTTAGTCGTTAATAAATATATATATATATATATATATATATATATATATATATATATATATATATATATATACACACACACATACAGTATCTCACAAAAGTGAGTACACCCCTCACATTTTTGTAAATATTTTATTCTATCTTTCATGTGATAACACTGAAGAAATTACACTTTGCTACAATGTAAAGTAGTGAGTGCACAGCTTGTATAACAGTGTAAATTTGCTGTCCCCTCAAAATAACTCAACACACAGCAACACACAGCATGTCTGAACCGTTGGCAACAAAAGCGAGTACCCCTAAGTGAAAATGTCCAAATTGGACCCAAAGTGTCAATATTTTGTGTGGCCACCATTATTTTCCAGCATTGCCTTAAACCTCTTGGACATGGAGTTCACCAGAGCTTCACAGGTTGTCACTGGAGTCCTCTTCCACTCCTCCATCCAACATCACGGAGCTGGTGGATGTTAGAGACCTTACGCTCCTCCACTTTCAGTTTGAGGATGCCCCACAGATGATCAATAGGGTTTAGGTCTGGAGACATGCTTGGCCACTCCATCACCTTTAACCTTCATTATTAGCAAGGCAGTGGTCATCTTGGAGCAAACCATCAGGGATAGGTACAAATGGCAAAGAGAGCAACATAATTCTGTTTGTTTATTATATAAAAACTAAATATCCCTGATGGTTTGCTGAGGACAACATATGCTGCAGTTGGTGACACAGCATGTGGGACTACAGAGCCCAGCCATCCCTTCAAGAGTGTGTGGGCTTTCCTATGGAAATCCTGGATCTCTGATGGTTTACTGAGGGCGACGCACGGTGCAGTTGGAGACACAGCACGTGGGACTACACAGCCCAGCCACCCACTCAAGAGCTTGTGACTTCTGTTATGGGTATCCTGGATTTCTGGTGAGTGAGAGGGCACACAGAGCGGAGCACGGATTGCACAGATGATCTTCCCAGCACTTGGCACTTTATATAGCACATCTGAATAATTTTGAACTTGCACTGCAAAGTTTTTGAGGTTCACAAACTTTATATTTTGAATTCTTAATGGACTATTAGTATTTTTAATATTATTTATATTCATGGTCATGATATTCTCTTTATGGTTCATTGTTTGTGGTAATGATTTATTAGCATAGCACAAGGTAGCGCTCTTATTTTGATCACACCGTATACCAAAAGTTACCATGTGTAGTGGTAATGTGTTAAAATACTGGCTTTAAAGTGATTGTAAAGTTTCATTTTTTTTCTATTAAAATAACAAACATGTTATTCTTACCTCCTCTGTGCAGTGATTTTGCACAGTACAGCCCGGATCCTCCTCTTCTCGAGTCCCTGGCTGGAGCTCCTGGCCTTGCCCTCCTGTTGAGTGCCCCCACAGCAAGCAGCTTACTATGGGGGCACCCAAGCCGAGCTGCAGCTCCGTGTATCCATTCAGCTACATGGTTCAGCCCTGCCCCCTCTCTCTCCTGGTTGGCTGAGTTTGATTGACAGCAGCGGGAGGCAATAGTGCCACTGCTGTGGCTCAGCCTATTTAGGAGGGAGAGTCCCGATGGACGAGACACTCATGGACATCGCTGGATAGAGATGGGGGGCTGAGGGGGGCTGGTGCACACAGAAGGATTTTTATAGAATGCATTAAGATAAAAAAACCTTCTGACTTTACAACCACTTTAAACATGCATTAGTGCAAGTAAATGATGTGGAGCCAATGTTAATACAAACAAGACTACAAACGCAATGCTCATACTGAATTAATCTTGAACTAGCTTACCAAAAAAATGACCACTAAGCGCATATAATTCAGATATTCTTTTTCTAAAAAAGTTTTTGTAGTGGGCAAAACTCACCAACTCAACTCAAACTACCCATTTCCTAGTATCTGTTCTGAACATTATTGCTTATTGTTTGAACCAGCTGAATTTTGATCCATGTATGGCTGGATGTAAGCCATTGGCTCCCGCTGCTGTCAGTGAGCCAACAAGGAAAGAAAGAGGGTGGGGCTGGGCCCGTGGCTCTGTGTCTGAATGGACACAGGGAGCTGTGGCTTGGCTCGGGTGCCCCCATAACAAGCTGTTTGCTGTGGGGGCACTCGACAGGAGGGATGGGCCAGGATCACAGAAGAGGGACCCAAGAAGAGGAGAATCTTGGCTGCTTTGTGCAAAACCACTACACAAAGCAGGTAAGTATAACATGTTTGTTATTTTTAATAAAAAAAATACTAGACTTTAGTATCACTTTCAGTGCTGATTGGGAACACCTATCACTTTATCCACTTCGCCTCTCACACCTGTTCTTCTCTTATGCACCAGAGCAATTTTTACAATTCTACTAATAAATTATCCAAAATATATAACACACAACAATCCTAAAAAGTGTCCTAAATCACATAAATTAAGTGTCCAATTAAAAAAACAAGTCCGAATGGCACCAGTGATATGTGCAGTAAATTGCTCCTCAAATATCTTCTTCAATCCACCATGTATGAAAGTGCTCGACCTCTCCCCCACATCCAATCTCACTCACCAGAATTAAATGATCAGCAAATAAAGTTCATACGATGTCATCTCTAGTCCGTGGTAGACTTTTCTAGGTGCGGTCCCCTTTAAGGATTCTCCGAACAATCCACATCCAAAAGAAAGAAGACTAGTGTATTACACTCAAGCACTCACTTTTATTCAACCCCAATAAAATATACTCACAAAGCAAATAAAAACATCTCGCTCTTGGAATACAATAAAGTATCTCCACTCAATACGACTCTCATCCCCAACACAGTGCCAAACAGTCGTTGTCTCACCCGGCTTTCACATCAGAGATCCGACTCATCACTTCCGGGACGAGGGCTGCTGTTACATCTGGTTGCCGTGCAGTCTGACCCTAACGTTTCGTCCTTACGACTTTGTCAAAGGGTTCCAATGAAACCAGTGCTTGCAAAAAAAGAAAAATAATCATTTGAGGTGGAGAAGAATAAAAAAGTAATTTTCAAAACTGTGATGACACCTTGTGATATTGAATTGACACAAGCAGGAAATAGTCTATTTTGACCTTTAATCTCTGGGGACAAGGTGCAGGAAAGGCAAACTACTTTTCCATGTGCTAGTCGTAGTGTGCTGCACATTTGGACATGTTTTTATTTCAACTGTCAGCGGTATGAAAAATACTCCATCAAAATCAACCAAATCATCTGGGAAATAAAATGAGGTCTTTGCTCTCCACAGAAATATCCTCCAATAAATGAAATCCGGTGACAAAATATTTTGTTACTGGTTTCAGAACAGGAAATTATTATTGTCCTCTGAACCATGTTTGGAAGAACTTTATTTATATTTTACAAGATTTTCACTGCTTTCAGAGACTCTCAAGGCCAGTACATCAATATAAAATGTTTGGGGAAAAAACAATCCTTGGGGAAGTGACTGACTTACAGTACATGTCATGGAGTTAAGTAATAAAATTCTGGCGTCTGGTTCTATGAAGCTGGAAGCAGGAAAAAACCCAAAGTAGTCACTTAAACATTCAGTAGAGCCGGTTATTCCTATTCCATACAAGTCTGAGTTTAGAAATCTGAAGAGTAATTTTGGACCCAGTTAACGTTGAACCTAAGGCAGATATAAAAGACAGAAACAAATGCAATTCTGCTTTATGAAAGAGTATCTAAACTCAAACATTTTAATTAAATTATTCAGTTAAAGTGGCTATAAAGGAGGAAGTTTTTTTTTATCTAAATGCTTTCTATGCATTAAGATAAAAAGCCTCCCCAGCACCCCTAATACTTACCCGAGCCCCATCTTGATTCAGCGATGTGTACGAGTGCCTCGGCCATCCGGGACTCTCCCTCCTGATTGGCTGAGACACAGCAGCGGTGCAATTGGCTCCCGCTGCTGTCAATCAAAATCAGTTAGCCAATGAGGAAAGAGAGGGGGTGGGGCTAAACCATGGCTTCATGTCTGAATGGACACATGGAGCTGTGGCTCACCTCGGGTGCTTCCATTGCAAGCTGCTTGCTGTGGGGGCACTCAACAGGAGGGAGGGGCCAGGAGTGCCAAAGAGGGACCTGAGAAGAGGAGGACATGGGCTGCTCTGTGCAAAACCACTGCACGGGGCAGGTAAGTATGATATGTTTGTTATTTTTAAAGAACAAAAAAAACAAGACTTTAGTCTAACTTTATTATAATGTATTCATATGTTAAATGTAAAGTTTTGGAAATTGAATAATATTGCAGCTTACCAACCTTTAGATATTGTGGCTGCTTTAGTTTTCTGTTTTTGTTTTTTTTTTTCAGTGGAACGCAGTTCTAGCACCTCCAATACTGACTGATCCAAGAAGAGTAACGCTGCTCCAGGTGGGTTATAAAAATAAAGTTGATTGGGCTGGGTGCTAGCCCAGGCTCACCACTGTAGATGCAGAGAAAAGAAAGATGTAGCCGCACACCACCATGAATCCAATGCCAATTTATTGCATGCATGAACGACTGGCACCAGGACACTTAACTCGTGCTTCTTCAAAACCTCTGGTGCCAGTCTTTGTTCATGTATGCAATAAATTGGCATTGGTTCATGGTGGTGTGCGGCTACATCTTTCTTTTACCTCCAGCACTGAATGGGGTGCTGGGGTGTGCTGGAGGGTCTATTGATTCTGACTGCTGGGGGATCGATTGTCACTGAAAGGATCATTTGTTGCTGGGGAGGTCTATTTTTGCTGATGGGGATCTATTTTTACTGGGGGAATCTTTTGTTGCTAGGGGAGCAACTATTGGTGGGAGGGATCTACTGTTGAGGGAGGGGTCTATTGATGCTGGCTGCTGGAGGGTCTACTGTATTGGTATATCGGGGGTCTATTGTTGCTGGTGGGAATCTATTATTGGGGGGGGATATATTGTTGCTAGAGGAAATTTATTGTTGCTGGGGGAACTACTCTTGTTGGGGGGATCTATTGTTGCTGGCTGCACAGGATAGTAGGGGTGGAGACAAGGGGTGACTTGGAGGGGGGGGGTTCCTGCACCTATTCTCTGAGAAAAAAGCCCTGCTGATGATGTTGCTTTGGAATATGTTCCAGGAAAACATTTAGGAAACTTTGTCTCACGTTAGTTTAAACACTTCCCACAAACCGCCATAGCTGTACGTCGGTACTTTGACGTAGAATACAAGGGTTATGGCAGCAGATAGCATTTTCTGAAATGGCGGGCGGTCCTCTTTAAAACAAAAGTGGTCTTCACGGCAAGATCACTTTTATCGGCGGCGGGAGAGGTGCCCACCCCCCTCCCCTAGCATTCCGGACGTTTCCGCTACTTACCAGACCCGCCATTAGCGGCGGAGAGGATCCGATCCTTTCCCCTCAGAGGAAGTGAGTGAATGATGGGCCCCACTCGACTCAATGACAGAAGCAATGTCAAACGTCACTTCCGCCCAACGGCCTTAAAGGGGCATTTTTTTTTTCTTTTTATTGAAAAAAAAATAATACTTTTTTTTTTTTTTTTTGCATTTAAGTGTAAATGTGAGATCTGAGGTCTTTTTGACCCCAGATCTCACATTTAAGAGGTTTTGTCATGCATTTTTTCTATTACAAGGGATGTTTACATCCCTTGTAATAGAAAAAAAATGATCCAATTTTTTTTTTTTTTTTTTAAAGGGACAGTGTAAAAATAAAAAGTAAAATAAAAAAAAAATTTAAAGTGCCTCGTCCCTCTGTGCTTGTGCACAGAAGCAAACGCATATGTAAGTCATGCCCGCATATGTAAACGGTGTTCAACCCATTCATGTGAGGTATCGTCACGATTGTTAGAGTGAGAGCAATAATTCTAGCAAAATACCTCCTCTGTAACTCTAAACTGGTAACCTATAAAAAATGTTAAACTTCGCCTCTGGGTCAAAGTTTGTCGCCATTCCATGAGCGGCCCAATTTTGAAGCATGACATGTCGGGTATCAGTTTACTCAGTGTAACATTATCATTCACAATATAAAAAAATTGGGCTAACTTTACTGTTTTCTAATTTTTTTAATTCAAAAAAGTGTATTTTTTTCCAAAAAAATTGTGTTTGTAAGACAAATACGCATATGCAAATGCGTAAATACGGTGTGACAGAACGTATTGCAATGACCACCATTTTTTTTTCTCGGGTAACTGAAAAAATATAAATATAATGTTTGAAGGTTCTAAGTAATTTTCTAGCAAAAAAAAAATGATTTTAACTTGTAAACAACAAGTTTGAAAAATAGACCTGGTCCTTAAAGAGGAACTGCAGTCTGCTCACAAAATTTGTAATAAAAACATCTTTGCCATTCTGAAGCTTCCCCCCAACCACTTTGCATATTATTTTATATATACTGTGATTCTGTACTTGCCAAATATTCTGCAGAAGTCTCCCTCCACTGAGTCTGGCTCCATCCATTTTAACTGTGGGCAGCTGAAGCTGCTGCCTGTTCACTTCCTGGATTTACAGAGACACACAGAGGCACACCTCCAGCTCTGCAGCTCTCACTGGCCCTCTTATGACTCTCCCCCCTCCCTTCCTGGCAAACTCTCAGGAGAGTAAAAGAGAGCTGTGCATGATGTCATAAGCCTAGGCTTTTTACCAGACCAGAAACAGGAAGTGGGCTGTATAAGGTATTTACTGGCAGAAAAAAAATGCTTTACTATCCAAAGTTAAAACAACAAACAGAGGATTTAATAGATGGGAAAATGAAAAAATGACTGAAGTTCCACTTTAAGTGATTACAAATGTACTGGGTAAAAGCACATGACATGTTTTGTAAGTTGTACAGCTATTTTAAAAACAAATAAAAATTATTGGAAAAGAAAGAAATAGAAAATCTTTTGTGTGTAAACAACTCCTTTTTTCGTATCCTGTCTGTGTACTTAACTGTTGAGTTTCAGGATTCAGGTGACATTTTTTTCTGACACACCTGAGCTACTGTATGGAAATGGCAATATTCCATTAAAAATAAAAGCATGTGTTAGTTCTTTGCTTTAGTACCAGTTCACACCACATGCAGTCCAGTGCATTATTTGTGTGCATCAAAAACGCATGGAAAGTAGGTTATATTGTTTCCAATAACATAGTTCACACCAGTGTGGTCAGTTCCAAGGCTTTCCAGTCCTAGAAAAAAAAAAAGTAGAACATGCTGCATTTTTCCTGGCGAAGAGGGTTCCACCGCTCAGGCAGGTCTAAATCAAGGAGTGGATGAACAAGATTGAATCCTTCAAAGGGAGTCCCAGGTGCTGGCTGATGCTGGGTGGAGCAGAAATAGACGAAGTGATCTGGATGCCACACAACAGACAAGATAATAAGTGCCTTTATTATTAAAAAGCTGGATCACAGGATGTACAAGACACTACAGCAGGGACGTACAGCAATCAGCTGACGCGTTTCGCACTCATGATGGGTGCTTACTCATAGCTTGTCCGGTGTGCAGCATCCAGATCACTTCGTCTATTTCTGCATTTTTCCTGAACTGAACTGTACTGGAACGCTGTAAAACACATAAAAAATGTACAGTGAAAAAAAAAAAAGGAAGAAAGAAGGAAAAAAAAATATGCATCAAAAACGTGTTAAAAACCCGCATGCAAAAACGTATCCGGAAAGGATCTAGAGTGCGTTTTTGTGGTGTGAACAGCCCTTATTCCAAAAATATTTGGATTTTGAGTAGGGTAATACTCAGTTTGTGGCTTATTTTTACAATGATGATATTAACTACAACCTAGACTTACCTAGAGATGTAAAATTTCCGGAAATTTTGAAGCTCGGAAAAAAAACTGTTTTATTTTGGGGGAAAAATGAAATTTTCGGAAAAATTGAAAAAAATGCTACATTAGCACTTTTTTGTCTTTTTAAGATTGAAAGTCATTCTGTTAGTTTAGGAACATAAAATATGACTATGGACAATTTGACTTGGCATAAAATTATCACAACTAGCATATTAAAAATATAGTGTAGCCAAACAATTATCACAAACAAAATTTACTTTTTTATAATATTTATTTGTAACAAAGGGAGCAACAATCTCCTGAACTGCTTACTAGTTTATGTGGAACAGCGAAAAAGCCTCCACAAAACAATTTTCAAAACCAAAAGTAACAATTTTTCATATTTCCTCTCCACAGTATTAAATAAAAATAAAAACCCCATTCTCATAAAAAGAATTGAAGATGGGGGAAGTGTTAAGAAGAGAGTGGGACTAAGTTTCAATGGACATTTAATCAGAATCATTTTATGAGTGGGAATTGTCAGTATCCGTCTCTGCTTCTGCAGCTACTCTTTTTTGTCCGTCATCACAATTAGGAACTTCTAAAAACATACGATTTGACCGGACCGGTTCTTGTTACCATATAGCACAGCACCTCCTAAAGGAAGAAATGCATACTGTTCTTGCATTGGAGGGTTCAGTTTGTTACCTAGGACTTGCTTGTCCTCACTCAGTGCACAGAAATTAGAATAATCTGATATCATACATTTTTTTTTAGAAATGATTTGGAAAATATTTGAACACCCTGTCTTAAAATATTTTATTCATCGTGTTAAAATAAAATATTCCACACATTTTTTTTCTTTTTTCAATTTTTCCAATTTTTTGGAAAAAAAAACAAAAAAGCCTTCAGGAAAAAAATGGAAAAAAAATGTTTTTTTTTCCGAATTTTTCTATTTTTGTCCGGGCCTTCACATCTCTAGTTTTACCTTTCTTGACTTGTACAAGTACATTTTGATTATTTCTTGTTATTAGGAGGTTATTCTACCAAGAAAAATGTCCCCTGCTATTACAGTTAATACCTACGACCTATGAAGTGACGTCTCTGTATCACATTTTAAGATGTAACAAAAACTGCCTGCGTAGCGTGTCATTGGCTTACCATGTGACAGTCATACAATGTAATTGTATGATTGTAATGTGAAAGGCCCCTTTCACATTTGTGTAACTTGTCCTGCGACTTGGCACTGCAAAGTCGCTCGTCAAGTCGTACCCCATGATTTCCAATGAGTACCATTCATATCTATGTGACTTCAAGTCACAGAAACTTCATAGTAGTCCCTGTACTACTTTGGTCCGACTTTGATGTCACTTGAGGTCCAAATACCTCAAAATTACACAGGCATTGCTTCAAGTCGTGTCAAAGATGAGGCAAAATCGTGCGCCTTTCAGGTCGCACAAGTGTGAAAGGGGCCTAAGTTCACCTTCGGCACTTAAAATCTATCTGCTGACATAACCCCCAGTATTTAACGTCTAAATACTGACGTATAGCGATGGCAGGCGGTCCGGAAGTGGTTAATTGTGCAGCGTTATGGGTGAGAGTACCCAAAACAATTCCCTTTTCAACTTTTCAATTAGTATGTGGAAAAAATAAAACACACACAACATATACAGAAAACAATTTCCCAATAAGCTTTCAAAAGTAATTAGTGAAAAAAATAAGCAAAAATACAGTGTTTGGTGATGCTGCTATAACCAGAAAAAAAATCCCTCTTGAACACACCGCATACAACAACAAGGATATGCGCTCACCCCTCTACAGACCTCCATGTTATAAGAGGACTGAGAAGTGCCTGATATATCAACGTTACCAAACACTGAATTTTCATTTTTTTTTTTTTTTTTCACTAGTTGCTTTTGGAGGATTATTCGGAAATAATGTTCCACATACTAATTGAAAAGGGAATTGTTCTGGTTAGTCTCACCCATAACGCTGCACAATTTATGTTTATATTATATTTCACATACAGTATGTATACACTTATTAAACACATGGGATTTGTATGTTTTTTATTATAACACATGTTGCTATAAATCTTTTTTTTTTTTAAATTAGGTAGTCTCTTAATTTCTTTTTCTCCCTACTTCTCTATATCCCTCTTTAAATAAACACAAAATTACCAAACAAACTTTAATGGCCCAGTCTTCCCAGCCTTAGTCCGTAGGGTTCAAAGGGCCCACCCTTTGCAGATATAACAGCTTCAATTCTTCTGGGAAGGCTGTCCACAAGGTTTAGGAGTGTGTCTATGGGAATGTTTGACCATTCTTCCAGAAGTGAGGTCAGGCACTGATGTGGACAAGAAGGCCTGGCTCGCAGTCTCCACTCTAATTCAATTCCCAAAGGTGTTCTATCGGGTTGAGGTCAGGACTCTGTGCAGGCCAGTCAAGTTCCTCCACCCCAAACTCGCTCATTCATGTGCTTATGGACCTTGCTTTGTGCACTGGTGCGCAGTCATGTTGGAACAGGAAGGGGCCATCCCCAAACTGTTCCAACAAAGTTGGAAGCATGAAATTGTCCAAAATGTCTTGGTATGCTGATGCCTTAAGAGTTCCCTTCACTGGAAGTAAGAGGCCAAGCCCAACTCCTGAAATACAACCCCACACCATAATCCTCCCTCCACCAAATGATTTGGACCAGTGCACAAAGCAAGATCCATAAAGACATGAATGAGCGAGTTTGGGGTGAAGGAACTTGACTGGCCTGCACACAGTCCTGACCTCAACCCGATATATCTTTGGGAATTGAATTAGAGTAGAGACTGTGAGCCAGGCCTTCTTGTCCAACATCAGTGCCTGACCTCACAAATGTGCTTCTGGAAGAATGGTCAAACATTCCCATAGACAGCTTTCCCAGAAGAGCTGAAGCTGTTATAGCTGCAAAGGGTGGGCCAACTCAATATTGAACCCTATGGACTAAGAATGGGATGCCATTAAAGTTCATGTGCGTGTAAATGCAGGCGTCACAATACTTTTGACAATCTAGTGTGTATGTATGTATATATATACAATGTGTGTGTGTGTGTGTGTGTGTGTGTTTTTTTGTATTTTTCTCTCCCCTCCTTCTTCTCTCTTCCCTCTTTCCTTTCTCACCCCTCTCCTCTCTTTACTCATTCACATTGTAAAATGGCTCTGTAGTTGCTGTGTAGATAAGCAAGGGTAGCAAGTAGGGATGTGCGAACGGTTCTGCCTGAGCATAAGTCCGCCCCCCCGAACCGATTACAATGCATTGCGGCACAAAACATTGCAAGCCCTGATTGGCTGAAGCAGTGAAAGCTTCAGCCAATCAGGGCACAGAGCACTGTCATGATTGGACACTGTCATAATGACTTTATCTGATCATGGCTCATTCCCGCCCCACAGTATAAAAGTATTATTTCAATGGCAGCCATTTTCAGTGTGATTTTGGCATGGAGAGAGATAGAGCAGGGCTCTGTTCAGTGCTATTATTCAGTTAATGTGCTATACTGTGCTATTTTGCTTCAATTGTCAGTGTAGAATATTAGTTTAGGACAGTGTTGCCAACCGCCTGTTAATTTGCGGGCAGACCATAAATTTTATCCCATTTTCAGGCTGCCCGTTAAAGCCCGTTGCGGGCAGCAGTGCCCATAAAAAATATGGCTGCAGGCCATTACACTGCACATGCGCTGTTCCCAAGGCCACCGGGCTCGTACACACTTGGCTTTTTTCGGCTGGACGGGCGCATGCACAGTGAGTAAGTGACGTAATAGCGCCGCCTGGCGCCATTTTTAAATGGGCGGCGTCACGGCGTGTCTCGGCACTGGAGCGGGCAGGAGACCAAACCCTAGCCTGCCGCTGCAGTGCACTATGGCTGGAGGAGCTTGTTTGGAGTTAGGAGCTCAGGATTCCCACCACAGCACTGTACCCCTGTCTACATTATCCGTCCTTAGCTGCTGGAGTCTGGAGACTCCCACCTCCGAACCCTGACCTGCATTTATCAATCCATCGCTTGGCTGGCGGCTGCTATCTATTGTGATGCCCACAGGCAGCAGTTATCAGGTAAGAATTGCAGTGGTTAAATGTTTGTTTACAATCTCTGTCTTGCTATCTCCTGTATCCATCCTCTGACCACTTCTGTACCATGTGCGTGATACCACCTCTGTACCATGTCCGCACGACCACCTTTGTACCACGTCCGCACGACCACCTCTGTGCCATGTCCGCATGACCACCTCTGTACCATGTCCACATGACCACCTCTGTACCATGTCCGCATGTTCTCACCAACTCTGTACCATGTCCGCATGCTCTGACCACCTCTGTACCATGTCCGCATGACCACTTCTGTACCATGTCCGCATGACTACCTCTGTACCATGTCCGCATGCTCTGACTACCTCTGTACCATGTCCGCATGCTCTGACCACCTCTGTACCATGTCTGCATGACCACCTCTGTACCATGTCTGCATGACCACCTCTGTACCATGTCTGCATGACCACCTCTGTACCATGTCCGCATGACCACCTCTGTACCATGTCCGCATGACCACCTCTGTACCATGTCCGCATGCTCTGACCACCTCTGTACCATGTCTGCATGACCACCTCTGTACCATGTCTGCATGACCACCTCTGTACCATGTCCGCATGACCACCTCTGTACCATGTCCGCATGACCACCTCTGTACCATGTCCGCATGACCACCTCTGTACCATGTCTGCATGCTCTGACCACCTCTGTACCATGTCTGCATGACCACCTTTGTACCATACCATGTCCGCATGCTCTGACCACCTCTGTACCATACCGTGTCCGCATGACCACCTCTGTACCATGTCCGCATTCTTTGACCACCTCTGTACCAAAGGGAAATTCTGCAGACCCTGATGTAAGTGGGGAACTCTGGTGTAAAGGGCAATGTAGTGTACTCTGAGAAAAGGTGGTCTCTGGTGACCAGAGCCCCCCCCTTTTACATCACAGTTCCCCCTTAGATCATGATCTGCAGAGTTCCGTTGCACTGTAAGGGGGAAGCTTGTACATTGATGTATGGAGGAACTCAGTGCTGGCTGGGTTATATTAATCTGACCATGCAAATGGAGAAATATGTTTCTTGACTTTTTTTAACTTAAACACATTGCTAATAGCACTAGCTACATGTTTATAGTTTAAATATTGGACTGGCTTACTAAACCTTCCTCGCCCTCCTCGTCCTCTGTCAAATAAACCTGCCTCCTTGTCCACATCTATTTCTGCCATAGCCCCAACATTAGCCATTAAGGAGTCAGCTGAGTTATTTGACCACAGCGTCAGCCACTTGCTCCTTGATGATGCCCAGCCATTACTGGATTCAGATGTTGGTTCTGAGGTTGAGGATGACAGGAACATGAGCCTAGAGCGAGGGAGGAACACTGGTAGACAAATTCATGGCATTCATGTTCCCCAAGCCGCAGCGTATTGCCAAGTTGTCTCCAGTGGTAATGATGAAGATGGAGGAGATGGAGATGATGATGCTGATGATGAGGTCACTGATGCGACTTGGTTGCCAGATAGAGCAGAGGAGGAAACTGAAGGTGAGGCAGCACAACCCCAAGGAGGCCGACATCAAGAAAGAGTAGAGAGCAGCCACCCTGTTCCATCACATTCTGCATCTGTTATCTACCGGGCCCACTCTACAAAGCTCAGCTGTCTGGGCCTTTTTCAGCACATCTGCAGCAGATCGCACTGTTGCTATCTGCAAACTGTGTCTCAGGCACATCAAATGTGGCAAAAACACCAACCATTTGGGTACCACATGCCTAAGAAGGCATTTAATGTCCAACCACTCAGCCCGTTGGCAAGAGCACCTAAAAGCCACACAAAAGGGGCACAAATCTGTCCCTCTTCCTCCTCTGCCCCATCTGCTGCAGCAGAAATAAAAATACAGTCCCTGCCACCCCCATGCCCAGTGTCTGAATGCAAGCTTGTCAAAGCTGTTGGCTCTCCAATTTCTGCCTTTCAGCCTGGTAGATTCTGCCCCCTTCAGTGAATTTGCACAATGTGCTGTACCACAATGGCAGGTTCCCAGTCGCTACTACATTTCACGTAAGGTTGTTCCATCTCTCTGCCATCACGTGGAAGGGAATGTTCTGGCATCAATGGGCAAGGCAGTCAGCCGCAAAATCCAGCTTACTGCTGACACGTGGTCCAGAAAGCATGGGCAGGGCTGATATATTTTGTTCACAGCACACTGGGTAATGCTGCTTGCAGCTCAAGGATGGCTGGCACATGTCCTCAATTTGGTGGTGCAGCGTTTCTTAAGTAAGTACCCAGGGTTACAAGATGTACTAAAACAGGCCAGAAGTGTCTGTAGCCATTTCAGGTCATACACAGCCAGTGCTCGGTTGGCTGAAATTCAGTGGGAATTCCACCTGCCCGTATACCGCCTGATTATGACATGCCCACCAGGTGGAACTCAACTTTGGGAATGCTGCAGAGGGCCGTCAACGAGTACCTGTGCCAGTACAGCACAACGACAGGATCAAGCCGCCTCGGCTTTTTTTCCCCACGCCAATGGCTGATTATTAAGGATGCATGCACTGTATTGTCGCCATTAGGCCACTAAGATGGTGAGCAGTGACAGGGCATGCATCAGTGACACAATCCCTGTTGTGTTCCTGCTGGAGCAGACTCTGCATGGTATTATGGAAAGGGCACTGGAGGCAGAGCAGCAGGAGAAAGAGGAGGACTTCCTTTCCTCTCAAGGCCCACTTTATCCAGTCACCATCATTCCTATGTCACAGAACACACAGGAGGAGAGAGGGGAGGAGGATAAGGAGGAGGATTCTGGCACTTTCATAGGCTTCGAAGAAGAGGAAGACATGCGTCAATCTGTAAGCGATGGCTTTCCAACCCCAGGACCCTTGGGAGTAGTACGTGGCTGGGAGGAGGAAGTTCCAGATGCTGTCATCCTGAGTGACCCCGAGGAGTCTGCTTCTCAAGCCTCTGCAAATTAGAGGCGCATGGGCAACCTCATGCTTCAAAGCCTGCAAAAGGACCCAAGAATACATGGCATAAAGGAGAAGGATAATTACTGGTTGGCAACCCTCCTTGACCATTGTTATAAGGGGAAGATCTCAGAACTCATCCTGTCCAGACAGAGAGTGCAGAAGATAAAATCTCTTGACGACACGTTAAAGAGGATTTTATTGAACGTGTGTGGTGGAAAATGTTATTTTGAGTCTTCTGTTGGTTAAGAGAGGAGCGTTGGAGAAGGTGTCTGCCTAAGTGAGGCATTTCTGAATTTTTTTAGTCCTCGCCGCCCAGGGCTGTCAGCTTCCACATCCCATTGGCAGCATCTGCATCACATGGTGGACGATTACTTCGGGGCCAAACCAGAGATGGAGAGCTTTCCAGCTGACGATCCACTGACTTACTGGGTCATGAGAATAGACCACTGGCCAGAACTTGCCCAGTATGCTATTGAGTTGTTGGGTTGCTCTGCATCCAGCGTGCTTTCAGGCATTTCTGACAAAATAATATGCACCTGTTGAACAGGTACAGAAAAATTACTCTTTGGTGTCGGTGGCGCCTTCCCACTGCAACCCTATAGAGGTACTCTTGATGAAAGCAAGAATTGGCCTTGCTGTAAAAAATTGCAATGATATGCACCTGTCAAACAGGTGCTGAAAAATTAGTCTTTGGGTGTTAATTGTGCCCATGAAACCTATACCAAAAACATTCTTCCATATGAAATGATTGAACACCCTCAAAGCTAGGCAGCCATGAAGTCCTGCAGAAGATTCCACATCCCAAAATAACTTAATCAGTGACTTCGGCATCAGGGGCTTCATAGCTGGTAATCCAGGACTGATTCATCTTTATAAAAGTCAAACGTCCATGGAGTCTGTGGACAGACCCGTTCTATGATCAGTAACAAAACCTCCTGCAGCACTGAATGCCCATTCTGAAAGCACGTTGGATGCAGGGCAGCCCAACAACTCAATAGGATACTGCCCAAGTTTAGGCCAGTAGTCTATTCTCATGACCCAGTAAGGATTTGCTGGCCTCACACATCGGGATAAATTATATGAAGGTGTACCATCATCCGAATTTATTTAGGACAGACATTTTTGGGAGCAAGGACCCCAGCTCCAAGCTCTCCAAGGTAAGGTGCAAGCGGACTATCACGGTACAGATAAGAAGGGATAGACAGCAAAAATACAGAACATGTATATAAAACCAAAATTTATTTATACAAAAATAAATAAGCGGGATCCCCGCGAAACTAGTCGATATTCCATGTTATCTGTGCACATCTTTATATAGTTTGTATTTTTATACGTTTCTTATTTTTGTAATAAATTTTGGTTTTATATACATGTTCTGTATTTTTCTTGTCTATCCCTTCTTATCTGTACCGTGATAGTCCGCTTGCACATTACCTTGGAGAGCTTGGAGTTGGGGTCCTTGCTCCCAAAAATGTCTGTCATGACCCAGTAAGTCAGTGGATCATCAGCTGGAAAACTCTCCATCTCTGTTTTGGCCTCGAGCTAATCGTCCACCATGTGATGCAGACGCTGCCGATGGGATGTGGAAGCTGACAACCCTGGGCCGCAAGGACTAAAAAAATTCTGAAGTGCCTCATTTAGGTGGACGCATTCTCCAACGCTCCTCTCTTAACCAACAGAAGACTCATCAATGTAAAGAGGTGTTTGGTGCACTTTAATTTGAGTACTCACACTACACAGACACACTCCACGGATGCATTATAATATACTGCAATATAATGCGCCAAATGTACTGTGACGCACAGAACTATATGGCGTTTAAACTGGCAGTAACACACACAAAACAATATGGCGTTAAACTGGCAGTAACACATGCAAAACTATATGGTGTTAAACTGGGAGTAACGCACGCAAACCTACATGGCGTTAAATTGGCAGTAACGCACACAAAACGATATGGCGTTAAACCGGCAACAACGCACAGGAAAGTAAATGGCATTAAACTGGCAGTAACGCACACAGAATTATATGGTGTTAAACTAGCAGTAACGCACGCAAAACTATATGGCGGTAAACTGGCAGTAACGCACACAGAAGTAAATGGCATTAAACTGGCAGTAACACACAAAACTATATGGTGTTAAACTGGCAGTAATGCACACGGAAGTAAATGGCGTTAAACTGGCAGTAACGCACACAGAACTATATGGCGTTAAACTGGCAGTAACACACACAGAACGATATGGCATTAAACTGGCAGTAACGCATACAAAACGATATGGCTTTAAACTGGTAGTAACGCACGCAAAACTATATGGTGTTAAACTGCCAGTAACGCACACAGAAGTAAATGGTGTTAAACTGGCAGTAACGCACAAAACTATATGGCGTTAAACTGGCAGTAATGCACATGGAAGTAAATGGCATTAAACTGGCAGTAACGCGCACAGAACTATATGGGGTTAAACTGGCAGTAACGCACACAGAACTATATGGCGTTAAACTGACAATAACGCACGCAAAACTATATGGCGTTAAACTGGCAGTAACACACACAGAAGTAAATGGCGTTAAACTGGCAGTAACACACAAAACTATATATCAATAATCTGGCAATAACGCACACAAAATGATATGGCGTTAAACTGGCAGTAATGCACATGGAAGTAAATGGCATTAAACTGGCAGTAACGCACACAGAACTATATGGCGTTAAACTGGCAGTAATGCACACAGAACTATATGGCGTTAAATTGGCAGTAACGCACGCAAAACTATATGGCGTCATACTGGTAGTAAAGCACACAAAACGATATGGCATTAAACTGGCAGTAACGCACAGAGAAGTAAATGGCATTAAACTGGCAGTAACGCACACAGAACTATATGGTGTTAAACTAGCAGTAACGCACGCAAAACTATATGGCGGTAAACTGGCAGTAATGCACACATAAGTAAATGGCGTTAAACTGGCAGTAACGCACAAAGCTATATGGCGTTAAACTGGTAGTAACGCACACAAAACGATATGGTGTTAAAGCGGGATTCCGGCCAGCAAAAATTTTTTTTTAAAGTCAGCAGCTACAAACACTGTAGCTGCTGACTTTAAATAAGTACACTTACCTGTTCTGTGTGCCCGCGATGTCGGCCGCCCGAGGCCGACCCATCTCTTGGCTCTCGGGTCCCGGCACCGCCATCCTAACTAAGGGAAACAGTCAGTGGAGCCTTGCGGCTTCACTGTCAGTATCCTACTGCGCACGCGCGAGTGGCACGGCGCTTTGTGAATGGCCCCGTGGTTTTCTGGGATCACACACAGTTCCCAGAAGGCAACGTGGCCACTCACCGAGGAGCAGGACACGCCGCGGAATAGGAAGAGGCAGATTAGGAAGACTGCCTAGCAACAAGGGTTCAGGTAAGTTTAAAAATGTTTTTTTTTTTAAATGTTTTTTTTTAAATTTTTTTAGGATTTTTGGTGCAATTTTTTTTTTCAGGGTGCCCTTCCACTTTAGCCACTTGACCACTGGTCATGTAACACTGTACCCAAATGAAATTTTTGTCCTTTTTTTCACACAAATAGAGCTTTCTTTTGGTGGTATTTAATCACCGCTGGGTTCTTTATTTTTTATACTATAAAAGAAAAAAGGCCGAAAATTCTGTAAAAAAATGCATTTTTCTTCGTTTCTTATAAAATTTTGCAAATTAGTAATTTTTTCTTCATATATTTTGGCCAAAATTTATACCGCTACATATCTTTGGTAAAAATAACCCAAATCGGTGTATATTATTTGGTCCTTGTGAAAGTTATAGAGTCCACAAGCTATGGTGCCAATCTCTGAAAATTGATCACACCTGAAGTACTGACGGTCTATCTAATTTCTTGAGACCCTAACATGCCAGAAAAGTACAAACACCCCCCAAATGACCCCTTTTTGGAAAGAAGACATTCCAAGGTATTTAGAAAGATGCATGATGAGTTTTTTGAAGTTGTCATTTTTTCCCACAATTCTTTGCAAAATCAAGATTTTTTTTTTTTTCACAAAATTGTCATATTAGCAGGTTATTTATCACACACAGCATATGCATACCACAAATTACACCCCAAAACACATTCTGCTATTACTCCCGAGTACGGTGATACCACATGTGTGAGTCTTTTTCACAGCGTGGCCACATAGAGAGGCCCAACATGCAGGGAGCACCATCAGGCATTCTAGGAGCACCCAAGCCAATTCTGACAATTCTCTCCTACATGTAAAAATCATAATTTATTTGCTAGAAAATTACATAGAACCCCAAAACATTATATATATATATTTTTTTAGCAAAGACCCTAGAGAATACAATGGCGGTCATTGCAACTTTTTATCTCGCAAGGTATTTGCGCAGCAATTTTTCTAACGCGTTTTTAAAAAAAGAAAACAGTTTTGTGCTTTAAAAAAAAACAAAACAGTAAAGTTAGCCCAATGTTTTTGCATAATGTGAAAGATGAAGTTATGCCGAGTAAATAGATACCTAACATGTCACCCTTCAAAATTGCACACGCTCGTGGAATGGCACCAAACTTTGCTACTTAAAAATCCCCATAGGGGATTTTACTGGTTACATGTTGTGAGTTACAGAGGAGGTCTAGGACCAAAATTATTGCTCTTGCTCTACCGATCGCAGCGATACCTCACATGTGTGGTTTGAACACCATTTTCATATGTGGGCGCAACTTATGTATGCGTTCGCTTCTGCATGCGAGCACACGGGGACACAGGGAAAATTTTTTTTTTTTTTTTTATTGTTCATTTTACTTTATTTATTTTAGTTTGAGGCTTTCTATTACAAGGAATGTAAACATCTCCTGTAATAGGAATATGGCATGACAGGTCCTCTTTACAGTGAGATATGGGGTCAATAAGACCCCACATTTCACCTCTAGGCTGGGAAGCCTGAAATAAAAAAAAATAAAAAAACGATCCTGGCTTTGATCGTAGCGGTGAGTCGGTAGAAGCACCTGAGGGCGGCGAGGGGGGGGACGTCCCCTCTCGCCTCCCGTAAGAATGATCAAGCAATGGAACAGCTGCTATGATCATTCTTATGTTGTAGGGAATCGCCGGCTGAAAAAGCTGATATCTGAATGATGCAAAATAGGACGTCGTATGACCCCGGCGGGTGGGAAGTGGTTAAAACAAAGTTGTCCATTTATACAATATTTCAAACACATAACATGTACATACCAAAAATTACACCCCAAAATAGATTCTCCTACTCCTCCTGAGTATGGCGATATCACATGTGTGAGACTTCCACAGCCTGGCCACATACAGAGGCCGAGTACAGCCAAGTATGGCAGAGTTTAGCCGATTATGGCTGGGTATGGCTGAGCATGGCAAAGTATGGCTGGGTATCACCGAGTATTGCAGAGTATGGCTGGGTATGGCTGGGTATGGCTGGGGATTGCAGAGTATTGTGGGGTATTGCAGGGTATTGCGGGGTATTGCAGAGTATTGCGGGGTATTGCGGGGTATTGCAGGGCATTGCAGAGTATTGCGGGGAATTGCAGAGTATTGCAGAGTATTGCGGGGCATTGCAGAGTATTGCGGGGTATTGCAGAGTATTGTGGGGTATTGTGGGGTATTGTGGGGCATTGCAGAGTATTGCGGGGCATTGCAGAGTATTGAAGAGTAGTGTGGGGGATTGCAGAGTATTGAGGAGTATTGCGGGGCATTGCAGAGTATTGATGAGTATTGTGGGTCATTGCAGAGTATTGCGGGGCATTGCAGAGTATTGCAGGTCATTGCAGAGTATTGAAGAGTATTGCGGGTCATTGCAGAGTATTAAAGAGTATTGCAGGGCATTGCAGAGTATTGCAGAGTATTGCGGGGCATTGCAGAGTATTGCGGGTCATTGCAGAGTATTGAAGAGTATTGTGGGGCATTGCAGAGTATTGCGGGGTATTGCCGGGTCATTGCAGAGTATTGTGGGTCATTGCAGAGTATTGTGGGTCATTGCAGAGTATTGCGGGGTATTTCCGGGTCATTGCAGAGTATTGCGGGTCATTGCAGAGTATTGCGGGTCATTGCAGAGTATTGAAGAGTATTGCGGGGCATTGCAGAGTATTGCGGGGCATTGCAGAGTATTGCGGGGTATTGCCGGGTCATTGCAGAGTATTGCGGGTCATTGCAGAGTATTGCGGGGTATTGCCGGGTCATTGCAGAGTATTGTGGGTCATTGCAGAGTATTGCGGGGTATTGCCGGGTCATTGCAGAGTATTGCGGGTCATTGCAGAGTATTGCGGGGTATTGCCGGGTCATTGCAGAGTATTGCGGGTCATTGCAGAGTATTGCGGGGTACTGCCGGGTCATTGCAGAGTATTGCACAGGGTATTGCAGAGTATTGCACAGGAAATTGCAGAGTATTGCACAGGGAATTGCAGAGTATTGCACAGAGAATTACAGAGCATGGGGGGGGTGGCTGAGCATGGATGGAGGGATGGATGGATGTGACTGTACATGTCACTGAACAGCGCTCTGGGCACTACACATCCAGCCCACAGCGCGGCTCCCATCCGATCTCTCCCCCTCTGTACCGATCGGTACAGAGAGGGGAGGGAGGAACCAGCGCCGGTTTGTTTACATGTGATCGCTCTGTCGTTTGACAGAGCGATCACATGGTAAACGGCCATGATCCGTGATGCGCCGGGTCCTCTGGACCCGGCGATCATGGATGTTCACATGTTAAACTGGCAGTAATGCAATCAAATAGATGGTGTTCAACTGTCACTACACTGACACTATCTGAACTGTCCCTACTCTAGTTATACACTAATGTCAAGATTACTGACACGGTCTCACTACACTACGCTGAAACTTTATGAGCTATTCCTACTCCACACTATTGTATGTATGAATGACACGGTCTCACTACACTACAGTGAAACTATCTGAGCTGTCCCTGCTCTAGCTGCACACTATGCAAAGCTGAATGATGGTCCTCCTCACTACACTCACACTATCCCTAGACTGACACTAAACTAATATTCTACACTGACAATTGAAGCAAAATAGCACAGTATAGCACACTAACTAACTACCGTGTTTCCCCGAATATAAGCCCAACCCCGAAAATAAGCCCTAGTTTAAAAAGCTTGTAAAATCCTATCATCCAATCTATTACAGTAGTATATAATGTACAATGTGTGTGTTTCTGTAATATAATTGCAGGGAAGAGAGCTCCGGCGGGTCACAGAAGCTCAGAGCGGCGCTATAACAATGGTATTTGGCACAATTATAATACAGAAACACACACATTGTACATTATATACTACTGTAATAGAGAGGATTATAGGATTTTACAAGCATTTTAACTCAGTTCCCACTAGGGATTCCTTTCAGGCAAGGAGAGAGAGGGGGAGAGAAGACAGCACATTACATGGTAAGACCTACCCCAAAAATAAGCCCTACTGTGTCTTTTGTTGCCAAAATTAATATAAGACCCGGGCTTATTTTCGGGGAAACACGATAATAGCACTGAACAGAACCCTGTTTTATCTCCACGCCGAAATCACACTGAAAATGGCTCCCATTGAAAGAATATTATAGAATTTATACTGTGGGGCGGAATGAGCTATGATTGGATAAAGTCATGATGACAGTGTCCAATCATGACTCTGACAGTGCTCTGTGCCCTGATTGGCTGAAGCTTTCACTGCTTCACCCAATCAGGGCTTGCAATGCACTGTTCAGCGCCGCAATGCATTGTGGTCGGTTCGGGGGGGGGTGGTGGTGAGCAAACGGTCGAACGACCCGTTTGTTGGGCTGTTTACCGAAAAACAAAAGTTCGGTCCGAACTTATGCTCGGGCCGAACCGTTCGCCCATCACTAGTAAGTTATTCTCTAGCAAAATATACAAATTTAAACTTGTAAACAAAGAGTCCCAAAAAAGGACTGGTCTTAGAGTGGTTAAGTGTACCACCTTCACCAGAAATAGTCCATAAAGACAAACCTTCCAACCTTCTGGGATGAGCTAGAGCAGTGGTTCTCAACTCCAGTCCTCAGGACCCACCAACAGGCCAGGTTGGCAAGATAGCTGAAATACATCACAGGTGATATCACTTGCCGCTCAGTGATTGCAGTATTCTAGTCTGCAACTCCCCAAGGTAATACTTAAAATCTGGCCTGTTGGTGGGTCCTGAGGACTGGAGTTGAGAACCACTGAGCTAGAGGAACACAATTTGGGACAAAATATTTGCAGCACCCCTCAATCACATGGACCTTGGCAAATTTAATTGTAAGAATAATTACTTGAACATTCTGAGCCTTTTTTGTTTCACTTCTACTTTTTAAATATTATAGCCAATTCAGAAATCAGAACAAAAGCTTAGTGCAGGTCAATAAAATATTTATTTACACATACTGTTTCTTTATCAGAACTAAATGAGGGACATTTGAGCAGGAAACTAATTAGACAAAAGGTTTCAATGGAGGGACAATCCTTTAAACGAGGGACAGCTGGAAGCTATGCTATCATTTTTTTCATGCAACTCTTTTAATCATTGCACTTTTAATTAAAATTGATATAGAATGTTCTGAGATTTTCTTTTCCTGGGCTTCCTTATTAATTCAGTATAAATTATTTACTTCCTTGCTTGATTTATGGTATGTTCCAAAGGGTGTCTTACCCTGTTAGTTTGGAAACCACATAGCCTACTGTATATCCAACCAAACTGTAAGGTGCCAATAGCTTTGCCACTTTAAAACGTGTGTCATTGTTTCATAACCGGTCAATGTTATGGAAAAATTACCAATCCTACAACAAATCAATAGCATACATTGATTATAATGATACAACAGGTTCAGAAGTTCTGATGGGGTGATATTTTTACTGATAGCTTAGGCAATTTGCAAATAAAATGCTTCACATTCAACCAGTAAGCAGAAGGATAGCAGGTGCATTATTCAGAAACAGTGACTGTATTGCGCAGGAAATATGCGAAGTTTGGGTTGATTGCAAAGAGAAGGACTGTTATTAGTAGCATGGCTTCAATAGATTCAGACAGCCGAGACTCAAGACACTCAGAAGAAGATTTGGTCTTTGGACTGCTTGCCAAGTAAATCTGAAATTGTAACATATTAGAGTAATTAGAAGAATTAAAGTTTCAATTATAGTTAAAGGCAATGTTTAGTGGTTTTGCACATACTTTCTAATAGTGTCTTGAAACTATCGATGCCCCCCGCTGAGACCACTGCCTGTGGAAGGGAATTCCACTTCCTTGCCGCTCTTACAGCAAGGAACCCTCTACGTAGTTTAAGGTTAAACCTCTTTTCTCCTAATTTTAATGAGTGGCCAAATGTCTTGTTAAACTCCCTTCTACGAAAAAGGTTTATCCCTATTGTGGGGTCACCAGTATGGTATTTATAAATTGAAATTATATCCCCTCTCAAGCGTCTCTTCTCCCAGAGAGAATACGTTCAGTGCTCGCAACCTTTCCTCATAACTAATATCCACCAGACCCTTTATTAGCTTTGTTGCCCTTCTTTGTACTCGCTCCATTTCCAGTATATCCTTCCTGAGGACTGGTGCCCAGAACTGGACAGCATACTCTAGGTACGGCTGGACCAGAGTCTTGTAGAGCGGGAGAATTATAGTTTTATCTCTGGAATCAATCTCCTTTTTAATGCATGTCAATATTCTGTTTGCTTTGTTAGCAGCAGCTTGGCATTGCATGCCATTGCTGGGCCTATCATCTACTAGGACACCCAGGTCCTTTTCCATCCTAGATTTCCCCAGAGGTTCTCCCCCGAGTGTTTAGATTGCATCCATATCTTTGCCACCCAAATGCATTATTTTACATTTTTCTACATTGAACCTCATTAATTTGTTCAGATCTTTTTGCAAGGTTTCCACATCCTGCGGAGAAGTTATTGCCCTGCTTAGCTTAGTATTGTCTGCAAATGCAGAGATTGAACTGTTTACCCCATCCTCCAGGTCGTTTATGAAGAAATTAAACAGGATTGGCCCCAGCACAGAACCCTGGGGGACCCCACTACCCACCTCTGACCATTCCGAGTACTCCCCATTTATCGCCACCCTCTGAATTCGCCCTTGTAGCCAGTTTTCAATCCATGTACTCACCCTATGGTCCATGCCAACGGACCTTATTTTGTACAGTAAATGTTTATTTGGAACTGTGTCAAATGCTATTGCAAAATCCAGATACACCACATCTATGGGCCTTCCTTTATCTGAATGGCAACTCACCTCCTCATAGAAGGTTAATAGATTGGTTTGGCAAGAAAGATTCTTCATGAATCCATGCTGATTACTGCTAATGATACGGTTCTCATTGCTAAAATCTTGTATATAGTCCCTTATCAAACCCTCCAAGAGTTTACATACTATTGATGTTAGGCTAACTGGTCTGTAATTCCCAGGGATGTATTTTGGGCCCTTTTTAAATATTGGTGCTACATTGGCTTTTCTCCAATCAGCTGGTACCACTCCAGTCAGTAGACTGTCAGTAAAAATTAGGAACAATGGTCTGGCAATTACTTGACTGAGTCCCCTAAGTACCCGCGGGTGCAAGCCATCTGGTCCCGGTAATTTATTAATGTTAAGTTTCCCAAGTCTAATTTTAATTCTGTCCTCTGTTAACCATGGAGGTGCTTCCTGTGATGTGTCATGAGGATAAACACTGCAGTTTTGGTTACTGAAGCCCCCCGGATTCCCTCATGAAGACTGAGGAGAAGAATACATTCAATACCTTCGCCATCTCCCCATCCTTTGTAACCAGATGTCCTTCCTCATTCTTTATGGGGCCAATGTGGTCTGTCCTTCCTTTTTTACTGTTTACATACTTAAAGAATTTCTTGGGATTTTTTTTGCTCTCCTCCGCTATGTGTCATTCATGTTCTATCTTAGCTGTCCTTATTGCACCCTTACATTTCTTGTTGTATTCTTTATAAAGTCTGAATGCTGATGATGATCCCTCAACCTTGGATTTTTTGAAGGCCTTCTCCTTTGCTTTTATATGCATTTTTACAATGGAGTTAAGCCATCCAGGACTTTTGTTTGCTCTTTTAAATTTATTACCCAATGGGATGCATTGGCTAATGCCCTTATTTGATATGCTCTTAAAGCAAACCCATCTCTCCTCCGTATTCTTTGTTTCTAAGATTTTTTCCCAATTTATGCCCTCTAGCAAGGTTCGTAGTTTAGGGAAGTTGGCGCTTTTGAAATTCAGTGTCTTTGTATTCCCCTTATGTTTCCTATTTGTGTGACTGAAGCCAATTGACCTGTGATCGCTGTTACCTAAATTGCCCCGTATTTCCACATCCGTGATCAGGTCTGTATTGTTGGTAATCAGTAGATCCAGTAACGCTTTATTTCTAGTTGGTGCGTCTACCATCTGACCCATAAAATTGTCCTACAAGACATTTAGGAACTGGCGAGCCTTAGATGAATGCGTGGTTGCCTAGGCCTATGGCTGGATAATTAAAATCCTCCATTACAGTATGATAACACTTCCCATCCTTGCTGCTAATCCAAATTGTGATAGGAGATTCGTCTCCCCTTCCTCCCTCAGGTTAGGTGGTCTATAGCATACTCCCAGTATTATTTTCCCCTTAGCTTCATCCCTTTGGAGCGCTACCTATAAGGATTCCACCACCTCCCTAGCTCCCTTAATGATGTCATCTCTCACATTCACTTGTACATTATTCTTGATATATGGGCATACCCCTCCCCCTTTTTTAGCCTCTCTATCCTTGTGGTAAAGGGTATACCATTGAATGTTTGCCAGCCAATCATGAGAGCTGTTGAACCAGGTCTCTGAAATTCCCACAAAATCCAAATCCTCCTCGTACAACAGTATCTCTAGTTCACCCATCTTGTCCGCCATGCTCCTGGCATTGGTGAACATGCCACGTAGTTTAGACCGGTCGCATATTGTCCTCTTATTGGGTGTTCCGAGATTGCAACTAGGACTTGCTACCACTAATGCCCCCAATACTACCCTCTGGAATATGTTCCGCGCTGACTATCTCTACCTTTGGACTCTTCCCCCCCATCGCCTTGTTTAAAAAACCCTATAACTTTTTGCCCATCTTCATTCCCAGCTGATCTGCACCCTCCTCATTTAGGTGCAGTCCATCCCTTCTATAGTACTGGTTATCGACTGAGAAGTCAGCCCAGTCCTCCAGGAACCCAAACCCCTCCTTACTACACCAGCTCCTCAGCCACTTGTTTACTTCCCTAATCTCCCTCTGCCTTTCTGGTGTGGCTCCATGTACCGGTAGTATTCCTGAGAATACTACCTTGGAGGTCCTTTTCCTCAATTTAGCTCCCAAGTCCCTAAAATCGTTCTTTAGGACACTCCATCTGCCTCTGACTTTGTCATTGGTGCCAACGTGCACCATGAAGGCTGGGTCTTCCCCAGCCCCTCCCAGT